>NC_139991.1:44343564-44997314 GCF_964263955.1 Coregonus lavaretus
GCTGGAGGATGAAGGCATTTGTTATCGTCTTCAGGAGAGGCCAAGGTTTGTTCATCATCACTACCCAGGAGGCACCACTCTGATCTCTCTGTGCCAGTCTTTGTGTGCGGCTCTCTGTGGATTCACCCAGGCTCACTGGCCTGTAAAGCAATCTAATCTTCACTGGACTGCAAGAGCCTTACTGCCTTTACAGAGAGCTGCAGGGCTAAACTGTAGCCAAACACTGAACTGGCAGTTTTTTATCGTTTTCAAATTAATGGCAACATTAATGATCTTTACTATCAATGGATAAAAAAACATATTACACATGTAACAGTCTTGGGAGGATAAAAGAGAGCGAGAGAGAGAGAGAGAGAGAGAGAGAGAGAGAGGGAGAAACAGGAGGATTCATTGGATAAATGGACTGACATTTTTGAAGGGAATCAATTCAGTTACCCCACTGAAACTTGCACTTGTGTGTAGCCTATGTTATGATGTGTAAACTATTTTATGATATGTGTTGTACTAAACAGTATATTAGAAAACCATTCATGATTGCTTTACATACAACATTTGGTCATTGACATACTGTATGTAGTCATTTGATGCTCTCTGGTGGCCTTTTAAGGCATAGCAGCACAGCACTGCCTCCCCATGCTCTCCCATACAGATGACAAAGATGGTGAATAATGAAGGTGTCGCATAAAGGCTGTTTACCTATCTCTTATGCTACATGTGGCGGCGATCTGCTTTTAATAGTGCAGACATAGAGGAGGTGTGAATATAGATGTGTTGCCATGACTCTTGCCCGCTGGCCTGCATGTATTCACTGAGTAGACTCTTGGACTACAACAAGTATGTATTCTGATTGCCAACAGTAGTAATATGTTGAGTGTGGCACTTGATAATCAACTGTATAATCATTCTCAATGTGGAGTGATTGACCTGTGCTCAGCCACCCTCTCCTTGCAACATGATGCAGGCAGGCAATAGATGAGAAAACAAAGTGCTTCAATAGGGTGAAGGCAGAGGTTGAATATGAGTACAGGCAGAGAGAGAGATGGAGAGAGAAGGAAAGAGAGAGACAGACATACAGATGTAGGATCTTAATTTGAGCCAGTTTGCTACAGCAGGAAAATAATTTTGCAGCAACAGGAAATGTGAATTATGATGTGGATTATAATTAATGGACATTTTTTGTAGGGGTTGATACATTTTCTGTTTGGGCAAATCAAGTCTGACATTTTAAAATGGAAATGACAAACTTTAGAAGCCTTTTGTAATACAATACAAGTTTGCATTTCTTGCTCTGCAGTACAAATCTCAGCAACAAAAGAGTGATCAAATTAAGATCCTACATCTGTACAGACAGACAGACATAGAGACATACAGGCAGACTAGGTCTATAGTAATAGGCTGCTCCAGTGTTCTGGAACTTGATGATGTCACAATGCCACTTTACCAGGGATGGAACACTAGTTATTATAAGGGAACATTATGAGGTAACGTTGCCACGGAAACACACTTCTAACAGAATCCCAGACCACATTAAAATTGTTAGACAAGCTCAGGAAGAGCGTGTTAGCTACATCTCTCAACCTATAACTGATTTGATTGATTACAACAGTACACTACCCTAGCGTGTTATGGGTCAGACACTTAGTGACCCTGTCCCTCTGGTCTCCCCTAGGGAGCAACCAAAGGAGACCCATAAACATAAAAATAAACCCAAGGAGAAGAGCATCCCTCCAGCCCTGACCTTTCTTCAGCTGTTTACACTGCTGAGCTGCGTCAGGATGAAGAAGACACCATTTGATCCCTCCCAGAGTGGTGAGGGGAGAAAGGCAACAACGATACACGATACGAACAACAATAATGACTCTGATACTGGTGAGTGTGAGGAGGTGTCAATTGACTAGTGCTGCTACATAGTACAATTATTTAGGCTTCACTTGGAGGAAATGTTTCACTTACAGGCTCTGACTATTCTGCAGGTGATGTGAAAAGGATCAAGGACAAGAGTAAAGGAAAGGTTCGGAAAGAGAAAGTTTGGATTGAAGTTCAGAAATCTCAGGACCACAAACGCAGAACGACACCGGAAACAGAAAAAGACATTAAACAAAGATCTAACTCGGTAAGACATCCAAACCTGCTTATCAATGAGGATTTGCCAATGCACTTGATAATTGATAATGACCACAATAAGGAAAACACAGTATATTGTGTTGAATTTGATACTTTGACACTGCTTGACAAATGTGATATTGTCACAATGCCCCTTCGGATGGGGTAGGCCCTACTAGTTAAAAAGTCTTAACGGAATCCATGGAACGTCCCAACTCTGACCTTACCCCCATTGAAGTTGAAATTGAAATGGTTAAGGTAAGGGTTAAGGTTAGAGTTAGGGTAAGGGTAGAGGTAAGGTTAGGGTTTAGGGTAGGGATGTCTCAAGGATCTCGGATAGCACTAACCCTAGTTATTATTGGGTAACATTTTGCCATGGAAACACACTAGAGCTCATTGGCTATTGATATTGTAGTTTGAAATATCAGTAGATTTCTAACTGATATACTGATTGTGACCCTGAGGTCTCCCCTGTGGAGAAAGCAAAGGAGACCCAGCAGAAAGAGAAGAAGCAGAGCATCTATCCAGCTGTGGCGGCCCTGCAGCTGTTCACTCTCTTCTGCTGTGGAGGGAAAGTCAAGCTGAAGAAAACTCGTCCCTCTCAGCACAGACAGAGTAAAAAGGACCAGGACGAAGATAATGCATCTGATACTGGTGAGTGTTATGGGTTGTCTGTTGATTAGATATAGAATGATATTGCTCCACTTGGAAAGATGTGTCTTCAAAATCAAAATGTCTAATCTAAACAGGCTCAGACTGGTCTGGAGGAGATGTTACAACCAAAAAGGTCAAGGACAAGAGTAATGGAAAGGTAGGGAGGGAGAAAGACTGGACTGAAGTCCAGCTATTGAAATCATCTCAAGACCACGAACCCAGAAGTACAACACCAGAAACAGACAAGGGAACTAATTTGGGACAAAGACCGAACTCTGTGAGACAAGCAAACATGCTGTATCATATTTTATTGTGAGCAAAAGATCTTTCCCATAATGTTTTATCATTGGGTATTGCAATTGTCTTATGCAGGCAAATCAAAGGACACCCCGGCAAGTGAAGACCCATGTGGAGAAAATTTACATAAGTCCTGACTCTTCGACTCTACCACGTGCCCACGTAAGTTACTGAAACCTGACTTACTATACGGACAGACAGAGATTCACACATCCAGGCAGTTTCCCCTCTGACCTCAACCTAACCCCCCTTTTCCTCCGGGTAGAGCTCCCTCTCCATCAGTTCTCCCTGGCTAGGAACCTGGCCATCCTCCCGCTGGAGTGGCAGCTACCTGGAGTCCCTCTGACCACCTCGTCTATGGCAACTAGGACAGAGAGAAAGCCATCCACTACCAACACTTCGACACAGGCGCAGACAGAAACACAGACAACAGATATGAACACAGACACACAGACCACTGCCACCTCTCAGAGACAGATCTCCATGGTGACCACCCAGTCATCAGAGACCATGACAGAGGTTCACACATCAGACTCAAGCACCCAGAACTCCACTCCTGACATGGCACTGACCCCTGAGAGCACTAAGGACATGATCGCTACTGATGAGGATGTGAAGGATGACTCTGCTGAAGATTTGATCTCCACCCTAACAGACACCTCTATGGAGAAATTCGTCAGTGAGACCAGCCTGAAAGCCCTCATCGCTGAGGATGAGGAAGATAACAATGAGATGAAGGATATGGCTGCCTCCGCTAGCCCTGCTACTGATAATGCCAATGAGGATGCAAAGCTACTGGAGCTACTTTATTATTATTATTATTATTACTTTATGACTACATGTTGACAGTGGAGACCGAGCTGTAGGCCTAATGAACATTTCAATATAGCAAAAGCTATGCTATGATCAATTAATAAAAACAGTTAATATTTCTGCAGCAAATGTTCACTACTGTTGATATTTGAAGCAGCCTGCTTAGGTTAGGCACATGTGTTTGAATTCACCAAATCTAATACATAAACAAAAAATATATCAAACCACTACAGGTAGGGAAGAGTGAATACATCAGCATTGAGTTAATTTGGTCAATAATGATCCATGGACATATTACATTCTGTAATATATGAAATAACAATCACCCACAGTGAATACAAAGCAGACATGTTCTATGTACCTCATGTTCATTGTACCTCATGTTTTCACACATCATGATGTAGTCCATGTAAGATAACTCTGGAGCGTGATCTTGTCGTTTCATCATCTTGAAGGGTGACAGAATAGTGAGCTTTATCCATGACTTTGAGAATGTAGTTATTTTATGAATTCTCACAGGTACGATTTCTGTCAAACTGCACTTTTCTGTCTCTGTCATGCCTGCGGTCACCAGATGTACAGCCTCCCCAGAGCTGCATATTCCAGTGGAATACATGCATGGATAATGAGCTGAGAGAAGTAGTTGCAGCACATCGTTTTAGGCTACAGCCAAGCTCTATCTTTAACCTGAGAAACATCTTAGTCCTACATGAGTGCACTCTCCACAACAAAGACCAGCCTGACATCAACATACTGTTGATAAAGTAGACATTGAATTAAATCAACATAACATAGACACTGTACATGTATTTTTGATGATTGTTAATCCAGAAAAGACGCAGAACATATTAACTCTGAAAGGGGAGAGAGAGAAGAGAGAGGGGGATGAATGGGTGGATAGAGGAGAGACAGTACAAGGGATGGTGAGATGTGTCCATTTATGAATTCAAATATTCAACTCCCCAATAAGAGGATCAAAGGTTCTCTCACCCAGGTGTACAAACAAACAGACATGCATGTACATACAGACATGCACGGACACACACCTACACACACAAAAATATCCACGCACACACCCACTACCTCTATCCACATGAAGTGGTCAGGGCATCACAGTGATCTAGCTACAAGGACATTGAGAGAAGCAATTTCTCTGCTCTAGAGACTGTAACATTGATGAGGTTCACTGGACGCTCAAACACACCTCCAACATGTCCGTGAAATAAAAGATTACATCATCATTTTAATCCAAGTACTTTTCATATGACTGCACAGTTAGATAAATATTACTACAGTGAGGACAATTAATAGAGATCCACACTCTTTTCACACTTCGGTAGGCTATCTATACATATCTTGTTGTGGCCCCGGACATGCACACCTGATTGTACTTGTCAACTAATCATCAAGCCCTTGACATCTGAATCAGGTGTTTTTGTCCAGGGCTACAATACAAATGTGTACTGGAGGACTGGAGTTGGGAAAAACTGTGATAATATAATACTATATGATACAGATTCTCTCTCTCTCTCTCTCTCTCTCTCTCTCTCTCTCTCTCTCTCTCTCTCTCTCTCTCTCTCTCTCTCTCTCTCTCTCTCTCTCAATTCAATTTCAATTTAAGGGCTTTATTGGCATGGGAAACGTGTGTTAACATTGCCAAAGCAAGTGAAGTAGATAGTAAACAAAAGTGAAATAAACAATAAATATTAACAGTAAACATTACACTCATAAGTTTCAAAAGAATAAAGACATTTCAAATGTCATATTATGTATATATACAGTGTTGTAACAATGTGCAAATAGTTAAAGTACAAATGGGAAAATAAATAAACATAAATATGGGTTGTATTTACAATGGTGTTTGTTCTTCACTGGTTGCCCTTTTCTTGTGGCAACAGGTCACAAATATTGCAGCTGTGATGGCACACTGTGGTTTTTCACCCAGTAGATAAGGGAGTTTATCAAAATTGGGTTTGTTTTCGAATTCTTTGTGGATCGCTGTAATCTGAGGGAAATATGTGTCTCTAATATGGTCATACATTTGGCAGGAGGTTAGGAAGTGCAGCTCAGTTTCCACCTCATTTTGTGGGCAGTGTGCACATAGCCTGTCTTCTCTTGAGAGCCAGGTCTGCCTACGGCGGCCTTTCTCAATAGCAAGGCTATGCTCACTGAGTCTGTACATAGTCAAAGCTTTCCTTAAGTTTGGGTCAGTCACAGTGGTCAGGTATTCTGCCACTGTGTACTCTCTGTTTAGGGCCAAATAGCATTATAGTTTGCTCTGTTTTTTTGTTTGTTCTTTCCAATGTGTCAAGTAATTCTCTTTTTGTTTTCTCATGATTTGGTTGGGTCTAGTTGTGTTGTTGTTGTTGTTGTTGTCCTGGGGCTGTGTGGGGTGTGCTCCTGAGTGGCGCAGTGGTCTAAGGCACTGCATCGCAGTGCTAACTGTGCCACTAGAGATCCTGGTTCGAATCCAGGCTCTGTCGCAGCCGGCTGCGACCGGGAGACTCATGGGCGGTGCACAATTGGCCCAGCGTCGTCCAGGGTAGGGAAGGGAATGGCTGGCAGGGATGTAGCTCAGTTGATAGAGCATGGCGTTTGCAACGCCAGGGTTGTGGTTCGATTCCCATGGGGGGCCAGTATGAAAAAAATATATATATAAAAAATAAATAAATGTTTTCACTAACTGTAAGTCGCTATGGATAAGAGCGTCTGCTAAATGACTAAAAATGTTAAATGTAAAATGTCTGTTTGTGTTTGTGAACAGAGCCCCAGGACAAGCTTACTTAGGGGACTCTTCTCCAAGTTCATCTCTCTGTAGGTGATGGCTTTGTTATGGAAGGTTTGGGAATCGCTTCCTTTTAAGTGGTTATAGAATTTAACGGCTCTTTTCTGGATTTTGATAATTAGCGGGTATTGGCCTAATTCTGCTCTGCATGCATTATTTGGTGTTTTACGTTGTACACGGAGGATGTTTTTGCAGAATTCTGCGTGCAGAGTCTCAATTTGGTGTTTGTCCCATTTTGTGAATTCTTGGTTGGTGAGCGGACCCCAGACCTCAGAACCATAAAGGGCAATGGGTTCTATAACTGATTCAAGTATTTTTAGCCAGATCCTAATTGGTATGTCAAATTTTATGTTCCTTTTGATGGCATAGAAGGCCCTTCTTGCCTTGTCTCTCAGATCGTTCACAGCTTTGTGGAAGTTACCTGTGGCGCTGGTGTTTAGGCCGAGGTATGTATAGTTTTTTGTGTGCTCTAGGGCAACGGTGTCTAGATGGAATTTGTATTTGTGGTCCTGGCAACTGGACCTTTTTTGGAACACCATTATTTTAGTCTTACTGAGATTTATGACTGTAAGTCGCTTTGGATAAAAGCGTCTGCTAAATGGCATATTATATTATTATTATTATTTACTGTCAGGGCCCAGGTCTGACAGAATCTGTGCAGAAGATCTAGGTGCTGCTGTAGGCCCTCCTTGGTTGGTGACAGAAGCACCAGATCGTCAGCAAACAGAAGACATTTGACTTCAGATTCTAGTAGGGTGAGGCCGGGTGCTGCAGACTGTTCTAGTGCCCTCGCCAATTCGTTGATATATATGTTGAAGAGGGTGGGGCTTAAACTGCATCCCTGTCTCACCCCACGGCCCTGTGGAAAGAAATGTGTGTGTTTTTTGCCAATTTTAACCGCACACTTGTTGTTTGTGTACATGGATTTTATAATGTCGTATGTTTTTCCAATTTGTATAGCAGACCCTCATGCCAAATTGAGTCAAAAGCTTTTTTGAAATCAACAAAGCATGAGAAGACTTTGCCTTTGTTTTGGTTTGTTTGTTTGTCAATTAGGGTGTGCAGGGTGAATACGTGGTCTGTCGTACGGTAATTTGGTAAAAAGCCAATTTGACATTTGCTCAGTACATTGTTTTCACTGAGGAAATGAACTAGTCTGCTGTTAATGATAATGCAGAGGATTTTCCCAAGGTTGCTGTTGACGCATATCCCACGGTAGTTATTGGGGTCAAGTTTGTCTCCACTTTTGTGGATTGGGGTGATCAGTCCTTGGTTCCAGATATTGGGGAAGATGCCAGAGCTAAGGATTATGTTAAAGAGTTTAAGTATAGCTAATTGAAATTTGTGGTCTGTATATTTTATCATTTCATTGAGGATACCATCAACACCACAGGACTTTTTGGGTTGGAGGGTTTGTATTTTGTCCTGTAGTTCATTCAATGTAATTGGAGAATCCAGTGGGTTCTGGTAGTCTTTAATAGTTGATTCTAAGATTTGCATTTGATCATGTATATTTTTTTGCTGTTTGTTCTCTGTTATAGGGCCAAAAAGATTGGAGAAGTGGTTTACCCATACATCTCCGTTTTGGATAGATAGCTCTTCATGTTGTTGTTTGTTTAGTGTTTTCCAATTTCCCCAGAAGTGGTTAGAGTCTATGGATTCTTCAATTACATTGAGCTGATTTCTGACATGCTGTTCCTTCTTTTTCCGTAGTGTATTTCTGTATTGTTTTAGTGATTCACCACAGTGAAGGCGTAGGCTCAGGTTTTCTGGGTCTCTATGTTTTTGGTTGGATAGGTTTCTCAATTTCTTTCTTAGGTTTTTGCATTCTTCATCAAACCATGTATCACTGTTATTACTTTTCTTTGGTTTTCTGTTAGAGATTTTTAGATTTGATAGGGAAGCTGAGAGGTCAAATATACTGTTTAGGTTTTCTACTGCCAAGTTTACACCTTCACTATTACAGTGGAAGTTTTGTCCAGGAAGTTGTCTAGAATGGATTGAATTTGTTGTTTCCTAATTGTTTTTTGGTAGGTTTCAACACTACTTTCCTTCCATCTATAGCATTTCTTAATATTATTCAGTTATTTTGGCTTTGATGCCTCGTGTTTGAGTATTGCTCTGTTCAAGTAGACTGTGATTTTGCTGTGGTCTGATAGGGGTGTCAGTGGGCTGACTGTGAACGCTCTGAGAGACTCTGGGTTGAGGTCAGTGATAAAGTAGTCTACAGTACTACTGCCAAGAGATGAGCTATAGGTGTACCTACCATAGGAGTCCCCTCGAAGCCTACCATTGACTATGTACATACCCAGTGTGCGACAGAGCTGCAGGAGTCGTGACCCATTTTTGTTGGTTATGTTGTCGTAGTTGTGCCTAGGGGGGCATATGGGGGAGGGAATGCTGTCACCTCCAGGGAGGTGTTTGTCCCCCTGTGTGCTGAGGGTGTCAGGTTCTTGTCCAAGTAATCTCTCTCTCTCTCTCTCTCTCTCTCTCTCTCTCTCTCTCTCCCTTCCTCTGAACCGTAGAGTTGTATTGTTAATTCCACAGACATCGCTCTGTCAGTGAGACCCCATGGAACAGACATAGCATCTCTTGTGTCACCCTAATAATAAATGATATATATTTTGAGGGAAACGCACTGTCTATTATTTAATTTGACAAGGGCAGGGCAGCACATACAAACTGCATTTAGTCCAATAAAAATACATGATATTATTAGGGTGATAAATAAAAGGCAGTTGCTCCATGACACAAGAGTACTCTGTAGTGGAACAAGAAGCTTACAGCAC
The DNA here is from genome assembly GCF_964263955.1 of Coregonus lavaretus. Taxonomy (NCBI): domain Eukaryota; kingdom Metazoa; phylum Chordata; class Actinopteri; order Salmoniformes; family Salmonidae; genus Coregonus; species Coregonus lavaretus. The sequence continues at coordinate 44,353,006 of NC_139991.1, forward strand.
CAGGTATTCCCAGCCGGTGTTACTATTCCCATCCAATTATTATCCAGGCCCGACTCTGCTTAGCTTCCGAGATCAGGTGTATTCAGGCTGGTATGGCCATAAGCGAGTGAACAACTCTTGGTACACTATATAAAGACATGAACAAAATTGATCAGTGATTCGAATTTCCGTGCAACTTAATGAACCGACTAAAAACAAAGGCTGAATGTACTGCCTATATTTTTAGGGAAACGCTTTGTCTATTATTTAATTTGACCAGGGCAGGACAGCACATACAAACGGCATTTAGTCCAATAAAAATACAGGATATTATTAGGGTGATAAATAAAAGGCAGTTGCTCCATGACACATATATTTTGAGGGAAACGCACTGTCTATTATTTAATTTGATCAGGGCAGGTTAGGGTAGCACATACAAACCTCATTCAGTCCAATAAAAATACATGATATTATTCGGGTGATAAATAAAAGGCAGTTGCTCCATGACACAAGAGTACTCTCTAGTGGAACAAAAAGCTTAAAGCACCTGGTATTCCCAGGCGGTCTCCCATCCAAGTACTAACCAGGCCCGATCCTGCTTAGCTTCCAAGATCGGACAAGATCAGGCATATTCAGGCTGGTATGGCCGAAAGCGAGAGAACAACTCTTGGTACACTATATAAAGACATGAACAAAATGTATCAGTGATTCGTATTTCCATGCAACTTAATGAACCGACTAAAAACAAAGGCTGAATGAACTGCCTATATTTTCAGGGAAACGCACTGTCTATTATTTAATTTGATCAGGGCAGGGCAGGGCAGCACATACAAACTGCATTTAGTCCAATAAAAATACATGATATAATTAGGGTGATAAATAAAAGGCAGTTGCTCCATGACACAAGAGCACTCTCTAGTGGAACAAAATGCTTACAGCACATGGTATTCCCAGGGGGTCTCCCATCCAAGTACTAACAAGGCCCAACCCTGCTTAGCTTCCAAGATCAGGTGTATTCAGGCTGGTATGGCCGTAGGCTACGGATCAACTCTTGGTACACTATATAAAGACATGAACAAAATGTATCAGTGATTTGTATTTCCGTGCAGCTTAATGAACCGACTAAAAACAAAGGCTGAATGTACTGCCTATATTTTGAGGAAACGCACTGTCTATTATTTAATTTGATCAGGGCAGGGCAGGGCAGCACATACAAACTGCATTTAGTCCAATAAAAATACACGATATTATTAGAGTGATAAATAAAAGGCAGTTGCTCCATGACACAAGAGTACTCTCTAGTGGAACAAAAAGCTTACAGCACCTGGTATTCCCAGGAGGTTTCCCATTAAAGTACTAACCAGGCCCAATCCTGCTTAGCTTCCGAGATCAGACAAGAGCAGGCGTATTCCGGATGGTATGGCCGTAAACAAGTCAACAACTCTTGGTACACTATATAAAGACATGAACAAAATGTACCAGTGATTCGAATTTCTGTGCAACTTAATGAACCGACTAAATACAAAGGCTGAATGTACTGCCTATATTTTGAGGGAAACGCTTTGTCTATTATTTAATTTGACCAGGGCAGGGCAGCACATACAAACTGCATTTAGTCCAATAAAAATACAGGATATTATTAGGGTGATAAATAAAAGGCAGTTGCTCCATGACACATATATTTTGAGGGAAACGCACTGTCTATTATTTAATTTGATCAGGGCAGGTTAGGGCAGCACATACAAACCTCATTCAGTCCAATAAAAATACATGATATTATTAGGGTGATAAATAAAAGGCAGTTGCTCCATGACACAAGAGTACTCTCTAGTGGAACAAAAAGCTTAAAGCACCTGGTATTCCCAGGCGGTCTCCCATCCAAGTACTAACCAGGCCCGATCCTGCTTAGCTTCCAAGATCGGACAAGATCAGGCATATTCAGGCTGGTATGGCCAAAAGCGAGAGAACAACTCTTGGTACACTATATAAAGACATGAACAAAATGTATCAGTGATTCGTATTTCCATGCAACTTAATGAACCGACTAAAAACAAAGGCTGAATGAACTGCCTATATTTTCAGGGAAACGCACTGTCTATTATTTAATTTGATCAGGGCAGGGCAGGGCAGCACATACAAACTGCATTTAGTCCAATAAAAATACATGATTTTATTAGGGTGATAAATAAAAGGCAGTTGCTCCATGACATATATATTTTGAGGGAAACGTACTGTCTATTATTTAATTTGATCAGGGCAGGGCAGCACATCCAAACTGCATTTAGTCCAATAAAAATACATGATATTATTAGGGTGATAAATAAAAGGCAGTTGCTCCATGACACAAGAGCACTCTCTAGTGGAACAAAATGCTTACAGCACATGTTATTCCCAGGGGGTCTCCCATCCAAGTACTAACAAGGCCCAACCCTGCTTAGCTTCCGAGATCAGACGAGATCGGGTGTATTCAGGCTGGTATGGCCGTTAGCTACGGATCAACTCTTGGTACACTATATAAAGACATGAACAAAATGTATCAGTGATTTGTATTTCCGTGCAGCTTAATGAACCGACTAAAAACAAAGGCTGAATGTACTGCCTATATTTTGAGGAAACGCACTGTCTATTATTTAATTTGATCAGGGCAGGGCAGCACATACAAACTGCATTTAGTCCAATAAAAATACATGATATTATTAGAGTGATAAATAAAAGGCAGTTGCTCCATGACACAAGAGTACTCTCTAGTGGAACAAAAAGCTTACAACACCTGGTATTCCCAGGAGGTTTCCCATTCAAGTACTAACCAGGCCCAATCCTCCTTAGCTTCCGAGATCAGACAAGAGCAGGCGTATTCCGGCTGGTATGGCCGTAAACAAGTCAACAACTCTTGGTACACTATATAAAGACATGAACAAAATGTACCAGTGATTCGAATTTCTGTGCAACTTAATGAACCGACTAAATACAAAGGCTGAATGTACTGCCTATATTTTGAGGGAAACGCTTTGTCTATTATTTAATTTGACCAGGGCAGGGCAGCACATACAAACTGCATTTAGTCCAATAAAAATACATGATATTATTAGGGTGATAAATAAAAGGCAGTTGCTCCATGACACATATATTTTGAGAGAAACGCACTCACTATTATTTAAATTGATCAGGGCAGGGCAGGGCAGCACATATAAACTGCATTTAGTCCAATAAAAATACATGATATTATTAGGGTGACAGTTTTGGATGTTTTTGACGACAAGCATTCAATGCTAGCATGCGGTAGCACAGCATTCTACGATAACCGGAAGTTTACATCCATCCTGAGATTTAACCGGAAATACGTCATGCTCGTTGTGAAGAGTAAGAACGATTCGTGCTTTCATGTCAGTCTCCAATAACACCAGAAAAGTCACTAGATTTGTCGCTATTTGCTTTTTTGAAAATGTGTCGCTAGAGGGGTCTGAATACTCGCTAAATATAGCGACAAAGTCACTAAATTGGCAACACTGGAGGACACGACGAGAGGGAAAGTTCTGCTAACAAGTGCAACTACAAGGAGCTTGCAGCAGTAATTGCACGTTACGATGTTTTACTTGCTGAACATATGGAACTTTCTACTGTCTTTTCTGGGATGTCGAAATCAATTCAGTATGATTTGATAGCTTCCATCGCATCATCCATTAAAAGTTAGATTAAAGAGAGAGGTTGAAATGCGCTTTGCGCTTTCCTCCACCTATTTATTTAGCAAAGATGATAACACATAATCACTCCGGACAGACACAAGCAAAACTCATTACATAAATGTTGCAGCAGCCTAGGCTACACCTACACATTAGAGATCTGACATGCTGTATGGGATGAAAACAAGATAATTTTTTGGTCTGATCAACTGTAGGCTACTAATAGCAGATACACACAGCCTATGTGCGCTGTCCATCTGGTCAGGGTCAGCTAATTGGTAACGTTATGTATTTATAGCCCATTTGTGTGTCAGGAGAAAATGTGAATGTGATCAAATTTGGTTTATATTCAAAATTGGGCTAGGTAGGCTGCCTATACATTTTCAATCCAAAATGATTAACTGGAATTAATCAACATAATAGTGATGACAGATGTGAAGTAATTTTTTATAAGGCCTACAGTTGCATAGGCCTGCAACCCCCCCCAATTCCTGACATTTAATCCTAGTAAATATTCCCTGTCTTAGGTCAGTTAGGATCACAACTTTATTTTAAGAATGTGAAATGTCAGAATAATAGTAGAGAGAATGTTTATTTCAGCTTTTATTTATTTAATCACATTCCCAGTGGGTCAGAAGTTTACATACACTCAATTAGTATTTGGTAGCATTGCCTTTAAATTGTTTAACTTGGGTCAAACGTTTTGGGTAGCCTTCCACAAGCTTCCCGCAATAAGTTGGTGAATTTTGGCCCATTCCTCCTGACATAGTGGTGTAACTGAGTCAGGTTTGTAGGCCTCCTTGCTCGCACACGCTTTTTCAGTTCTGCCCACAAATGTTCTATAGGATTGAGGTCAGGGCTTTGTGATGGCCACTCCAATACCTTGACTTTGTTGTCCTTAAGCCATTTTGCAACAACTTTGGTAGTATGCTTGGGGTCATTGTCCATTTGGAAGACCCATTTGCGACCAAGCTTTAACTTCTTGACTGATGTCTTGAGATGTTGCTTCAATATATCCACATAATTTTCCTTCCTCATGATGCCATCTATTTTGGCCCTCTGTAGCTCAGCTGGTAGAGCACGGCGCTTGTAACGCCAAGGTAGTGGGTTCGATCCCCGGGACCACCCATACACAAATTAAATGTATGCACGCATGACTGTAAGTCGCTTTGGATAAAAGTGTCTGCTAAATGGCATATTATTATTATTTTTATTATTATTTTGTGAAGTGCACCAGTCCCTCCTGCAGCAAAGCACACCCACAGCATGATGCTGCCACCCCCGTGCTACACGGTCTTTCAGGATATGTCGATATAGGACTCGTTTTACTGTGGATATAGACTCTTTTGTACCTGTTTCCTCCAGCATCTTCACAAGGTCCTTTGCTGTTGTTCTGGGATTGATTAGCACTTTTCGCACCAAAGTACGTTTATCTCTAGGAGACAATGGTTCGCCCAATGGTTCGCTCAATGGTGACTACTTGTTTTATTCAGGTTTGAAAAATTGAGAACATGTTGTAGACGCACCAAGAGGCCTCTTATAACCAGAGGCATGCACACACCCACTCCACCATTGAGCGAACCATTGGTATTCTGAAGGGACGCTGGATGTGTTTGGACACAGCAGGTGGTAAGCTGCTTTACAAGCCAGAGAAGGTTTGAAAAATGGAGAACATGTTGTAGAATAATCTAATTCCAACAATTCATTTTATTTAGTTTTTCTAGCTTTTGATCATCTTTACACCGTTTTTAGGTTTGCAGAATAATCATGGCCTGTTGTGTGCTACACAACATCGCTATGAAGCGTGGTGTTCCACTTCCACTTCAGCCACCACACCAGGATGTGCGTCCTGAACCAGTGCTGGGACCAGACAACCGACTTGCCGTAATTTCTTGTTTTTTATTTGTTTTGTCCTTTAAATACCACAAATTAAACACATGAAATGACACAGGTTTCAGTGCGCTTTCTTTATATTTTTAAATGTGTGTTTATGTCTTTGAGTGTTTCTGATATTGTGGCCAGAGTAGAAGCGATTTCACAGATCTGCTCCTGGTTATCCAAGACCGCATCGAAGATGACACGTGCAGTTGGACGGGACCTGGGGGCACGTACAGAGGCAGGCCTATTGCAGGAAGGCCGAATGGCGTCAGGTTCCTCTTCACAGAGGGGTTGCCTGGATTGGAGATCTGTAAATAACAAAAATGATACTGAAAGTAAAACAGTCACAGTGCACTGATTTTTTATTTTTTTTTATGTTTCAGTTTGTTCAATATAGGCATACTGCAACAGCAATAGGATTTCAAACTGAATAAACTAGGAATTCAGGTGAGGACTCATTCACAGTCACATAGGCCCACATTTGGTTTGACAAACTGGTGTAAAATTCCTTTCCAATGGTGAGTTGCTTTCAGTTAAATTATGGCATGAAATTGTATAAATTCAGAAAGACTTGCTGATTCACTGGTGGGAGATGGCCTTGAAGGATATGAAGCTGTTGATATAGGGCCCTGGTCAGTGTCCAGTTGCTCCGCTGATGGCACACCTGAGAGTGCCGTCTCACCAATAATGGCCCCGATGCGTAAATAGTAAATAGTTATGCATGCTCAAGTTTTCAGTTTTTTTGTCTTAGTTCTTGTTTGTTTCACAATTAAAACATATTTTGCATCTTCAAAGTGGTAGGCATGTTAAAATCAATTTTAATTCCAGGTTGTAAGGCAACAAAATAGGAAAAATGCCAAGGGGGGTGAATAATTTCGCAAGCCACTGTAGGCATAATGGTGAATCCCCCAAAATAAGTAAAAGCCAATTTATGCTGGATCCGAAAATGTGGTCGGAGGCAGCCAATTGGATGGTGTGACGCAATTGCCAAATTGAGCTCTGTACCGCATCGGAGTGCAGCTCCAAATGTTGAAATAATGCGGAGGGCTCCGTATAGCTCCGCATTGACATGATTGGTTGACGGTAGGTGAGGGCGGGAGGTCCTGTATAAACACAAACTCACTTCCTTGACAACTTCCTTCACAACAGCTCTGTGCTGCTCGGCGAAGCGCAAGAAGTATGAAGATTGTGTGTGCAAAGCACCTGAAGCTTTAAGCTTGTTTCCACACAATTCATTCAGTATATTTATAAGCTACTTGTGTTATCGTACAGTCTGCAATGTTTACCTGATGAAGGAATGTTGTTAATTAACACCAGTGTTACTGTTATAACCGTAACAAAAAGAAAAGTGCACCTGCACTTTGTTTCATTATCAGTGGTCTACATGGTCTGGGAATGTCGTGGTCAGATCAACAAATACAAGTAATAAAGATTTACTTTACTGTAATTGAAATATTTTTTACAAATCTTTATTCATATGTCGTATCTGATGAATGGTGGTCATTATTGCTGTCAACAAAGAGTCCGTTTTATGCTGCATCGTGTTAGAGGCTTTTATTAAAATCACGTGGTTACAGCTTAAATGACAGGTGACATGACACCCGGAGAACGGCTCCTCCGATTGCCATGGCCGTTCTGACGTCTTCCTCGCCTAACCCCCCTATTTATAAACAACGAAGCTGACCTCTTCTGGCCAATCCCCAGTCTCCAAGACACTTCCGGTCTGCTGGATGTGGCGTTACACCTAAAACCTTCCCTCTGGATACTAACATAAACACATTCCATTTCTTCATGAAAACAATTTAACAAAGGCATAATCTTCAGATACTATATTCCCCCCTTCGAGACGAACTAAACGTCTCGAAAACAAACAGAATAGGATTATGACTAGTAACAATTTATCTTATTGAGTATCTTTAACATTAAACCAAAAACATTCTTCTCTAGAGTGTAAATACCTTTCTATGCAATAACTGTTTATGAAGTGTGAATACATTACTATGAAATATGAAGAAATCTCTATGGAGTGTAAATACATTACTATGAAATATGAAGAAATCTCTATGGAGTGTAAGAGCGAAAAAACTGTCCGGCAGCCATCTTTTCAGATATCCATCCATCAATCAAGACAGTAAAATTCTCTCACGGTCCCTCTGCCCCAGGCAACCACCGTCGGTACTCCAGATAACCTCATAAACCATGTAAATGCATTTTGAAACTATGATGCAATTAAATACACATGTAAGCCCCTGCAAACAAAATCCTATCCAAAAACATCCACTGTACGGCTGGTCAACCCATCGGATCGTACAATGAATCTCTCCCTTCCTAGCCTCTCTGTCCCTAAACATTCACGAAATAAACACAAACATCTAAGATCCTCACATGTATTCAATAACATCAAACATCATTCTACAAAAATTAATACCTGAGACTATTACACAATTATGTATTACACATGTCTATATTTCATTGCAGACACTGGAATGTAGTCCACTACACTTCATCTCCCTGTAGTCTTGACTTGGATGAATGGATTGTTGATGATGAAATCAGCCACACCCTCCTTGTTTCATCTCCTCCAGTCATATTGTCCCTTCATATTGTCTTTGTTTGAATATTTCAATCTCCACATGTTCTCCCAAATGCTTCTGGAATGAAAAGAAAAGAAACGACCAAACAGTATCTTTTGCAAAACAACCCTTTCAAATTAAACATCAATATCCACTAAGAATATAAACTGATATATAAATGATGCATGAATCACATAAACCTATTCCCCCCTTTGATTCATAAATCATACCAACATCACCCCAATATAAAAAAAAAATAAAAAAAACATTTGAAAAATCATCCAATAATCAAAAATGATATTTATCCATTCAGTTCCACTGGTCCATCTTTATCCAGTTCAGGAAGTCAACACCGGCATCTGAGTGTTGTCTCCAGGAATCACTCTCCAACCTATCTCAATATCAAAGCTTTCTCAAAGGTCAGTAACAAATTACAAACATCACACAGTGTTATCAAAGCTGAAACTAAAATCTGACCCATCACTGCCCCTACTGGCCTAACTGATCTTGCAACCAAGTCTTCCAAATGCATCCCTTATTTAACCCCAGTGATATTATCTGAAAGTATAACTAATATTTATCACTATGATCTTCCCAAATGTTACACCATACCATGAATAAAGTCCCCCCTTCTCCCTTAGACTTATCCTTCAATGATAGGCTTGAAGCCTATGACATGTCCCTTTTCATCCTATTTTGAACTCTAGTTTCAAATTGATCTGTGTTCGGTGCTACTCCTCTTTTAATAGTAAAAGCCTCATATGGAAGCTTCAACGTTGACATGTAACCAAATCCTGTCCATTCATAATGTAAGAATATATATTTTATCATCACAAACCCACCAAATATCTCTAAAATTCTCCATAGTCACATTGTCAGTCAAAAGCTAATCGTTTAACCATCAAAGTCCTGCTCTTCTTACTACCTGGTACCTAAAAAGTAACATATTTCTCATTACTACCCTTAAGGTCATGCTTATCCAAAGTTATCATATAACATCCCAATCTGATCTTCCCATAAACACACCCCCTACCTCACATGTTTCATTAGAACAAAAACAACCTTTAGCCCTCAATGTTTCACCTGAATACTTCAGGATTCCGTTGTTACCTGATTTTCCTTTCCCATTTAACAATTCCCATAGGGTAATTAATTTAACCAAGAACACTTAAACCTAGGCTTAAACCACTGTTCTGACAACGACATTATTTTATCTGTCAATGACTGTTGCTGATACCACAGTCATGACAAAGCATAAGACTGAACCATACCTGATAGAGGCCGCGCGACCGTCTAACATGTCTGGTGCTGGAATTCTCAACAGACATGGACCCTCAAGATTCCTCACTGATCTTACAGAATGAGTTAATCTATCTCTAATTTCCACAACAGAAGAACGAGCGGTACTGATCAGATACCTCTCCTTGTCTGTCATCAAAATCAAAGATCTCATCCTGTCCTCCATGATGAATCTATATTCTCTCTACTACTATCTGTTCTCCTATTTTAACCCCATTTGTACTATCATTGACAGCACTCTCCATCCGTAACATAACCCATGAGTCTAAAATTCCCCATTTAATTTCAGAAAAGTTGTTGTCGATGTCATACTCCCTCTTTTGCTATTGCCATCGTATCACTAATCCCTTCCAAAGTTACCATTAAAGTAGTTGATTTAGCTGCTGTATCAACCCTAATTACTTCTAGTGCAAAAGTTCCCATTATCCTCTGTGTATTATCTACTGTTAGAGTGACTACTGTAATCTACTCCTCCTGAACTCCTTCGGTGACTGCGGAAGCTTCAACAGATTTCAAATCTTCCATTATAGGCATCACTTTACGAATTACATAGCCCTTTAACCCATAATTCTTAACCGGAACAACTTCTAATGCTTGCCCTAAATAAGCATACATATATTCTCCCTGACCTTTCTCTGTAACATTACGCAACATAAGTGAACAATCACTCCTAACCCTCTTCCAAACTATACCTCCTTTCCTTTGACTAGGTGCAACAGCTTCTACTCCTGGTCCTGATAACAATACTTATTCTCCATAATTATCTCTCCATATGGGAGAAACGTCCCCATCCTAACCCTAATAACAGTCTTTTCCCCCTATAATTGGTGCTTTATTGGTTCCCTTATAACCAAATGCGATATATTTATGGCTTTAATACCTATCAATGTTGAAAGAGTTAACTTGCTTCTCACTGTTGTTATAATAGACTGAAGTGTTAATGTCCTTAGTTACTCCTAGTTTTTCCCCCAATATAAAAGTTGTCTTTGCTTGTACTTCCATCTATCACCACTAGTGTCACTTTTTCCCCAAATCTCAGTCCTTTCTCTCATCCCTGACTTTCAAACTTTTGATTACACAAAATACACCTATAATGACCTTGATCTTCCTACTCTACAGTGTCCTTCACCATTGTTCTCTCTCTTACTACTACCTTTGAAATTTAGCTTACTGTCTCAGAGTTCCTTCAACCCTAATCTACTCCTAACTTATTTTAATCTAATCTTTTCTCTCATAACATTTACAACTTTTCCCCCTGATTTTCACACAATCCCTTACCACCAAATGTTTAGAATATGTGATTGGGAAAGTTCCCCACCTGCTTCTGACTCATTACACACAGACTTGGCAAACGTCTAAACACCTTTTAGCCTAGCCTGAAATCCCTTAGTGTAAGAATGTAACCCAGAATAATAGTCACCCCCTTTTAACTTTATTTTCCCAGACAGATTGTCTAATAGACAGTCGTCTAGTGTACATTTTATTGTACAATTCAATTTAAACAATGCATCTCTTCCCAACACTGCAATAACAGTTTCTTCTAATATTAGTATGTCTATTTTGATTTCTCTTTGATTTTTATAGCAGAGCTCCATTGATTCCCTAACTTCAATTGTTAGCTATTTTCTCTTCTTCTCTAATCGATTCCCTCAGCAATGCACCCCCCTTCCGGATCTTCTAGACACTAACAGGTGATCTTCACTTGCTACTTCATCTTCCTCTGTTGTTTTCTCCCGACTCATTTTCATCACAGGTAAAGTACCAATCTGTCCACAATTATAACAGTCTTCTGAAAGTTGCTGAAAGTGTAGCTGAAATCTTCCTCCTTTTTCTTCTTTGTTCTTCTCCAATTCTTGGGATCCTCTCAGCAGTTTCTCCTCTTCTGTATCTTCAACTGTGTTACTTCTAAACTATTTGCTTTATCCAGGCATGATAAGCATCGGTCTATATCTCCTATTTCTTCTTCGCCAGTCATTGGAGGATAAAATCCTCTTGAACATAAAGCACCCTTAATCTCCCTCTTTTCTTCATCTTCAACTTCCATCAGAGATCAAATCTCGTGTATCCTTCTTCCTTCAACTTCCATCTGATCACAGAGTCATATCCACCCATGCATGACCTCTTCATCATCACTCTCATCTTCATCCTCCTCGTCTTCTTTAACCTCACTCTTCTCTTCCAGACATCTCATTTCCTTCCTTCTGGAGTTCTGGATTCATCTTTATCGTCGTTTCTGCTTGTCCTCTATCTATTATTCATCTTCATCTCTGATGCCATAATCACCCTGCTGGATGATCACTGAAAGCTGAGGATAAACATCCCTAAGCTGTACTTTTTCTTCTCGTAAGGTGAGTGTCTTTTTGCTGAATCCGTATGTGAGAAAGGTGTACTAACTTCTGCCATTAGTTTTTCTAACCCTACTTTCTAACCCTACTTGAATTAAAGGATTACTATTTTTCCCCTATAAACAACTCCAAATAAATCCAAATAAATCAATTTTTATTCCTATGTCACCAATTTATCAATTAGTGTTGGCTATCTTACCACAACCCATCAACTGCCAGTAAATGCAAGTTAGTCATCTTCAGACTAAAATACCCATAAACAAAGCCTGTAACCCCTTGCTCTATAACCCATAATTATCATAAATTTACAGAAGAATGTCAGTCTTCGATTCCCAACACATCTGTAATCAAACCCCAGTGATACACAGAGCTTCCAAAATGCAATTTTTAATGAATCATTTGCCAAGCCTATGTAAAATTGTCATAACATCACATATCTTGTAACAGTCTCAAAACCTTATTTTTTGACTTGATCCTCTGCAGCGTTACGTGATCACTTCCTGTATCTCCTCGCTCCCCCTCTCTCCTGTCTCTCATGACAAGGGACAAAGACACAAAAACAGCTTTTAGTAGTTAATGCCATCACTGAGTATTTCCAACCATTCAATATTAATTCGTTCTACATTATTCACTCTAAGACTAAACTCAGAACTAAATAGATCGCTCAAAAACATTATTTTATTTTAATCCGTTATTTAATTATTTAATTCAATTTATTATAATCCGCTACCATATATCTAATTTATAAATTCAATAGGTTCCAAAACAAGTTTCATCTTTAACCAATCGCAGTTTAAACTAGAATCATCGTATTAAAATTTCTCCTCTGTCTGTCTATCTTTTTTCCCTTGCAGGGTAACGCCAAATGGGACCTATGACCTTAACCCACCATTTTGTTTTGTAGGCTTAGCCCAACCTCATGTCGTAGTTTTTAGCCCCGTAAAATCAACACGTGTCCTAATCTCGTGTCATAAACTCCCCCTTTCTGTAGTGTAGTATCGCAAAATTAAACGCATGCGCACAGCCATTCAAAAATCCCTTTTCACCATGGAATGAAGATTCTCTACTCTCTCTCCCCAAACAGACAGAATAACACTCCAGCTGTAACTCCCGTTTCCCCCTTATAGTCAAACAACATTTAACAGCGCTCACAAAACATATAACCTGACTTACACACAGAGACAAATTTAAGAGACTTTAATCCATCGCAATGGAATCTCTAAGGATACGTTAGCATGTAGCACACAACACAATTAGCATTTAGCATTAGCCTCTAGCCACGATGTACCATGTAGCATGAAACACACTCCCATTTAGCCTTGACATTAGCCTTAGCCTCTAGCTAACTGCGGCCTACTACACAATCACACACCCTGCACTGGCCTAATTATTTTGAACCTATTTCTCCTACCGTTTTTGTTGCCGAGAATTAATTACCATTACACCGAGAAATCAGACCTAATCAAACACCCCGTCGGACGAGAGTCAAATCATAATCACAATCAGATAAATTCCACCAACCCGAGTTCTCTTCAAAAACTCACCGAATATACATTCTATTGTACACACGGGTTTGCCAGCCCATTATCTAAAATGGCCCCCTCGGGGTCTTAAAGCGGTCCAGTGCCCTAAAGAATGCGCATATCTGAATTTCCAACCATTGTCACCCGTCACCAATGGAATATACACTTTCAATACTTAAATCCTACCGTTTAATGCTCTAAATTCCAATTATCTGCCGTTTCAATGGAATAACATTTTAGCAGACTCTAGTCAACAGCAACAACGCCACCCGAGGCAAGGTCGAAATGGTACATCTCTCCAGTGTACACAAGTCGTATCCAATCTAACAAACTCCGAAGCGGTAAGAAAACACTCACAATTTTTTTTGGCCATGCTTCAGAGCAGGTTAGCCTGGCGGTTGACTGAAACAAGGAAGAGACGCAAACCCAACCCCACGTTGGGCGCCATTATGTCGTATCTGATGAATGGTGGTCATTATTGCTGTCAACAAAGAGTCCGTTTTATGCTGCATCGTGTTAGAGGCTTTTATTAAAATCACGAGGTTACAGCATAAATGACAGGTGACATGACACCCGGAGAACGGCTCCTCCGATTGCCATGGCCGTTCTGACGTCTTCCTCGCCTAACCCCCCTATTTATAAACAACGAAGCTGACCTCTTCTGGCCAATCCCCAGTCTCCAAGACACTTCCGGTCTGCTGGATGTGGCGTTACACCTAAAACCTTCCCTCTGGATACTAACATAAACACATTCCATTTCTTCATGAAAACCATTTAACAAAGGCATAATCTTCAGATACTATACATAACTACGCACCCCACACACACTTGACATGCCATAGCAATAAGGTGTATGCCCAACTACAACTTGGTCAGGGATTGTCCAAGAGAAACGTAGTTATTTCAAGCTCCTCTTGTGTCTCATTGTAAGTAAATTGAGCTCCTTGACCGAGAGTGACAGTCAGTCAGGTAGATGTATAGGTTGGAACTGAGGAGTTGAGACAGCCTTACAATGCTTGCACAGCAAAAGGTGGATTCTTTGGCCGTCATAGTTAGGGTCCAGTGGTCTGTCATAATCCCCATGCGCTTCAGGGGTAACACCACAGGCTTCCCCACTCTGCTCCCAGCAGCCCCCTAGTGTAGACACAGAATGGGACACACTCCGCTTCCTCCTCCACTTAGGTTCTGGAACCACACCTGATGGGAGAAGAGAAGTGTTAGTGTGCACTGTAGTTTGTGTCAACAGCTGGACTGACCACTACTTGAACAACATTTTGTCTGTGCCATGCAAGAAACTACTTTCCGTAGGTTCTGTAACCATTTCTGAGGATAAAATTAGTGTGTGACAGACTAAATTACGTTGGGCCATGAAGCAAACAGATTTACTTGAACTGAAGCTGTCTCAATTTACAGGAAATCAGTACTTATGATTTCATATCACTAAAGTAATCTGATGTTTTATGGATCTATTGTCACTCTTGTTGATTGGTTAAGACAGTCATGCTGTATGACTGTGAGTAAATTTGAAACCGAAAGGGATGTTGGAATATAATTTATTAATGACTCTGTAAGTGTTGATGCCGTCTGGCTGTGTGTCATGTTCAGTGTGTGAGCCAGCTTGGCTCTTTCATCATAAGACTGGTACTTATTTGGTTGAATGGTTTTCTCCAGGTTCAAGATTTGATTGGTCTGGTGTGTTTAACTTTGCTGTCTGTATTGCCTCAGTCTCAGATTAGAGAAAAGTACACAGTAAACACATAATGGCCCTTCACAGCTCCATTTCAATTCTGTATCACCCTATTGAACAATTCAAGTTTTATGAATATCCTGTCGTTTTTCAGATTTCACAGCTGTTTTAGTTTTAGGTATGCTGATTGGACTGGTATTTTAAAAAGTAAATTGCAGTTAACACATCCCTTAACTCACCTTTGTTCTTCTCTTTTCCACTGCAGCTGCCTCGAGTCCATCTAGTGTGTCCCCTGAACTCCAGGCTGTGGCCCTGAGATGATACCTCCACCTTGGGCATGGAGAGGGCAACAGGCAGGGGTAGGATGCATGCTGAGTATGCACAGTCCTGCAGTCGATGCTGGGACAGAATGGCTCCAAAGCTGGCCAACTCGGAGAGTAGGGCACCAGACCTGATGCCTCAATATCATGTTTGACCTCTGGGGTTCAATGTTGTACTGGTCTTGACCTGACTGATGCCTGGACAGCCTGATCTGAGCTTGTAGAGGGTGGTCTGTGCTGTAGACTGGTGCATGATGGGTCGCATGTGGTCCAGAGAAAAGTGGTCCAGACAGCCACTGGGCAGCCAAACCCTGGATTGTTGGGATTCATCTTGAACCCATGTCCTCTCTGTTGATCATAAGTTGTTGTTTCCCTTCCTTTACAAAGGGTTGTCATTGATGTCTGTGCTGTAACTCTCTTTCTTATTCAGTAACCACATTTCCATCCACAGTTTCTATGTAAGTAAAGTCATTTCATATACACTACCAGTCACAAGTTTGGGGACACCTACTCATTCAAGGGTTTTTCTTTATTTTTACTATTTTTTACATTGTAGAATAATAGTGAAGACATCAAAACTATGAAATAACACATATGGAATCATGTAGTAACCAAAAAAGTGTTAAACAAATCAATACATATTTTATATTTGAGATTCTTCAAATAGCCACCCTTTGCCTTGATGACAGCTTTGCACACTCTTGGCATTCTCTCAACCAGCTTCTTGAGGTAGTCACCTGGAATGCATTTCAATTAACAGGTGTGCCTTCTTAAAAGTTAATTTGTGGAACTCTTCCAAGTCAAGGTAAGCTTTTGGTTTGACTAATTTATTGCCACTTGGGCAGGCCGGTGTAAGTGATTACTGACTGTACACTGTAACATTACATTGTAGCGGGTTTACTAACGTGCTCTTTTAGCTATGTTGACTATGACATTACTTTAGCTAATATGGTGACAACGATGTAGGCCGTGTGTAGTGGTTAGGATATGGTTTGGCTTGGAAAGTTTTTTTTCGCCTTGTCACATACAGCGGATGTGTTATGCATTGAAGTCCACAAGCCAATGGAAAAGGTAAGAGGAGGAATACAACGTGGCTGCTATAAAAGTGAATTGTGTTTACGAGTGATCAGGGGTGTATTCATTCTGCCGATTCTGTTGAAAAATGTTTCTTAATCAGAAGCAAACAGAACGAAATGGGGATAAACATACCTGAATTTGTCCAATAGAAACTCTTGTTTGAAACTGTTGGACTAATGATTACACGCTAGATCAGCTAGATACAGGCAAGGCGTGTGCAAGGCGGTATTGAATGTGCCACTGTCTGTCACCTCAAATTTTTCTCTCGACTTGTGTGCACCTAAGTTGTAAACTTTCATTAATAGGCTGGGTTGTAGCAACCTCATGATGGGTATAGGGAAAATTTTTATATCATGTTGTAGCCTAAACCTATTGCTGTTACATTGAACTGGGTGAATGCACACCCGTCACTATGGGCGGGCCATAGGGGGCCGGACCCGCCCCCAAAAATGCTTGTGCCCCCCCACTTGAGGCACAGATCTCTTAAAAAGATTACTTTAATTTTATATTATAATAGTTGCTAATTTTGTGTTGCATTAATGTTGCATTCTTTATCATTAAAACATTAAAAATATAAAGAAACAATGGTGTGATTTTGTTTGATTGATGGGAATCTACACTGCAACAGCCTATCACAGCCTTAATAAAAAGAAAGTTAGGCTACGTACGTGACGTAGCCTACGTCAGTGTAGCCGCTTAACAGTTTTCGCGCATTTTTTAAAGCTGGATGAGTTTTCGCTGGCTTACTCGCTTCAGTTCGTCATGGATATCCTTAAGTGGTTAAAAAGCCCACCAACAGTCTTCTATGCCAAATTGGATATCACACTGACGCCTCCTGATGTTGTAGTTGAAGAAGGAGACCCTGGACGACAGTCTGAGCCTGATGCTAGTAGCTCCGTGGAGTCCGACCCTGGACCTGGCAGGACCTGCAGGTCAAGTGCAACTGGGGCAGCATTTGGGCCACAACTGCCTGTTGAATCAGTGGGTGTGAGTGACCTCGGCATGGACAAACCCAAACAGGTTGTGTTGAGGAAATATCCAGTCAAAATGTTTGGTTAAAAAAAACGATCATTTTCCTCTAGCTGGTATTTGAACAGGGACTGGCTTGAGTACTCGGTGGAAAAGGACTACGCATTTTGTTATGCGTGCAGGAAATTCAAATCTGTATCATCGGACGCGACCTTCTCCATTAAGGGGTTTAATGATTGGAAAAATGCAATTGGAACAGGCAAGGGCTTAAATAAGCATGCATCTTCAAAAGAACATTTAGCCTGTGAAGCAATGTGGAGAGATTCAGAAAAACATAGAGAGACAGGAAAAGAGATTTCCACTCTCTTAAATTCAGAGCAACTGGCTCGCAACAGATACTACATGTCAGCTGTAATTGATATGCTGGAGTTTTTAGTGGTGAATCAATTGCCGTTACGTGGAGATAATGCTGGTTTTGCCAGTGTGCTAGATGATAATAGCTCAATGGGGCTGTTTTTGTCTCTCTTTGAGCACACCATGCGCAAAGATCCCGAACTGACACGGATTACAAAAACAATCCCACAGAATGCACGCTATACCAGCCCACAGATACAAAACAAGATTATCGAAATGATGAGCAAACTCGTGACAGAGGAGATAGTGAGACAAGTCGGCGATAGCTGGTATTCAATTAAAGTGGATGGCACACGGGATCCTTTAGGCCAAGAAAACATATCTGTAGTTGTGCGTTTTGTTGACAAACTATGGTCTGTGTGAGCACCTCTTGGTAATGGCCACATCTGAGAAAGGTGATGCAGAGGCTCTGACAGGTGTCATCATTGATGAGCTCACCAGCGCCGAACTCAGCACGGACAAAATCCTGAGTCAAGTTTATGATGGCGCATCACTCATGTCTGGCAGGCATGGTGGTGTGCAGAAACCGTGGCTATTCTGTACAAAGGCAATACCCTGAAACCACTTGGCAACGGTCAAAGTTGTGGTGAAGAGTTTTCACGACATATCCACATTACTGACCGAGGTGGAAAACACACGAGGCCTTGGAGCGGAGGTGCACGTCGAGGCTACGGGGTTGCTTCGTGCCATTACGCAGCGCAGTTTTCTTTTCATTGCGCACCTTGTTATGAAACTTTTGTCACTTTTCGAGCCGCCTAACAGACTACTACCGGCCGAAGATATGGACTTGTTCAATGCGGTGACACTTGTGAACAGCGCTTCTGACTGCGTGAAGACACTGCGCACAGAAAACGAGTTTTCTGCACTGTGGGATCTCTGCGCTCCTCCAGCATCGGCCACCGAGGCTGTGCCGGTGACCGACCCTGGTCCAAGCAAGAGAAGATGCACAATTAATAAGAACCTCCGCGGATTTGCAGTTGAAGAAACAGTTGGTCAGCCACAAAGTGACATAGATGAAAAGACTGAGTTCATGAGATTGTTTTACAGTGTTATCGATGCTGTGCAAGGAGAGATGAATGCGCGTTTTGGAGAGCGCAGTAGCGAGCTCATTGGCGCACTGGCTGCTTTGAACCCAGAGGCCGAGGATAATTTCCTGGACCCATCAAAGGTAACCCCTCTCCTGGTATTAGCTGGAACTGATGTGGTTGAATCTGAATATACTGTGGCTCGTGAGTTCCTGGTGAAGAAAATGACTGACACCCCGGTTCCCCCCGAAGATGGAAAATGGACAATAGCCAACATCCTCAGCACATTCAACTGTGCACTCCAGGCTATGCCGACTGTTCTCACAGCCTACACACTTGCCCTAACTTTAGGAGCGTCCACAGCAATGTGTGAAAACTCATTTTCCACATTCAAAAGCGTCTTCTCAGAGCATCGGCGCAGTATGCTGCACAGAAGCAAGGCCCAGCTGATTCAGCTTGCTTTTGAAAAGGACCTCATTCACAAGTTTAAGTCCAAGTGGAAGGATACTTTGATGAGGAGGTTCTGCTCGGAGAAACGCCGCCTCCCGCTGTACTGACAGGAGGGACTGGAGAGAGGACAGCGCTGCCTCCACTCAAAGTACTGGTAGGTTAAAAGTCTCTCTGTGTGTGTGTGTGCGTGTGTGTGTCTCATGGCAATGCATATCCCTCTGTTGACTGCTGTAAAATGCAATGTTTGAGAGATGCTTCTGGTGTTACATCTAATATGTTGTATCGTCAAGTGTTTTATGGATATTCATAACATTGCTTCTATGTAATGTGGTGTAGGCTATAGGCTACCTGGTCATATTGCTGTTGGTTATGTTTAATGTGATGATTACGTGCTGCGCAAATAGAGTATAAGATTATTATAAATACAGTGGGGGAAAAAAGTATTTAGTCAGCCACCAATTGTGCAAGTTCTCCCACTTAAAAAGATGAGAGAGGCCTGTAATTTTCATCATAGGTACACGTCAACTATGACAGACAAATTGAGGAAAGAAAATCCAGAAAATCACATTGTAGGATTTTTAATGAATTTATTTGCAAATTATGGTGGAAAATAAGTATTTGGTCACCTACAAACAAGCAAGATTTCTGGCTCTCACAGACCTGTAACTTCTTCTTTAAGAGGCTCCTCTGTCCTCCACTCGTTACTTGTATTAATGGCACCTGTTTGAACTTGTTATCAGTATAAAAGACACCTGTCCACAACCTCAAACAGTCACACTCCAAACTCCACTATGGCCAAGACCAAAGAGCTGTCAAAGGACACCAGAAACAAAATTGTAGACCTGCACCAGGCTGGGAAGACTGAATCTGCAATAGGTAAGCAGCTTGGTTTGAAGAAATCAATTGTGGGAGCAATTATTAGGAAATGGAAGACATACAAGACCACTGATAATCTCCCTCGATCTGGGGCTCCACGCAAGATCTCACCCCGTGGGGTCAAAATGATCACAAGAACGGTGAGCAAAAATCCCAGAACCACACGGGGGGACCTAGTGAATGACTTGCAGAGAGCTGGGACCAAAGTAACCGTAACACACTACGCCGCCAGGGACTCAAATCCTGCAGTGCCAGACGTGTCCCCCTGCTTAAGCCAGTACATGTCCAGGCCCGTCTGAAGTTTGCTAGAGTGCATTTGGATGATCCAGAAGAGGATTGGGAGAATGTCATATGGTCAGATGAAACCAAAATAGAACTTTTTGGTAAAAACTCAACTCGTCGTATTTGGAGGACAAAGAATGCTGAGTTGCATCCAAAGAACACCATACCTACTGTGAAGCATGGGGGTGGAAACATCATGCTTTGGGGCTGTTTTTCTGCAAAGGGACCAGGACGACTGATCCGTGTAAAGGAAAGAATGAATGGGGCCATGTATCGTGAGATTTTGAGTGAAAACCTCCTTTCATCAGCAAGGGCATTGAAGATGAAACGTGGCTGGGTCTTTCAGCATGACAATGACCCCAAACACACCGCTCGGGCAACGAAGGAGTGGCTTCGTAAGAAGCATTTCAATGTCCTGGAGTGGCCTAGCCAGTCTCCAGATCTCAACCCCATAGAAAATCTTTGGAGGGAGTTGAAAGTCTGTGTTGCCCAGCGACAGCCCCAAAACATCACTGCTCTAGAGTTGATCTGCATGGAGGAATGGGCCAAAATACCAGCAACAGTGTGTGAAAACCTTGTGAAGACTTACAGAAAACGTTTGACCTGTGTCATTGCCAACAAAGGGTATATAACAAAGTATTGAGAAACTTTTGTTATTGACCAAATACTTATTTTCCAAATAAATCTGTAAATAAATTCATTAAAAATCCTACAGAGTGATTTTTTTGGATTTTTTTCTCTCATTTTGTCTGTCATAGTTGACGTGTACCTATGATGAAAATTACAGGCGTCTCTCATCTTTTTAAGTGGGAGAACTTGCACAATTGGTGGCTGACTAAATACCCCCCCCCCCCCCCCCCCCCCCCCACTGTATAAGTACTGTAGGCTAATAATAATTGTGCCCTGCCCTCCCATGCATTTCATATGCCCCCCTTATGACTGAGGTCTGACGACGGGTCTGGGTGAATGGCATATGAATGACAGTCATCCAATATGCTGTGATATAAATAAATCCATGCTCATGAAAATAATGTTCGTCCTCTCTCATTTTAAACGGCATCGACCGCCACTGCACACGATGATATGATGAGTGGTCATCCCACTAAGAGTCGGAAACCGTGTAGTTTATTAGGCTACAGATTAAATACATTATGATGAACTTCACAGGGTGGTGAGAGTGCAAGGTGAAGAGCTTGATGCTCCTTTCCAATAAATATCGAAGGTCTTAATCTGGTTACATGATCATCCATGCTTGGCTACCGTTTGACAAATACAAATAATCTAGCTCTTTTGTCCATAATAATCTCATAATGTAGGCTATACTTGCTCTCTCGCCACAATCTGCGCGCTGTTGGCTAGAGCGCACGAGCCAATACCAAAGTGGACACACTCGCTATACAACATTTTTTGTGAGAAAACCCTCAGTAGGGTTGAAAATGCGATGGAAACCCATTTATCTTGTATTTGTTATTCAGTATATTGGAATTTAAAGGTAAAAGTCATTTTTATAAAACAGTAAAAGTAGAAATATTGCCAAATAATTTTGCTAAGCAAAGACAACGTGATAAGAGGAAGGATTGGGGGGAAGTGTGGGTAGGTGAGGCTGTGTTTTTATGCCACGCCCCCAACCTTTAACTGAAGAGGTTCTGGCGTCTCAAATCAAAACTATACACGTCACACTTAGAAGAGCTAACGTCACTGCTGCCTTGCTACTGTATCAGTCCAGTTTGAAGACTCCATGGGGAAGAAGCACAATTCAAGACAGGCAAACCTGAAGAGGATGGAGATCAGTAGGAGCATTGGTAAGAATACAATATTAATATTATGCACATTCTGATGTGTTCATGAACAGATGTCTAGACAGATATAACACGTACATAAATTAAATTAATTAGAAATGTAGATATAATTAGACATTCGAAAGTAAAAATGTATATATCTACCGTTCACGTTGCACAAAAATTATGTAGTTAACTCATATGCATGCTCTCTAGAGAGTGAAACTGAAGATCTGATACTGGCCTTGTGTGTTTTTTTGATGCCAGGTGTCTAAACATACTCACGTGTAATACTTGGTTTGAGTTAATTTCGGAATGAGTCTATTTATTCTAAGCCATACAAAAAAGATATGTAGACTATTTCCTGTAATTGAGTAAATAGCTCGGGTTTTCTAAATGGCTAGAAAATATAGAATAAATACAACAATTAAAAACATCAATTATACAGTTTTGATAAACGCATGCTTCATAACCAGAATGGGATCAAAGCATCCAAGCAAGTGCGGTGAATCATTTGAACTATTTGAAAGGTCTTGAAATAACCGGGTAAAAACTAAGAAAAAATGGCAACTATCAAATGAAACGGTAATTAGGTTAATAACAGGACAGATTTCCATTGTTGTTTGTGTGTAGATGGTGCAGGTAATGAAATGAACATCCAATTCTAAATTTAATAATTTAATAATAAGGGACCAATTATTAGCAAGTATCTAACAAATTA
Source organism: Coregonus lavaretus (assembly GCF_964263955.1). Taxonomy (NCBI): domain Eukaryota; kingdom Metazoa; phylum Chordata; class Actinopteri; order Salmoniformes; family Salmonidae; genus Coregonus; species Coregonus lavaretus. The sequence continues at coordinate 44,375,882 of NC_139991.1, forward strand.
TTTAATGAAAGCTGCTGTGAAATGCACCCAGGTAGATGATACCATACAAGCACATACAGTGGAATGTTTGTGGAGTCTTAATATGCAGTACACTATGTACAGAGTATAGAAAACTTGCTTCCCACGTGATCTTGTTAATCATGTACAGCATGGTACCAAGAGGATGTTTCAGAGAAATGGCTTGCATATACAGTGAGGGAAAATGTATTTGATCCCCTGCTGATTTTGTACGTTTGCCCACTGACAAAGAAATGATCAGTCTATAATTTTAATGGTAGGTTTATTTGAACAGTGAGAGACAGAATAACAACAAAAAAATCCAGAAAAACGCATGTCAAAAATGTTATAAATTGATTTGCATTTTAATGAGGGAAATAAGTATTAGACCCCTCTGCAAAACATGACTTAGTACTTGGTGGCAAAACCCTTGTTGGCAATCAGAGGTCAGATGTTTCTTGTAGTTGGCCACCAGGTTTGCACACATCCCAGGAGGGATTTTGTCCCACTCCTCTTTGCAGATCTTCTCCAAGTCATTAAGGGTTCAAGGCTGACGTTTAGCAACTCGAACCTTCAGCTCCCTCCACAGATTTTCTATGGGATTAAGGTCTGGAGACTGGCTAGGCCACTCCAGGACCTTAATGTGCTTCTTCTTGAGCCACTCCCTTGTTGCCTTGGTCGTGTGTTTTGGGTCATTGTCATGCTGGAATACCCATCCACGACCCATTTTCAATGCCCTGGCTGAGGGAAGGAGGTTCTCACCCAAGATTTGATGTTACATGGCCCCGTCCATCGTCCCTTTGATGCGGTGAAGTTGTCCTGTCCCCTTAGCAGAAAAACACCCCCAAAGCATAATGTTTCCACCGCCATGTTTGACGGTGGGGATGGTGTTCTTGGGGTCATAGGCCGCATTCTTCCTCCTACAAACACGGCGAGTTGAGTTGATGCCAAAGAGCTCCATTTTGGTCTCATCTGACCACAACACTTTCACCCAGTTCTCCTCTGAATCATTCAGATGTTCATTGGCAAACTTCAGACGGCCCTGTATATGTGCTTTCTTGAGCAGGGGTCCTTGCGGGCGCTGCAGGATTTCAGTCCTTCACGGCGTAGTGTGTTACCAATTGTTTTCTTGGAGACTATGGTCCCAGCTGCCTTGAGATCATTGACAAGATCCTCCCGTGTAGTTCTGGGCTGATTCCTCACCGTTCTCATGATCATTGCAACTCCACGAGGTGTGATCTTGCATGGAGCACCAGGCCAAGGGAGATTGAAAGTTATTTTGTGTTTCTTCCATTTGCGAATAATCGCACCAACTGTTGTCACCTTCTCACCAAGCTGCTTGGCGATGGTCTTGTAGCCCATTCCAGCCTTGTGTAGGTCTACAATGTTGTCCCTGACATCCTTGGAGAGCTCTTTGGTCTTGGCCATGGTGGAGAGTTTGGAATCTGATTGATTGATTGCTTCTGTGGACAGGTGTCTTTTATACAGGTAACAAGCTGAGATTTGGAGCACTCCCTTTAAGAGTGTGCTCCTAATCTCAGCTCGTTACCTGTATAAAAGACACCTGGGAGCCAGAAATCTTTCTGATTGAGAGGGGGTCAAACACTTATTTCCCTCATTAAAAAGCAAATCAATTTATAACATTTTTTATATAAGCTTTTCTGGATTTTTTTGTTGTTATTCTGTCTCTCACTGTTCAAATAAACCTACCATTAAAATTATAGACTGATCATTTCTTTGTCAGTGGGCAAACGTACAAAATCAGCAGGGGATCAAATACTTTTTTCCCTCACTGTAATAATGTCACGAGACTAATATTGACATGTAATGAAACTGAAACATCAGTAACATGTTCAAATTGAAAGATGAACCCATATTTAGCAAATAATGAAACCATAAACACAAAGACATTTCTGCTTAAGTGTAGTCAACACCATATTATAATAATAAAGTTGATGAATATTCTATACAACACATGAAACGTGTTTAAGGTTTTAAGCAGATTAAACCCATAAACTTCGTCTTCACACATGTTTTGACTTGTCTGCCATCGGCGAGAACGTTTAAAACCTCTGTGTTATCTTTAGGTTTTAAAGGAATGTAGACTTGCCAGGTAAACAATGTCAGCTGATTGGCAGCAAAACATTATAAAACACAATTAAACATAATCTTGTGGACGTCACTGTCTGGGGCCCCTGTCCTTCCACAAAGGGGCCTTGGGGACCAAGGTGTGTCTGAGTCTGGGAGGTAGATGTGTGAAGAGGGACAGTGAGACATTCCAGAATGGTCTGACTTTCAGCAGTTGTCCAATCAGGGTCCAGGAGAAGATACATCTGCGGGTGGAGCGTTGTGACCAACACTGGCATGGAGCTCTGCGGCTGGGTTTCACCATCATACCCCCCTCCTCCTCTGGGACTCTCTTCCCTCCTGCCATGGCCACCCCTGGCCATCCGTGCCCTCCAGCCTCACCATGCCAGGGGCAGAGCTCCGCTTCTGGGTGACCCCTCGAGGAATGCTGGTTTACGAGGTGCCAAATGGTGTGAGGTACCTGCTACTGAAGGGGGTGGATGTGACACGTCCCCTGTGGGCCATGATAGATGTCTACGGGCAGACCAGAGCTGTGCTCCTATTGGGTGAGACACATGGTGAATTTCTTGGTTGATAAAGTAGCTTCTGCAATCTTCTATTTTTAGATAGTGTCACATTAACTAATTGACTGACCAGTGCTTTATGTTATTCCTTCATTTATCAGGATCAGAAATTAAAGACTGTCCCTCCTCCGCCCTCTGTGTCTCATAGGGACAGCTGCATGTGTGTGAACAAGGGTCATCCCTGTTGCACCCCTCAGGTCTACAGGCTTTCTGCTGACCCTATCACTGCCACACAGATAGATTCTTCGAAAGGTTAGTAACTAACTGCATTATTAAAGTCAGGCAGTGCCAGCTCCAGGCATAAGTGACATAAACGGTCGCTTAGGGTCCCCAGCCACGAGGGGGCCCCCGACCAAAATAAATACATTAATTTAATATACATTTTTAGGAACACAGTCGGGGTTTCAACTTACAGTTGAAGTCGGAAGTTTACATTCACCTTAGCCAAATACATTTAAACTCAGTTTTTCACAATTCCTGACATTTAATCCTAGTAAAAATTCCCTGTTTTAGGTCAGTTAGGATCACCGCTTTATTTTAAGAATGTGAAATGTCAGAATAATAGTAGAGAGAATGATTTATTTCAGCTTTTATTTCTTTCATCACATTCCCAGTGGGTCAGAAGTTTACATACACTCAATTAGTATTTGGTAGCATTACCTTTAAATTGTGTCAAATGTTTCGGGTAGCCTTCCACAAGCTTCCCACAATAAGTTGGGTGAATTTTGGCCCATTCCTCCTGACAGAGCTGGTGTAACAGAGTCAGGTTTGTAGGCCTCCTTGCTCACACACGCTTTTTCAGTTCTGCCCACAAATGTTCTATAGGATTGAGGTCGGGGCTTTGTGATGGTCACTCCAATAGCTTGACTTTGTTGTACTTAAGCCATTTTGCCACAACTTTGGAAGTATGCTTGGGGTCATTGTCCATTTGGAAGACCCATTTGCGACCAAGCTTTAACTTCCTGACTGATGTCTTGAGATGTTGCTTCAATATATCCACATAATCTTCCTTCCTCATGATGCCATCTATTTTGTGAAGTGCACCAGTCCCTCCTGCAGCGAAGCACCCCCACAGCATGATGCTGCCACCCCCATGCTTCACGGTTGGGATGGTGTTCTTCGGCTTGCAATCAACCCCCTTTTTCCTCCAAACATAATGATGGTCATTATGACCAAACAGTTCTATTTTTGTTTCATCAGACCAGAGGACATTTCTCCAAAAAGTACAATCTTTGTCCCCATGTGCAGTTGCAAACCGTAGTCTGGCTTTTTTATGGCGGTTTTGGAGCAGTGGCTTCTTCCTTGCTGAGCGGCCTTTCAGGTTATGTCGATATAGGACTCGTTTTACTGTGGATAGAAATACTTTTGTACCTGTTTCCTCCAGCATCTTCACAAGGTCCTTTGCTGTTGTTCTGGGATTGATTTGCACTTTTCGCACTAAAGTACTTTCATCTCTAGGAGACAGAACGCGTCTCCTTCCTGAGCGGTATGGCGGCTATGTGTTCACATGGTGTTTATACTTGCGTACTATTGTTTGTACAGATGAACGTAGTACCTTCAGGCGTTTGCAAATTGCTCCCAAGGATGAACCAGACTTGTGGAGGTCTACAATGTTTTTTCTGAGGTCTTGGCTGATTTCTTTTGATTTTCCCATGATGTCAAGCAAAGAGGCACTGAGTTTGAAGGTAGGTCTTGAAATACATCCACAGGTACACCTCCAGTTGACTCAAATGATGTCAATTAGCCTATCAGAAGCTTCTAAAGCCATGACATCATTTTCTGGAATTTTCCAAGCTGTTTAAAGGCACAGTCAACTTAGTGTATGTAAACTTCTGACCCACTGGAATTGTGATACAGTGAATTATAAGTGAAATAATCTGTCTGTAAACAATTGTTGGAAAAATTACTTGTGTCATGCACAAAGTAGATGTCCTAACCAACTTGCCAAAACTATAGTTTGTTAACAAGAAATGTGTGGAGTGGTTGAAAAACGGGTTTTAATGACTCCAACCTAAGTGTATGTAAACTTCCGACTTCAACTGTACTGTTGAGAATTAGAATAGTAGCTTACACAAGGTGCAATTTTGAAATTTGGTTGTGCATCAGCAGTTTTTTTCTTATGTCAGTCATTGACAGTCACTCAATTAGCCATGTCAGCTAACAGTTTTTAGATTGGTAAATTAGTCTAGCCAGCTATATAAGTTTGTAGTAATCATGGCCGAATACCCATCAGGCACGCAGAGCATGTGCCCAATGGCCCTGACCTCCCCCATTGATTTTGTTAGTCACTCTCACTCAGATATCATTATATACAGTGGATATAAAAAGTCTACACACCCCTGTTAAAATGCCAGGTTTTTGTGATGTAATAGGATGAGACAAAGATAAATCATGTCAGAACTTTTTCCACCTTTAATGTGACCTATAACGTGAACAATTCAATTGAAAAACAAACTGAAATCTTTGAGGAGGAAAAATGAAAGTGTGCACACCTGTCAGTGGCTGATGTGGATGTGGTGTAGGAGTCAGGCGCAGGACACAGAAGCTACTTCCAACAGACTTTACTGGAAGACACGACAAATACAAAGTAAAGGGCCTCAACAAAACAAGGAGGCGAGCGATTACGCAACAGTGCGCAAAAATCTCCAAAGGCACAAAATACGCAAAAGTGCGTCAGTACTCTAAACACTAAGAGCAAAATACCAGCACCTACGGACAGGCGGAACATTTACACACAACTCACTACAAACAAAACGAGACACTTATAGGGAACATAATTAACACAAAAAGGAAACAGGTGTACAAGGAAGACAAAACCAAACAAACATCGATAACATTCAACAGTGGCATCTAGTACTCCGGGGACAATGAACGCCGAAGCCTGCCCGAGCAAGGAGGAGGAGCAGCCTCGGCCGAAACCGTGACAGTACCCCCCCCCCCTTGACGCGCGGCTCCAGCCGTGCGCCGACCCCGGCCTCTGGGACGACCAGGAGGACGCAGAGCAGGGCGTGTGGGATGACCACGGTGGAACTCAGTCAGGAGAGATGGGTCTAAGATGTCCCTCCTCGGCACCCAGCACCGTTCCTCCGGGCCGTACCCCTCCCACTCCACGAGATATTGGAGACCCCCCATCCGGCGTCTTGAATCCAAGATAGACCGAACTGTGTACGCCGGAGCCCCCTCGATGTCCAATAGGGGCGGAGGAGTCTCTCTTATCTCACAGTCCTGGAGTGGACCAGCTACCACCGGCCTGAGAAGAGACACATGGAATGAGGGGTTAATGTGATAATCAATAGGCAGTTGTAACCTGTAACACACCTCGTTCAATCTCCTCAGGACTTTAAATGGCCCCACAAACCGCCGACCCAGCTTCCGGCAGGGCAGGCGGAGGGGCAGGTTTCGAGTCGAGAGCCAGACTCGATCTCCAGGTGCGTACACCGGACCCTCACTGCGGTGGAGATCGGCGCTCGCCTTTTGTCGACGGATGGCCGACGTCTCTTCCGAGCGCCGCACCCACTCATCCACCGCAGGAGCCTCGATCTGGCTCTGATGCCAAGGTTACCCTAACACACATTGCAAAGGGGTTAGGTTGGTGGAGGAGTGGCGGAGAGAGTTCTGTGCCATCTCTGCCCAGGGGATATACCTTTCCCACTCCTCCGGCCGGCCCTGGCAATAAGATCTCAGAAACCTACCCACATCCTGGTTCACTCTTTCTACCTGCCCATTGCTCTCTGGGTGGTACTCCGAGGTAAGGCTCACTGAGACCCCCAAGCGCTCCATGAACGCCCTCCAGACTCTGGAGGTGAACTGGGGACCTCGATCAGACACGATATCCTCGGGCACCCCGTAGTGCCGAAAGACGTGGGTGAACAGTGCCTCAGCGGTCTGTAGGGCAGTAGGAAGACCCGGCATTGGAAGGAGACGACAGGCCTTAGAGAACCGATCCACAACGACCAGTATTGTGGTATTCCCCTGAGAGGGGGGAAGGTCTGTAACGAAATCCACCGAGAGGTGAGACCAGGGTCGTTGTGGAACGGGCAGGGGTTGTAACTTCCCCCTGGGCGGGTGTCTAGGCGCCTTACACTGGGCGCACACCGAGCAGGAGGAGACATAAACCCTCACATCCCTGGCTAACGTTGGCCACCAGTACTTAGCGCTAAGGCAGTGCACCGTCCGGCCAATACCTGGATGTCCAGAGGAGGGGGACGTATGAGCCCAATAAATCAGCCGATCCCGAACCTCGAGCGGAACGTACGCCCGACCCACAGGACACTCTGGGGGACTAGGGTCTGTACGCAACAACCACTCGATCTCCGCATCGACCTCCCACACCACCGGTGCCACCAGACAAGACTCCGGCAGTATGGGAGTGGGCTCAATGGACCTCTCCTCTGTGTCATACCACCGGGACAGGGCGTCTGCCTTACCGTTCTGGGACCCAGGGATGTACGTTATTTTAAATACGAACCGGGTTAGAAACATGTTCCACCGAGCCTGACGAGGGTTCAATCTCCTAGCTGCCCGGATGTACTCCAGGTTACGGTGGTCAGTCAAAATGAGAAAAGGGTGTTGAGCCCCCTCAAGCCAATGCCTCCACACCTTTAGGGCCTGTACCACGGCTAACAGCTCCCTGTCCCTTACGTCATAATTCCGCTCCGCTGGGCTGAGCTTCTTGGAATAAAAAGCACAGGGGCGGAGTTTAGGTGGCGTGCCGGACCGTTGCGACAGTACGGCCCCTACACCGGCCTCTGACGCGTCCACCTCTACCTGGAATGGTAAAGAGGGGTCTGGATACGCCAGCACCGGAGCCGAAGTAAACAGGTCCTTCAGCCTCCCAAATGCCCTGTCCGCCTCAGCTGACCACTGCAAACGCAACGGACCCCCCTTCAGCAGGGACGTTATGGGAGCTGCCACCTGTCCAAAACCCCGGATAAACCTCCGGTAGTAATTGGCAAAACCCAAGAACTGCTGCACCTCTTTAACCGTGGTTGGGGTTTGCCAATTACGCACGGCTGACACACGGTCAACCTCCATCCTGACACCTGACGCGGACAACCGATAACCCAAAAAGGAGACAGACTCCTGGAAAAACAGACATTTCTCTGCCTTGACATACAAGTCGTGCTCCAACAGCCTCCCCAACACTCGGCGCACCAGGGCTACATGCTCGGCTCGGGTAGACGAGTACACTAGAATGTCGTCAATGTACACGACCACACCTTGCCCATGCATGTCCCGGAAGATCTCGTCCACAAAGGATTGGAAGACTGAAGGAGCATTCATTAACCCGTATGGCATGACTAGATACTCGTAATGACCCGAGGTGGTACTAAATGCTGTCTTCCATTCATCTCCCTCCCTAATGCGCACCAAGTTGTAGGCGCTCCTGAGATCCAGTTTTGTGAAGAAACGCGCTCCGTGCAATGATTCCGTCATAGTCGCAATCAGAGGGTGTGTAAATCTGTCAGTGGCTGATGTGGATGTGGTGTAGGAGTCAGGCGCAGGACACAGAAGCTACTTCCAACAGACTTTACTGGAAGACACGACAAATACAAAGTAAAGGGCCTCAACAAAACAAGGAGGCGAGCGATTACGCAACAGTGCGCAAAAATATCCAAAGGCACAAAATACGCAAAAGTGCGTCAGTACTCTAAACACTAAGAGCAAAATACCAGCACCTACGGACAGGCAGAACATTTACACACAACTCACTACAAACAAAACGAGACACTTATAGGGAACATAATTAACACAAAAAGGAAACAGGTGTACAAGGAAGACAAAACCAAATAAACATTGATAACATTCAACAGTGGCAACTAGTACTCCGGGGACGATGAACGCCGAAGCCTGCCCGAGCAAGGAGGAGGAGCAGCCTCGGCCGAAACCGTGACAACACCCTTAAACTAATACTTTGTTGAAGCACCTTTTGATTTTATTACAGCACTCAGTCTTTTTGGGTAGGAGTCTATTAGCATAGCACATCTTGTCGTGGCAATATTTGCCCACTCTTCTTTGCAAAAGCGCTCCAAAACTGTCAGATTGCGAGGACATCTCCTGTGCACAGCCCTCTTCAGATCACCCCAGAGATGTTCAATTGGATTCAGGTCTGGGCTCTGGCTGGGCCATTCCAAAACGTTAATCTTCTTCTGGTGAAGCCATGCTTTTGTGGATTTGGATGTGTGCTTTGGGTCGTTGTCGTGCTGAAAAGTGAACTTCATCTTCAGCTTTCTAACGGACGCCTGAAGGTTTTGTGCCAAAATTGCCTGGTATTTGGAACTGTTCATAATTCCCTCCACCCTGACTAATGCCCCGGTTCCAGCTGAAGAAAAACAGCCCCAAAGCATGATGCTGCCACCACCATGCTTCACTGTGGGTATGGTGTTCTTTGGGTGATGTGCGGTGTTGTTTTTTGCGCCAAACATACCTTTTGGAATTATGGCCAAAAAGTTCAACCTTGGTTTCATCAGACCATAACACATTTTCCCATGTGCTTTTGGGGGACTTGATATTTGTTTTTGCAAACTTCAGCCGGGCTTGGATGTTTTTCTTTGTAAGAAAAGGTGTATCGCACCCACTGTGAAATTTGGTGGAGGATCGGTGATGATCTGGGGGTGCTTCAGCAAGGCTGGAATCGGGCAGATTTGTCTTTGTGAAGGACGCATGAATCAAGCCACGTACAAGGTTGTCCTGGAAGAAAACTTGCTTCCTTTTGCTCTGGCATTGTTCCCCAACTCTGAGGATTGGTTTTTCCAGCAGGACAATGCGCCATGCCACACAGCCAGGTCAATCAAGGTGTGGATGGAGGACCACCAGATCAAGACCCTGTCATGGCCAGCCCAATCTCCAGACCTGAACCCCATTGAAAACTTATGGAATGTGATCAAGAGGAAGATGGATGGTCACAAGCCATCAAACAAAGCTGAGCTGCTTGAATATGTGTGCCAGGAGTGGCATAAAGTCACCCAACATCAATGTGAAAGACTGGTGGAGAGCATGCCAAGACGCATGAAAGCTTTGATTGAAAATCAGGGTTATTCATTTTACATTTACATTTTAGTCATTTAGCAGACACTCTTATCCAGAGTGACTTACAGTTAGTGAGTGCAATCATTCTTTTTTTCTTTTTCATACTGGCCCCCTGTGGGAATCGAACCCACAACCCTGGCGTTGCAAACGCCATGCTCTACCAACATTTGACCAGGATCTCTAGTGGCACAGCTAGCACTGCAATGCAGTGCCTTAGACCACTGCGCCACTCGGAAGACCACCCAATATTGATTTCTGAACTCTTCCTAAGTTAAAACATTACTATTGTGTTGTTTAAAAATGAACATGAACTGCATTTTTTGTTATTTTGACCAGTTGTCATTTTCTCCAAATAAATGCTTTAAATGACAATATTTTTATTTGGAATTTTGGAGAAATGTTGTCAGTAGTTTATAGAATAAAACAAAAATGTTATTTTTACCCAAACACATACCTATAAATAGTAAAACCAGAAAAACTGATAATTTTGCAGTGGTCTCTTAATTTTTTCCGCAGCTGTGTATATATATATATTCGAGATTCTTCAAATAGCCACCCTTTGCCTTGATGAAAGCTTTGCACACTCTTGGCATAAAATATATTTCGATTTGTTTAACACTTTTTTGGTTACTACATTATTCCATATGTATTATTTCATAGTTTTGATGTCCTCACTATTATTATAAACTCAGCAAAAAAAGAAATGTCCCTTTTTCAGGACCCTGTCTTTCAAAGATAATTCGTAAAAATCTAAATAACTTCACAGATCTTCATTGTAAAGGGTTTAAACACTTTTTCCCATGCTTGTTCAATGAACCATAAACAATTAATGAACATGCACCTGTGGAACGGTCATTTAGACACTGACAGCTTACAGACGGTAGGCAATTAAGGTCACAGTTATGAAAACTTAGGACACTAAAGAGGCCTTTCTACTGACTCTGAAAAACACCAAAAGAAAGATGCTCAGGGTCCCTGCTCATCTGCGTGAACGTGCCTTAGGCATGCTGCAAGGAGGCATGAGGACTGCAGATGTGGCCAGGGCAATAAATTGCAATGTCTGTACTGTGAGATGCCTAAGACAGCACTACAGGGAGACAGGACGGACAGCTGATCGTCCTCACATTGGCAGACCACGTGTAACCACACCTGCACATGATTGGTACATCCGAACATCACACCTGCGGGACAGGTACAGGATGGCAACAACAACTGCCCGAGTTACACCAGGAACGCACAATCCCTCCATCAGTGCTCTGACTGTCTGCAATAGGCTGAGAGGGGCTGGACTGAGGGCCTGTAGGCCTGTTGTAAGGCAGGTCCTCACCAGACATCACCGGCAACAACGTCGCCAATGGGCACAAACCCACCGTCGCTGGACCAGACAGGACTGGCAAAAAGTGCTCTTCACTGACGAGTCGCGGTTTTGTCTCATCAAGGGTGATGGTCGGATTCACGTTTATCGATGAAGGAATGAGCGTTACACCGAGGCCTGCACTCTGGAGCGGGATCGATTTGGAGGTAGAGGGTCCGTCATGGTCTGGGGCGGTGTGTCACAGCATCATCGGACTGAGCTTGTTGTCATTGCAGGCAATCTCAACGCTGTGCGGTACAGGGAAGACATCCTCCTCCCTCATGTGGTACCCTTCCTGAAGGCTCATTCTGACATGACCCTCCAGCATGAAAATCCCACCAGCCAAACTGCTCGTTCTGTGGAATGTCAGTATTCTGCCATGGCCAGCGAAGAGCCCGGATCTCAATCCCATTGAGCATGTCTGGGACCTGTTGGATCGGAGGGTGAGGGCTAGGGCCATTGCCCCCAGAAATGTCTGGGAACTTGCAGTTGCCTTGGTGGAAGAGTGGGGTAACATCTCACAGCAAGAACTGGCAAATCTGGTGCAGCCCATGAGGAGGAGATGCACTGCAGTACTTAATGCAGCTGGTGGCCAGACCAGATACTGACTGTTACTTTTGATTTTGACCCCCCCTTTGTTCAGGGACACATTATTCAATTTCTGTTAGTCACATGTCTGTGGAACTTGTTCAGTTTATGTCTCAGTTGTTGAATCTTGTTATGTTCATACAAATATTTTCAAATGTTAAGTTTGCTGAAAATAAATGCAGTTGACGTTTATTTTTTTGTTGAGTTTACAATGTTGAAAATTGTAAATATAAAGAAAAACCCTGGAATGAGTAGGTGTGTCCGAACTTTTGACTGGTACTGAAATATATATACAGTGAGGGGAAAAAAGTATTTGATCCCCTGCTGATTTTGTACGTTTTCCCACTGACAAAGACATGATCAGTCTATAATTTTAATGGTAGGTTTATTTGAACAGTGAGAGACAGAATAACAAAAAAAATCCAGAAAAACGCATGTCAAAAATGTTATAAATTGATTTGCATTTTAATGAGGGAAATAAGTATTTGACCCCTCTGCAAAACATTACTTAGTACTTGGTGGCAAAACCCTTGTTGGCAATCACAGAGGTCAGACGTTTCTTGTAGTTGGCCACCAGGTTTGCACACATCTCAGGAGGGATTTTGTCCCACTCCTCTTTGCAGATCTTCTCCAAGTCATTAAGGTTTCGAGGCTGACATTTGGCAACTCGAACTTTCAGCTCCCTCCACAGATTTTCTATGGGATTAAGGTCTGGAGACTGGCTAGGCCACTCCAGGACCTTAATGTGCTTCTTCTTGAGCCACTTTTTTGTTGCCTTGGCCGTGTGTTTTGGGTCACAGTCATGCTGGAATACCCATCCACAACCCATTTTCAATGCCCTGGCTGAGGGAAGGAGGTTCTCACCCAAGATTTGACGGTACATGACGCCGTCCATCGTCCCTTTGATGCGGTGAAGTTGTCCTGTCCCCTTAGCAGAAAAACACCCCCAAAGCATAATGTTTCCACCTCCATATTTGACGGTGGGGATGGTGTTCTTGGGGTCATAGGCAGCATTCCTCCTTCTCCAAACATGGAGAGTTGAGTTGATGCCAAAGAGCTTGATTTTGGTCTCATCTGACCACAACACTTTCACCCAGTTCTCCTCTGAATCATTCACATGTTCATTGGCAAACTTCAGACGGCCCTGTATATGTGTTTTCTTGAGCAGGGGGACCTTGCGAGCGCTGCAGGATTTCAGTCCTTCACGGTGTAGTGTGTTACCAATTGTTTTCTTGGTGACTATGGTCCCAGCTGCCTTGAGATCATTGACAAGATCCTCCCGTGTAGTTCTGGACTGATTCCTCACCGTTCTCATGATCATTGCAACTCCACGAGGTGAGATCTTGCATGGAGCCCCAGGCCGAGGGAGATTGACAGTTATTTTGTGCTTCTTCCATTTGCGAATAATCGCACCAACTGTTGTCACCTTCTCACCAAGCTGCTTGGCGATGGTCTTGTAACCCATTCCAGCCTTGTGTAGGTCTACAATCTTGTCCCTGACATCCTTGGAGAGCTCTTTGGTCTTGGCCATGGTGGAGAGTTTGCAATCTGATTGATTGATTGCTTCTGTAGACAGGTGTCTTTTATACAGGTAACAAGCTGAGTTTAGGAGCACTCCCTTTAAGAGTGTGCTCCTAATCTCAGCTCGTTACCTGTATAAAAGCCACCTGGGAGCCAGAAATCTTTCTGATTGAGAGGGGGTCAAATACTTATTTCACCTCATTAAAATGCAAATCAATTGATAACATTTTTTATGTGTTTTTCTGGATTATTTTGTTGTTATTCTGTCTCTCACTGTTCAAATAAACCTACCATTAAAATTATAGACTGATCATTTCTTTGTCAGTGGGCAAACGTACAAAATCAGCAGGGGATCAAATACTTTTTTCCCTCACTGTGTGTATATATATATATATATATATATATATATATATGTGACACGTATTTATGCCAAAATAACATGTAAAATAACATGCAAAACAGGCAAGCCCAACCCCCCCCCCCCCCCCCCAATTTTTAAAAATATATTTATTTGGGGGGGGGGGCTTGCCTGTTTTGCGTGTTATTTTGGCATTAATACGTGTCACATATCAGTTTGCAAACTATCTAAAAATAAAAAATAAAAAAAGACAAAAAAAAAAGCTTTCTTGAGTAAGGCAGCTCCAGAATGCAGGTGTTTCAGCCTAGCTCAGTGCTTTCTGTGGTGGTGGGGCAGCCAGCAGAAAATACGGAGCGTAGGTGTTGGTAATGTTCTCTAGTTGTGCCATGATTATCTCAGTGTTCTGTCACTCGTGGGGACAGTACGTCACCGCCAAGTCTGAGGGTAGAGCTAAAAAATTCAAGCCCCTTGGGTGCTGCCATAGAGTTACATTAGAAGTGCCCATCTAAGAAGGCTCAAGGTCATTGGCCACAGATAAAATGACGTCAAATCACGTTATATCTACAGTAGCTTTGATTGGACTAATCATGTAAACATCATACTTTCAAAATATTAGCTAGCAGTCATCGTGAATCAAGTCGACAATCTACTGGCAAATCCCTTTTAATCCTTGTCATATGAAGAGAAATAATGAAGGGAAATTATAGGAACAAGTATCGGTGCTCATTGGCCATTGGACATAAACATTACACAAGAAGTTGGAAATCACAAATTCAACAATGAGTGGTTTGGAAGGAATCAGTGACAGTGGCTAACTGCAAGCATTGCAAAGCAATCACTAGCCTGCTATTCAGTGGAGTGGCTGTGTGGTCCCAAATCTGGGATTAAGGGTCTCTTTTCCAAGTTTAAAACATTCAACATTGGTCATGCTGTCAATGAAGCATGATTTGTGCCGTGCTCAAAACAACTGTTATCTCGGAACTGCGGAAACTTGACTTCAGTGAGTTCAAGACAACTGGGAACTTGGGGAAGAAATTAGCCAGACTGGGAAAATACGTTTTGAACGGTCATCCAACTCGTAATTGTAAATCTGGAACTCGGGCCTCTTTCTAGAGCTATGACCTGAAGTTCAATGACGTCATCATGATTCGACCTTGTTTTTTTTTCAGAGTTCCCAGTTGTCTTGAAAGAACCATAAATCCAGAGAATGCCAGACTTTGATTACAAAATTTGCCCACGAAGGACCGCCGCGCCACCTTCCTGTTCAAGTGAGCACAGCACAACAAGGTGAGTCCAAAAAATGTATTGTATGCTGCTGCATAAATGATGTAATATGCCAGGGAGATATGTATACTGAAGATAAGAAAGTAATACTAAGTGTATGTTGTGTAGTAAGCTGTTAGTAGCCCATGTGCCTCACCCTAATAATTTGGTCAATTTTCCCATCATAACTTAGCATACTGTTCTGACTTGGTGGTGCACATTTAGCCTATAACTGTTTTAGAGAAATGTCATAATCGAATATTGTAAGAGCTTTCATTGTCTGCTTATATGCCCCCTTTATTTATCCTACGGTTCTGACTTGATGTACAGGGAGAATACTGTAAGAATGACCCATGTTCTGAATTCTGTCACTGTACATTTCAAAAGTGCTAAAGAAATAGTTATATTGACTACGTCCGTCCTAGCTCGGTCATTAATGTCTTAATCGAAATTACGGATTGCCTCTTATCCGCTTGTCGTCCCGTTATGCCATAGTTTGTACATCTCAATTGTCATTAGAAACCACATTTGTTTAAGCAAGTCAGCCATATCAGCTATGTTTTTTTTAAAGGCAGTAAATTAGGCTAAATGAACTGTTTCGCTGCAGACAAGGCTCCGCTGATAGCCAGGTGTAGCAGTGGTATGGTGTTGGGACTGCTGTTGGGACTCTGCTGTTGGGGCAGCTTTATGTAGGCCCTAACAGTTTGTGGGCACAGTTTGTCACCATTCTAGGGCAATTCATGTATTGTTTAGTGTTGTGATGTGTAGTGATTTTGCTGGCATGCATCCCACTTTATTTATTTTTTTGCTCCACCAAGATTTACATGCTAAAATCGGCACTGCTACAAACACAGTTTCTATACTAGGCTACAGCAGAGATCTTGTGCAACTTCGGTGTGCACTGTGCAGTAGGTGCGCCGACTGTACCAGCCGGCGCAACGCACTATGCAGCAACCGTTGGGCGGGTTTACGGTGCCACTATGTTGAATACGAAGTACTAACAATGAAAGGTAACTTGCACATTACAGAGTAAATTGAAACATGTCTGTAACTGTGAACAAACATCGGTTTGCTAATCTCCCTTTTATTATATTACTTTTATTCACTTACAATACTTTGGCCCACGGAAAGTTTGTTCAAGACTCACAAGGGCCGGTGGAGCAGCCTTATCACTTTCTGGAAGTGAACCTGCACGTAATCAGTACCCTAATTGGCTCAGGGCAGTCTCAGGGCTTGGACCTGGATACAGGTCGTGGTTCTCTATTAGTCTTCAACTGTCTCCAAGCTTACCTACATGACAAGGCAGGTGAGATTAATATTTTGTTGAATTTAAAGCACTATCTATTCATATTTGTCAAATAAATAATGATTCGCTATTCCTGGCTATGACATATCTAATGTTGTTTATGCTACATGAGTTTTGTCCTTTTTGAGTATTTTGCTATAAACAAGAAGCATAAGCATTTGTAATTCATGTGGAAGGGAAGGCAGTGCAATAATAAAAATAGTTTATTAGGCAGACATTGTAAAAGTAATGTCATATGTCTGGGTTAAATTCCACAAACATAAGGCTTTAACTCTGTGTTATATATTACTCTATTATAAACTGGGTGGTTCGAGCCCTGAATGCTGATTGGCTGACAGCCATGGTATATCAGACCATATACCACGGGTATGACAAAAAAAACATGTTTTACTGCTCTAATTACGTTGGTAACTAGTTTATAATAGCAATAAGGTACCTCGGGGGTTTGTGGTATATGGCCAATATACCATGGCTAAGGGCTGTATCCAGGCACTCCGTGTTGCGTCGTGCTTAACAGCTCTTAGCCGTGGTATATTGGCCATATACCACACCCCCTCGTGCCTTATTGCTTAAGTGTATACCAGTAAGTCTACTTACTGACAGAGATACAATCTTTGGGGAACGTTATGTACAGATGTTCTTGGGTGGAGGCTTCATATCTCATAAGTGCATGGGTGCTTGTAAGTCGCTCTGGATAAGAGCGTCTGCTAAATTATGTAAATGTAATGTAAATGTGCTCAGCTGCCGTAACCACGCTCTTTGCTGTATCTGCGTTATATCACACAGTTAAAAAGACGCAAGCTCACTTGTCAGGTCACTGGATTTACTTAGCTTGCTCTGTTTCCTCTACCTCTGACCCTGATGACATCATGGTGACCCTGACTGGACCTCCTCCATGGGGCTTCCGCCTCTAACTGTCACCAAGGTAGCTGCAAACACAGACTGTACTGCCACACACACTACACAAATGAACAGATACAACATTCTTAATTTAGTAAAATGTCAGTGTCTTTTCTCACACAGTGTCTTTATCTACAACTTCAGGTGAATGGGTTAATCAAAGCTGAGCTGGCTAACTAGTGAGTGGGTGATATCATAGTGGAGATACATGGAGAGAGTACTGCAGGGATGCTGCATGTGCAGGCTCAGAAAAACAGCAAGGAATCCAGACCCCCAGTTTACACTCCTCATAGACAGGTAGGCTGAGAAAGAGAAGAGTTATGTATTCACTTCATGAGCGTATTGTAAACGGATGACTGGGTTCTGTTCACTTTGTTTCTCTCTGTCCCTTCATGACAGACCTAAAACAGTATTTGGACTGACCAGAAGGGTGGCTTTTCCTCAGGACTTAGTCTGTCATAACCAGGTTGGTTCTTTTACTGTGTGTTTACTGTAAAGTGATTTATTGAAACAGATCTTTGTTATGTGCTGTATTTCTGATATACATTTTATATAGATATGACTATACTCTATACAGATTGAAGCAGCTATAGGCAGTTTAGAAAGCATTCAAGTATATGTTTTTAATGATTTAATAATGTCTCTAGATTGCTGCATCAAATGTTTTAGAAGCGAGTCAACAGAGTAATACAGCAAACTAAAATATTCCATCACAGCGCCGGTACAGAAAGTTCTGCCCAGTTTGATTTCCGTACCTAACATACTTTCCATGATTCCTGTGGACAGGAAGATCATATCCCCAACAACAGCAAGAGGTGACTGATTCAGGACAGTAAATCGATGATCGTAGTCAACAGATTGTGATTTAAAGTAATTTGCTGCCCCCATGTGGCTACTCTTTAAAGTGTCCCTTGCAGGGAGAGGTGATGCTTCCAATTACTGTATGCATTTTTATTACCTAAAGGTAACGCATCTGTACATGGTGTATAATGAGTGTCATAATTGCATCATTATTTGCCGCTCCCTCCCATTTGTCACAGTTGTGATGTCCCCAGGCAGTGGTATCCTCTTCTGGACAGAAAATCCAGGGCAGGAGAAAGACACCCACAGCCCCTCAGCAGTCTTAACACTTTCCGCCTGAAAGAGGAGGTGCTGGAGGAAGACTGTAGAAGTGAGACAATTTATAGGTCAAACTTAGCATTCACTTCAGTCCTGTTTCTTCTACCTTTTTTGGACACACTAAGAGGTTATCTGTGAGAACAGATAGGGAGTTAATTGTAGTGTGAATGATTTCGGCAGAGGACTGATTTTCCTTTTGTCTGCGGTCTATGTGTGTGGTCAGATGCAGCCACCCAGCAACACCTTCCTGTTGAAAGTGTAGAGGTTCCGCAAAAGAGAAAGCTGTGGAACTCTCATCGTGTAAGAATATGACCCTGCTCTTGGTCTCCAGTAAAATAAAGCTGGTAGAGCACGGCGCTTGTAATGCTAAGGTAGTGGGTTCGATCCCCGGGACCACCCATACACAAAAAATAAAAAATAAATAAAAAATGTATGCACGCATGACTGTAAGTTGCTTTGGATAAAAGTGTCTGCTAAATGGCATATAATTATTATTATTATATTCACTTTCTTCTCATGAGAAGAAAGTGAATATAATAATAATAATTATATGCCATTTAGCAGACACTTTTATCCAAAGCAACTTACAGTCATGCGTGCATACATTTTTTATTTATTTTTTATTTATGCCAATTATTGTGTCACAAGTATTTTGAAATACCTTTTTTGAACTTTTCTAGTAAAGCCTTCACACGGAGTAAATAGTCAGCTAACAAACTGTCCAAAGTACAAACTTAGTGCATTCAGAAAGAATTCAGACCCCTTGACTTTTTCCACATTTTGTTACGTTACAGCTTTATTCTAAAATGGATTAAATCGTTTTCTTTCCCTCATCAATCTACACACAATACCCCATAATGACAAAGCAAAAACAGATTTTCAGAAGTTTTTAGAAATGTATACAAAATAAATAATGGAAATATTACATTTACATAAGTATTCAGACCCTATACTCAGTACTTTGTTGAAGCACCATTGGCAGCGATTACAGCCTCAAGTCTTCTTGGGTATGACGTTACAGGCTTGGCACACCTGTATTAGGGGAGTTTCTCCCATTCTTCTCTGCAGATCCTCTCAAGCTCTGTCAGGCTGGATGGGGAGCGTCGCTTCACAGCTATTTTCAGGTCTCTCCAGAGATATTCGATCGGGTTTAAGTCCGGGCTCTGGCTGGGCCACTCAAGGACATTCAGAGACTTGTCCCGAAGCCACTCCTGCGTTGTCTTGGCTGTGTGCTTAGGGTCGTTGTCCTGTTGGAAGGTGAACCTTCGCCCCAGTCTGAGGTCCTGAGCACTCTGGAGCAGGTTTTCATCAAGGATCTTTCTGTACTTTGCTCCGTTCATCTTTCCCTCGATCCTGACTAGTCTCCCAGTCCCTCCCGCTGAAAAACATCCCCATAGCATGATGCTGCCACCACCATGCTTCACCGTAGATGTGACGCTTGGTATTCAGGCCAAAGAGTTCAATCTTGGTTTCATCAGACCAGAGAATCTTGTTTCTCATGGTCTGAGAGTCTTGAGGTGCCATTTGGCAAACTCCAAGCGGGATGTTATGTGCCTTTTACCGAGGAGTGGCTTCCGTCTGGCCACTCTACCGTAAAGGCCTGATTGGTGGAGTGCTGCAAAGATGGTTGTCCTTCTGGAAGGTTCTCCCATCTCCACAGAGAAACTCTGGAGCTCTGTCAGAGTGACCATCGGGTTCTTGGTCACCTCCCTGACCAAGGCCCTTCTCCCACGATTGCTCAGTTTGGCCGGGCTGCCAGCTCTTGGAAGAGTATTGGCGCTTCCAAACTTCTTTCATTTAAGAATGATTGAGGCCACTGTGTTCTTGGGGACCTTCAATGCTGCAGACTTATTTTGGTACCTTTCCGCAGATCTCTGCCTCGACACAAACCTGTCTCGGAGCTCTACGGACAATTCGACCTCCTGGCTTGGTTTTTGCTCTGACATGCACTGTCAACTGTGGGACCTTATCTAGACAGGTGTGTGCCTTTCAAAATCAATGTCCAATTAATTGGATTGACCACAGGTGGACTCCAATCAAGTGGCAGAATCATCTCAAGGATGATCAATGGAAACAGGATGCAGCTGAGCTCAATTTCGATTCTCATAGCAAAAGGTCTGAATACTTATTTTTTACGGTATTTCAGTTTTTTTATTTTTCATACATTTGCAAACATTTCTATAAACCTGTTTTTGCTTTGTCACTATCGTTTAGTGAGTGTAGATTGAGGACATTTTTTTATTTAATCAATTTTAGAATAAGGCTGTAACGTAACAAATGTGGGAAAAGTATAGCGGTTTGAATACTTTCTGAATGCACTGTACATACTGTAATGTATACCATTCTGAGATCCATGCAGCTGGGTTAATGTTTGATCCTCTGTGCCATTGACTGTGATGGTAATGGAGTTCCTCTCTGCAGTACTCTACTCGTCAGGACCAGAGAGAGGCGTCACAGACACCAGCAGTGTTACACCTGTAGGGACTGTGGGCTGAGCCTGCTCAAGAGGCGCCACCTCTGGGTGGATGAGGAGCTGTACTGTGGGAATTATTTAAGATACTCTTTGAAGAGGTAGGGTTTCAGATGTTTTTAGAAGATGGGCAGGGACTCTGCTGTCTTAGCTTCAGGGGAAAGCTGGTTCAACCATTGTGGTTCAAGGACAGAGAAGAGCTTGGACTGGGCTGGGAGGGCGCTGACCCATAGAGGTTTGACGGCCAGGATACCAGAGGTGGCAGAACGGAGTGCTCAGGTTGGGGTGTAGGGTTTGAGCATAGCCTGAAGGTAGGGAGGGGCAGTGCCTCTTGCTGTTCCATAGGCAAGTACCATGGTCTTGTAGTGGATGCGTGCTTCGACTGGAAGCCAGTGGAGTTTGCGGAGGAGCGGGGTGACATGGGAGAACCAGGCGGGCTGCAGCATTCTGGATAAGTTTCACTAGTGCATGAACCTGCAGGAGCGAGCCACTGCTTTGATGTTTGCAGAGAACGACAGGATATTGTCCAGGGTCATGCCAAGGTTCTTTGCACTCTGGGAGGGGGAGACCATGGAGTTGTCAACCATGATGGAGAGGTCTTGGAGCGGGCAGGAAGAGCAGCTCAGTCTTGTCGAGGTTGAGCTTGAGGTGGTGGGCCGACATCCAAGTTGAGATATCTGCCAGGCATGTAGAGATGCGTGTCGCCACCTGGGTGTCAGAAGGCAGGAAGGATAAAAGTAGTTGAGTGTCATCTGCATAGACCATGTGAGAATATGATGGATCCGAGTGACTTGGTGTATAGAGAGAAAAGGAGAGGGCCTAGAACCGAGCCCTGGGAGACACCAGTAGTGAGAGTACATGGTGCAGACACAGATCCTCTCCACATCACCTGGGAGGAGCGGCCTGCCAGGTAGGATGCAATCCCTGAGAGGGTGGAAAGGAGGATTCTGGTGGTTCATGGTGTTGAAGGCAGCAGATGGATCTAGGAGGATGAGAACAGAGGAGAGAGAGTCAGCTTTGGCAGTGCAGAGAGCCTCCGTGACACAGAAGAGCAGTCTCAGTTGAGTAACCCGTCTTGAAGCATGACTGGTTAGGGTAAAAAAGATGTGAGTGAGATAGCGAGAGAGTTGGTCAGAGACAGCATACTCAGAAAGAAAAGAAAGAAGGGATACCGGTCTGTAGTTTTTCAAGTCAAAGGAGTCAAGTGTTGGTTTCTTGAGGAGGGGAGCGACTCAGGCCATTTTGAAGTCAGTGGTCAAGGATGAGTTGATGAGGGAAGTAAGGAATGGGAGAAGGTCTCCAGAGATGGTCTGGAGAAGGGAGGAGGGGATGGAGTCGTGCAGGTTGTTGGGCGGCCAGACCTCACTAGTCGCAGGATTTCATCTGGAGAGAGAGGGGAGAAAGAGGTCAAGGCATAGGGAAGTTCTGTGTGAGCGGGACCAGTGGACTCAATAGGCTGAGTGAATGAGGAGCGGATGTCGTCAACCTTCTTTTCAAAGTGGTTGACAAAGTCATCCGCAGAGAGGGAGGAGGGGGTGGAGGATTGAGAAAGGAGGAGAAGGTAGAAAATAGTTTCCTAGGGTTAGAGGCAGGAGCTTGAACTTTAGAAAGTGGCTTTAGCAGTAGATACAGAGGAAGAGAATGATAGGTCTTCCGGAAGTTTAGTTTTCCTCCATTTTCGGAGCAGGAGGGGAGGGCCGAGCCGGCCGGGAGGAAAGGGGGGACAGTGCGAGTCATAGGATGCAGAAAGGGAGGAGTGTAGGGTCGAAGAGGCATAATCAGGAGACAGGAGGGAGAAGGATTTAGCAGAAGGGAGAGATGATAGGATAGAAGAGGAGAGAGTAGTGGGAGATAGAGAGCGAAGATTGCGACGGAGCTTGACCATCTGGGTAGGGGGTGAGTGGCTAGGGTTGGAGGAAAGGGAGACAGAAAAGGAAACAAAGTAGTGATCAGAGACCTGGAGTGGGGTTACAGTGAGAATAGTAGGCGAACAGGCTCTAGTAAAGATGAGGTCAAGCGTATTGCCTGCCTTGTGAGTGGGAGAGGACTGGGAAAGGGTGAGGTCAAAAGAGGCAACGAGGGGAAAGAGAGAGTTGGAAAGAAATTAATCGAAGGCAGATGTCAGGAGGTTGAAGTCGCCAAGTACAAAGAACGGTGAGCCATCGTCAGGAAATGAGCTTATCAAGGTGTCAAGCTTATTGAGGAACTCTAAAGATACCTGGTGGGCGATAGATGACAACAATGTTAAGCTTGAGTGGACAAGTGACAGTGACGGCATGGAATTCAAATTAAGAAATGGACAGGTGAGAGAGGGAGAAAATTGAAAATCTCCACTGAGTAGCCCTGTGCTAACACCGTGGCGACCAGATGCTCTTGGACTATGAGAGAAAACATATTCAGATGAAGAGAGAGCAGCTGGAGTAGCAGTGTTCTCTGGGGTGATCCATGTCTCCGTCAGGGCCAAAAAGTAAAGGGACTGAAGAGCAGAATAGGCTGAGATGAACTCGTCGTTCTTGCCCACAGATCGGCAGTTCCAAATGCTGCCAGATACCAGGAATTCCACATGGGTTGTGCGCGCAGGGTACACTAAATTAGAAGGATTGCAGCCAAGGGGTGGGGAGCGTATGTAAAGCCTACAGGGAGAGGAGCGAACAGGTATAGAAAACACACACATAGTTGCCAAAGCTACAAAAGAGCAAAATGAGATCTGAAAATAACTAGGTAAGATACTAAAGTGAGAGAGTGGTGTGGAGCCTTCCTCTCTTTCCATCCTCGAATAACTCTGCAGAACCGTCTTTGTTTCGGTGACGGTCTTAGTTTTGCGACGAGACCGCTGCTTACAGCTGCCGCTGAGAAAACAGAAGAGACTGAAGTACTAATACTAATTCCTAATTGCCTTGCAAAGGTTTAGAGCACACTTCCCAGTACTACTTGCCTAGGAGAGGAGAAACCACTCCCCCTCCAATACAGCCACTGATTACCAAAACAACAACAGTCACATATTGCCCTGCCCCGTAATCCTGGTTGTTGTGTCAACAATCATCTGCAAGTTATGAGCAGTCAGCAGTTCACACACCAAGTAGGCTAATGAGAAGACAGGCAGCACTTAAAGTAGATGGCCCCATCTAGCAAAAAGACTGTACTAGACAACAACAGATAAAGACAAAAATGATACTTATCACTCCTGGAGATATCAGGAGTCCTCTAGCTACAGAATGAAGCGGTAGGGGGCAACCTTTACACATTTGCTGGCTGAGTTAGTTTATCCAAAGTGTGTGCGATTTTATTATGATAAAACTACATCATTTAATTATGTGTAACCATGCTATGAATTGAATTTAGATATTGGGCTGTTATATCAAATTGATGACTTTAAATAGAATGATCAAAATAAAAATCATGCTGTTATTATGTAAATAAACAATAAAGTGGTCACTTTTGAATAAGAGGTGAGACATTTTCATGAGAGATACAAGAAAGCCCTGAAGGTATATGTGGAAAATGGACATTCAACATTCAGCAGGGGCCAGAAGCCAAAATGATTATAAACCACTTCTTTCAATACTGAATGCCTCAAGCATTCAATCATAACTGGCCACTGGGTTTCCAGGATAACACTGAGAATATTTTTTTATTGTATAGCTTTAGAACTCAAACCATGATAGGGTGTTTTGTTTGTTTGCCACAAAAAGGCAATTCAGTCCTCTTCCAACAGACAAAATGAATCTTCTCCGAGAGAGAGAGAGAGCGAGAGAGAGAGAAAATGTGGTTCATTTGAATTCTGCTCAGAGTCAATTCTACTGGAATGACAATTACTTTGATGTAAATAAAGATGGGTAAGGTACATGGGAGGAGATGATGCTGTCTGTGCAGAGATTCATTGTTCCTCCTCGCTGCTACTTGGTCTGAGTGTCTGGGTAGATATTGGTCACGTTCCCCTGCTCCGATGTTGCATGCATCAACCAATGGTTGCGTACCACGTCATTGACTGGCAGATTGCTATAACATATGATGTGGTTTGCTGATACGTAAAATACCTATCTAGGCGTTGCAAGATCTAGCAGGCGTCAGCAACACCTGGGGAGGGGAACGCGCCCATTTCCTACAGGCTCCTGCTTCAATAGACCTGTCCTGGTGAGGCTGGATCTGTCATTAAAGCCATGACGACTTAACTGACACAGGTTGGTCAACTATCAGGGACAGGTTGGTAGTAGCTACGAAGTCTCACATGAGTAGGCCTATACTGTCTAGTTTGGCATTAAGTGAAGACATGGACAAAAATATAGTGTTATGTTATATGTGCATGCATAATATTATGTTTCTCCATATTGCAGCATAAATGTCACAACAAAACTTTTTAAGAGGATGCAGGGAAATGTCTGCACACTGAGAAAAGTCTTGACAGGAATTATTTCGAAAATAATATATTTTTAACGGAATAAGTCCTAATTTAGGCCTACCTCTATCGTTTACTGTAGGCGTAGCCTACCATGATCAAACCAATTTCAGCATTCAGTGGGAAATTGAGATTAAAGTAAAAATTGTTGTGACTATTAATACCCTACTACTTTAATATGAAGCATATACTATGCTGAACAAAAATATAAACGCAACATGCAACAATTTCAAATATTTTTACTGAGTTACAGTTCATATAAGGAAATCAGTCAATTGAAATATATTAATTAGGCCTTAATCTATGGATTTCACATGACTGGGCAGGGGTGCAGCCATGGGTGGGCCTGGGAGGGCATAGGCCCACCCACTTGGGAGCCAGGCCCAGTCAATCAGAATGAGTTTTTCCCCACAAAATGGGCAACAGCTCTGGTGGACGTTCCTGCAGTCAGCATGCCAATTGCACGCTCCCTCAAAACTGGAGACATCTGTGGCATTGTTTTGAATTACAAAATGGGTGCACCTGTGTAGTGACCATGCTGTTTAATCAGTTTCTTAATATGCCACACCTGTCAGGTGGATGGATTATCTTGGCAAATGAGAAATGCTCACTAACAGGGATGTAAACAAATTTGTGCACAACATTTGAGAGAAATAAGCTTTTTGTGTGTATGGAACATTTCTGGGATATTTTATTTCAGCTCATGAAACATGGGACCAACACTTTACATGTTGCGTTTACACTGGCAGGGCACGGAGACCGTTGGGGACCGGGTCATCCTAAAGACTGTTTACTAATGATGTGGGTATATTTCTCAGGCATCCGGTCGAAAATCGAGCTTTGTTAATCTGTGGGAGTGTCTTGGCTCAGCAAATGACCTGTCTCGCAAGTCTGCCAACATACCACGCCCACTCAGCTGTTTCCTTAACCGTCAATAGGTAAAGTTTTTCTCTGTCGCGCTACGCTAATGTATCTACTTCTATTCAACACACCAAAACGTTTGTTGACGGTATTCGGAGGCCCACTCGTCTAAACCTCCGTATGTGTCAGCCATGTCTCTATCGGACCAGAGCCAACAGTGGTATCCCACCAGCGTACAGGTAACTGTGCTTCAGGCAAGAAGCCTGAGGATAAAGGGAAAAAATGGCACCAACGACGCATACGCCATCATGCAAGTGGCCAAGGATAAATTCGCTACATCGGTGGTAGAAAAGAGCGTGGCACCGGTGTGGAAAGAGGAGGCCACGTTCGAGCTGCCGCTCTTCCACAACGGTAACGCAGAGAAGTGTACGTTGCACGTCCACGTAATGCACCGGGCTCTCGTGGGACCGGACAAGTTGCTCGGGCACGCAGTCATCAACCTGTTGGAGCTCAGCGAGGTTAAATCCCGCAATAAGACTGAGTGAGTGTTCGCTTCTCTGTCCAGTAATAATCACCGTTTTCTATTTCTACATTGCTCAAGAAAGTGTTTGCCGTTAGTTACACAATTCCTTTTAAATGAATAATCTCTGTAGTTGTAATAGCCGATCTAAGACAATAATGGAACACCACAATGTCACTATGTTGGCCTTCAATAGGGGTTGTAATTATACTGCTCCATATTCCACTTGTGTAATAATCACCCAACTCAACATGCAACAATGTTATATAATAATTACAACATTACAGTAAACGAGCAGGCTATAGGCCTAAAGTGTTATCCCACATGGTTTTACTCTGTCAATTCACTCAATATAGTGCAACCTTTTGTTAGAGCCTATGGAATAATATTGATTTCTGCCCTGTTGCTTTTTCATTTCGCTCCTCTTGCCTCTCATTGAGTGACACTGTTTGTTTTGACAGCCTACTGATTTAGCTCATAACAGTGCAGTATGCCAGCAGCACAACACCCCATTTAAGACCATTACCAATACCTCACAAATTGCCTGTCTCCTGTGAGTCATTAGTTCATAGCAGTGTACTCTCCCTTTATGAATATTTGTAAAGGAACTAATTTAGTTGATCACAGGCCTTCTCTCCTAACCATTGGTTTGCAGTACTGAAGCCCTAAAAGAGGGGTTTGTTTGACTGTATTCTACATGTTATAAAAAAGGGAACGTTACATACATCTGTATATTTCAGTTGTACATATATTGTAATGAAGAGCTGAGTCAGCAGTAAAAGCCTCTGTCAAGCAAAAGCTGAGCCCTGCGGTCATCTGTTCCGAGACGCTCGGTTCTAGAAAAAACACCCTGTTGAAGTCAGGAAGGAAATTAGCGGGAGGGGGGCAGGAAGAGTCAACCAGGGGTCTCAGACCTGTGAGGTGTGTGTGACCATGACTACCCTCTTGGAGGTTACAAAATGAACAATGAACACAATGCTGTGACTGCAGTTTCTTATCTTCAGTGAAGCACTCAATGTGAATCCAAACAGAAAGGCAATAAAAAACAGACCGGCTGCTCACAGAATGACAAATATGATGAATAACTGTATGGGGTGAGAGAGAGCATCACCTCACTATTACTGCAGCGTTGTTGTTGAGAGGACAGCATGGGGAAACGTAGGGCAAGGTTAGTAGTGGTGGCAGCTTGCATTGTTGTCCATTGTTGTTGTTGTTATTAATTCACAGAAAAATAGAGCAATACATTTGGGAATCGTAAAACAATGTGGTCAGGCTTGTTCAACCAGTCCCTCTAGTTCAGGGCTCTCCAAACCTGTTCCTGGAGACCTACCCTCCTGTAGGTTTTCGCTTCAACCCCAGTTGTAATTAACCTGATTCAGCTTATCAACCAGGTAATTATTAGAATCAGGTGCGCTTGATTAGGGTTAGAAGCACTTTCGAGTATGCGAGCACAGACGTTAGCTTCGCCTAGCTGCGTTCTGCAAGGAGCAAGCCAAACCTATGTATGGGGACGCCTTTAGAGAGTATAGCAGCGGGGGTTTAGTAATTAGGCTGCAGGCTTATTTATTTAGCAACTTCTTGAGAAATATTACATCTCACTAAGCTGTCTCTGGGTATTTCAGTCCTCACACAACATGTGCCCATGTCTTATTTCGCTGCTATACACAGCACCAGGTGATGTGCAGTGCACGCACTTACGTCTGGTAAGTGGACACTCTTGAAAGTGGATATTGCTGGGTCTTGTAATGTGTAAGGAGAGCACTTCTTGGTCACTGTATTATAATACATCTCCTTTGGTTATTTCATCTTTCTGATGACCTATAAAAAGATCCATCATGATTTGCCATCTCCTTATATAGGATCAGACTTCTCATGCCCTATGTAAAGTGCATTCTCCACGATGATAATTGGTTTCATGCTACATGCTTTATCTGAGTAGGAGTTAGTCTGGAGACAGGGCTGAGGATCTCCACGGCTGATCGTTTTTTCCCCCTGTGTGACAATGATAGGTTCATGTGACATTATTGTTATCGTTGCCCTTTAGCTCAAATGCCAAACTTCAGCAGAATATTTTTTTTTCTCAGACCTGAATTCTTCCCAGAGCTACTTTCATATGCCATCTTCATAGCCTCTCAAAACTGTTTTTCTATGTCTGGTGAAAGGATGTCCATGGTAACTCACAGGGGGGCAGTATGAAAAAAATGTATGCACTAACTGTAAGTCGCTCTGGATAAGAGCGTCTGCTAAATGACTAAAATGTAAATAAAACCTGGTTCATACACCTTATGCATTGTATACAATACTATCAACCTTCGTTTTGAGTTCTTCCGAAAATGTCTTAAAACCAATGAGCAGTATTAAGGGGTTTTTCTCATTGTGTGATCTGCTCTGCTTTCTCAAGTTTGACTATGGAGTACCTGATTTCTGCGGAGGCCAAATCCAGACTTAGCCTCGCATTCCAGAGTGTTTAACGTGAAAAACAAACCAATTATTGACCCTGTACTCCCCCTCTCTCTGGTGGCTTTACCAGCTCTCAAACAGACCGTGTTATCTTTGACTTAAAGCAGAACTCAGTGTTACTGTTTACACAGCCTCATTTCCAATTCTCACTAACCCCTGCCAGCTGCAGCGAGCTTCTACCTCTCTCCCAAACAGATGCAGTTGATTCAGATTCATTCAGACATTTAGTTTTGTCTTTTTCTAAAGGACCAGCTGATTTGCCTTTGAAAAATTAAATGTTTTATTCAAAGAGCAGTTTCATACATTGACACAGCACAAATATCACTCTGGCATTGATTGGTCCTCTGTAGCTCAGCTGGTAGAGCACGGCGCTTGTAACGCCAAGGTAGTGGGTTCGATCCCCGGGACCACCCATACACAAAAATGTATACACGCATGACTGTAAGTCGCTTTGGATAAAAGCGTCTGCTAAATGGCATATTATTATTATTATTATTATTATTTCTTAGAGATATCAGCGTCAAATCCCTTCCGTGTATGTTACTGATCTGACACATGGATAGATGTAGGGCAGTTGTACAATGGGGACCATAAACTATAGACTGTTCTTGAATATTAATGCCTCATGTTGCATATTGTATTAATATAACATCGAGTTTGTTTACATGCACACTAATAATTCGATATTAAACTGATTATGGCAGTAGGCAGAGTATGGCATTTAGTCATGGAAACACCTTACTCTGTTTATCATAATCGGCCTAAAGTCATAATCTAAGTAAGCATACGCCGATTAAACACATGGATTTCTGAGCAATCTTTCGAATTATTAGTACATGTAAACGCCTTAGAGTTAAAGCGGTGTATTTGATCTGCGCATGTGCTAGCACGAACAGCGCGAGCGTCCCTCTTTCGTGAGTTCGGTAAAACTGAAAGTATGCATCTTAAATAGTTTTGACATACAAACTTTATATGTCCCAACTCAGAATCAAATAGGCATCACAAAAATAAAATGGTTGCTGTAGTAGAACGTTTATATTGATTGGCGATTTCCTGCATTT
The DNA here is from genome assembly GCF_964263955.1 of Coregonus lavaretus. NCBI lineage: Eukaryota > Metazoa > Chordata > Actinopteri > Salmoniformes > Salmonidae > Coregonus > Coregonus lavaretus. Next base: position 44,405,736 of record NC_139991.1, read on the forward strand.
ATCTAAGTCCCACCAGGTAGCCTGATTTCAGATGTGTCCATGTAAACAGGATTATTAGGGAAATAATAATTATTTCAAAGCATGTAAACATTTTAAATTGAACTGTTATATTAACCTGACTATTCATAATTATCGTATTATTGTGTGCATGTAACCGTACTCATTATTAATGCATGATTGTCATGAGGATAAATTGTGATATGGAAAAGCAACATGGCAGCACATTTTTCTTCATCTCTTTTTTTATCACAATGAAGGTACATGGAGTATCTCCTCTGTGTCAAGGGCAAGGCTGTTCATACACAGATACTTTATAAGAGTGACTGCACCAAACACAATTTCATCTGCAACCTTAATATGGTGGCCATATTTTGAATACAGTGAAAAGGCTTTCAGTTAAGTCTCTCTCTGTGAGTGTATGTGCGTGTGTGTGAGGGAGAGACTGCTGCATATTGTGATAAGAAAGGTTTGTGTCAAGGAAGGCATTGTTTTATCAGCCATTCAGGGTTACACAGGAAGAAGTATGTGCTGAAAGAGGCGTTAGAATAATAATAGCTTAAATGCTGACTCACACTGTTCCATCTCTTCCCATTAGTCTATCCTGTCTGTGAGCAGCAGTAGTATTGCACATTGTGCTACACACTGGGATATGAGACTGCTGCGTTCAGATGATACGTTGATGCCGGGCCTTTTCATATTAAATTACCCTTTCATTGACTGTTCTATCCTGTTCTTAGTCAGCTAACACCACTACAGTTAACTGTAGCTGTTGTAACTTCCTTTTTACTGATGCTCAGTAAAGTTACTTCTCCTCTAGTTCTTCTCCAATGCCCGGCCCTTCCCTAGCAGGGTGTTGTTCACAAGGGTCTGTTGAGAGGCGTGATATGACGTCCACACAGGCATCAGTGAATAACTACAAGGATTGTCTGGGTGTGTCCTGTTCACTGAGAAACTTTTAAAACAACTTGACATTTTCACAGAGAGAAGAATGAACTGTCCTTTGTTGTCTAACGTCAATTGAATTACAGAGCTATATTGGGATAAAATAATAATTGGCTTCCTGGAAGTGTCCTATCTTTACTGCTTTGGCAATGTAACTTGTGATCGTGCAGCTGTAAGGCCAGAGAGTTGGTTTAGAATGTTTATGTTTACAAAACTACTGAGCTACTAAGTTTAAGGTACTGCGTACAGTATAACGGCTGTGACTGCTATGTGGCCCCTAAGTAGATTCCACAAGCAGGCATGTATTTCCCTGACGTGCTGGCTCAGTACTCCAAACACTAGCAGGGAGGTGTAGAAGGAAAGCATGAGTCTTTGGGTTGTTGTCAGTCACTCAGGAACATGAAAGGAGGGTGTGTGAACCTGCCAAATATTCCAGACTGGATCAGTATTTTTAGACTCAATGGCCTCCCTTATAAAGGCATATATTTGTTAACTAAACAGAATACTTGTTTACCCACACAGTAAGGTACATCAATTATGTAACTTCTCTATTTACATTTCACAGTAATTGACTCAATGGAATGGAGGGACAGGTTGAACAAGCCTGACCACATTGTTTTACGATTCCCAAATGTATTGCTCTATTTTTCTGTGAATTAATAACAACAACAATGCAAGCTGCCACCACTACTAACCTTGCCCTACGTTTCCCCATGCTGTCCTCTCAACAACAACGCTGCAGTAATAGTGAGGTGATGCTCTCTCTCACCCCATACAGTTATTCATCATATTTGTCATTCTGTGAGCAGCCGGTCTGTTTTTTTATTGCCTTTCTGTTTGGATTCACATTGAGTGCTTCACTGAAGATAAGAAACTGCAGTCACAGCATTGTGTTCATTGTTCATTTTGTAACCTCCAAGAGGGTAGTCATGGTCACACACACACCTCACAGGGCTGAGACCCCTGGTTGACTCTCTTCCTGCCTCCAACACTCATTTCCTTCCAGACTTCAGCTGGGTTGTCGAGGAACAGACAACCTCAGGCCTTATGGGTTTTGCTTGACCGAGACTTTTAACGCTGACCCAGCTCTGCATTGCTCCATTCTAAACTATAAATGAATGATTGTTTTGACTGTTATCACAATATATGTACAACTGAAACATACAGATGTATGAACAGTACCTTCTTTATAACATAATAATGATATGTAAAATACATAGTCAAACAAACCTGCATTTTTTGTTTTATACAACAGGGATTTTTTTTAGTCATTGAACCAATCAGCATGACAAGAAATGACTTGATGCAATTCTTTGTTGAACAATTCTTACAATGAGCCTATCTCTTTGTACTCTGGCCTTCTTTTTCTCAGAAGGCATGTTCTATACAAGTGAACCAGTAATAACCACTAATTTTGTGATGTTCTGATTTTATATTTAACGAACTGCATTCATAAAAAGACAAGTGCCTGGGGATTTTGTAAGTCATTAATTAAATATGAACCTAAATTGAGTGTAATTGTAACAGACTCCAACTATATTTTACATGCATAGCTTGTAGCAGGGGTGGAAATTGAGAAAGAAAATCACTCCTAGAACCCTCCAATGTAAAGTCCATGAATTCAGTGTAGAAATCTGCATTTTCACATTGCAAAATGATTTCACTCCCAGAACCCGGTTCCCCCCATTTCCACTCCTGGCCTGTAGTAGTCTATGCAGTACATTTTAAGGCATGGTGTTCAGTCTTAACATACAAGAGTAGTGTGCTACAACTTAGGAGGATGGAAATGATGAAAACATAAAGACAGACACAATGTTCCTGGTGGTGACCAGTAGAATGCTCAAACACTGACTCACCAGATCGCTTACCACATCATCAGTCATTTCCCCTGGCTCCTCCAGCCTTGGGCCCAAAAAAATAAAGTCTACTGTACTGATCACTGTTTCCATGGAAGGACTCTTTAACATTTCAAAGGAAAAATAGCAGCAGCCCCAACTTACTGGAATTATTCTCTTGGTGGTGAGGCCCAGGGGCTGATGAATACATGACACGTTCTTTGATCATCAGCCTTCCTCTGCTTATGCAGGCTGTGGTTGTTCAGACAGATTAGTCTGCACAGTGTGTGTGTTATCTGAAAAGGGTGATGAATGATTACAAATGTCAAATTATTTCTGAGCGCCCTTACAAGTTATTGGAGAAGCTCAGCAGTAATCTAAACAAATAAAACATTATGTTGGTTCTTTCTTTCACTGCCTCACATTCATACACCTTGAGTTCTTGAGACATCTCTCAGATAAGAACAGCATGTGTTTCATACCAATTCTATTCAATGAAATTATTTGATAAATAATACAGACTTTCTCTTAACAGATGGCATAAGCTGTTGGACAAGGCAGGCAAGCCAGACAAAGACAGGGGAGAGGTGCTAGTGGACATCCAGTTTATGAAGAATAACCTGACAGCCAGCATGTTCGACCTCTCTGCTACAGACAAGCCGCGCTCCCGCCTGGGCAAGTTCAAGGACAAGGTTCGAGGCAAGAAGAAGGAGGGTCTGTCGGACTCTGCGTCTGCCGTGGTGCCGTCCTTCACCCAGGTTCTGACGGACAGCGAGGGAGAGGGGGAAGGGGGTGCAGATAAAGGAGAGAAAAAGAAGAAGAACAATCTGAAGTCTCTGTTTTCTCCCAAGTCTAACCTGCAGCGTCATGGACTCTCTCAGTCCATGTCTGTCCTGGGCCCTCTGCCTGAGAAGAACTCCTCACTGAGTGGCAGCCGCTCCTCAGGCCTCAATGTGGACTCCTCTGAAGGTGAGCATCATCACAGACTGTCCTTCCATTTTTAAATATGCAATTTATTTAATCGAAAACCTATGTTACACTATGTGTTTACAAATCAAACTTTCCCCCCTGTTTTTTCTTTCTCATCCACAGGTAAAAATAAATTCAAGTTTCTGACCCATAAGCGCACAGGCAGTTCCGACAGTAAGGCTTCTCAGGGCTCCCTGTCTCTGGGGCGCTCTAAGGTCCCTGCCCCGCTTGCAGAACAGAGTAACCTGTGCATCAACGGCAGTCACGTGTACACAGAAGAGCCCCAGTCTCGGAGCGCACGCACCGGCTCCACCTTCAGCCTTGCCAGCTCAGGCCGCGGCTCCATGGAAGACCTGCGCAGGGCCCAGGGTCGTAAGAGCTCCAGCACCTCCATGGACTCTCTCATGGCCCTGAAGCAGCCCTCACCCTGGGCAGAGGAGGAGGAAGAGGAGGAGGAAGAAAGATTTAAGATGGATGAGGAGATGAAGAGAAAGGAAGAGCAGGAGAGAAAGAAGTTAGAGGAGGAAGAGGGGATGAGGAAGGAGGAACAAGAGAAAAGGAGGATTGGGGAGGAGGAAGAAAGACTTCGGTTTGAGGAGGAGAGGATACGGATTGAAGAGGAGAAGATGAGGTTTGAGGAGGAAGAGAAAAGAAGGAAGGAGGAACAGGAAAACAGAAAGAGGATGGAGGAGGAAAATATTAAGGTTGAGGATGAAAGTAGAATGATGGAAGAAGAGAGGAAGAGGAGACTGAAGGAGGAGGGAGAGGAGAGGGTGAAGAAGAAAGAACAGGAAATGAGTAGGTTAGAGGAGGAAATAGAGGAACAAGAGAGGTGGGAAGAAGAGGAAAGAATGAAGAGGGAGGATAGCCTGAGAAAGGAGGACGAGAGGAAAATGAGGGAGGTGGAGGAGAGGGTTAAGGAGGAGGAAGAAAGGATTAGGAGAGAACAAGAGGAAGATATGCAAAGAAGGGAGGAACGGGAGAGGAAGATGAGGGTGGAGGAAGAAAGAGTGAAGAGAGAGCAGGATAGGCTGAGGGAGGAGGAAGAAAGAGTGAGGAAGGCCGAGGAGGATGATAGGCTGAGAGAGGAAGAGAGAAGGATGAGGGAGGAGGAAGAAAGAGTGAAGCAAGAGCAGGATAGGCTGAGAAAGGAGGAAGAGAGAAGGATGAGAGAGGAGGAAGAAAGAGTGAGGAAGGCCGGGGAGGATGATAGGCTGAGAGAGGAAGAGAGAAGGATGAGGGAGGAGGAAGAAAGAGTGAAGCAAGAGCAGGATAGGCTGAGAAAGGAGGAAGAGAGAAGGATGAGAGAGGAGGAAGAAAGAGTGAGGAAGGCCGGGGAGGATGATAGGCTGAGAGAGGAAGAGAGAAGGATGAGGGAGGAGGAAGAAAGAGTGAAGCAAGAGCAGGATAGGCTGATAAAGGAGGAAGAGCGAAGGATGAGAGAGGAGGAAGAAAGAGTGAGGAAGGCCGAGGAGGATGATAGGCTGAGAGAGGAAGAGAGAAGGATGAGGGAGGAAGAAGAAAGAGTGAAGAGAGAACAGGATAGGCTGAGAAAGGAGGAAGAGGAGAGGAAGATTAGGGAAGAGGAAGAAAGAGTGAGGAAGGCCGATGAGGAAGATAGGCTGAGAGAGGAAGAGAGAAGGATGAGGGAGGAAGAAGAAAGAGTGACGAGAGAGCAGGATAGGCTGAGAAAGGAGGAAGAGGAGAGGAAGATTAGGGAGGAGGAAGAAATGCTAAGGAGGGAAGAGGAGGATGATATGCAGAGAAAGGAAGAAGAGCAGAGGAAGATTAGGGAGGAGGAAAAAATAATAAAAATGTTAGAGGAGGAGAGGCTGAGGAAGGAGGAAGCAGAAAGAGTGAGGCTTGAAGAAGAAAGGGAAAATGAACAGGAGAGAAGGAGGGATAAGGAGCAGAGAGAACTGATGGAGGCGAAAGAGAGATTTAGGGTGGAGGAAGAAAATATGAAAAAAGAGGAGTTGAGACAGGAAGAGAGGATGAGAGAGGAAGAGAAAAGGAGAAATGCACAGATGGAGGAAGAGAAGGAGAGTGTACCGTTGGAGGAAGTTGAGAAACAGATGGAACAGAATAGCGAGGCAAAGGCCACCTTGTGCAATAATCCTTTTGAGGAAGTTTCTCCCACCAGTTCATTTGATGACACCTCTTCAAATAACCTGTTTGAGGAGAGCCCTATGACCTCCTCTACTGGGCCAATCAGCTGCCGGATAAATAAAGGATCAGCAGTCAAGCCAAGGTCAGTCAGACAAACACACACACACACACTGTCTCTTAGCCCTTGGGTGCCATAAATTATGGATGCACTATTTATTTAGTCTCCAAAAGCAGCAGGGGGAAAACACCCAAGTTTCTTCTGGAACCCCCTGAGATCTCTCCTCTCATCCACACACACGAACCTTCCCTCTCTCATATCCTCAGATTCTCTGATTCAGACATCTCATTTCATCATCTAACAAAACAATGTCAATTATGCTAACATTCTCTTTCCTCTGTGCTGTCAGAGCAGGGTGGCACAAGTCAGATATATGTGGAAAACCTGCCAACTTGTCTGAGATAGACTTTTATACCACCAGTTAATCAAGGGAGGCAACAAGCCCTTAATGGCTGTGGCACAGTGTAGCTGCTTGTAGAGACTCAGCTGGATGTAATTGGGATGGTTTTATTGGATGTTTACTGCTGTCGTACAAAATTGAGATTTGAGCAGAAAACCTGTTGCCTTATCAAAGACTTTGGTATAGGATAGTGTTCTGTAGAGAATATTAAGTTAGTCTCAGTGTGTTGGCGTCATGGCCATTTGGTGTTAAGGGAGTGTGTAAGCAAGATGTCATGGTATCTGTTGGCTTGTGGTGCTTGACACTACTCCAACATGCACATCTCATTAAAGCACAATCCCTTCAAGTAATCTAACACCTTCATGAAAATTGCGGTGCAGTGGAAAAGGTGGATGTGCGTGTTCGTTTTGGAAACCTTTGGCTCAGCTAGTATTGGCTGCTACTCCCATGAATCATAGCTTGTTATACAGTTTCTACAGATGTCATATTAAAGGTGTTACAGCGAGACACAAAGCATTAGGTGATTGAAGTTTTTAACTAGGGTGTTGATGTTGAATGACTCATGAGTATGTATGCTGATAAGGCTGAAACAAACCAACAGGATGATATGACTCAGTGTAGTGAAGCAAGGTTGTTTCGTAATGTGAACAGGCAATGGTTCAGAGGCTGTAAAGATGCTTTATCTTTATTTCTCATTTTGATCTAGGTTTCATTCATGTTTTGTTATTTTAAATCTACATGTAAAACCTTTCTGTGTGTTTGTGTTACTAACCATTATAATTAACCTTCATGTCCCTCTCATAAGACCTAATAAAATGAAATTCCTCCCACTTTCTCTTGTCTGGTGAGTTACTAGCAACTAGTAACAACTTTTATGTAACACATCTGTAGTTTGTAGTTTGCATTGTCTACCTGTCCGCTAACTGGAATGTGTCTGTGTGTGGATTCCAACAAGACTTTTGTTTTTGTTGAGAAAAGAAAAAGAAAAGAATTGAATAACTTCAATTTAGCATTTTTTATTTCATAACATTTCATCATTTAGTTTTAGAAACAAATTCTATGTTCTTTAAAAAGTTGTAAAGGTTTTTCCATTTTCAATGTGTGGTAGTTCGATATTGTCATCAGCAACAACAAAAAATCTCACTGCACCCTACCCTTCCTAACCCTGCTCTTCCAGACCCTCTTCATGGGGGAACCCTTCAAAGCCTGTTATATCTTCCAACCCCTTCTTATCGTCCTCGTCTCCTGAACTGGAGAGTTCAATGGACTCCCCCAGAGGCGATGGGGAAACCAGAGATGCTATTGACCCGTCTACTGAGCTGATGGAGAAGAAAGTCCCTACCCCTCTTGCCCCCAACAAACAGCGCTGGGCTCGTAAGGACAACTGGTCTAGTAAGGCCAAATCTCATTGTGCCACACCTAAACTCACTAAAACAAAGCCAACAAAACCGCCCCCTCCCCTCAGACGTCACTCTTCCACGTCATTGGTGGGAAGTTGGGATGACCAGGGGAGTGTTAGTGGTAAGGACCATTCCAGTGTCAGACAGGATAAGGGTCCTGCTCCACTGCCTCCAGACAACCAGCGATGGGCTCGTAAGGACAACTGGCCTAGTAAGTCCAACCCAGATTCTGCCAATTCTATCCTCACCCAAATAAAGCCAACAAAACCGCACCCTCCTCCAAGACGCAACTCTGCCACGTCCATGGTGGGAAGTGAACATGACCAGCACTTAAATGAGAGTGTTAGTCAGGATGATTCCAGTGTCAGGAGGGACAAGCGTCCTGCTCCACTGCCTCCTGACAGACCAAACCAGGCTCCAAGCGAGACACAGAGGGACCAGAGTATGACCAGTGTGAATCAGGGACATAAGGACAGAGTGGGTGCCTCCATGTCCAAGGTCTCTCAACGTGTGGTACAGATGATCACACCACTGACATCTTCCTCCACAGCTACAACAGAACACATCAGTGGAGGCCAGAGCTCTTCCCACCATGGGAACCAAGCAGGGGAATCCATGCCATCTGCCATTGGGGGGTTGATTGTTGCGAAACACAATAAAGGTCCAGCACCCTCGAGGCCCCAGCACCTTCCAGGGAAGACGATGCCAAAAGCTGATGTGTTAGATGAGCAATCAAATACTGATGAACATGAATCTTCGGTTGAGTTTGAGTTTGATCCAAATAATCCCTTTGCAGAAGACTGCAGAATGGAGAAGTCCTCTGGACGTGGTGAAGAACAGAGTCTAACTGGTGAGCGTCAGGAGAGCCTGGACTCTCACAATCAACAGAGTTGTACCTCCACAGATGCAGATCTAGGTCTGTTTCAGAAGAGTGTGGTTGGGGACACAACTGAGCTTCCAACACCAGATGTTCTGCCAGCTGAGGATGGCTCCTGTCCCAACAAAAGCACATCAGCGAAACGGGTCCGTGCTCCCTTGCCTCCAGTGAAGAAAACATCCACCTTTAGAGAGGAAGGAACTGGTAAACAGAGTTCTGGAAAACTACAAAGCCCAGGGGCTCCTACTTCGAGTAAGCTTTCCTCAGATATCTCAGTAAAAACGCAGAGTGGCGGGGTGGGTGTGGCACTACCATGTGTTACCGTTGCCCAGCCCCCATGTGTACCCTCACCGGCCCCCTCCTCCCTACCCCACCCCGAGCCCCTGAAGGGATCAGGGGGCAGGAGAGACTGCCCTCCCCAGACAACAAGCTCTGTCCCTGGCCAGAAGACCCTGCTTCATGCTGGAGCTCTGCCCTCCATTGCAGAGCAGTGCAGTGGAGAGGAGGCGGGAGGGAGTGGGGACAGGCCTGCCTCAAGCACACGCAGGTGAGAGAGATCTCAGCCTTTTCCTGTAGCGTGTAGCAGCTATGTACTGTCCACCAAACCTCTCCTGTCTCCTGTAGAATGTACTGTATTTAGAATTACTAAACCTCCCCAATCGCTTGTAAAATGCATTGTTCGAGAACACTTAATGAATGTGACCCTGGTAAAACTCTTCTACTCTCTTATCAAATGTTTAGCTGCACTTTCCTGAATTAAAACACTAACTTATGACTAGGTTGTATTTGCAATACTTTCATTATGCAAACAAAATCATAGCTGGTACTACTTTATTAATTATTATATAATACTATAATTGTTATGGAGTTTAGCATAAAGCAAAAGGAACATAGATTCCAAGAGAAATTAGCAGTATATTATGTCATCAAATAGCACTTAGCTACTAAGTAATTACTGCAGATGTAATTTTTCTCTGCTAGTTGTTTAATTGCGATGTCATTCACACAATGCCCTCGGCCAGTATGAATCATGTCTATAGAAATGCCAGCCTTTCTAGCTTTCATTGCTTTTTGTCATGTTATTTTTCCTGTAGAATCTCAGACAAAGCTCAGTGGAGCATGTAAAATGCCATTACTCAGAGCGTGTGTACACTGTGGCTCCTCTGCAGTCTAACCTTATCTAAGAGGGATAGAAGAGTACAGATACGCTTGTCATTGTGTCATGTATGATGGGAATGAGTCAATTGTAAAGAAGAACCCTGCTCGGATTTCTTGTCATGTCTAACTGATCGAACAAATCATTTCCCACTGTTGGCAGCAAGCTTCAGCTCTTTTTTTCTGTGCTAGGAGACCGATAATAATTAGACCTGCTTTTTGAGAAAAGGCAATTATCCAGATATCCCCCACATCCACCTGCTGCATCCCCTCTAATAACACAATACTTTTCAGAAAAGTTTGAGCCTCTCTCACTGTCGCTGTCTTCCTGTCTATCTCGATTCAGGCCACACCCAGTAAAGCCCTTGCGCTCCCTGGAAAACCAGCCAGCCTCCGACATCCAAGAGGGACAGGCTGGCAAATCTACACGGATCCTCGGTGGCCTTCAAGAGAAGATGAAGGTATTTTAAAGAAATATACAGTCAGCTCCATAATTATTGGCACCCTTGATAAAGATGAGCAAAAAATACTGTATAAAATAAATAATACAAATACTGAGCTGTATTATTTTATACTAATACGCTTGCTCAGAGAAAGCGATTTTGTTTAACAAGTAATAAAAAAATCTATTAAAAAAGATGGGTCAAAATCATTGGCACCCATATTTTCAATACTTTAGCGCCCTCCCCTTGTGAAGATAATGAGGCTTTTTCTCAAATGTTTTATAAGATTGGAGAACACGTTGGGAGGGATCTTAGACCATTCCTCTATACAGAATATTTTCGAGATCCTTGATATCCTTCGTCTGCTCTTATGGACTGCCCTCTTCAATTCAAACCACAGGTTTTCAATGGGTTCCAAGTACGGAGACTGAGATTGCCATTGTAAAATGTTGATTGTGCAGTCAATTAACCATTTCTTTGTGGATTTTGATTAGTGGTTGAGGTTGTCTTGCTGGAAGATCCAATTGCGGCCAGGTGTTTTAGTTGAAATGTCCTGGTACTTGGTAAAGTTCATGATGCCGTTGACCTTAACAAGGGCCCCAGGACCAGTATAAGCAAAATAGCCCCATAACATCAAAGATCCACCACCATATTTTACCGTAGGTATGAAGTACTTTTCTGCATACAGTGTATGCTTCTGTTTTTCAATGCCAAACCCACTGCTGGTGTACGTGGCCAAAGAGCTCTATTTTCATGTCATCTGACCATAGCACCAGTTTCAATCCAAGTGCCAATGCTGTTTATCAAACTCCAGGCATTGACATTTGTTGGATGACACGAAAATACAGCTCTTTGGCCACGCACACCAGTGGTGGGTTTGGCATTGAATAACAGAAGCATATGCAGAAAAGTACCTCAAGATTCTGTATGGAGGAATGTTCTATGATTGGCTCTATTTAAGGCTGGCGTTAAGCCAGCACAATTGTCAAACGCACGCTTGTTTGCAATTTCGAACTGTTAAAGTCAACGCTGTTCTATTTTTGAACCCAAGTGCCAGGATTGGTAATTTACCTGTCTTATTTGAGCTCGCTTGCGCTTAGGTGGGAGGGGTGGCAATATCTGAGGTGTGTCCTTTAAAAACGTGCCCCAAAGTGCCAATATCAGCATAGCCTCCCCTCCTCTCAATGAAGGAAAATAATGTGTCATACCCAATTCGCCAAGACTATTGATTAAGGGTTTTGCTCGTGAGACCACTTTTAAATAAATCTCAATCACCAAAGTTGTATTAAAAGTTCAAGTTTGTCAGCAGCAAAACAGTGAGCAGACATCCACTTCCCACTGGGCACAAACTGGTTGAATCAACGTTTCCATGTCATTTCAACCCCCAAAAATCTATGTGATGACGTTGAATCAACGTGAAAAACTGATTGGATTTGAAAATAATCATCAAAGTAAAGGCTTTTTTTCCCTTCTTTTTTTTACTCTACTTTTAACCTGAATCCAATGACATGGTGATTGTTTTTGTTGATTTCACGTTAGTTGACAACTCAGCCAAATGTAAATAAAAACTAGACGTTGAACTGACTCTCTATGTAGGCTATTATATGTCTTGCTACTTGCTTAGCAAGTACCACTTCCTCCTGATTCATCTCACACCGAGGCTCAAACCCAGAACCACGTGACCGCCCTCCTGAAGCGTCTTACCGGTCGACGCCACATGAAAGGGGAGGAGATCGGTTAAAGAAGGATTTTTAAGCCTTTAGATAATTCAGACATGGCTTGTGTATGTGTGCCATTCAGAGGGTGGATGGGCAAGACAAAAGATTGAAGTACTTTTGAACGGGATATGGTAGTAGGTGCCAGGTGCACCGGTTTGAGTGTGTCAAAAACTGCAACGCGGCTGGGTTTTTCATGCTCAACAGTTTCGCGTGTTTATCAAGAATGGTCCACCACCCAAAGGACATCTAGCCAACTTGACACAACTGTGGGAAGCATTGGAGTCTACATGGGCCAGCATCCCTGTGGACGCTTTTGACACATTGTATAGTCCATGCCCTGATGAATTGAGGCTGTTCTCAGTCCAAAAGGGGATGTAACTCTATATTATTCGTACAATGTTATGAATTGCAATTTGTTCAATATGTTACGAATTAGCTAAACGTATGATATGTTACGAATTCCAATTAGTTGTGGCTAACGCTAACGTTAGCTAGGTGGCTAACGTTAGCTAGGCTAGGGGTTAATGTTAATGTTAAGGATAGGAGTTAGGTTAAAGGGTCAAGTTTAGGGTTACGGGAAGGGTTAGCTAACAAGCTAAGTAGCTAAAAAGTAGTCTGTTTCAAGTTTTTTTTTTTTTTATGTCAAGTACAGTGAAATGCCTTTCTTGCAGGCTTCAAACCCAACAATGCAGTAATCAATATCAATGAAGCACTAAGAATAACATAAGGTAGAACAAAAACACACAAGAAAGAAAGAAGCTATATACAGGGTCAGTTCCAATACCATATTTACAATGTGCAGGGATACTGGAGTGATAGACGAAGATATGTATAGGGGTAAGGTGATTAGGCATCAGGATATATGATAAACAGAGTAGCAGCAGTGTAAATTATGATTGTATGTGTGTGTGTGTGTGTGTGTGTGTGTGTGTGGAGTCAGTATAAATGTGTCTGCATGTTATGTGTGTGTTGGAGTGTCAGTGTGCATAGAGGGTCAACTCAGTCCGTGCAGCCAGTCTGTTAGCTATTGGCTTGGGGAAACAGTGGCTTGTGAAAGTATTCACCCCCCTTGGCATTTTTCCTATTTTGTTACCTTACAACCTGGAATTAAAATTGATTTTTGGGGGGTTTGTATCATTTGATTTACACAACATGCCTACCACTTTGAAGATGCAAAACATTTTTGTGTGAAACACACAAGAAATAAGACCAAAAAAAATGAACTTGAGCATGCATAACTATTCACCCCCTCAAAGTCAATTCTTTGTAGAGCCACCTTTTGCAGCAATTACAGCTGCAAGTCTCTTGGGGTATGTCTCTATAAGCTTGGCACATCTAGCCACTGTGATTTTTGCCCATTCTTCAAGGCAAAACTGCTCCAGCTCCTTCAAGTTGGATGGGTTCTGCTGGTGTACAGCAATCTTTAAGTCAAACCACAGATTTTCAATTGGATTGAGGTCTGGGCTTTGACTAGGCCATTCCAAGACATTTAAATGTTTTCCTTTAAACCACTCGAGTGTTGCTTTAGCAGTATGCTTAGTGTCATTGTCCTGCTGGAAGGTGAACCTCGTCCCAGTCTCAAATCTCTGGCAGACTGAAACAGGTTTCCCTCAAGCATTTCCCTGTATTTAGCGCCATCCATCATTCCTTCAATTCTGACCAGTTTCCCAGTCCCTGCCGATGGAAAAACATCCCCACAGCATGATGCTGCCACCACCATGCTTCACTGTGGGGATGGTATTCTCGGAGTGATGAGAGGTGTTGGGTTTGCGCCAGACAAGCGTTTTCCTTGATGGCCAAAAAGCTCAATTTTAGTCTCATCTGACCATAGTACCTTCTTCCGTATGTTTGGGGAGTCTCCCACATGCCTTTTGGCGAACACCAAACGTGTTTGCTTATTTTTTTCTTTAAGCAATGGCTTTTTTCTGGCCACTCTTCCTTAAAGCTCAGCTCTGTGGAGTGTACGGCTTAAAGTGGTCCTATGGACAGATACTCCAATCTCCGCTGTGGAGCTTTGCAGCTCCTTCAGGGTTATCTTTGGTCTCTTTGTTGCCTCTCTGATTAATGCCCCCCTTGCCTGGTCAGTGAGTTTTGGTGGGCGACCCTCTCTTGGCAGGTTTGTTGTGGTGCCATATTCTTTTAATTTTTTATATTGAATTTAATGGTGCTCCATGGGATGTTCAAAGTTCCTGATATTTTTTTTATAACCCGATCTTGATCTGTACTTCTCCACACCTGTTTGAAGAGCTCCTAGGTCTTCATGGTGCCGCTTGCTTGGTGGTGCCCTTTGCTTAGTGGTGTTGCAGACTCTGGGGCCTTTCAGAACAGGTGTATGTGTGTATGCATGTATGTATATACAGTGGGGAAAAAACGTATTTAGTCAGCCACCAATTGTGCAAGTTCTCCCACTTAAAAAGATGAGGCCTGTAATTTTCATCATAGGTACACGTCAACTATGACAGACAAATTGAGATTTTTTTTCTCCAGAAAATCACATTGTAGGATTTTTAATGAATTTATTTGCAAATTATGGTGGAAAATAAGTATTTGGTCACCTACAAACAAGCAAGATTTCTGGCTCTCACAGACCTGTAACTTCTTCTTTAAGGGGCTCCTCTGTCCTCCACTCGTTACCTGTATTAATGGCACCTGTTTGAACTTGTTATCAGTATAAAAGACACCTGTCCACAACCTCAAACAGTCACACTCCAAACTCCACTATGGCCAAGACCAAAGGACACCAGAAACAAAATGGTAGACCTGCACCAGGCTGGGAAGACTGAATCTGCAATAGGTAAGCAGCTTGGTTTGAAGAAATCAACTGTGGGAGCAATTATTAGGAAATGGAAGACATACAAGACCACTGATAATCTCCCTCGATCAGGGGCTCCACGCAAGATCTCACCCCGTGGGGTCAAAATGATCACAAGAACAGTGAGCAAAAATCTCAGAACCACACGGGGGGACCTAGTGAATGACCTGCAGAGAGCTGGGACCAAAGTAACAAAGCCTACCATCAGTAACACACTACGCCGCCAGGGACTCAAATCCTGCAGTGCCAGACGTGTCCCCCTGCTTAAGCCAGTACATGTCCAGGCCCGTCTGAAGATTGCTAGAGTGCATTTGGATGATCCAGAAGAGGATTGGGAGAATGTCATATGGTCAGATGAAACCAAAATATAACTTTTTGGTAAAAACTCAACTCGTCGTGTTTGGAGGACAAAGAATGCTGAGTTGCATCCAAAGAACACCATACCTACTGTGAAGCATGGGGGTGGAAACATCATGCTTTGGGGCTGTTTTTCTGCAAAGGGACCAGGACGACTGATCCGTGTAAAGGAAAGAATGAATGGGGCCATGTATCGTGAGATTTTGAGTGAAAACCTCCTTCCATCAGCAAGGGCATTGAAGATGAAACGTGGCTGGGTCTTTCAGCATGACAATGATCCCAAACACACCGCCCGGGCAACGAAGGAGTGGCTTCGTAAGAAGCATTTCAAGGTCTTGGAGTGGCCTAGCCAGTCTCCAGATCTCAACCCCATAGAAAATCTTTGGAGGGAGTTGAAAGTCTGTGTTGCCCAGCGACAGCCCCAAAACATCACTGCTCTAGAGGAGATCTGCATGGAGGAATGGGCCAAAATACCAGCAACGGTGTGTGAAAACCTTGTGAAGACTTACAGAAAACGTTTGACCTGTGTCATTGCCAACAAAGGGTATTGAGAAACTTTTGTTATTGACCAAATACTTATTTTCCACCATAATTTGCAAATAAATTCATAAAAAATCCTACAATGTGATTTTCTGGATTTTTTTTCTCTCATTTTGTCTGTCATAGTTGACATGTACCTATGATGAAAATTACAGGCCTCTCATCTTTTTAAGTGGGAGAACTTGCACAATTGGTGGCTGACTAAATACTTTTTTCCCCCACTGTGTGTGTGTGTGTGTGTGTGTGTGTGTATATATATATATTACAGTTGAAGTCGGAAGTTTACATACACCTTAGCCAAATACATTTAAACTCAGTTTTTCACAATTCCTGACATTTAATCCTAGTAAAAATGCCCTGTCTTAGGTCAGTTAGGATCACCACTTTCTTTTAAGAATGTGAAATGTCAGAATAATAGTTGAGAGAATGATTTATTTCAGCTTTTATTTCTATCATCACATTCACAGTGGGTCAGAAGTTTACATGCACTCAATTAGTATTTGGTAGCATTGCCTTTAAATTGTTTAACTTGGGTCAAACGTTTCGGGTAGCCTTCCACAAGCTTCCCACAAGAAGTTGGGTGAATTTTGGCCCATTCCTCCTGACAGAGCTGGTGTAACTGAGTCAGGTTTGTAGGCCTCCTTGCTCGCACACGCTTTTTCAGTTCTGCCCATACATTTTCTATAGGATTGAGGTCAGGGCTTTGTGATGGCCACCAATACCTTGACTTTGTTGTCCTTAAGCCATTTTGCCACAACTTTGGAAGTATGCTTGGGGTCATTGTCCATTTGGAAGACCCATTTGCGACCAAGCTTTAACTTCCTGACTGATGTCTTGAGATGTTGCTTCAATATATCCACATAATTTTGCTTCCTCATGATGCCATCTATTTTGTGAAGTGCACCATTCCCTCCTGCAGCAAAGCACCCCCACAGCATGATGCTGCCACCCCCGTGCTTCACGGTGGGATGGTGTTCTTCGGCTTGCAAGCTCTCCCCTTTTCCTCCAAACATAACTATGATCATTATGATCAGTTATTTTTGTTTCATCAGACCAGAGGACATTTCTCCAAAAAGTACAATCTTTGTCCCCATGTGCAGTTGCAAAGCGGTTTTTTCCTTGCTGAGTGGCCTTTCAGGTTATGTCGATATAGGACTTGTTTTACTGTGGATATAGATACTTTTGTACCTGTTTCCTCCAGCATCTTCACATGGTCCTTTGCTGTTGTTCTGGGATTGATTTGCACTTTTTGCACCAGGAGACAGAACGCGTCTCCTTCCTGAGCGGTATGATGGCTGCGTGGTCACATGGTGTTTATACTTGCATACTATTGTTTGTACAGATGAACGTGGTACCTTCAGGCGTTTGGAAATTGCTCCCAAGGATGAACCAGACTGTGGAGGTCTACAATGTTTTTTCTGAGGTCTTTTTTGATTTTCCCATGATGTCAAGCAAAGAGGCACTGAGTTTGAAGGTAGGCCTTGAAATACATCCACAGGTACACCTCCAATTGACTCAAATGATGTCAATTAGCCTATCAGAAGCTTCTAAATCCATGACCTAATTTTCTGGAATTTTCCAAGCTGTTGAAAGGCACAGTCAACTTAGTGTATGTAAACTTCTGACCCACTGGTGCTGGATGGCAGGGAGCTCGGCCCCAGTGATGCGCTGGGTTGTCCGCACCACCTTCTGTAGCACCATGCGAACGAGGGTGGTGCTGTTGCCATACCAAGCAATGATGCAGCCAGTCAAGATTCTCTCAATGGTGCAACTGTAGAACCATTTGAGGGCCCATGCAAATCCTTTTCAACCTTGCGCCTTCTTCACGACTGTGCGTGTGTGAGTGGACCATTTTAAGTCCTTAGTGATTTAGACACTGAGGATCTTTAAGCTCCTGACCCACTCCACTGCAGCCCCGTTGATGTGGATGGGGGCGTGCTCGCGCCCCCCATTTCCTGTAGTCCACGATCAGTTCCTTGGTCTTACTGACGTTGAGGGAGATGTTGTTGTCCCAGCACCCCACTGTCGTGTCGTCAGCAAACTTGATGTTGGTGTTGGAGTTGTGTCCACACAGTCGTGGGTGAACAGGGAGTACAGGAGGGGACTAAGCACACACCCCTGTTGGGTCCCGAGGGTCAGCGTGGCGGAGGTGAAGTTGCCGACCCTCACCACCTGGGGTTGGCCCGTCAGGAAGTCCAGGATCCAGTTGCAGAGGGATTTGTTCAGTCCCAGGGTCCTAAGCTTGGAGGGAACAATGGTGTTGTACGCTGAGCTGTAGTCAATGAACAGCATTCTCACATAACTTTGCACCTACTTTGCAGGGGAAGGGGAAGCTAACATGCTAAGTAGTTGCAAGGTAGCTAAAAAGTAGTTGCAAAGTTGCTAAAATGCTAAAGTTGTCCATGATGAGATTCGAACAAGCAAACTTTGGGTTGCTAGACGTTCACGTTATACAGTCGACCAGCTTCCTTACTTTTATTTTTGCCTTAAGTAACCTTCTGTCTTATGTAACCATACCAATTGTAACATATACTAATTTGAGTGACCCGGATTTACATTTACTATGTTACGTCTATGAGACCAGGCTGCTAAGACGTCTGTCCTCAAAACAGTTTGTTATGGACTTGGGCTCATGTACAACGCACTTAATGAACTTGCCCTGTCCGAGTGTAGCCTTTGTTTTGCAAGATCACATAGGCCTAGTATTTTACAGAACCAAATATAATAGCATAGTAGTAGGCCTATATTACTGTTACACCAAAAACACCTCCTCAGTCATTTTTTATGACTTTTAGGATTCTCGCTGAATAGTCAGTCTAGTTTTTTTTCCTTTTGCGGCCAAAACTCAACAGAGCGCGCAACTAGGCAGGATGTATGCTTAGATAGAAACAAAATACAAGAAAGGCTAATAGTTTAACACCATCTGCTCTAATTAGTTTACGGAACAGTAATTCAAGAAGATCTAAATGCATATTCCATGAAACAGATTGAGATCAAATGATTGGCATGGATTTTGGACATTTCACCGGTAAAACTTGAATAATTATCCTTCACGATTGACAGTGGTGATGGCATATTTTGAAATAGGTATGCCTAACTTGGTGTTTGAGGGTATTAAAAATAGAAGCATTTATTGAGACAATATGTGTGGGCATAGGGACACGTTGCAATTGGAGGATGCATTATTCTATAATGATATTCAATCGGCTACATCTGTCTTACAAACTTTGATTGAGAAATGATGACGTCATTTAAAAAAACGAATGCGTTCCCGCACCTAAAAGAATGGCACTACACCCCTCTGTATGTGTACTGAATAATCAGACCCCATTGTGTCTAAGAAGAAAAGGTGCTATCTAGAACCTAAAAGGGTTCTTTGGCTGTCCCCATCGGAGAACCCTTTGAAGAACCCTTTTTGATTCCTTTCCACAGAGGGTTCTACATGGAACCCATAAGGGTTATCCTATGTGGACAGCCGACGAACACTTTTGGAACCCTTTTTTCTAAGAGTGTGGGAAAAGTGTGCATGTTCTTTTCTTTTTTTTCTTTACTTTTTTTTTTTTTTTGTCATTTAGCAGACACTCTTATCCAGAGCGACTTACAGTTTAGTAAGTGCATACATTTTCATACTGTTCATGTGTTAATATGCACAGCAGGGGCTCTTTTTGATAGTATGATCATAATAATCTTATGCAATTAAGGTACCAGGATATATTTGAAATCAACCCCTCAGGCACCTCATGCAAATGTCCTGTGCTGCTGTTTCAAATTATCCAACAAGTTCTTTGATGCACAGTTGGTTTTAATGAAACATTAGTACAATAAATTCCCATTCTTGCTACGCGCACGCGGGCACACGCGTAGCACGCACAAACACAGTCGCAACAAGCCCTCCCACCAAATGCTCCCTGGAAAGAATTGCCACAGATTAATTTATCTATTCTACAACCCTTGCAAACACGTTCTTTCTCTTTTCAATGACGCACCTTAAGCTCACTGTGAATAACACTGGGCTTTGCCTATCATGTTGGGATCTGAGACATAAGAGGTCTAACAGAGTTCTCACAAAGCTGTCAGAGCTCACAGATTTCACAAACCTCTCACTGAGTCGCTGTGCCCACATCATAGGCACCATTACTTTTTATAATGGAGATTTAGGTAACACTGCACCCACCCAATGCCCTCCATTATAAGTGTCTGAAAGCTAGAACTTGAATGTTTTCTGCTAATGTAAAGAAACAGACAGGAGCACTGGTTGGGTGTTCAAGTTTTGCTATATTTTTTAAGGTGCTCTTTGTAAGGGTTTGTGCATAGTTAAAACATTGCTTTATAGGGAAAGGGGGATACCTAGTCAGTTGCACAAATTAATGCATTCAACCAAAATGTTTCTTCCACATTTAACCCAACCCCTCTGAATCAGAGAGGCGTGGGGGGCTGCCTTAATCGACGTCATCGGTGCCCGGGGAGCAGTTGTTGTTCGGGGTTAACTGCCTTGCTCAAGGGTAGAACGGCAGATTTTTCCACCTTGCTGGCTTGGGGATTGAAACCAGTGACCGTTCAGTTACTGGCCCAACGCTCTTAACCGCTAGGTTACCTGCCGCCATACATTATAGATAATGCATGGCATACAGTATCTTTGGAGAAGTCTGATAGTACCACCTCCATTCTCTCCCTTTCCTTCTAGGGCAAAGACACAGGGGTCAAAGGTCCCTACTCCCAGCTGACCCAGGAAGAGCTGATCTCCCTGGTGGTGAAGCAGCAGGAGCAGCTGTCCAAAAGGGATGACAAGATCAAGGAGCTGGAGCAGTATATTGACAACCTGCTGGTGCGCATCATCGAGGAACAACCCAGTATCCTGATGTCCATGAACTCACTCAAATGAGAACTCTAGAAATATATATTACTCCATCCTGTTCCTAATCTTTCAGAGCAGGGCTTTCCTAAAATGTTTATCTTCCTCAATGCCCATGTATTGGGCTGTTTGAAGATTTCTGGCTTTCGTCCCAAATAACTTTGAATTCACCTGACACCCATGTATACCATAACAAGCACTGGATTTGTCTGTTCCTACTGAACAGATGTACTTTTGATTGTTCATTACATTTTGTCTAAAGGGTTTCTTAAAAACTACAACTTTATGGTTTGTAAAGACAGTATAAGAACAAAACCAAGCACAAGTCTACATAGGCCTGTGGGAAGTTCCTTTACATTTTTGACAGTTAGTTTTTTCTTAGTATTAACGTTTTGATTTTCTTTCCATGAGTATGATATTCTATTAATGTTTTGATTTTCTTGAGATGAGTATGATATGAAGGTTAAATCCAGAGCAACGACACTGAAGAATGAATTGAATAGTAATGAATAAAAAAATGAATAATGAAAGCTCCAACAGAACAGTAGAGTTCGCATATTTGGTAACACTTTATGTAAAGCAGACAGACCAGTATAATAAGGGGTCATACATGCTTATGACAAGTATTACAATTAATTATAATCACATAATGAGTAATACCTGCCGGTAAAGTTTTACTTTGTATTGCTTGTCTATGAGGTACAGATATTATTCCCTGATACTGTATAACTCATGTAAAATGTTGTACATATTGAGATGTCCTTTTCCTATATTGTCAACTTTATGTTGAATCACTTTGAAGAGGAAATAATTGACAAATTGCTAGTCTGATATAAACATGGATTGATAATTAATACAATTTAGACTACAGATAAACCAGGTTTACTGGGATGTGTGGACTATGCCTTTTGATTAATGCACTCGATTCATTGCTATCTCACTGACAGGTGCACCTCCAGAAACAAAGTGCATGGGTGTAACCTATAGACACTGTTCAAAGTGGCATTTCCTTATGAAGAAAGCTATTGGGATTCAGAGACTGTTTTCTTACACCAGCTACCACTGGCCATAGGTAGATAGCAAGATGTGTCAGAGTATGTTGGTCTGCCTTTGGTCATAAGAAGGATTACTGTATAGTTGGGTGAAAGTTAATCTCAGACACCCAGAACTAAAATCTCACGTAATTGCGTCAGATGCTCAATTACATCTGTCCACGAGAGATAGGTGAAAGTCAGAAAGTGTCTATTTGGTCCATGTATAGCCTATTCTACAATGATAAAATAAAGAGTTATTTTCAATCAATCATGTAATTTATTTAGCACACACTCCCACTCCCCCCCCCCCCTCTCTCTCTCTCTCTCTTTCTGTATCTCACTAGCACACTCTCTCTCTCAGCTGTAAAGTGTGTATTAATACCTTGTGATAAAGTTTCAAATAAAGCTTGACGCATCGATTCCACGCTATGAACGTAACGTATGGATTTATGCGCTTTTCCAATACAAGTAAAAAGTTGCAGTCGCTTCCAATACAAGTAAAAAGTTGCAGTCCCTTTCAATAGCGGAACTAAATTAACGGTGCCTTGTTTCTACACGGATTATAAAGGCAGAGCTCACAATAAGACTTCGAAACGTTCATTGGTCGTTCACAGCACATGCATGGTACTATAGTAGGTTCTGGCTAGCTCACAAGTTTATGATTTGCTAGCTAACGTTAACTAACATACATCAAAGTGAAGATGGCTACTGTCGGTGTGATGTGTCCGGAGTGTGGCTCGATCGACGTAGTGGACGACCAACATTATTCACAGCCACAACTTGTATGTGCAGATTGTGGCGCTGTGGTATCCGAAGGTCTACTCACCACTACCCGAAGTGAAGAGACACAGGGCACAGGTAGCTAGTTAGCTAACTAACTATGGTCCTCTGTAGCTCAGCTGGTAGAGCACGGCGCTTGTAACGCCAAGGTAGTGGGTTCGATCCCCGGGACCACCCATACACAAAAATGTATGCACGCATGACTGTAAGTCGCTTTGGATAAAAGCGTCTGCTAAATGGCATATTATATTATTGATCTGTCACCTTCTTAGCACAATGATTTATGCAGCTGCCTGGAAGAATGTGCTTTCCTACTGAGTGTTGGTCATGCAGTCTTCTGTAAGGCTATCAACATGCCTGCTGGCTATATTGTGACTGTGATTTAATTGAACACTTTGTTTGTATTTCCTTGTCTGCTTGTTTTGGTCCTGTAGATGTAAGATACAGTAATAGCACAGAAGTAGACAAGAAGCCATGCCGGAATCAAATCAAAGGTAGGAACTGCACAGTTTCCCTGTAGAACTACTGACTACCTATTTCTGACACAATGTGAGGGTTGGATATCACAAAATACTGTGTATTTTAATCATGTCTGGCTGGCAATACTGTATCACTTCTTCCAAACAGGCATACACCGGGTGCGTGCTCTCTGTCGTATTCTCAGACTCACCTTCCTCATGGAGGAGACTGCAGAGACCTATTTCAAGCAGGCCTATGAGCACCCTAACTTCATCAGGGTCAGCCTGCAGAAGAAAGAGGTTCTGGCAGGATGCTGTGTGCTGGCGACCTGCAGGCAGCACAGCTGGCCCATCGCCATGGGAACCATTAGTTGTCTCCTGGAGGCGAACCCCAGGCTGATAGGTGTGGTCTACCAGGAGATGGTGAAGACTCTGAAGATAGAGGCTCCCCCCTCCAGCATCATTGACCTACTGGAGACACACTGTCAGGCGTAAGTGTGTAATCAATCACTTCAACTAAAAACATTAGCCTTGATTGCCTGATAAATAAATTGCCTGACAAATGTTATTTGGTAGACATTTGATGCTTATTGAGAAACTGTATTTTCTCTGCTTTCACTGTCAGATACAAACTAAGCTCTCAACATGTCCATGAAGAGTTGTCGGTGTCCTCCAAGGATTTGACAAAGCGAGCTGCTGTCCTGTTGGAGCTGGCTGCAGATGCCTGGCTGGTGACTGGCCGCCAGCCCATCCCCATCCTCACGGCCTCCATCTTCCTGGCCTGGCAGTCCCTGAAACCCACCCAGACCCGGCTCAAATACACACTGGCCAGGTTCTGCCAGATGGCCAAGGTGACCAAGTCCTCCATAGCTCCGAAGCGGGTGACCGAGCTGAAGGAGGTGCTGTGTAAGCTGGGCCAGGAGCTGCCCTGGCTGAGGGGGGATGAGGTGACACCTCAGACTGTGATCCAGATGGTGGATGACATCCTGAACCATAGACTCACCCTACTGAGGAGGGCCCTGAGCAGCCACGAGGAAGCCCTGGCCTCTGAATCAAAACTCCCACCAAGCTTAGAGGGCTCCCTACCTGGACCCCACAACAACACGCCCTGCCTGGAGGGTTCAGCTTCATCCCAGACCCCAGTGCAGACCCCTCAAGAACCCTTTGTGGGGGAACCAGACACAGGGAGCATCCAGCAACAAGGAGATGTTGACCTGACATACACTGTTGTAAAGGATGGGTTGTCCCATACTTTGCCTGACACAGACTCTCAGCACAACCAGCCCTCAGCACCAAACTCTGGCAAGAGGAGTTTGTTTGAACCCCCTTCTGTGAGGTACGCTAAGATAAGGAGGGTGCAGGTCCCGGTGGTGGAGGTGACAGGTGATGAGGAGATCTCAGACAGTGAGATTGACAGTTACATCCGTACTCCTCAGGAGATCAGAGACTACGTTGAGGCTAAAGAGGCATTAGCTTCCTCTGATGATGAGTTCTGACAGGAAGGGATCACCTTGTAACCAGGTGATTTAGTTATACTGCACTGTCTGATCTGTAATGCATTATAATGTACAAATATGCAACTATTTGGCTAACTATTTATTTTGTATGAATATTGAATAATCTCTTGTACCCTTCAGGTCATAAGGCTACACATTAAATCTACTGATTTCAAAACAGTCACCAACAGTGTTGAGGACTATATTCATTTTGATGGTGATTTTATCCTTAATTTGTTAGTTTAATTGAAAGGTTCTTCTTTGGCTGATCAATTTTATTGCATTGAATTTGGATGCACACACACCTATGTTACTAAACAGTCTGTACTTCAAGTACAGTATATGGGCATGTTTTTCTGTTTGAAGTGGCCAAATGGATTCCTCTGCTTTGTGGTTCTCTGCAAATTATCTATTTGACTAATTACAGTGGCCTAAACCCAGTTCATCGTCTCAGGCCGGCTGTCAGTGATTTTAGAGCACATTCGCCTAATTAGTGTCAATGTTGTCACAGCACCGCCTGTAGCCTAAAATTGTTTTTTGAAACAGTCAATACTGTTGGTTATTAGGTTGTCTACAGCTGTCAGCCTAAAATATTTCTGTATTTTTTTGTTGGAATTTTAGTTTTTACAGAAGTTAGGCATTAGTCATCTAGATTTGAACTCTGTTGCTGAAGCCACATTGTTCTCTAGTGTGTGTTTTTTTTGCCCTCCGGACGTTAACTGATGTTGTGGTGAGAGGATTGTTACCATAGCAAAAAATAAACATATTACCATATATAAAATATACATATTTTTTTTACTTGGATTAGTGCACTCTAGTTATTTTCTAGCTACAGTCTTGCCTCTCCAAATCTTCCATTTACTCCTCTTGTCAGTCCATTCATATCCCACTGGGCACACACTGCTTGAATCAATATTGTCAGAGGAAGGCCCAAAAAATTGTCAAAGACTCCAGTCACCCAAGTCGTAGACTGTTCTCTCTGCTACCGTACGGCAAGCGGCACCGGAGCGCCAAGTCTAGGACCAAAATGCTCCTTAACAGCTTCTACCCCCAAGCCATAAGACTGCTGAACAATTAATCAAATGGCCACCCGGTCTATTTACATTGACACTGCTGCTACTCGCTGTTTATTATTTATGCATAGTCACTTTACCCTACCTGTGCAAATTACCTCGACTAACCTGTACCCCCGGTACCGGTACCCCCTGTATATAGCCTTGTTATTGTTATTTTATTGTGTTATCTTTTTATATATATTTTTTATACTTTAGTTTATTTAGTAAATATTTTCTTAACTCTATTTCTTGAACTGCATTGTTGGTTAAGGGCTTGTAACTAAGCATTTCACGGTAAGGTCTACACCTGTTGTATTCGGCGCATGTGACAAATACAATTTTATTTTATTTTATTTGATGTTCAACTTTCCCAAGTTCTCCCATGTCACCCCGGTCCTCCGCACACTTCACTGGCTTCCAGTTGAAGCTCACATCCACTACAAGACCATGGTACTTGCCTACGGAGCAGCAGAACTGGCCCTCCTTACGTTCAGTCCATGCTCAAACCCTACACCCCATCCCGAGTCGTTCTGCCACCTCTGGTCTCATGGCCATCCCACCCCTATGGGAGGGCAGCTCCCGCTCAGCCCAGTCAAAGCTATTCTCTGAAACCCTGCTCCTTCAAAGAATATCATAAATAATCCCACAGCAATCCCCCTCGCACCCCCTCCTCACCCCATCCCCTCCCACCCCCAAACAACTTGCCTTTCTTGAACTAACACTTTACTTTTCCCCCTACTAGCACTGACTTTGCTGATTGCTACTCTATTTAGGAAAAATGTACTTACTATGACTGAGATATGTGGTTGTCCAACCTAGCTATCTTAAGATGAATGCACTAACTGTAAGTCACTCTGGATAAGAGCGTCTGCTAAAGGACTAAAATGTAAATGTATTTCATGTGATTAATTTACATTTGTCCCTCATTTTAAGGTCAACCATTTTACATGAATTGAACTCTCGTTTTAATATGGTGAAACTATTCCTTTTAAAATTATTTTTCAAGAAACACTGAACATCTAATGGTCAAATCATAGTGTAAAAGCAGGTGCTCTTTATAACAGAATGCAAAAATTGTGTGAAATAAATAAATTACCAAATTAAACTACCCAAAAGGCACTCTATTGGTGGAATAGCCTAATTAAAGTGTATATGAATTAGTCCTGTGTAAATATTGTTCTGTGGTGTTGGTCTATGTGATTTCATTAAGTCTTTATTAATTAAGACATTTGCCATCTGTAATACATAAACCATCTTTTCAATTACATTTTTTAATCATCACTAATAATGTCTAATAATCATTGGGTTTTTATTTCATGAAAATATCTAAAAATATATTTTTTATCATTTATTTCCCTGAGCCTCTGCCATTGAAATGCTCAGTCTGATCATGTGGGCGTGTTGATACAAATGTAAACATATTTACATACACAACCCTGATTGGCGGATAGGATCCTCTAGACCAGGGGTCTCCAACCCTGTTCCTGGAGAGCTACCATCCTGTACGTTTTTGCTCCAACTCCAATCTAGCGCACCTGATTCTAATAATTAGCTGGTTGATAATACCCCGCTTAGGCTACCCCTTGGGTACATATACAAATAAAAGATGACTGGTCATTGGTCAGTACTGTAGCTCAGTTGGTAGAGCATGGCGCTTGCAACGCCAGGGTTGTGGGTTTGATTCCCACGGGGGACCAGTATGAAAAAGGTATGGACTCACTAACTGTAAGTCACTCTGGATAAGAGCGTCTGCTAAAATGACTAAAATGTAAATCTAAAATGTAATCTGATCAGATCTGGGCCAAAAACTCCATCCCACCTGAACAGGCAGAAATTCCAGGCATTCAAACAGCTCTTACACAAAAAGGGCATTATCATAATCTTCACAGTTTCTGTGTTATTTCAAACTCTTGTGTGGAAATATCCTGAAAATCACATTTTTGAGTGCACTGCCCCTTTAAGCTTATTAGCACTTCCAAAGGGAATTCAATCAACAATTGGCCAATTCTCAGTGTTTGTTTATTCAGAATTTTACACATAATTGCATGCAATCACTTAATAGGACACAGATTTTATATGGCATGACACAAACCACAGAAGGCCATTTATTACAAAGGGACACACAACAACTCCAGCAAACCACCATGACATTTAGCTTAAATGTATTGAAAGTGTGGAGATTTCTTGTTGTTGGTCTAAAAAAGCAATGAGAATCAACACCTCAGTGAAACTTTCTGGAGTTATGGTAATCAGTCAATAATGCAATCATGCAGTGGCAAGCATGACCTTAGCAAATGCTGAATGACTATTTTCAGAGGCGTGGTACGTTCCCCAGAAACAAAGATATGTAAGAGACTGAGAAGACTGCAATAAAAAGAGGAATTTAACCATAGGGGAACAAAGCTCAGCTACTGTTTTATTAAGCATGTTTATTCACAGGGTGCAGACAGAGATATCTGTATTCACATCATTCAGCAGTGCTCCAGGGATGTGCACACACCCACCGCCCCCCAACTCTGTCATCCACTGCCACATACCAGTCCAACCTGGACTCAGGGGTAGACGTGACATAGTAAATCTATTTCCGAGATAATAAATTAGTGTGGTATTTTACTTCTGGGTATTTGTATGTATTAATTTGTGGATGTCCTTTATCCATTTTGTATGATATGTTATGAATTACAATTCGTATGATGCATTATGAATTGCCATTCGTACAATATGTTATGAATTACAATTCGTACAATATGTTATGAATTTGCAAAACTTACCATATGTTACAAATTCCAATTTGTTGTGGCTAACATTAGCTAGGTGGCTAGGTGGCTAATGCTAACGTTAGCTAGGTGGCTAATGTAAGCTAGGGTTTAGGGGTTAAGTTTAGGTTAGGGTTAGAGGTTAGGTTAAAGGGTTAAGGTTAGGGTGAGGGTTATGAGTTAGGTTAAAGGGTTAAGGTTAGGGTTATGGGAAGCTAAAATGCTAAGTAGTTGCAAAGTAGCTAAAATGTAGTAAGTAGTTGCAAAGTTGCTAAATTGCTAAAGTTGTCCGTGGTAAGGTTCGAACACGTATCCTTGGGTTGCTAGACATTTGCGTTAGAACCCATCCACCCCGACCAACCACCTTACTTTCGTTTTTGTAACCATACCAAACGTAACATATCATACTAATTTGTTCTTCCGGATTTTCATTTACTATGTTACGTCTAGTCTATGAGACCAGGCTGACCAGTCTGGGGACCAAACCTGCAGTTGACTATTAACACAGCAGTCAGAAGCATACAGGACACTGAGTTCATTGACATTGTATTGTCTGTCCAGTGAGTGCTTCCCTCTAACCTCAGCAGACAGCTGTCCATCTGGATGAATGGAAGATGTCTTCCTGTAGCAACTATTGTGATGATTACTTAACTAATGGTATTATCTACAAGACCTCTTATGAGCATAGACAACATTTTGTGGATTCAGATTTTCCTGTTTGCTACTGTTCTCCTTGTGTTAAACATTAATCTCTCGTGGACAGATTGATGGGAAATGACAACTTTCGCTAGAATTTTACTTCTGGGTAACTGAGATTAGTTAAACATTGACTGTATACATAATTGCCTTTTCTGTTCCCAAACTTCAAACGGAAATCTGTTTGGTGGTCCTGCCACCTCTTTTCTCCTCTCTCTCTCTCTCTCTCTCTCTCTCTCTCTCTTTCTCTCGCTCTCCCCCCCTCTCTCTCTCGCTCCCTCCCCCCTCTCTCCCCCCCCCTCCCTCTCTCTCTCTCCCCCTCTTGCCCCCCCCTCTCTCTCTCTCTCCCTCCCTCCCCCTCTCTCTTTCCCCCCCACTCTCTCTCTCTCTCCCTCTCTCTCTCTCTCTCTCTCTCTCTCTCTCTCTCCCCCTCTCTTGCTCTTTTTGTCTCTTGTATTTCACCTTATTATTGTTGTTCAATCTGCTCATTTATTGATTATCTCCAGTCAATCACCTAATGAATGTTCAATTGATTTGTTTACCTATGAACAATGAGGAAACCACCTCATATCTCTGTAATCAGCTGTAAATCCAAGATTTCCTGTATTGTTCATGATGATCTCTTGTCATGTCTACGTTAGGTCAACAACAAACATGAACAGTATCAGGAAATTGGACCTACAACATGCTTACACAGGTATCAGAGGCCTTGTGTCTCTTCTATCTCCTTGTCCCTGCACAGTCAGAGGACCACACTGGCCATAGCACAGTGGTTGGCGGGGATGCCGATGCGGTGGTGGCAGGTGAACATCTTGCGCAGCTCAGTACGAAAGCGGTCATGCAGCCAGGCATACAGGAAGGGGTTACAGCAGGACGAGCTCATGGCACACAGGTGGCACAGCAGCTGAATGAGCAGGAAGTGGCGCTTGTTGATTAGGCGGATATCGATGTCACGCAGCACGTTGAACACATGGATGGGCAGCCAGCACACCCCGAAGGCCGCCACCACCAACGCCACCAGACGGAAGATCTTCCGCTTTCGGGCTCGCTGTGCCTCTGCCTGGTCTCGGGACCGATGTCCCGGTGCCACGCAGTTCCTCAGCTTGAAAGAGATGCAGAGATAGGAGGTGCAGACGGCGGAGAGTGGCAGGACGTAGGTTACCAGTAGGGTGCTGTAGGCATAGGCCAGCCTCTCCTTCTCCTGCCCCAGCCAGAACTCCTCACAGATGGTGAGGCCCTCCTCTCTGAACTCCACATGGTACGTGTGGGCCACGGCCGGAGCCACCAGGCCGCAGGACAGCAGCCAGATCCCTGACAGGACGTAAGCACAGGTGGACACAGAGGTGCGCTTCTTCAGAGGATGCACAGTGGCGTAGTACCTGGCAGGGAAATACTGTAAGTGGACAGCAGTATTCATTTTAATTAATTGAGTAAAAAAAAAAATCATAGATATAGATCAACAATTCCAATGTCATTATTTCAGATGTGTTTTTTGTGGGGGGTTTTCTTCACATTTCATGTTTCACTTCATTTGAAACTGTCCTTTGAAAACCAATGGGTTTTTCGTTCTCTCGAGTCAAAGTGGGTACACTCACCTGTCAACAGCGATGGCGGTGAGGGTGAAGACAGACACATAGACGGTAACCGGCTGGATCAGGAACACCAGGTAGCACATGAACCTCCCAAACACCCAGCCACGAGGGTTGAATGCATAGGCCAGGGTGAAGGGTACACAGGTCACACACATCAGCATGTCTGAGAAGGCCAGGTTCCCTATGAAGAAATTGGTGACATTGTGCATCTTGCGGGTGCGGCAGATGACATAGAGCAGCAGGTAGTTCCCGAACACACCCACCACCACCACCAGGGAGTAGCAGGGGATGATGAGCAGCTTAAAGCTCTGCAGCAGAGCCACATCTGCAAACAGGGAGCTGTGGTTGGCCGAGTCGTTCTGAACAGCCATCTCAAAGACTGAGTGCCCCTCTGTTGTCTCCTCGCTTACAGAGGGCAGCAGACCTCCAGTCCAGCCACTGCCGTCCATACTGTATCTGATTACCAGCACAGCAGTAGGGAGCCCTGGGTACCAACCTCTTAGCACCTTACCCTGAAAGAGTCAGAGCACAGGGGTTGGGAAAGTTTTAGTGACAAACAATAAGCAATAATTGCTCATGTGTTTTAACTACCGGTATATTCATCATAACTGGAAATGAATGGCATTCAAACAAGTGAATGCTATACAGTAGATCATACATTAATGTACAGTATATATTCATCAACAAAGCCAAACTGACCTACTTTTTCTTTTATGTGACTTTTTCCTTTCCTTAATTTCCTTCTATGCTGCATGAAAATGAAAGTCTCACCATGATTGGTTACGCGTATGATATTTGAATGGTTTAACGGTTGAGTTTAATGCTTGTGGTATGCTCCAGACTATTAAAGTGATCATTGATGGCCAACAGCCATGTTTTAGATGACCCCCTAGGTAGTCAACACACAACACAGACACAGTCAATAGATCACTTACCCCACCAGACATGCCACCAGGGGACTTTTCACAGTCCCCAGGTCCAGAACAAATTAAAGGAAACACACAGTATTATACAGAGCCATGAGTGCAAGGAACTCCCTTCCATCTTATATAGCGCAAGTGAACAGCAAACCTGGTTTCAAAAAACAAATAAAGCAACACCACACCGCACAATGCCTCTCCCCATGTGACCTACTTGTTGTGTGTATGTACTGACATGTACTCTGTATGTGTATCTGATAGATGCACACACACAAACTACATGTTCATATTTTTTTATGTACACTACCATTCAAAGGTTTGGGGTCACTTAGAAATATCCTTGTTTTCTAAAGAAAAGCAATTTTTTTGTCCATTAAAATAACATCAAATTGATCAGAAATACAGTGTAGACATTGTTAATGTTGTAAATGGCTATTGTAGCTCGAAACGGCAGATTTTTTTATAGAATATCTACATAGGCGTACAGAGGCCCATTATCAGCAACCATCAGTCCTGTGTTCCAATGGCACGTTGTGTTTGCTAATCCAAGTTTATAATTTTAAAAGGCTAATTGATCATTAGAAAACCCTTTTGCAATTATGTTAGCACAGCTGAAAACTGTTGTGCTGATTAAAGAAGAAATAAAACTGGCCTTCTTGAGACTAGTTGAGTATCTGGAGCATCAGCAATTGTGGGTTCGATTACAGGCTCAAAATGGCCAGTAACAAATAACTTTCTTCTGAAACTCATAAGTCTATTCTTGTTCTGAGAAATTAAGGATATTCCATGCGAGAAATTGCCAATTTCTGATCAATTTGATGTTATTTTAATGGTCAAAAAATTTGATTTTCTTTCGAAAACAAGGACATTTCTAAGTGACCCCAAACTTTTGAACGGTAGAGTATGTAAATTGTAAAGTCTTTTTTTTGTCTGTAATGTATTTTTCATTATGGGGGGAAGCTCTTGTGAAACGTAAAGAATTTTCTACAAAACTGATGTTAAAATATCTTATTGTAGAAGTGCATGCATGGCCACTTCATAGCCCAGTGCAGTCAAAAACGTGATTTTCTTGTGTTTTATATATATTTCCACACTATGAGGCTGGAATAATACTGTGAAATTGTGAAAATGATGATAATGCCCTTTTAGTGTAAGAGCTGTTTGAAAAGACTGCCTGAAATTTCAGCCTGTTGTGGTGGGATGGAGTTTTGGCATGCTGGTGACATCACCAGGCGGTAAATTGGTTAATAGACCAATAAGAAAGAGAGTTCCAAATCTCTGCCAATTGCAGCTAGTTTTCGGTTTTCCCCTCCTAACTCAGAACTCCCAGACAGTCCTAGCTAAATTGTTGCTTGAGAAATTGCTCTTTGCTAAGAAGCTATTTCAAAAAATATTTTTGACAATTTTGGCTTTGATGAAATGAAACAGTTCAGATTGCTGACATGCCTACATGACCCTCAATTTGATGTACAAGTACCTCTGGTTAATAATGAGTGTTATAATGATGAATATATACAATTAACATTATATAATGCAGCGATGAGCAACTTTGATGGGGGTGGGGGCCACACATTTTTTTTTACTTATCATGAGGGCCGCAGTGGCTCGTGGGTCTGCGTACCCACTTCCACTAGTTTAGGGCATACGATGTTGGCTGATTGGAGACAAAGTAGAGAATCTAGACAATTATTCATAAAATAATTACACCCGTTGTCTAAGCCACAGAGACAACTATATAGGGATAAAGATGGATATGATTCCGCAATGTGAGATGCAATGTTAAATGTACGCATTCTATTTTTGGAAATAAATCTAGTGGCTACCTGGCTGCAACTCAATAATATGCAATTATTTTAAAACCTGCATTCAACAGATCTGTTCCCAATATATTTATGCCAATGGCCTCTTGACCTCCAATAAAGTATGGGTTCATGATAACTAATGTATTTTATTATTTCTTGCCTGCTAGTCATTTTTATTCAATTTGGAGTAATTGTTTCCAGGGATCTTTTTTCATATTTGCTAAAAGGACAACTGCAGGGTGAAGGAAATAAAGGTTTAGACATTCATTCAATGTGGAATCTTGTTCTAATAAACGTGTCAAAAAATACTAGTGTACTTTTTCTATACTTCTTTTACTACCACTTCTATTATTACTACAACAACTTACTACACAACATAATGATAACCACAGTAATATCCTGATTAATATCTACAACAAATTATTTTGGGGAAAAAACACTTGATCAAACACGTTTTATAGTAAAGTAATGATAGCAATTAATAACACTAAATCAGAAATGAACTTATCCTAAAACTCTTAGGCTACCTTGCTTATGAAGTAAAAATGTAAGTCGTAATTCTTTTAAAGATAAGGAAACAAATATATTTGATCAAAGGCATGGTACCTCAAGTGCTGACGAGCAAAAGGTGAAGTGAACTCCTTGAAAGACTGAGAACCTCCGTCAAGTGCGCTCTCGACACACTCATATCCTTCCTGAACAGTGGCGAGTATACAGCACGTTGCGGAGCCACTGCTGCTGATATGGAAAGAGAGAGCAAGAGAGAGAGAGCGAGAGACAGGCGGTTATCTCCCAGTCAGGGGTGGAGATTTTATTTTCTCTAATGTCAGACTCAATTATACATTTTATTTTAATTTTAATAGACCTACCTGTAATTGGCTGCCCATAGGCTATAAAATAACAGCCAGAAAAAAAATGGGCATCCTGGAAATTAACTTGGTTACAGAGCAGGATGTGTTCTGAAGAAAACCAATTGATTGGTCAAGATTTATCTCTTCAAGTCCATTACTTACAGACACCACGTGGTCCTCCTGTGTCAGTCGTCCATGTGCAGGGTGACATAGTTGTTGTCCAAATTGTTCAGTTGGTTGGAGAATGCTCCTGGCAAATACAAGCTGTTACTGCAATGCTCAGGTGAAAGGGACACATTTGAATATAGGCACATACACAATGTGCCTCAACGGTAAATTACATGAATAAATGTGTATTTTATAAACTATTCTATGGCAATCTAATCCTGGCTCACCTATTGTCAGTCCAGGATGGGGTTTAGGGCCCATAGATGTTCCAAGGAAATCTTTTGCACTTGCACATTCATGAATTATTGGGAACATGCCTCCCATGTTTTCCATGAAGTACAATATAATCTAGATAGATTGGTAAGACTTTACAACAGGATAGAGGTTGAACTCCATTTGCCTGTTTAAAGCTAGAGTCCTTAATTGAAACAATAACAAAGCGGCCACACCGCCTCTGTTTTGGTAAAAAGCTGAGGTATGAGCCTGGAGAAATGTTACCACTCTCAAATTCATTGACAGAGCTATGGATGCAAGGACTGACCATCCATGATATCAAAATTATAGTTTTAACCATGTTTTGAGACTATACAGTATGTGTTTACATTTACATTGTTTACAAACATTGGAGTAAAACAATCTTATATTTTGTGTTCTGATGTGGTATGACAGTTGAACTACGCTCATTAGGCATTTATAAGTTATATTCTTCAAGAATCAATGGGTATACAGTATATCATACATTTATACGTCCAAAAATGGATGAAGACTCTAAGGATTATAGCTTTAAATCTGCCTTGTTCTGCTCTACTGATCTGTGAAATATAGACAAATTGCCTGCACAGGATGACTTGGATGTTTTGAGGCAGATGTAGGATCTTCATTTGAGCCAGTTTGCTACAGCAAGAAAATAATCCTGCAGCAACAGGAAATCCACATTTTTGTAGGGGTTGATATACTTTTCGTTAGGGCAAATCAAGCCTGAAATTTCTAAGTGGAAATTACAAACTTTAGAAGCTTTTTTAAACCTCTAGTACAGTACAAGTTTGCATTTCCTGCCATGTAGGAAAATTCTCAGCAACAAAAGAGTGATCACATGAAGATCCTACATCTGTAAATATGGAGACCAAAGATGAAGGCCAGGCTGGAGATGATCTCTGTGAGCTGCAGACAGATTTATAATTAATCCTCTCTTCACTGAGAACAGCCTACCTGTTTACTCAGTGCACTAAAGGATGTTGTTGTTATTTCAGTGTTTTGTCTCTTTCTTTCGAAGATGTCTAGATATCTGTGTCTGTGTCTATTCAGACCTCTCCAACCCACATCATGTCTGAAGTGCAGGTTGAGAGCATTAATACCTCTCTCAAACACAGCAGAGGAGAATGGAACAGAACAGGCAAACTAAACACGTACAATTCCTATTTCCTTTGCTGGGTTAGACTTGGGTGGGTTTTACCTTATTTCATACCTTTCAGTATAATGAAAAAGTCGGTCAGTATTACCCAAAGTGTAGGTAATGCCGTTTCCATTTCACTGGTCCTCACTTATCATTTGATAACACGTATTTCATGTTTCCATGGGTACCTATTTGTGTGCTGCTAAACTATTGGGTTGTTACCAAGCCATGAACAGTCACTTCATGTCACACAGGGAAAAGTTCATTGACAGGAGGCCATTTCCTTTGAATCAATTGATCACTCAGGGGTGAGTTCACCACAGGGTTTCTACCTGCACATTAATCTCTCTACCTTGAAGGTATTATTGAGCCAAGGTTAAACTCAGTGAGGTGCTGATGGTTTTCTCACATCCCATTCTGTCCATTAATACCCATGTCTCAGAACCGTATGGGGGAACGTTATTCATTGACAGTGTGTAATCCATAAAATAAAAATTATATTTCTATGGTGTAATAATAACCCCATTCCCAGTATTTCTCAGTAAGAAAGAGTCAAATAATGACGAGCTGAAAGCAAGCTTTTACTAACCGTAGCAGGTGCAGGTGCAGTTGAGAGGGGCCTGGGGAAATGGAACAAGACTAAAATAATTGACTATTTTCTTTATACGTATTTGACATTTAACACAATGTGTAGAAAACGTGTTAGCCATGGAATATTCGGAGAAACGTCAGTAATAAAAAATTAAGTCGCAATGAAGCTTGAGTGTCACATCACCAAAGCAACCCAACTCACAAAATTTTTTAAGGTTTCCAAGAAAACAGTTGTGTGCATAGCTCTGAAAAAGAAAGAAAGAAAGCTGCTCCAATTGTTCTGTTCTGAGAAAATGGTGATGGGTCCTGACTCCTCTTTGTAACATGAACCAGAGGATTAAATAATGAGAGCAGCCTGAACATTGCGATGAATGCTGTTCACCCCCTGTAACCAGATGCTCAATTAGTAAATGCATGAATTACTTCAGCAATCAACACATCTTATCACCCGAAGCATCTCTTACCATGTCCATTAGCAGAACATATTCTCTGCATAGGTTTTCATATTATATAATAAAAATTGAGAATTGAATAATAAAAAAAGAGAGGGCTCACTTGACTGTTTAAACAGATGTAATTAATAGATCTGTATATGCTGTTGAGATGCCCCTGCATGCATTTTATGTTGTGTGAGATGTAATTTTCCAGCTGCCATCTCCTTGTTCTTTGAGAGTCATACTCTATTTTTACATTGTCATTGGGGTTTCAAGTGTGCATGTTCATTTAGCTGTCTGTGTGACCAGATCAAAGTTCCAGTGTTTATCGATTGAGAGAGAGGCATTGTCCGCTTGCTAGCACACTATGCCCCCATTTCCCCACACCACTTCTCCTCCCACCCACTCAGAGTCAGGCTGACATTTACATTAGGCAAATGCTACATACTGCTTCATGCATGGCATTACCCCTGGGTACCCGCCAAGATATCTGCCAGTGTGGTTCCCGGACAATCTCTCCCTCAACGTCAGGAAGACAAAGGAGCTGATTGTGGACTACAGGAAACGGAGGGCCAAGCATGCCCCCATTCACATTGACATCACTAAGAATCTATCATGGTCCAAGCACACCAACACAGTCGTGAAGAGGGCACGACAACGCCTCTTCCCCTTCAGGAGGCTGACAATATTTGTCATTGGCCCTCAGATCTACAGCTGCACCATCGAGAGAATCTTGACTTGCTACATCAACGCTTGGTATGGCAACTGCTTGGCATCCGACCGTAGTGCACTACAGAGGGTAGCGCATACGGCCCAGTACATCACTGGGGCCGAGCTCCCTGCAATCCAGGACCTCTATACCAGGCGGTGTCAGAAGGCCCTAAAAATTGTCAAAGACTCCAGCCACCCAAGTCATAGACTGTTCTCTCTGCTACCACACGGCAAGCAGTACCGGAGCGCCAAGTCTGGGACCAAAAGGCTCCTGAACAGCTTCTACCCCCAAGCCATAAGACTGTTAATCAAATGGCTACCCTGACTATTTGCATTGACCCCTTTTTTATTTGCACTGACTCCATGCACACTCACTGGACTCTACCCACACACTCACAAATACTACACTGACATTCTAACACACACACAAAACACACACTCACTGCTGCTACTCTGCTTATTATCTATCCTGATTGACTAGTCACTTTTACGTCATTTAGCAGACGTTCTTATCCAGAGCGACTTACAGTTAGTGCGTACATTTTCATACTGGCCCCCCGTGGGAATCGAACCCACAACCCTGGCGTTGCAAACGCCATGCTCTACCAACTGAGCTACACGGGACTACCTACTCCTACCTACAGTACATGTACATATTACCTCAATTACCTCAACTACAGTACCTCGTACCCCTGCACATTGACTCGGTACCGGTACTCCTTGTGTATAGTCTTGTTATTGTTGTTTTATTGTGTTACTATTTCCTTTAAATTTGCTTGCAAATTGTTCATACTTTTTAACTCTGTATTGTTGGGAAAGGGCTTGAAAGTAAGCATTTCACGGTAATGTCTACACCTGTTGTATTCGGCGCATGTGACAAATAAAATGTTATTTAATTTATTTTGTTATGGAAAGTTGACTTACAATTGAATGTCTTAAGTGCAAAGAATATTTTCATATTCATGAAAACTTTGTATTTTCATCGGTGATATACCGCAGTTTCACAGGGCCCCCAAGCAAGGTCTGTTTTTGGGGGAAACAGCTAAATTCCTACAATTCTACAAATGTTGCAACACACCAGCAGATCCAGTAGTATGCCTCCAGTACTCCAGTGATTTGGTTCATTAAGTTTTAGATTTGGTTCATTAAGAAATGCTAGCGACCATGACTGAATTCAAATGTGAGTTGGTTTCGGGGTGTGGTTTAATGTGGGTGTCTCGTATGTGTGTCCGCAGGTGGGAAGAGTTAGCCAAATTCTTTAGCCAATTGGTGTAATTGTAGTAACATACAGGAACTCAAGTCCTTTTGTTCACCCAACCTAGAATACCTCACAATCAAATGCAGACCGTATTATCTCCCAAGATAATTTTCTTTGGTTATAGTCATGGCCGTATATATCCCACGACGGCCCTCAAAGAACTTCACTGGACTTTATGCAAACTGGAAACCACATATCCTGAGGCTGCATTTATTGTAGCCGGGGATTTTAACAAAGCAAATTTGAGGACTAGGCTGCCGAAGTTCTATCAACATATCGACTGTTGTACACGGGCTGCTAAAATTCTCGACCATTGCTATTAGAACTTCCGGGATGGTTATAAGGCCCTCCCCCACCCTCCTTTCGGCAAATCTGACCACGACTCCATTTTGCTCCTGCCTTCCTATAAGCAGAAACTCAAACAGGACGTACCCGTGCTAAGGACTATTCAATGCTGGTCTGACCAATCGTAATCCACACTTCAAGATTGTTTTGATCACGCGGACTGGGATATGTTCCGGGTAGCTTGCGAAAATAATTTAGACGAATACACTGAAACGGTGACTGAGTTTATCAGGAAGTGTATAGGAGATGTTGTGCCCACTGTGACTATTAAAACCTACCCTAATCAGAAACCGTGGATAGATGGCAGCATTCGCACAAAACTGAAAGAGCGAACCACTGCATTTAACCATGGCAAGGTGACTGGGAATATGGCAGAATACAAACAGTGTAGCTACTCACTCCTCAAGGCAATTAAACAGGCAAAACATCATTATAGAGACAAAGTGGAGTCGCAATTCAACGGCTCAGACACGAGACATATGTGGCAGGGTCTACAGACAATCACGGACTACAAAAGGAAAACCAGCCACGTTGCCGACACCAACGTCTTGCTTCCGGACAAGCTAAACACCTTCTTCGCCCGCTTTGAGGATAACACAGTGCCACCGACGCGGCCCACTACCAAGGACTGTGGGCTCTCCTTCTCCATGGCCGACGTGAGTAAGACATTTAAGCATGTTAAACCCTGCAAGGCTGCCGGCCCAGACGGCATCCCTATCCGCGTCCTCAGAGCATGCGCAGACCAGCTGGCTGGTGTGTTTATGGACATATTCAGTCTCTCCCTATCCCAGTCTGATGTCCCCACATGCTTCAAGATGGCCACCATTGTTCCTGTACCCAAGAAAGCAAAGGTAACTGAACTAAATGACTATTGCCCCGTAGCACTCACTTCTGTCATCATGAAGTGCTTTGAGAAACTAGTCAAGGATCATATCACCTCTACCTTACCTGTCACCCTAGACCCACTTCAATTTGCTTACCGCCCCAATAGATCCACAGACGATGCAATCACCATCACTCTGCACACTGCCCTATCCCATCTGGACAAGAGGAATACCTATGTAAGAATGCTGTTCATTGACTATAGCTCAGCATTCAACACCATAGTACCCTCCAAGCTCATCATTAAGCTCGAGACCCTGGGTCTGAACCCCACCCTGTGCAACTGGGTCCTGGACTTAATAATACATATAATAATAATATGCCATTTAGCAGACGCTTTTATCCAAAGCAACTTACAGTCATGCGTGCATACATTTTTTGTGTATGTGTGGTCCCGGGGATCGAACCCACTACCTTGGCGTTACAAGCGCCGCGCTCTACCAGCTGAGCTACAGAGGACCACATGGGAAACTGTTGAGCGTGAAAAACCCAGCAGCGTTGCAGTTTTTGGCACACTCAAACCAGTGCTACTACCAAACCCCGTTCAAATGCACTTAAATATTTTGTCTTGCCCATTCACTCTCTGAATGGCACACATACACAATCCATGTCTCAACACTTAAAAATCCTTCTTTAACCTGTCTCCTCCCCTTTGTATACACTGATTTAAGTGGATTTAACAAGTGACATCAATAAGGGATCATAGCATTCACCTGGTCAGTCTATGTAATGGAAAGAGCAGGTGTTCATAATGTTTTGTACACTCTTGTATATTTTGCTGTTGCTGCAGATGACTTTCACCTGCAGCAGATGCCTTTCACCCACAGAGGGTGCTGTTAGTGTCATTTAAACCAAGGTATCACGACTTCTCTCCCACACAACTCAACTGCTATAGGCCAGTGGGTGAAATGTGCCAGTGCTTTCCCGTATAGAATGACACCATTGGTTCTTAAACATTTACATTACATTTTAGTCATTTAGCAGACGCTCTTATCCAGAGCGACTTACAGGAGCAATTAGGGTTAAGTGCCTTGCTCAAGGGCACATTTACGTCATTTAGCAGACGCTCTTATCCAGAGCGACTCACAAATTGGTGCATTCACCCTATAGCCAGTGGGATAACCACTTTACAAAATTTTTTTTTTTGGGGGGGGGGGTTATGGGGGGGGGGGTAGAAGGATTACTTTATCCTATCCCAGGTATTCCTTAAAGAGGTGGGGTTTCAAATGTCTCCGGAAGGTGGTGAGTGACTCCGCTGTCCTGGCATCGTGAGGGAGCTTGTTCCACCATTGGGGTGCCAGAGCAGCGAACAGTTTTGACTGGGCTGAGCGGGAACTATGCTTCCGCAGAGGAAGGGGAGCCAGCAGGCCAGAGGTGGATGAACGCAATGCCCTCGTTTGGGAGTAGGGACTGATCAGAGGTGCCGTTCCCCTCACTGCTCCATAGGCAAGCACCATGGTCTTGTAACGGATGCGAGCATTAACTGGAATCCAGTGGAGTGTGCGGAGGAGGGGGGTGACGTGAGAGAACTTGGGAAGGTTGAACACCAGACGGGCTGCGGCGTTCTGGATGAGTTGTAGGGGTTTAATGGCACAGGCAGGGAGGCCAGCCAACAGCGAGTTGCAGTAATCCAGACGGGAGATGACAAGTGCCTGGATTAGGACCTGTGCCGCTTCCTGTGTAAGGCAGGGTCGTACTCTCCGAATGTTGTAGAGCATGAACCTGCAGGAGCGGGTCACCGCCTTGATGTTAGCGGAGAACGACAGGGTGTTGTCCAGGGTCACGCCAAGGCTCTTCGCACTCTGGGAGGAGGACACAACGGAGTTGTCAACCGTGATGGCGAGATCATGGAACGGGCAGTCCTTCCCCGGGAGGAAGAGCAGCTCCGTCTTGCCAGGGTTCAGCTTGAGGTGGTGATCCGTCATCCATACTGATATGTCTGCCAGACATGCAGAGATGCGATTCGCCACCTGGTTATCAGAAGGGGGAAAGGAGAAGATTAGTTGTGTATCGTCAGCGTAGCAATGATAGGAGAGGCCATGTGAGGATATGACAGAGCCAAGTGACTTGGTGTATAGGGAGAAAAGGAGAGGGCCTAGAACTGAGCCCTGGGGGACACCAGTGGTGAGAGCACGTGGTGCGGAGACAGCTTCTCGCCACGCCACTTGGTAGGAGCGACCGGTCAGGTAGGACGCAATCCAGGAGTGAGCCGCGCCGGAGATGCCCAGCTCGGAGAGGGTGGAGAGGAGGATCTGATGGTTCACAGTATCAAAGGCAGCAGACAGGTCTAGAAGGACAAGAGCAGAGGAGAGAGAGTTAGCGTTAGCAGTGCGGAGAGCCTCCGTGACACAGAGAAGAGCAGTCTCAGTTGAATGACCAGTCCTGAAACCTGACTGGTTTGGATCAAGAAGGTAATTCTGAGAGAGATAGCAAGAGAGTTGGCTAAAGACGGCACGCTCAATAGTTTTGGAGAGAAAAGAAAGAAGGGATACTGGTCTGTAGTTGTTGACATCAGTGGGATCGAGTGTTGGTTTTTTGAGAAGGGGAGCAACTCTCACTCTCTTGAAGACGGAAGGGACATGGCCAGCGGTCAAGGATGAGTTGATCAGCGAGGTGAGGTAGGGGAGAAGGTCACCGGAGATGGTCTGGAGAAGAGAGGAGGGGATGGGGTCAAGCGGGCAGGTTGTTGGGCGGCCTGCAGTCACAAGTCGCAGGATTTTATCTGGAGAGAGAGGGGAGAAAGAAGTCAAAGCATAGGGTAGGGCAGTGTGAGTAGGACCAGCAGTGTCATTAGACTTAACAAACGAGGATCGGATGTCGTCAACCTTCTTTTCAAAGTGGTTGACAAAGTCATCCACAGAGAGAGAGGAGGGGGGGGGGGGAGGGGGGGAGGATTCAGGAGGGAGGAAAATGTGGCAAAGAGCTTCCTAGGGTTAGAGGCAGATGCTTGGAATTTAGAGTGGTAGAAAGTGGCCTTAGCAGCAGAAACAGATGAAGAAAATGTAGAGAGGAGGGAGTGAAAAGATGCCAGGTCGGCAGGGAGTTTAGTTTTCTTCCATTTCCGCTCCGCTGCCCGGAGCTCTGTTCTGTGAGCTCGCAATGAGTCATCAAGCCACGGAGCTGGAGGGGAGGACCGAGCCGGCCGGGAGGATAGGGGACACAGAGAGTCAAAGGATGCAGAAAGGGAGGAGAGGAGGGTTGAGGAGGCAGAATCAGGAGATTGGAGGGAGAAGGGTTGAGCAGAGGGAAGAGATGATAGGATGGAAGAAAAGAGAGTAGTGGGAGAGAGAGAGAGAAGGTTGCGGCGGCGCATTACCATCTGTGTAGGGGCAGAGTGAGTAGTGTTGGAGGAGAGCGAGAGAGAAAAGGAAACAAAGTAGTGGTCGGAGACATGGAGGGGAGTTGCAGTGAGATTAGTAGAAGAGCAGCATCTAGTAAAGATGAGGTCAAGCGTATTGCCTGCCTTGTGAGTAGGGGGGGACGGTGAGAGGGTGAGGTCAAAAGAGGAGAGGAGTGGAAAGAAGGAGGCAGAGAGAAATGAGTCAAATGTGGACATAGGGAGGTTGAAATCCCCCAAAACTGTGAGGGGTGAGCCATCCTCAGGAAAGGAACTTATCAAGGCGTCAAGCTCATTGATGAACTCTCCAAGGGAACCTGGAGGGCGATAGATGACAAGGATATTAAGCTTAAATGGGCTAGTGACTGTGACAGCATGGAATTCAAATGAGGAGATAGACAGGTGGGTTAGGGGAAAAATTGAGAATGTCCACTTGGGAGAGATGAGGATTCCTGTGCCACCACCCCTCTGACCAGATGCTCTCGGGGTATGCGAGAACACATGGTCAGACGAGGAGAGAGAAGTAGGAGTAGCAGTGTTTTCAGTGGTAATCCATGTTTCCGTCAGCGCCAGGAAGTCGAGGGACTGGAGGTTAGCATAGGCTGGGATGAAGTCAGCTTTGTTGGCAGCAGAACGGCAGTTCCAGAGGCTGCCTGAGACCTGGAACTCCAGGTGTGGGGTGCGTGCAGGGACCACCAGGTTAGAGAGGCAGCAGCCACGCGGTGTGAGGCGTTTGTGTAGCCTGTGCAGAGAGGAGAGAACAGGGATAGGCAGAGGCATAGTTGACAGGCTGTAGCAAATGGCTACAATAATGCAGAGGAGATCGGAATGAAATGAACTAAACATCTGGAAGAGGAGAGAGCAGGGCCTCCCTCACCAAAACATCCACCTCAGAAACTATAATTGTTTCACTGAACCACCCGAACAAAAACTCTCCCAACTTTCACCTTTAGAAATCAGAATTGTTGTGAACCACAGCGGTTCAATGTTTAAAGGAGTAGACTCAACCCACTTTATTCAGCTAGCTAACTATGACACCATAGCTAACTAGCATGCTAGCATCCAATAACACACAGTTTAGCACCAACACTTGGTCACAACAAACCACCAATAGTGTGTTAACACACTAAGCAGATAATTCGTGTCCGTGTCTAGTTCCTTTCATAACGCAGCAATAATTAAACGTTGGCTAGCTTAGCACAAATATATTGTATTTAGCTGCCACAGTACAGCACACAATGGCTACTGTGTTGACTCTGTTCGAAAACGGCTAGCTAGCTAGCTTCGTGCTACACCGAAGAGAATGCCAACCTACAGTAACTACCCACAACAGCCCACGATGCCTAACTATGACACCATAGCTAACTAGCATGCTAGCATCCAATAACACACAGTTTAGCACCAATACTTGGTTACAACAGACTACCAATAGTGTGTTAACACACTAAACAGATCATTCGTGTCCGTGTCTAGTTCCTTTCATAACTTCCTGACGAGCCGCCCTCAGGTGGTGAAGGTAGGAAACAACATCTCCACTTTGCTGATCCTCAACACTGGGGCCCCTCAAGGGTGCGTGCTCAGCCCCCTCCTTTACTCCCTGTTCACCCATGACTGCATGGCCAAGCACGCCTCCAACTCAATCATCAAATTTGCAGACGACACAACAGTAGTAGGCTTGATTACCAACAATGACGAGACA
The DNA here is from genome assembly GCF_964263955.1 of Coregonus lavaretus. Taxonomy (NCBI): domain Eukaryota; kingdom Metazoa; phylum Chordata; class Actinopteri; order Salmoniformes; family Salmonidae; genus Coregonus; species Coregonus lavaretus. The sequence continues at coordinate 44,450,461 of NC_139991.1, forward strand.
GCCTACAGGGAGGAGGTGAGGGCTCTGGGAATGTGGTGCCAGGAAAATAACCTCTCACTCAACGTCAACAAAACAAAGGAGATGATTGTGAACTTCAGGAAACAGCAGAGGGTGCACCCTCCTATCCACATCGACGGGACCGCAGTGAAGAAGGTGGAAAGCTTCAAGTTCCTTGGCATACACATCACTGACAAACTGAAATGGACCACCCACGCAGACAGTGTGGTGAAGAAGGCGCAACAGAGCCTCTTCAACCTCAGGAGGCTCAAGAAATTTGGCTTGGCACCTAAAACACTCACAAACTTTTACAGATGCACAATTGAGAGCATCATGTCGGGCTGTATCACCACCTGGTATGGCAACTGCACCGCCCGCAACCGCAGGGCTCTCCAGAGGGTGGTGCGGTCTGCCGAACGCATTACCGGGGGCAAACTACCCGCCCTCCAGGACACCTACAGCACCCGATATCACAGGAAGGCAAAAAGATCATCAAGGACATCAACCACCCGAGCCACTGCCTGTTCACCCCGCTATCATCCAGAAGGCGAGGTCAGTACAGGTGCATCAAAGCTGGGACCGCGAGACTGAAAAACAGCTTCTATCTCAAGGCCATCAGACTGTTAAATAGCCATCACTAGCAGATTAGAGGCTGCTGCTGCCTATTGAAATCACTGGCCACTTTAAGAAATGGAACACTAGTCACTTTAATTATGTTTACTTATCTTGCATTACTCATCTCATATGTATATACTGTATTCTATAATATTCTACTGTATCTTAGTCCATGCCGCTCTCTCATTGCTCGTCCATATATGTATATATTCTTAATTATATTCCTTACTTAGATTTGTGTGTATTGGATATACTCTATGTTGTGAAATTGTTGGATATTACTTGTTAGATATTACTGCACTGTCGGAGCTAGAAGCACAAGCATTTCGCTACACCCGCAATAACATTTGCTAAACACGTGTATGTGACAAATACAATTTGATTTGATTTGAACAGTGGCAAAGTTGATTTGACTTTGGATAGATTATCTCCGGGGCTAGTTAGAGACTGTCAATAAATTACACAACGTAAATGAGACAATATTTTCGTGTTGCACACCTTTTCGTTTTCTCATTAAATGCTTTCAGTATTTTTATATGGTTTCTACATTTTATAGTTGGTTTGAGGTTTTTAAGTCATTGACATTTGGAGCTATTGGAATTTTTACATATTGTTCCATGTATATTGTGTAATTTACTAGCCCCATAGGGATATCCAAAGTCAACCCAAATTTACCACAGGCATTACGATGGGGTCGCATGAAGCTGCACTCTGAATTGATGATTACTTCTGTTCTGCCAGCTGTGGGCATGTGGGCAGGATTGAAACAAACCCATCCTTAATTTATGTTGTGATGCTCTCACGACCACAAGTCTCACAAAACTCTGTTATGGACAAGACTGACTTTATGACCAAAATTATCAATGTCACATACTGTAGGCTGTTTCTAAATGAGAAGTTGGTTTTTAGGGGCAGTTGCTCTTTAAAGGTTTTTGCCAATGACTGGTTCAAACAAACTACCCTTGACATTTACTGAGGCTGAGACATTTTAGGAGGAGGAATTAGCTAAAAATAGAAAAGAGCAAGGTCAATGAAGCGATTCCAATAGAGAAAATTCCATTTATTTTACCCTCAACTTCTGCCGTGACACCATAATGTATCTTAAAAATGGCTTGTCTGCCACCTTCACCAGCAAAAGCTGCTGTAGATGACAACTCTGCTACCTGCACTGGCAGAGGCTACTGTCTATGTCAGCACTGTTACCTCCACTGGCAGCATTAGATGACAGGGCTGCAGTCATTTTGGGTAGTGTTTATTTATCCTTCAAGACAAATGATAATACATTAAATTAGTTTGTTGAACAGTGGAAAAATTGTTAAGTAGTTATAAGAGCTGTCATTGTTTTGACAAATGATTTATATATAAACTACATTATAAAACTAGATTAGTCAGGGGGCGCTGTTTTGAAGCCACTGGGCCTCCATCTTGGCACTCCCCCACCTTTAAAAAAAATATATTTAGGAAGCTATAGAAATGTCTATATTTGTTTTTGCCGTTTGTATTCTATAACAGAAACCTTAATGCATACTTCTGCATAATATTATGTGAGCTAGACATACAAAATGTAATAAATAAATATATATATATATATATATATATATATTTATAATGTCACTGTCCCCCCACTACAACAACAAAATATTTAAATACATGTAATTTTGTCCTTGAAACATTGAATTGAAATACTGTAGAATTCCATTCATTCCTATGGGGGACTGCTTCTTCTGGGGAGTACCAATATGGCCGAGCGTTGGCATCAAAACCCTCACTGGCCAATACATAGCGTCAGCAATCCAGGGTTTATAGACGGGTTGGTTGTTTAGCAACAAAACCGACACGTCCGCACCTATGGAGCAAAACAGACAGGGTTGGCTTAGATTTTTTGACAACATGTAAACTATATTTAGTCTCCAAATGTTTATTGAAAACATAAATACATTTGCACAATGAGCACTTATTGTCTCTCAAATACATTGTTACAGTTGTTGATTAACTAGCTAGCCAGTTTTTTGTCATATTAGCATTGATATGAAATCAGTCAAACCACCTCAAAACAAGACATGGTATTAAGAACAAGCTAAAACTTGCTGAAATGAGCCACCTACGATTCCCCACATAACAGCTTATTGTCATTGTTGCTAGCTATCTGACCGACAAGAATCATAACAAAGCACGGCTTCCTCCCCCATCAATCGGCGCGCATCATTTTCATGACGTTGTCAGCTAACCCGTCTATATACATCACTGGTTTTGACAGGCAATCATATCTAGATTCATTTTCATCATTTTATTTGTTTATTTGGATCCCCATTAGCTTTTGCACAAGCAGCAGCTACTCTTCCTGTGTTCCACAAAAAACACAAAACATGACAACTAACAAAATGATACACTTATAGACAAGGACAGTCACACAAATGTTATAAGTCATTACTGAGGAAAACTATTTACAGCAGCAGCAGAATGAGATGACAAACCCCTCAGGTTTTTTAATCTTTTCATTTTCGATATATCTTTTCATTCATTTTTCATTTTAAATGCAGTCAGTGTCATTATTTTGTTGTCTCAGAACGAATTATTTGCTGTCTGCCTCTTCTGCCTCTGGCTTTTGTTGAGGTATGAACTGTCTTCTGAGTTCTTAGGCAGAGAATGATCAAATATAAGAGAGAAAGAGCCCAGTTATATTGAAAAAGAGTATCCAATTACTATGGAATAATATTAGCATGCAAAACTGCTATGTAAAACTGCTTAGAATCCCAGTAAGAGAAAAGCAAAGTAATCCCACACTTTTGATTGGTGGGTTAAATATAATCTTATCTTGTCAGCACTAATCACACTGTTTCTATTACCATGATCACACACTGGGCTTGTCCAACAACGCCTGTTGCTGTTATCAAGTGTGTCGATCTCTGTATTTCCCTCTCTCTATAACTCCATCAGTCGCGATTCACAGAGCATCTTATTCTGTTCTCTTCTAGATCGCCTCAAACTGCCTGCCTACGTCAAAACTACGTTTTTTAAACTCCATTCGTCTCTTCTGCCGCAATGTCAATAATCTGTCATGAAAATGGGCAAGCAATTTTCTTTGCCTGTGCAGATGATATGGTGTCCATCATAGTCTATCTGTTGCTTGCCAAGCTACCATTCTTGGCTCTAAAAGTTCTCATTTCAAGTTTCAAGTTGTTATACAGTTTCAGTCTATTTCTAGTCATATTAATTATCTGTTATAATAGGACATGACTACTGTAAAACATTTTCAATTTTCTTCTTAAAATCACAAACAGCCCCAGACTTAAGCTTATCCACATTTTGCCCTTGTAATATGGAAGAGTGAGTGAGAATTCTAATATCTGATTTGTTGCTCTCTTCAGCGGAAGCTTCTCTAGAATAAGACTTAGGTGACTGTGAGCACACACTGATTTTCATTCAATACCAGCCCTCGTTTGTGTCATCGAAGCCCCCATGAGGTCCAGTTAAAATCTTCCTCTGACACTTTCATGTTTTGTCAAATCTGTATGGATTTACTAATGAACTTGAGAGTGACATTTTGTCTGACATTTTTTACATCCATGCAGCTTCTTTTTTGACCATTGCAAAACGAATTCTTGTAAAATCAACTAGAAGTCAGTTGAACAGAAATGGACTAAACCCTGTATAGAGTAATCCCCTATTTTTATAATAAGTCAAGAGAACAGCAAGATTCTTCCCAGTGACCCACTGTGTACCATTGAAATATATATACACTACTGTCCAAAAGTTTGGGGTCACTTAGAAATGTCCTTGTTTTGTCCATTAAAATAACATTAAATTGATCAGAAATACAGTGTAGACATTGTTAATGTTGTAAATGGCTATTGTAGCTGGAAACTGCAGGTTTTTTATGGAATATCTACATAGGCGTACAGAGGCCCATTATCAGCAACAATCAGTCCTGTGTTCCAATGGCACGTTGTGTTTGCTAATCCAAGTTTATCATTTTAAACTGAAAACTGAAAACTGTTGCGCTGATTAAAGAAGCAATGAAACTGGCCTTCTTGAGACTAGTTGAGTATTTGGAGCATCAGGAATTGTGGGTTCGATTACAGGCTCAAAATGTCCAGAAACAAATAACTTTCTTCTGAAACTCGTCAGCCTATTCTTGTTCTGAGAAATGAAGGCTATTCCATGTGAGAAATTGTCAAGAAACTGAAGATCTCGTACAACACTGTGTACTACTCCCTTCACAGAACAGCACAAACTGGCTCTAACCAGAATAGAAAGTGGAGTGGGAGGCCCCGGTGCACAACTGATCAAGAGGACAAATACATTAGAGTGTCTAGTTTGAGAAACAGACGCCTCACAGGTCCTCAACTGGCAGCTTCATTAAATATTACCCGCAAAACACCAGTCTCAACGTCAAAAGTGAAGAGGCGACTGAATTATCAGCTGACCTTCTAGGCAGAGTTGCAAAGAAAAAGCCATATCTCAGACTGGCCAATAAAAAGAAAAGATTAAGATGGGCAAAAGAACACAGACACTGGACAGAGGAAGAGTGGAAAAAAGTGTTATGGACAAACAAATCAAAGTTTGAGGTGTTCGGATCACAAAGAAGAACATTTGTGAGACGCAGACCAAATGAAAAGATGCTGGAGGAGTGCTTGATGCCATCTGTCAAGCATGGTGGAGGCAATGTGATGGTCTGGGGGTGCTTTGGTGGTGGTAAAGTGGGAGATTTGTACAAGGTAAAAGGGATCTTGAAGAAGGAAGGTGTCACGGTTTCTGCCGAGGCTGCTCCTTCTCCTTGTTCGGGCAGGCTTCGGCGGTCGTCGTCCCCGGAGTACTAGCGGCCACCATTCGTTGTTTCTGTGTTCGTGTGGTTTGGTCTGTTTTGGTACACCTGTTTCTCATTTTGTCTTGATTATGTGTCCATTAAGTTCTCGTTGTTTCTGTCTTGTGGTTGTGTGTAGTTGTTCATTGTCAGCAGGTGTTTCCATGTCAAGTTTATGCTCTATTTCTGTAGAGAGTCCGCACTATTGTGCGTGTTTGGTTTATTACGCTGAGTGCGTTATTTTTCTTGTGCCTCCGGCTCTGTTTGTAGCCGTTCATTCTGTGGACTTTATTAAAGTATTTTGGACTACTTCTGCATCCTGCATCTGATTTCCACACCACCCCTACGCCAGCTCTGACAGAAGGCTATCACTCCATTTTGCAACGCCATGCCATACCCTGTGGACGGCGCATTATTGGAGCCAATTTCCTCCTACAACAGGACAATGACCCAAAGCACAGCTCCAAACTATGCAAGAACTATTTAGGGAAGAAGCAGTCAGTTGATATTCTTTCTATATTGGAGTGGCCAGCACAGTCACCGGATCTCAACCCTATTGAGCTATTGTGGGAGCAGCTTGACCGCATGGTACGTAAGAAGTGCCCATCAAGCCAATCCAACTTGTGGGAGGTGCTTCAGGAAACATGGGGTGACATCTCTTCAGATTACCTCAACAAATTGACAACTAGAATGCCAAAGGTCTGCAAGGCTGTAATTGCTGCAAATGGAGGATTCTTTGACGAAAGCAAAGTTTGAAGGACACAATTATTATTTCAATTAAAAATCATTATTTCTAACCTTGTCAATGACTACATTTCCTATTCATTTTGCTATATTTCCTATTCAAACTCATTTCATGTATGTTTTCATGGAAAACAAGGACATTTCTAAGTGACCCCAAATGTTTGAACAGTAGTGTATATATTTTAAAGGTGCAATATGCAGAAATTGTTCCACTATTTCCTGGTTGCTAAAATTCTAAGAGTTCTCCTAATTTCAGTTTATGTGACAAAACAAGCAGTCATTGTGTAGAGAATCATTGTAGCATCTAAACCGCTGTGAAATATATTTTTCATAACCAAAATTATTGAATTATCAGCTGTTTGAAGCTGGTGTACAAAACCAAAAGTAAAAGATGCAAAAACAAAACTTAAAAACAGGAATAATAGGCATAGCGCACATAGAACAGATATACCACTTCTTAGACTTGCATTCAATGAGAATGAGGTTCAATAACTCACATTTCTAAGTATATTTGTTCGGGTCGCACCAAAAAGTAACATATTGCAGCTTTAAATTGTTGATTTTAATGGCTGTCTACTATTCGCGATTGTCTCCCAATAGAGGTTCGGTAGCACTTTATAATAACTCCACGTAATAAAGCATTTATAATGGATGAATAAATAGTTTATTAATCATTTATTAATCATTACTTCCACATTTATAAATGTTGGTAACCTATTTATTCACACATTTCTAAACAACTTTTAAAGTATTTAATAACAATTCATACGATCATTCATAAGATGTTTAATATATGTCCTTATAAACCATTTACTAATCATTAGTTACGTATTTTTGCATGGCCTCATCTAAAGTGAGGGCTATTTAAACTTGATAAATATTGTATAAATGTTTTGAGTGACCAGTGTAATTTCTCACAAAAAGATGGGCATGCCATTGCTAGACATTCCAGCAGTACCTGATGCTCCTTATGGTCTCAAAATGGCCCTTAGAACATATCAATGGTTAACCCTTTACATTCGTGGCATTTGGCCTATTGTATATGGATAGGGCTAAATTGAAATGTACTTTTTGCCACATTTGTTGATAACGAAATCTGAAAATACTCAGGATACATTCAATAACATGATAAGAATATTCCTGGAAAATGTGGGGTACTGTAGGTGCAACATAAGATAACAAAATTACAAGGGCTTGAAGGAGAGGACTAACTGGTGTCTCGAAGTGGCCACACACATCTCCAAAGTGTGCACAGCTGTTAAGTAATTTCAATGCACTTTTTTGACTCAAAGAAGAGTCTTCAACTATAAGGTGCTTTTTTTTAAGCTCTCCTATCTGTGCCGTTGAGGAACTAGAGCAAGCACACTTGTAGTTGTTTTGTTTGGAACACAACCTTGCATCCACACCATCACATAATTACTGTTGTTGCTTACCCAATCCAAAAATGGCACATTATAAATCTCAATCTGGGTCAGGTGGGCATCATTATAAATCTATAAAATGCGATTTTACAGTGTTAGGCTTTCACAGGGCAATTCAGAGAAACAGATCGTAATTTTGGTGCGCATAGAAAGGAGTCATGCGTGCATTCAGATGCGTGTTCCGCGGCATATTTTCTTCACAATAGACAAACATAGGCTCATTCTGTTCAGAACAACCCAGGGTATGACGCCATGTCATCTTGTAACTGTACATCAAACATAGTGATCATAAACATAAACAGTATATAACTTGAGTTTTATGATATGGAAATGTGAAGTGCACATTTGGTCTCACGGGTGTTTGGCTTGTATGACATTAAAGCATTATTTATTATAATCCTTAACGTCTCATCTTTCAAAATACATAGAGTCCCCTTAATTTACAGCATTTCCATCACTCAGACAACGAAAACTGTACAAAAGTTGCCCAATTAGCGGGAGGGATGGGGGCAACTTCTTGTTGCATGCAGTGCTCATGTTCAGAACGGCTGTAGCGTGTTGGGCGAGGGAGCTGAACACTGTGGGACTAAAATTGTGGAAAGCTTAACTTTATTCAAATCGTCCGCAATATCGCGACGCGAGTGACCAATCGAAGCTCACCAAAGCTTCCAACCCCTACTGGATTGGCTGACAATGGCTGTTGATATGTAGCACTACCTAGCATGCTTGCTAGCTTGTTAGCACCCACAGGAGGGCGAGGCTAGCGTGGCTAGGTTAAGTGCCATTTGTATAGTGTAAATGAGACAGCTTTGTGAAGCGCAGAGCCTGAGCTCTGATGTCATTGATAGCATGTTACTGTAAGCCCCTGCGTTCCAATTTAGGGCTTATCAGTGCCCAAATCTGCCATTTTCAAGCCGTATACGGGTAGAGTGTAAAGGTCTACACAACAAGCACACAATACCGAGGATGTTTAAGAAAATTGCAATGTGTAACTTTTTGGGCGACTGACCAAATTCACATAGAAATGTGAGTTATAGTTCTGTCATTCTCATTGAAAGCAAGTCTAAGAAGTGGTAGATCTGCTCTATGTGCGCTATTTCTATGCTTCCCGTTCTTAAATTTAGTTTTTGCATCTTTTACTTTTGGTTTTGTACACCAGCTTCAAACAGCTGAAAATACAAAATTTTGGATTATTGAAAAGATATTTCACAGCAGACTAGAGATGGTACAATGATTGTCTTCATTGCCTGTTTTGTCACATAAACTGAAATTATGCCAACTATTCGAATTTTAGCAACCAGGCAATGTCAGAGCAATTTTTTCATATTGCACCTTTAAGAATCGGCTTCCTATTTCGCAACAAAGCCTCCTTCACTCATGCTGCCAAACATGCCCTCGTAAAACTGACTATCCTACCGATCCTTGACTTCGGCGATGTCATTTACAAGATAGCCTCCAACACTCTACTCAGCAAATTGGATGTAGTCTATCACAGTGCCATCCGTTTTGTCTCCAAAGCCCCATACACTACCCACCACTGTGACCTGTACGCTCTTGTTGGCTGGTCCTCACTACATGTTCATCGTCAAACCCACTGGCTCCAGGCCATCTATAAATCACTGCTAGGCAAATCCCCGCCTTATCTTAGCTCATTGGTCACCATAGCAGCACCCACCCGTAGTCTGCGCTCCAGCAGGTATATCTCACTGGTCATTCCCAAAGCCAACACCTCCTTTGGCCGCCATTCCTTCCAGTTCTCTGCTGCCAATGACTGGAACGAATTGCAAAAATCTCTGAAGCTGGAGACTCTTATCTCCCTCACTAACTTTAAGCATCAGTTGTCAGAGCACCTTACCGATCACTGCACCTGTACACAGCCCATCTGAAATTAGCCCACCCAACTACCTCATCCCTATATTGTTATTTATTTTGCTCTTTTGCACCCCAGTATCTCTATTTGCACATAATCTCTTGCACATCTAGCATTCCAGTGTTAATACTATTGTAATTATTCTGCACTATAGCCTATTTATTGCCTTACCTCCATAACTTGCTACATTTGCACACACTGTATATATATTTTCTGTTGTATTTCTGACTTTATGTTTTTTTTACCCTATATTTAACTCTGTGTTGTTTTTATTGCACTACTTTGCTTTATCTTGGCCAGGTCGCAGTTGTAAATGAGAACCTGTTCTCAACTGGCTTACCTGGTTAAATAAAGGTGAAATAAAATAAAATAAATAAATAAGAAAATATATTGAACATTTTATTCCAAAACAGTCACTGTTGTAATAGTGTGATGTGTAACTTCAGACACTATGCTGAGTAAAATAAAGTTTTTAGTCCGAAAATGCTAACATAAGCGTTTCTTGGCAATTCATTTTCAACCAATGTGGTTTGCAGTCACTCCTTAGAGCAGTCTAATATTGGTTAACCCAGAACTAAAATATTGCATCATTTGGGCAGCTGTGTGATTAAATTCAATTCCATATGTGTTTGCGAAGTCTCAAACCTTGCAACTCTCAGCCAATTATTATGAAGTGCTACCAGGTTGTTCTTTCTAATGGAGATTAATGAGTGTATGTGACATGTGTGTATACAGTGAGGGAAAAAAGTATTTGATCCCCTGCTGATTTTGTACGTTTTCCCACTGACAAAGAAATGATCAGTCTATAATTTTAATGGTAGGTTTATTTGAACAGTGAGAGACAGAATAACAACAAAAAAATCCAGAAAAAACGCATGTCAAAAATGTTATAAATTGATTTGCATTTTAATGAGGGAAATAAGTATTTGACCCCCTCTCAATCAGAAAGATTTCTGGCTCCCAGGTGTCTTTTATACAGGTAACGAGCTGAGATTAGGAGTACACTCTTAAAGGGAGTGCTTCTAATCTCAGCTTGTTACCTGTATAAAATACACCTGTCCACAGAAGCAATCAATCAATCAGATTCCAAACTCTCCACCATGGCCAAGACCAAAGAGCTCTCCAAGGATGTCAGGGACAAGATTGTAGACCTACACAAGGCTGAAATGGGCTACAAGACCATCGCCAAGCAGCTTGGTGAGAAGGTGACAACAGTTGGTGCGATTATTCGCAAATGGAGGAAACACAAAATAACTGTCAATCTCCCTCGGCCTGGGGCTCCATGCAAGATCTCACCTCGTGGAGTTGTAATGATCATGAGAACGGTGAGGAATCAGCCCAGAACTACATGGGAGGATCTTGTCAATGATCTCAAGGCAGCTGGGACCATAGTCACCAAGAAAACAATTGGTAACACACTACGCCGTGAAGGACTGAAATCCTGCAGCGCCCGCAAGGTCCCCCTGCTCAAGAAAGCACATATACAGGCCCGTCTGAAGTTTGCCAATGAACATCTGAATGATTCAGAGGAGAACTGGGTGAAAGTGTTGTGGTCAGATGAGACCAAAATCGAGCTCTTTGGCATCAACTCAACTCGCCGTGTTTGGAGGAGGAGGAATGCTGCCTATGACCCCAAGAATACCATCCCCACCGTCAAACATGGAGGTGGAAACATTATGCTTTGGGGGTGTTTTTCTGCTAAGGGGACAGGACAACTTCACCGCATCAAAGGGACGGGGACGGGGCCATGTACCGTCAAATCTTGGGTGAGAACCTCCTTCCCTCAGCCAGGGCATTGAAAATGGGTCGTGGATGGGTATTCCAGCATGTCAATGACCCAAAACACACGGCCAAGGCAACAAAGGAGTGGCTCAAGAAGAAGCACATTAAGGTCCTGGAGTGCCCTAGCCAGTCTCCAGACCTTAATCCCATAGAAAATCTGTGGAGGGAGCTGAAGGTTCGAGTTGCCAAACGTCAGCCTCGAAACCTTAATGACTTGGAGAAGATCTGCAAAGAGGAGTGGGACAAAATCCCTCCTGAGATGTGTGCAAACCTGGTGGCCAACTACAAGAAACGTCTGACCTCTGTGATTGCCAGCAAGGGTTTTGCCACCAAGTACTAAGTAATGTTGTGCAGAGGGGTCAAATACTTATTTCCCTCATTAAAATGGAAATCAATTCATAATATATTTGACATGCGTTTTTCTGGATTTTTTTTGTTATTCTGTCTCTCACGGTTCAAATAAACCTACCATTATAGACTGATCATTTCTTTGTCAGTGGGCAAACGTACAAAATCAGCAGGGAATCAAATACTTTTTTCCCTCACTGTATGTGTGTTAACGTGAGGGTGTGTGGGTGTGTTTGTCTCGGTTACCCAGTGTGAAGCTGCACATTTTGAGTCCATTTAGACCATGTGTAAAGAGAACATTTATTGATTAATTATTTTCCAGTATTTGATTTACTGTTGATATGGATTATTGATATATAATAAACACAATTGTATGTGCGGGAAGACACAGACAGACAGTTGCGTTCCCTTCGGGGAAGTGAAACAGGAGTTAACCATTTATGTTTAAGTAAGTCGTTTTCCTCTGTTAGTCTATAATTATCTGTTGTACCTAAGTACTGATGTTCCTACCTTTGAGCTGTTTAACTGCCAGTATCAAATGTCTGCTGTTGAATGTTATCGTTAAAGCTTGACGCCAGACTTACAGGGACACTGATAATGTATCTGTGACACTATGTGATTCTGTATCAGCTGATGTTGTGACTTCCTGCAAGCCTCTCGGACTGGTGTTTAGAGGACATTAGGTGCTGTGTGATTAATATATAAGTGCCTTCTCAGACATTTCCTCTGCCTCTGTGCTGGAGGCGTCTCCCTGTTGAAACTTGTATTAGACCAGATTATCTGTGACTGCTCTTCTCTATTCACCTTTAAAATCTCAGTATGACTCTTCATCCTCTTACCACTCACCATTAAGAAACACTCAACACTCCATCACTAATGATGCTCATTCAGAGACAATAACTTGTTTCCCTGCTGAGAGAGGCTGTTCTTTCAGAGAGGGAAGGTCTGTATGACTAAATGGAAGCAGGGGAGTGGGAGTATTTGTTTAGTTTCGTGAGTTTCCTGAGGATAGTCACATAAGAGGCAGAGTTGCATGTTGTTGCAATTGAGCAAAGAGGAGATTCAAGGATTCTGCGTGTCAAAAGTTGGCATTGCTCAGTATATTTTATTTTATTATTATCTATGTTTGTCCTCATTTGGACTAATCTTCTAAGAGTCCTTAAAAATTTAAATAAAATGTTCACAGGGAGCTTTGCAAAGACCATATTCGGCCCATACTAAATATACTAAAACTGTGAGTGCAGCGCTCTTCAATTAAATTCAACCTCATGCCCAGTACACAATATTCTAGCTACATACTGTTTAGTACATGAGGATGTGTGAAACTTACTCAGCCTGAAGTGTCCCCACTTGCGGCAGCAAATAGCTAGCTTTGCGCGTGGTGCTGACTGGTAAGAGTCCCGAATTCATGCCAGGTATGGGCCGAATCAGGAGGAAGTGGTACTCGCTAAGCAAGCAGCGTGACGTCCTTTACATATGCTACTCAACTGAATGTAATAATGATATGCACTTAGCAGGCACTTTGATCCAAAGTGACGTATAAGTACAAGGACTGCATACAAAAATAGGATTATATGTTCTTTGCAAAGCTCCCTGTGTTACCTTGTCCAACAAAATACCCTAGATTTGTGATTCCTTTGGGTGCAGCCTGTCAAGGGACACATCTTGTTCCAATATCAATTTGTCTCTGGCGAGTGAACAGTGTACCTCAGCAGTAATGGTGCTATTTAATCAACTACAGTTCATTACTCTGACCATGGGGAAAACAATCCTAACATGAAATATACATGGCATTTACTAACATTGTAATTTTGTCCATGACTGAAAATAAAATGGAGAGCTACATCGCAGTGAGATTTCAGGCATTGCAACAGGGTCATAGCTCTCCACTTTTAGTACTCCAACTCATCCTTTTCTACCAATGTGTTCTATTACATAATTGCAAAGCAGCTTTGTCTGTCTGAGAGGATGGCACAATTTGTCCATGTTCCCAGCTCATTCAAAGGCTTTTTGTTCACTGTCAGAAAATATGAATATCTGCTAAATTAACATGTTTTCAGTTGTCAATTACATTTCAATGAATTTATTTGAATCACGCACGCCACCATAAGAAAACATGTTACTGAATTTACATGCAATCTCCAGATCATACCAGTTCAGTGTATATCTCTCATGTTGAATATAACTCTGCTGTATGTATTTCATAAATAAGCAATCTATCTGCTCTTTTCTTCCTGGTATTTCATATTTTTCTAAATTAGAGTCATTCTCTGGTGCCTGTTTTCCCGTATACCAAAACACTCTTTACACTGTTCTACAGTGAGGGAAAAAAGTATTTGATCCCCTGCTGATTTTGTACATTTGCCCACTGACAAAGACATGATCAGTCTATAATTTTAATGGTAGGTTTATTTGAACAGTGAGAGAGAATAACAACAAAAAAATCCAGAAAAACGCATGTCAACATTTTTTTGAAATTTATTTGCATTATAATGAGGGAAATAAGTATTTGACCCCTCTGCAAAACATTACTTAGTACTTGGTGGCAAAACCCTTGTTGGAAATCACAGAGGTCAGACGTTTCTTGTAGTTGGCCACCAGGTTTGCACACATCTCCGGAGGGATTTTGCAGATCTTTTCCAAGTCATTAAGGTTTCGAGGCTGACATTTGGCAACTCGAACCTTCAGCTCCCTCCACAGATTTTCTATGGGATTAAGGTCTGGAGACTGGCTAGGCCACTCCAGGACCTTAATGTGCTACTTCTTGAACCACTCCTTTGTTGCCTTGGCCGTGTGTTTTGGGTCATTGTCATGCTGGAATACCCATCCACGACCCATTTTCAATGCCCTGGCTGAGGGAAGGAGGTTCTCACCCAATATTTGACGGTACATGGCCCCGTCCATCGTTCCTTTGATGCGGTGAAGTTGTCCTGTCCCCTTAGCAGAAAAACACTCCCAAAGCATAATGTTTCCACCTCCATGTTTGACGGTGGGGATGGTGTTCTTGGGGTCATAGTCAGCATTCCTCCTCCTCCAAACACGGCGAGTTGAGTTGATGCCAAAGAGCTCGATTTCAAATACTTTTTTCCCTCACTGTATACCAGCAATCTTGCCCTTTACTTTTTACTCAAGGTCTTTCTACACTGAACAAAAATATAAACACAACATGTAAAGTGTTGGTCCCATGTTTCGTGAGCTGAAATAAAAGATCACAGAAATGTTCCATACGCACAAAAACTTTATTTCTCTCAAATGTTGTGCACAAATTTGTTTACATCACAGTTAATGATCATTTCTGCTTTGCCGAGATAATACATCCACCTGACAGGTGTGACATATCAAGAAGCTGATTACACAGCATGATCGTTACACAGGTGCACCTTGTGCTGGGGACAATAAAAGGCCACTCTAAAATGTGTAGTTTTGTCACACAACACATGCCACAGATGTCTCAAGTTTTGAGGGAGCGTGCAATTGGCATGCTGACTACAGGATTGTCCACCAGAGCTGTTGGCAGAGAATATAATGTTAATTTCTCTACCATAAGCTGCCTACAATGTCGTTTTAGAGAATTTGGCAGTACGTCCAACCAGCCTTACAACCGCAGACCACGTGTATGGAGCCGTGTGGTGGGGTTATGGTATGGACAGGCATAAGATGCGGACAACGAACACAATTGCATTTTATCGATGGCAATTTGAATGCACAGAGAGCCCGTGATGAGATCCTGAGGCCCATTGTCGTGCCATTCATCTGCCTCCATCACCTCATGTTTCAGCATGATAATGCACAGCCCCATGTCGCAAGGATCTGTACACAAATCCTGGAAGCTGAAAATGTCCCAATTCTTCCATGGCCTGCATACTCACCAGACATGTCACCCATTGAGCATGTTTGGGATGCTCTGGATCGACATGTACAACAGCGTGTTCCAGTTCCCGCCAATATCCAGCAACTTTGCACAGCCATTGAAGAGGAGTGGGACAACATTCCACAGGCCACAATCAACAGACTGATCAACTCCATGCGAAGGAGATGTGTCGCGCTGCATGAGGCAAATGGTGGTCACACCAGATACTGACTGTTTTTTTGATACACGCCCCTACCTTTAAAAAAAAAGGTATCTGTGACCAACAGATGTGTATCTGTATTCCCAGTCATGGGAAATCCATAGATTAGGGCCTAATTTATTATTTCAATTGACTGATTTCCTTAAATGAACTGTAACTCTGTAAAATCTTTGAAATACTTGCATGTTACATTTATATTTTTGTTCAGTAACATTGTCAAGAAACAGGCCAACTCAAGAGCATCTGAAATTGATTGAAACAAATAGACTGTAGAGGAACATGCCCAACCAATGACCGAACTGTGCATGATCTAATGTCATCTCATTAAACTTAGTCTTCATGAGAAGAAGACTATGTTTTTGACCTGGCTGAAAATCACTGGAGAAGCAGCAAAGATTATTGATCACAGAGCTCATGATATTAGGCTTGCTTGCTCATTCCTCTCCTGTATCTCTAGCACTCACCCCTTAATCTTTATTTCATGTTGCTCTGCTTAGTCACCTCACATGTTGTGACATGCAACTCCTGTGGAAGTTCTTATGACTTATCATGACACTTCAATTGTGAAACATCTGGCAGTACTTAGAGGGATCTCTCTCTCTTGGGTTCTCAGTTCTCAGTTAAGCCTTATTGACACAAGCAGAGCTCAGATACCGATTGTGAATAAACAGAACTTTCAGTAGCTGCTTGTTCCTTCCCTCTGAGCAGCCAGCAATGTGCGAATGACGACCCAACCAGCAGAACCACTGCATTGCAGTCATCAGAGCCAGATGGATAAGAATCATTTATTTCTCCAGCCCAGTCCATTCACTTCAATTCATTCTAATTGAGAACATGATCTTGGTGGAAGGAGAATATTACTTTCCCCAGCGTGACACCTGGTTAATATATCCATGTGAACATTAGAGGTGTGAATGGAGTCATGAGAGATTGGAAAGATTGAAATTGTAAATAAGATTAAGTAAAACGTTACTAATTTCGAGTCACGCGCTCAGATAATTTCCTATTTGATGGAAAACCTCTGTGAAAGGAGTGGAGTAGAATTTTGATGCCGTCATTTACTCTGATGGGTCTTTCGCAAACGAACAGCTCTTTTTGGTGAACATTGGGAACCGAATCTCATCTGTGAAAGAGCCGTTCATTTGACTCACTGATTTACATAATGTTACTACTGCTTAAGTTCTAAAAACATTCTCTGACGACTGTAATTCCTCACTGCAGGAACAATAGACAGTGAGGAGAGAGACTTTTTCTAGTCCAAACACATTTTTACAGTGCGTTAATTTCTTTCTTTTTTTGCAAGCCATCTAATAATTTGGTCAAGTAAAAATGTATTTTAACTCACATGTCATGATCTGACATAATGGCAGGCAACTTAGTAGGCTTTACATTAGAGATTTGCAATTTTTCATGGTTTTAGTTACATTTTTAGTTACTACTGAACAAAGAGCTGCTTGGGAGCCCGCTTGGGAGCCAAATGAACGTCTCTTTTAGCTGAACGGAGCCAAATGAGATGACTCACTGAAAAGACTCGGAATGCCCATCACTAATTTACTCCATCTGGCTGGTAGAAATAATGCATACAACCTTGTGTGCCATGTGTCTTCCTGTGGCAGGTCCTCACCTTAGATGGAGCGTTCCATTTGTACATCATTAGCAGATTTAATTTTGACTGGGCCATTCTCTGTCTCCATGGAGGTCCATGCAATGAATGAAAGCTATGTGGAAAAGGTCTGTCTGACTCTGTCCTAAATAATATAAGATTAGTATGGCTGTCATCTCCTCTGGACTCTTTTGAAGGGAATTCACAGTTATTACAATTTTCCTGAATTCATAGTTAATACTCTTTTCCTAAAATTAAGTTATTTGTTCCTATCGAGTGTTGCTTGGATACCAGTAATGCGATTTTCAGAAAATTACCCTATTTATTGCATTCTTAAACACAGGCAAATATTTTGTCACAGGTTCTGTGTGCTCAGAATAGTAACCAATTTACTTTAGTTCCTCTTGCCAAGTGTGAAGAATTATCATTTCTACTTGTCTACGCAATTATAAACCATAAGAAAAATATGCAGAAAATATTAAAACCCTTAACTTATTCCAAATGTTGTTGTGTTACAGCTTGAATTCCAAATTGATTAAATACATGTTTTTTCTCGCCCATCTACACACACAACACCCCATAATGACAAAGTGAAAACAATGTTTTTAGGAATATCTCATTTACATAAGTATTCACACCCCTGAGTCAATACATGTTAGGATCACCTTTGGCAGCGATTACAGCTGTGAGTCTTTCTAGGTAAGACTCTAAGAGTTTTTCACACCTGGATTGTACAATATTTGCACAGCTGTAAAATTCTTCAAGCTCTGTCAAGTTGGCTGTTGATCATTGCTAGACAGCCATTTTCAAGTCTTGTAATAGATTTTCAAGGCAATTTACATCACAATTGTAACTAGGCAACTCAGAAACATTCAATGTCATCTTGGTAAGAAACTCCTGTGTATATCTGGCCTAGAGTTTTAGTTCATTGTCCTGCTGAAAGGTGAATTTGTCTCCCAGTGTCTGGTAGAAAACAGACTAAACCAGGTTTCCCTCTAGGAATTTGTCTGTGCTTAGCTCTATTCCATTTTTTTATTCAAAAAAACTCCCTAGTCCTTGGCGATGACAAGCATACCCATAACATGATGCAGCCACCACCATGCTTGAAAATATAAAGAGTGGTACTCAGTGATGTGTTGTGTTGGATTTGCACCAAACATAACGCTTTGTTTTCAGTACATGAAGTTAATTTCTTTGCCACATTTTTTTGCAGTTCAACTTTAGTGCCTTGTTGCAAACAGGATGCATGTTCTGGAATATTGATTTTCTGTACAGGTTTCCTTCTTTTTACTCTGTCATTTTGTTTAGTATTGTGGAGTAACTACAATGTTGTTGATCCATCCTTAGTTTTCTCCTATTACAGCCATTAAACTCTAACTGTTTTAAAGTCACAATTGGCGTCATGCGGTTTCCTTCCTCTCTGGCAACTGAGTTAGGAAGGACGCCTGTATCTTTGTAGTGACTGGGTGTATTGATACACCATCCAAAGTGTAATTAATAACTTCACCATGCTAAAAGGGATATTCAATGTCTGCTTTTTTTTCTTCTTTTTTTTACCCATCTACCAATAGGTGCCCTTGTTTGCGAGGCATTGGAAAACCTCCCTAGTCTTTGTGGTTGAATCTGTGTTTGAAATTCACTGCTCGATTGAGGACCTAATATTGTATGTGTGGGGTACAGAGATGAGGTAGTCATTGAAAAATCATGTTAAATAATAATAAGCCATTTAGCAGACGCTTTTATCCAAAGTGACTTACAGTCATGTGTGCATACATTTTTACGTATGGGTGGTCCTGGGGATCGAACCCACTACCCTGGCGTTACAAGCGCCATGCTCTACCAATTGAGCTACAGAGGACCACACTATTATTATACACAGAGAGAGTCCATGTGATTTGTTAAGCAAATGTGTCCTTGTGATCTTATTTAGGCTTGCCATAACAAAGGGCTTGAACACTTATTGACTCAAGACATTGAATTTCTTTCATTTTTTATTAATTTCTAAACATAAAAAAAAAAAAAATCCACTTTGACATTATGGAATTACGTGTAGGCCAGTGACACAACATCTAAATGTAATACATTTTAAATTCAGTCTGTAACACAACTAAATGTGGAAAAAGTCAAGGGGTGTGAATAATGGCAATGTACATAACATCTTATACTCACATTCTGATATCTTCTAAAACAGGAAATGCACTGATTCAAAAATACAATACTTGTATAACCTTTGCCATTGTGATTGACCTTTCGTACAATTTCCCTGGTAAGGTCATTCAAACATACCTCATTGGGGGGTTGGTAATGCATTGCCTGAAGCATTATGCCATTGTTCATACTGTCAGAACACTCTGCCTATTACAATAGTTGGGTCGTTCCACCAATTGCCTTTTGAGAAGTATAACTTGGTTACTATAGTAAGTGCCTATTATGTGCCAAATAAAGTGTCTTTATTCATTTAAAAAATCTGATTTATTGAATTCTCCATGTGGTCTATTAAATAGCACTAATTTAACATAACAGGCTTTAAAAATAAGTATTGGTGAAGTGCGAGTGTTCGTTCACAAAAGGCATTTGTAAGTTTTTTTGTACATTGTGTTTCGATCCATACCTTTGCTGCTATGCCCACCCAAGGCTTTCTGCAGTTAACTAGTCTAGTGGCCTAATGAAACCTCTAGAAATCAACCAGACAGTGATCTACAAAGCCAAACTTAAGGTTACTTGCGTAACCCCGGTTCTCTGATAACATGAGTGAGGTATCTCACTATGTGGAATTCCCTTCGGGGGCGTAGTCACAGGAAGCTCTAATCGCACAATGTCTGTCATAGACAGACTGGAAGCGTGGTGAATAGTGGGGAACCCCACTCCTTATAAGGCGCCACGGTCCCACCATACTATGGGGTTGAGATCTGGAGACTGGCTAGGCCACTCCAGGACCTTGAAATGCTTCTTACGAAGCCACTCCTTCGTTGCCCGGGCGGTGTGTTTGGGATCATTGTCATGCTGAAAGACCCAGCCACGTTTCATCTTCAATGCCCTTGCTGATGGAAGGAGGTTTTCACTCAAAATCTCACGATACATGGCCCCATTCATTCTTTCCTTTACACGGATCAGTCGTCCTGGTCCCTTTGCAGAAAAACAGCCCCAAAGCATGATGTTTCCACCCCCATGCTTCACAGTAGGTATGGTGTTCTTTGGATGCAACTCAGCATTCTTTGTCCTCCAAACACGACGAGTTGAGTTTTTACCAAAAAGTTATATTTTGCTTTCATCTGACCATATGACATTCTCCCAATCCTCTTCTGGATCATCCAAATGCACTCTAGCAAACTTCAGACGGGCTTGGACATGTACTGGCTTAAGCAGGGGGACACGTCTCGCACTGCAGGATTTGAGTCCCTGGCGGCGTAGTGTGTTACTGATGGTAGGCTTTGTTACTTTGGTCCCAGCTCTCTGCAGGTCATTCACTAGGTCCCCCCGTGTGGTTCTGGGATTTTTGCTCACCGTTCTTGTGATCATTTTGACCCCACGGGGTGAGATCTTGCGTGGAGCCCCAGATCGAGGGAGATTATCAGTGGTCTTATATGTCTTCCATTTCCTAATAATTGCTCCCACAGTTGATTTCTTCAAACCAAGCTGCTTACCTAGTGCAGATTCAGTCTTCCCAGCCTGGTGCAGGTCTACACTTTTGTTTCTGGTGTCCTTTGACAGCTCTTTGGTCTTGGCCATAGTGGAGTTTGGAGTGTGACTGTTTGAGGTTGTGGACAGGTGTCTTTTATACTGATAACAAGTTCAAACAGGTGCCATTAATACAGGTAACGAGTGGAGGACCGAGGAGCCTCTTAAAGAAGAAGTTACAGGTCTGTGAGAGCCAGAAATCTTGCTTGTTTGTAGGTGACCAAATACTCATTTTCCACCATAATTTGCAAAGAAATTCATTAAAAATCCTACAATGTGATTTTCTGGATTTTTTTTCTCAATTTGTCTGTCATAGTTGACGTGTACCTATGATGAAAATGACAGGCCTCTCTCATCTTTTTAAGTGGGAGAACTTGCACAATTGGTGGCTGACTAAATACTTTTTTCCCCACTGTATGCCACATTACAGATATCTTGAACAGAGATGCTTTTGAACAATTATTATTGAACTATTATTTATTAAATTTCCAATGGTGCCCTGAGGACAACAATACAACAAATTCAAAATGATACAAATTAAATAAACTACAAATTACAGAATCAACACTACAGCTTCAAACATCACAAATAAAATTATTTACATTCAATCCAAACAGTTGCAATTCTCATTAAATTCATTCAAGTCCTAAACTGCCCTAGAGGCACCAGAGACTCAAGATGTAGGGAGCTTTGCAGGTTATTCTAAAAATGGGGGGGCACTAAAACTGAAGGCAGCTTTACCTAGATCAGAACGTACTAGCGGAACGTCGAGAGTTACCCATCCCTGTGAACGGGTTTGGTGTCTCATATATAAAAAAAATTAACAGTAAAGTGAGGTAGGTCGGAAGCTTGTGTAGTAAAGCTTTCTACGGGACTTTAATTAGGACCAGCCAACCTTTTGATACAAGATGCAGTGATGCATATTAAACTGTCACCTATGATAAAGAGAAGGGCACTATGGTAGACGACATCCAAACGTTTAAGAGTAGTGGCTGCTGCATTCCAATAAATGGTGTCACCATAGTCAAGAACTGGCAGGAAAGTTGACTGTACAATCTGCTTCCTGCTGTTTAGGGAGAGGCAATATCTATTTCTATAAAATAAGCCTACTTTAAATCTCAGCTTTTCAACTTCTTAACTAGCTCATTCATATGTCAGTCCAAAAGCCCAGATATTTATAAGCAGGAACCTGCTAGTTGAAAGAACCATTCAATGCATACATGTGTAAGCCTTCAGAAATATTTCTATGAGAATTAGAAAACAGCATACATTTATTTTTTCCCACATTAAGTACCAATTTGAAATCAACAAGGACTTTCTACATGGCGACAAAATCTGATTGCAGCTCCAACATAGCCTGGTCAGCTGTAGGGGCAATAGAGTACATAACAGTGTCTGCATATAGATTAATGTTACAGGTTTTTGCAGCTAGACCAATATTATTTATATAAACAGTAAGAGGACAGGCCCCAAAATCGAGCCCTGGGGGACACCTTTAGTACTATCGAGTCAACTTGACTTGACACAATCAGAAAGCACACAGTGTCCTGTCTGACAGATAGAGTAGTTCCCAAACCACAATGAACATGACGCAGCCATACCTCTGGTGGAGTGAGCTCTCAAGCCCTCCAGAGGTGGTAAACCCTTGCTATTATAAGCCATTATAATAGCCTCCACTATCCAGTGGGATAGACGCTGGTGAGAAATGGGCTTGCCCATGCAGAGGGGTGCCCAAGAAACAAAGAGCTGGTCGCTCTTTTGCTGGACACGAGCAATGGAGACACTCTTCTTCTGTGGAGGAAAAGGGTTGTGGGTGAACAGCTCTACATTGAGGCAATTGTAAGCACTGCTGACTTTAGGCACAAAAGCGGGGTTAGGTTGTAAGATAACCTTGGATAACCTCGGGGCATTTTGCAGGCACGAGTGGTTGACTGACAGTGCGTGTAGCTCACTCAACCGCTTTGTGGAAGGCTTGAACGGCTGCTGTGAAATGGCCTCAAGCGCAATAGATAGGCCCCATGATGGGACTAAAGCAGGGATCTTTAACCGTTTCTTGCCCAGGGACCCCCTCCTAGTCAAACCGGTGACCTAGGGACCCCAATCATGCATTAGCAAAGACAATTTTTTCACATCTTGTTTTACCATCAGATGAATGATAATGGCAAGGAGAAGTAATCGACATTTTAAAATGAAAAGATTTGGTAGATCGTTTTCATTATTTTGACCTTCCCACATTATAATTGGAAGAGGAAGTATAGGCCTAAAGGTAGCAAAGCAGCTGTTTAGCTAGTTAAACATACTGTAGGTTTGCCATATCTTGGCTAAAATGTATGTCTGAGTCAAGAAAGCTTACCAGTAGGGGTACTGGTAGCCTATTCGCAATACTTTTTTCAAAGCCTATGTCAGATACTCCAGTGAGTGTCACTTGCTCCAATGAGTGTAATTTGCTCAATATTAGGAGTTGATAAATAATGTTGACATCATTAGAAAGAAAATGTTCTCCTCTTCTACTCTAGGTAAGTAATTCAAAATGTGTTTATTCTATTGTTGCTAGCGATATTCCTAAAAGAAACAAAAATAAATAAATAAATAAACTGCAGTACCTCAGCAGAACACTAAGGCGCTGCGGACCCCCCGGTTGAATACCCCTGGACTAAAGGCATGGACACTACGCAATCACCCTTCATAAAATGTTAATAATATTAGAGATAATTATTTATTTCAGCTTTTATTTCTTTCATCACATTCCCAGTGGGTCAGAAGTTTACATACACCCAATTAGTATTTGGTAGCATTGCCTTTAAATTGTTTAACTTAGGTCAAACGTTTCAGGTAGCCTTCCACAAGCTTCCCACAAAAAGTTGGGTGAATGTTGGCCCATTCCTCCTGACAGAGCTGGTGTAACTGAGTCAGGTTTGTATGCCTTGCTCGCACACGCTTTTTCAGTTCTGCCCACAAATTATCTATAGAATTGAAGTCAGGACTTTGTGATGGCCAATACCTTGACTTTGTTGTCCTTAAGCCATTTTGCCACAACTTTGGAAGTATGTTTGGGGTCATTGTCCATTTGGAAGACCCATTTGCGACCAAGCTTTAACTTCCTGACTGATGTCTTGAGATGTTGCTTCAATATATCCACATTTTCCTTCCTCATGATGGCTTCTATTTTGTGAAGTGTACCAGTCCCTCCTGCAGCAAAGCACCCCCACAGCATGATGCTGCCACCCCTGTGCTTCATGGTTGGGATGGTGTTCTTTGGCTTGCAAAAGCCCCCTTTTTCCTCCAACCATAATGATGGTCATTATGGACAAACAGTTCTATTTTTGTTTCATCAGACCAGAGGACATTTCTTCAAAAAGTACGATCTTTGTCCCCATGTGCAGTTGCAAACCGTAGTCTGGCTTTTTTATGCCGGTTTTGGAGCAGTGGTTTCTTCCTTGCTGAGCAGGCCTCTCTCATCTTTTTAAGTGGGAGAACTTACACAATTGGTGGCTGACTAAATACTTTTTTCCCCCACTGTAAGTGTATGTAAACTTCCGACTTCAACTGTATGCCACTGCAGTCATATTGTCTTTCCTGACCAGGATGTGACAATTCCAAAGAAAAGGGCCAAAAGCACTGTAAGCAGCTTTAGGTAATTTATGTGTGGGGACCACAATCCGTTCACTGCTCTGCCCTCGTGGACTGCGCCCACCATGTGAAAGATGCGTCTGTCTAAACTACTTTCCTCGCAGACACTTTGGCAAAGATCGAGCGGCCACACATGGTAAGGACACCATTATCCTCCGATTGAGGTGACGATGGGGACACAGGTGTAGGGTAGACACCCAGTGCTGAAAATCTCTCATCCTCATGCACTTCAGGGGAGTTAGGGCAACCTCCACACAATTTCTGAAAGTCAGAGGGGCTAGTGCTAGCCCGAAAGGGACAACGAGATACTTGTAGGCCGTGCCCTGATTGGCGAACCTGAGAAATCTCCTGTGGGCTGGTCGGATGCTATGTGAAAATAAGCATCCTGCAGATCGACTTGGCAAATGGAGCGAGACAGCACATTGTGTAGCATATGAAACATGAACTTTTTCAGATATCTGTTGAGAACCCCCCCCCCCCCCCCCCCCCACACACACACACACACACACACACACACACACACACTTCAAGGGAACCAGGAAGTACCGAGAATATAAACCGAATTGGCTTTTTTATGCTTGTACTGCTCTGATTGCCCCGTTGCTCAACAGAGAGGAGATTTCCTGCTCTAGTATTTGAGTCACTGCTCACTACTGAAACCTAAATTCCATTGAAAGTGGTTGGTTTCACAACAAACTGAAGCCTGTAACCCTTTGTAACTGTGGACAAGACCCAGGGATGGAATGTGTATGCGCGCCAGTTCTCCACTTTTGTGGCCAGTTGCCCATAGGCTTGATGACTCTCACCCATCAGTGATACCGTAGCGCCGTCTGGTGGAGTTATGGGGAGTCACCCTTTGGTTATACACTTGTTCTGTGCCCTTGGCTAGACACCTGGGTGCAACAGAGGTATATTTGTTTGAAAAGGCAGTGATTGCATACGGAATGGAGACATTGCTTTGTGGCAACTGGAACTTTGTCTTCTGGCCTCTTGCAAAGCTAACAAGGATGCCGAGGGGAGAGCTATAGAATGGAGGACACTCGGAGGAAGAGTGGGCACAAAACGATGGGTTGCTGCAAGGGGGATATGGCTCTGGGAAAGCAGATGAGCCACTCCTTGTCCGTCAGGCTGGACAGGTTCAGCCACGGGCCCTCTCTCCTACCACCGCAAGGCTCATGGTGTGCCCACAACCTTGGATAGTGCCACTGGAGGCGCGTAGGTTGAGGTCCGAGATGACACAGATCTCTTCCCAGAGAGCTGGGTTGGGCATGCCCGAATCCAGGAGGTTGCCCATTTCATTCAGCAGCTTGCCCTCATGCCATCAGTATAGAGGTGACATTCAGCTCAATCTTGAGCTTGGCTGCAGTCCGTTTGCACACGTGGAGTAGCCCGTACTCCAGGCTGTGAGAGGAAGGCCCTGCACTTAGTGCGCTGGAAGGCTTCGAGGTCTGAGCCAGGGGGTCTTCTTCCCCTTCCTTATACTCTACGCGGAAGATGCGCAGAATACTGTCGTCCTCCTCCTCGTCCATCCCCATGTCTCCCTCCCCTGCTGTTAGTTCATCTAACAGCGGGTGGAAATCCAGGGGGGAGAATGTCCATAACCTCGGCCTAGCTGGTCTCGGTTCAGGGTGGTTGGGTTGCCTCTTCGCCCAAAGGCTGGGAGGAAGAATAGCCTCGTGGGGGGGCTGCTTTGTGCACCCTGCGCTTGAGTCTGGACTTCGGCAACTCCTTGCAATGCATACAGGACTCTGGGTTAGCGAGAGCTGTCTGGTCATACTCCAGTCCCAAGCAGGCAACACAGATAGGATGAGTGTTCTTCTCTGACATAAATAACCCAGACGGACATGGGTGTGGGGATGCAGGGGGCCTACTCGGTTCACCCTGTGAAGGGGTAGTAGTAGCCATAGCTCCGGCTAGTGGGAAGTCCGGGCTATGCGTGTGCTGACCAACACTTAGCAGTTCACCTTGTGGGCTAGTAGCCTAGCTATAGCTAGCACACTGCTAGCTAAAGAAAAAGCATGTTGCGTAAGTCTTTGGTGAACTAGCTAGGTTAGCGTTGCCTTGCAGCGTGGGCTAACTGAATCTCAAAAGTTTGTTTTCTCTCTTCCACCATGGTGGAAACAAGCAGCACAAAGCAAGTAGCTAAGTGGGTTAGTGGGGCGAAGGCTAGCTTTTTGGCGCTACTGTCGAATGGAGAATGAGAAACAAACTTTTCCTTTCAGTAAAGTACTCAATCATCTCGACGAGAAGCTGTAATCCTACGCTCTGCGGCAAGTCCTAGCAGGTCACCTGTGAACAGTTAAGCAGGAAAACAGTGATTCAAGTTGTACTGAGGAGAGCATAGAATGAGTTTGTGATCTCCGTGAGGAATAAACACAATAATGAGTTAGAGGGCGGGACCGTGGCGCTTTATAAGGAGTGGGGTTCCCATTATTCGCACACTTCCTGTCTGCCTGCGACAGACGTTGTGTGATTGAAGCTCTTGTGACTCCGCCCCCGAAGGACATTCCCCATAGTGAGATACCTAAACGAGTATTTGAAAGAAAACACAGAGGAGTGAGTGCCCAATTAGGCCTATGGGAGAGCACAACAAAAACAAGATGTACTAACAGCTATTACTAACAAACTGAAATCGAAGCTCAGAATAAGATTAAATAAACCGAAAGTTGTGTTGTTTTATCTGTGTTTGTTGGTGTGAAAACTTCTATCAGGCACTCTGAAGTAGATAGGTATAGAGGCACAATGCAGGGTAACTACAATGTTGGTACACATTATTAAGAAGTACACATTACTACAAAAAATTGTTTTCACCTGTTTGCATTGTGGACAATTTAAAGATTCAGCCCACAGTAAGTGTAATTCTAAAGAGAGGGGAGGTTTAAACACCATCTATTTGCATTTGTTTCACATATTTATTTATTCCTCATCTTTATGTGTGAATTGTATCATGTATATTTATGAAGCCAACAATGAAATCAACCAAATAGATTGAGCGCATACATACATACGGTATAGGTCTGACTTACTCTCAGACTCCCGCTGTGTCAGTGACATCCATTCCCTCTGGACTGTGTTGAATGGGTGTTAGCGGCAGAGGCAGTCCCTCCTGCTGGCCCTGGCTCAGGCCCTGGCAGCTGTGAGTCCCTGCATGGGCTCTGCTCTCCTCCAGCTTGATGAAGTCACAGCAGCATGGCTCCTCGTAGCACTGTGTGGTCTCCGTGTCTTTATGAGCGTGCCACTACTGGCTCATGATTGGTGCGATGGAGATGAGGGCAGCCACGGCCCACAGCACACACACCATGAGCAGCGCCCGCCATTTCCCCAGTAGAGAATGGTACCTGAGGGGCCGTGTGATGGCGATATAGCGGCCCACGGCCATGGTGCACAGAGTCTCAATGCTGTCCTTCACAGAGGACATCCATGGACATCCAGAGCTCACAGGCTGTGCCGCTGAGGAGCCAGTGCCCTGTCACCACCAGGGAGGCCCCCAGTGGTATGCAGCCCATTATGAGGTCAGCGCTGACAAAGAAGGTGATGAAGACGTTGGAAGTTGTCTGGAGGTGGAGGGTGTGGGCGATGCTGAGGATGACCAGTAGGTTGCCAGCAACTGTCATGTAGATAATAACCAGCAGAACAGGCCAATGGTTCAGCCGGGGGGCTGGTACGATCCAGGCATTGGCAGGGGGATTATTTCTCGCTGATGAAAGATAAGGGCCATATGTTTCGAAGCCGTATCGCAAGTGATGATTAAACACAACGTCGGGATTGTAGTTCACATAAGGCAGTTGTGGGCGAAGCTAATGGCTAACAACTGTAAGGAGAAGGCTGAATGCCCCCTAGAGTTTGAGAGCTATGGGGACATCGGGATGTGGCTGCGCTGTTGATGTCATGTTAATCAGGCCTTTTGATTTGAACATATGGATTGCTTTAGTTTTGTAAGGTAGGCTACCCATTTTAATTATTGAATTTATGGATCAAGCCTTAGCAGTCATTCTGATCTTGTTCCCAATGATCAGTGCTTTAGTTTATGTTGCTGTCCAGTGGTTCTGAATTTGCGACGCAACGACTGTCCAAGTTCCCTGTGCAATAGCCTTTTCATTTGTGCTAGGTTATTTGATTTAATTTATACACTACCAGTCAAACGTTTGGACACACCTACTCATTCAAGGGTTTTTCTTTTTTTAACTATTTTTTACATTGTATAATAATTGTGAAGACATCAAAACTATTAAATAACACATATGGAATCATTTAGTAAACAAAAAAGTGTTAAACAAATTATAGTATATTTTATATTTGAGAATCTTCAAATAGCCACCCTTTGCCTTGATGGCATTCTTTCAACCAGCTTCACCTGGAATGCTTTTCCAACAGTCTTGAAGGAGTTCCCACATATGCTGAGCACTTGAGTTGGACTACTCTGCGGTCCGACTCATCCCAAACCATCTCAATTGTGTTGAGGTCGGGGGAATTGTGGAGGCCAGGTCATCTGATGCAGCACTCCATCACTCTCCTTCTTGGTAAAATAGCCATTACACAGCCTGGAGGTGTGTTGGGTCATTGTCCTGTTGAAAAACAAATGATAGTCCCACTAAGCCCAAACCAGATGGGATGGCGTATCGCTGTAGAATGCTGTGGTATCCATGCTGGTTAAGTGTGCCTTGAATTCTAAATAAATCACAGACAGTGTCACCGGCAAAGCACCCCCACACCATAACACCTCCTCCTCCATGGGAAATACACATGCGGAGATCATCCGTTCACCCACACCACATCTCACAAAGACACGGCGGTTGGAACCCAAAATCTCAAATTTGGACTCCAGACCAAAGGACACATTTCCACCGGTCTAATGTCCATTGCTCGTGTTTTTTGGCCCAAGCAGGTCTCTTCTTCTTATTGGTGTCCTTTAGTAGTGGTTTCTTTGCAGCAATTCGACCATGAAGGCCTGATTCACACAGTCCCCTCTGAAAAGTTGATGTTGAGATGTGTCTGTTACTTGAACTCTGTGAAGCATTTATTTGGGCTGCAATTTCTGAGGCTGGTAACTCTAATGAACTTATCCTCTGCAGCAGAGTTAACTCTGGGTCTTCCATTCCTGTTGCGGTCCTCATGAGAGCCAGTTTCATCATAGCGCTTGATGGTTTTTGCGACTGCACTTGAAGAAACGTTCAAAATCTTGAAATGTCCCATATTGACTGACCTTCATGTCTTAAAGTAATGATGGACTGTCGTTTCTCTTTGCTTATTTGAGGTGTTCTTGCCATAGTATGGACTTGGTCTTTTACCAAATAGGGCTATCTTCTGTATACCCCCCCCCCCCCCGACTTTGTCACAACAACTGATTGGCCAAACACATTAAGAAGGAAAGAAATTGCTCAAATTAACTTTTAAGAAGCAACACCTGTTCATTGAAATGCATTCCAGGTGACTACCTCGTGAAACTGGTTGAGAGAATGCCAAGAGTGTGCAAAGCTGTCATCAAGGCAAAGGGTGTCTATTTGAATAATCTCAAATATAACATATATTTTAATTTATTTAACACTTTTTTGGTTTCTACATGATTCCATGTGTTATTTCATAGTTTTGATGTCTTCACTATTATTCTACAATGTAGAAAATAGTACAAATTAAGAAAAACCCTGGAATGAGTAGGTGTGTCCAAACTTTTGACGGGTATTGTATATGTTACAGCACTTAATAAATACGTTGAAATGGAACCGAATGATCTGTTTCTATTCTGTCCTCTTTAAATGGATAGATGGACTAGATGGGCTATATGGCCTACGGTATAGGTCGAATGTGATAGTCTGCCAATAACCAGCCTATCACTCCATTCCTATTCAATTCAGAGTTTAGAGAAATGAATTGAATTATTATCAGGCTGGTTAATGCAATGCCATGTCTGTTGAATTTGGAAAATCCACCCGCACTCGGCCCCGCCACACCTACTCAGCCTGTCAGGAGCTGCTATTGCGTTGTGGCCGTGCATACTGCATAGTTTTTACTAAACGATACGTGCTAAATAGTATGTAACGATGAGTACATAGTATGCAATTTAAGTATGCAGTATGCTAGGATGGGTATTCGGACACATGCTGCGCGTCTCCTCTGTGAAGGAATTCAAATCAATAGTGTTTTTCCTGAGCCTCTCTCTCCGTCTTAGTGTTTAAAGCAACAATCCACAACCACAATGTTTTAACTACACTCTTAGAGAAAATGATTCCAAAGGGGTTCTTCGGCTGTTCCCATAGGAGAACCCTTTTTGGTTCCACGTTGAACCCTTTTGGGTTCTAGATAGCACCTTTCTTTCTAAGAGTGTACAGTATTGCAACAACAGTGCTTCCCTTTCTGTGCCATGTTCGTCTTAGTGGTAATTGTAACCCGACATGGAACCTGGCACTGAACACCAACCTGGGTATCCATCACCTGGTATAAAGATGGACATACAGTATCACCCCATGTTGTGTGAAGTGAAGACACGACATGGTGTAATTACCAGTGCTGGTTTTCCAAAACGCTGAATCATCCAACTGCAGACACTAAACCCTGTTGGAAGTGTGCTGTGCTGGCTCCATTTCACCAGGATCTTGTCTGTTGGTGTGATAAGGTGAAGTGGTCTGATCAGTTTCACTATAATAGCGTGTATAACGGCCTGGACCTGGAACCTGATATATATGAGCCTGACACAGAGCACTAGAAACCAAGTTTGATGCAATACAACCCAAACAAAACAGTATGGAAATATGCTTATAGAATGTTAACTAGATGTGTGTACTGACAAAATTCCTGTTCAATTCCCAACAAGACCGTGTACTTGCACTTGTACACAAGCTCTTATGCTCAAGACAATTTACCATATAGAATGATGCAACTGTTTACAAGCCATGCAGTTGAATATTTTAACAGAATTAAGGCATGATTGTGTGATCTCTTCTCAGACTCAGTAGAGTCAACTGAAGTGACCCACTAACTGTAAAGCTTATGGAATAATCTTTAGTTTACACCAGGGGTGTCAAACTCATTTTAGCTCAGGGGCCACATGGAGGAAAATCTATTCCCAAGTGGGCCGGACCGGAAAAATCATGGTATATATAACTTAAAAACAACAACTTCAGATTGTTTTCTTTGTTTTAATACGAGCAACATACAACATAAAGCTGAAGCCTGAGGACAGTGTGTCCAAAATAGTACAAGCACAACATCACTGTTAATCATAAAACACGTCAAGTTTATTTGAAAATTCTAAAGAAAAAGAACACACAATGCCTCAGTGATTAACAGAACTGTTTCACAGATCACAGAACTATATCAGGGTATCATTTCTCAGGCAGAAATGTAGATACAAATAATGAAATCCTGTTCCCCAAACAAGTGCAAGAACCACAGAGTCAAGAATAGGTTAAATATACAAATAAAATAAAATCAATTAAAAACAATAGCACATCAACATAAAAACATATAAACATAAAGCTGGAGCCTGAGGACAGTGTCCAAAAGCACAACATCACTATTAATCATAAAACACCTCAAGTTATTTGAAAGTTCTGAGGACAAAGAACACACAAACACACAATGCCTCAGTGATTCACAGAAGTATATCACAGATCACAGAACTATATCAGGGTGTCATTTCTCAGGCAGAAATGTAGATAAAAATAATGAAACCCTGTTCCCCAAACAAGTGCAAGAACCACAGAGTCAAGAATAGGTTAAATAATAAAATAAAATAAAAACAATTAAAAACAATAGCACTTCAACATAAAAACATATAAACATAAATCTGAAAGCGTTGCTCAAACTCCCGTAACAGTCCCGTTATTTTATCTTTGAACCGCTTCATGTCTGCCACATGTTGGGTCGCGCACACATTTTTCAGACAGGGGAAGTGAGCTGCATCACCACCGGCAAGTTGCGTCTCCCACAATGACAGCTTCAACTTGAAAGAACGTATGCTGTCATAATACTGCGTGACAACTTTGTTGCGCCCTTGCAGCTGTTTGTTCAAGTTATTCAGGTGCTCTGTAACATCCACCATAAATGCAAGGTCCTGCATCCATTCTGCGGAATGAAATTCTAACACTGGTTTGCCCTTTTCTTCCATGAACTGTTCAATTTCTTCTCGTAAATCAAAGAAACGCCTCAGCACAGCACCTCGGCTTAACCATCTTACCTCAGTGTGGTATGACAGGCCATAGATGTGGTCTTTCTCTCTGAGAAGGCTGTCAAACTGACGGTGATTCAGGCTTCTGGATCGGATGAAATTAACAGTTTGGATGACCACCTTCATGACGTTATCCATCTTTAATGACTTGCAACACAAAGCCTCCTGGTGCAAAATACAGTGAAAAGTCAAAAAATCACATCCTCCATTTGCAGATTGCACTTTCTCTCTGAACTTTGTCACAACGCCTGCTTTTTTCCCGATCATTGAGGGCGCACCATCTGTAGCCAGGCTGACAGCGCGGGACCAGTCCACTCCGACCCTGTCCAGCGCGCCTACGAGTGCGGTAAAAATATCAGCTGCTGTCGTTGTATCTGTCATCGGCACCAACTCCACGAACTCCTCGGTGACGGTCAATGTGTCATCAACTCCGCGGATGAAAATGGCCAGGTGTGCAACATCTGTAATGTCCGTGCTTTCATCAATTGCAACCGAAAACGCAATAAATGACTTTACTTTTTGCTTCAACTGACTGTCAAAATCCACTGAAAGATCGGAAATCCTGTCTGCAACTGTGTTTCTTGTCAGGCTGATATTTGCAAAAGCCTGCCGCTTTTCAGGGCACACAATCTCCGCTGCCTTCATCACGCATGTTTTTACAAATTCACCCTCACTAAATGGTTTTGAAGCCACTGCGATTTCATTAGCAATGAGGTAGCTAGCTTTCACTGCAGCGTCACTGATGTCTCGGCTGTGAGTAAACACAGACTGCTGTTTCTTCAGACCCGCCAACAGTTCATTCACCTTCTCTCATCTCCGCTGTCCTTGAAAGTTGTCATATTTGTCGGCATGAAGACTCACATAGTGGCGACGAAGGTTATATTCTTTCAGCACTGCAACATGCTCTGAACACACCAAACATACAGCTTTCCCATTCAATTCCGTGAATAAATAGGATGACCATTTTTCTTGGAACACTCTGCACTCTGCGTCCACTTTTCTCTTTTTTGACAGAGACATATTGGGGCAATGAGGGTGCCAAAGCACATAATGTTAAAAGTAGAAGCCGTAATAAATATCGCGGGCAAAACAAAGTAGCTCATTGGCTGCACGTGCTTGACCTACTTGCTCTGCCCCGGTATAAACAGTTTGCTTGCTTAACACAATTGCTATTGCGCCATCCAGTGGACGCAATTGGAACAGCAGTTTATTTTATTGAAAAATTGCAGCGCATTTTTATACTTTACAAAATAAAATAAAAAATATATATATTTTTTTATTAAATCATCTCGCGGGCCGGATTAAACCCGTTTGCAGGCCTGATCCGGCCCGCGGGCCGGACGTTTGACACCCCTGGTTTACACCTACCAAAAAAACTACAAATTATGTTTCCAGCCACCCAACATTGCACTAAATGCAGCTGCTCTGTATCAGAACTCATAACTTGTTCCTGAGTTTACCATACCAGAGAATTGTAATGGCTCCTCCCCATTGTTAACAGGTACTAACACATCTTCCCTATAAAGGATTTAACATTTCAACTTGATTCTCACAACTCTGTGATTAGGCTGTAGGTGTATGAGGAAAGGGGGATACCTAGTCAGTATGGGGGCCTGCCTGAATTGATTATTATTTATTTTATTATTAAACTTTTAATTTATACAGGGTGGGTCATTTGCAAGGGAGCCTTATAAATATAAGGAGATATAAATAATATCAATAAAATAAGTACAACAAATTCACATATCACCTCCCTTAATTTCAAGGTGGCCTGAAGGCTAATCCATGAGCTGGGGGCACAAAAACTAAAAGTATTATTCCCCAGGTCAGTGGAGACCCACGGGACCTCCAGAACCAGCCAGCCCAGGGAGTGGGTCTGAAAATTACTGGATCTCCAGTTAATGCGTGAGCTGAGGTAGTGGGGGAGTCTCTGAAGAACCGCTTTATGTACAAAAAGTAGCCAATTCTGGGCCCTTCTGGTAGTCAGAGACTCCCTGCCAACAGAACTATACAAAATGCAGTGATGTGTACGAAAATTGTCCCGAGTGATAAAACACAGTGCTGAATGATAGACTGAATCTAAAGTTTTTAAAGAAGAGGCTGTTGCATGCTTTTAGATTATATCACCATAATCAAGTACTGGGAGAAGCGTTGCTAGAACAATCTTCCTTCTACTTTCCAAAGCGAGGCATGATTTATTTGTGTAAAAAAAATCAATCTCACCTTTTTTGTCAGTTTTCAATGTGTGTTTTAAAAGAGAGCTTAACGTCATGCCAAATACCCAAGTAGTTATAATGGGGAACTTGTTCAATTTGGACTCCCTTCAATGTGCAAATATGCAGGTCCTCAGGGTCAATATTTACGAAACCTAGAGAACAACAAACTTGATTTTATTAGCATTTAGCACTAGTTTAAGATCAGTAAGCGATTTTTTAATTGAGTCAAAACCAATGAATGTCATGAATGACCTGCTGTACTGAGGGGGCACAGGAGTAAATAATTGTATAATCCGTGTAGAGATGAATGTTACATGTTTTCACAGATATATAAATAATATTGGTCTAACTAGTGAAGAGAACAGGGCCCAAAATTGACCCCTGCGGCACACCTTTCGTAATATTGTGGAAACTAGATTTGATACAGTCAGTAAGCACACATTGTATCCTGTCCGTTAGATAGGCATCTTGCAATTGGTTCAAGAACTGATCTAGGCCTATTTCAGACAACCTTTGAACAAGAAAGAAATGGTCAACTGTATCAAATGCCTTCGACAGGTCAATCAATAAGACAGCATAATGATTTTTTGTCTAAACAATATAGCACATCATCTAAGACAAGTGTAGCTGCAGAAACAGTGCTATGTTCTGGTCTAAAACCAGATTGGTGCTCATTAAGAATAGAATGAGAAGTTAAAAAAGTTAAGCTGAGAGTTGGCCAGGGACTCTAAAACTTTGGCAAGGGAAGATAGCTTGGAAATTGGACAGTAGTTATCCAAGTCAGAAGGATCTCCGTCTTTGTGTGGGGGTAGGACTTGTGCCGTTTTCCAGATCTTAGGGATAACCCCAGAAACAATTATCAAGCTAAAGATATAGGTTAATGAGTCTGCAATAAATGGGCAGAAAGCTGCAGCAAAAAAGGATCAAGTGAGTCAGCCCCAGTGGATTAAAAAAAATATATATATATCTTCAATAAGGCACTTAGTACATCATAGACATCAAATGGTTGAAATGAAAATGAGGAATGTATATCTGGGAATGTATCGTTCTCTGCAACCTGGCTCGAGGTGAGTAACGGAATCCCTCGGCTGGAATCAGAGTTTTCAGAAGCTATTTTATCAAATAGGTGGCCTGCTGAGGTAAAGTGGTAATTAAAAGCATCACAAATGTCCATCTTATCTGTTATGGGACCAGAGGCTGTCATAACCTGCTGGGGTAATGAGGGAATGGAGTTTTGTTTCAGAGATTTGACTACCTTGCAGAAGGCAGCTTGATTCCCACCATTCGTAGATACACATTTCAAGAAGTATGCAGATTTTTTTTCTTCTAACCAGGGATAGACATCTATTTCTCAAGCGTTTGAAGGGCTGCCAGTGAGACGTAGAATCAGTCAGCCTTAACCCAAGCTAAATGTATCTCCTGAAGTTTATCTGATAGTTCATTCATGACCCAGGCATTAGCTCTATCCTTTACCCATAGTTTCTTGAATGGAGCATGCTTATCTGTAATAGAGTTGAGCAAAGAAGTAAAACAATTTAGGGCCTGATCCAAGTCAGAGATATCTAACAACCCCCCATTCACACAATCCCAGATCAGAAAATAATTATTGCCTATAATTTCTCTTTGTAATAATGCAAGGGCGAGATTTAGGTAGCTTTGCATCTCTTATGCAGGCAACGAGACAATGGTCACTAATTAGCAAAAATGTAATTAGGGCATTTGTCAAAATAATATCTAAAAGAGTAGATTTTTCAGGGTGTTTAAAGTTGGGGCGTGTTGGTTCATTTATCAACCGAGTTAGGCTGAAAGATATCTGTATTGAGCTAAATCTATCAGAAGCTGGCATCAACCAATCCAGATTAAGATAACCCAAAATGTATAATTCAGATTTAGCATAGTTAGATAGCAAGTCAGACAATTGGCTAAGAGCACATGTTGAGGCAGAGGGATACATTCCCACTAGTGTAAATTGGCCATTATTACCAAGGCCCACATTTAGGACTAGACATTCAAATTCCTTAGGGACAGAGTTAGTGTCCTTTGTAAATATGGCAACTTCTCCACCTCTGCCAACTCTGTCAGATCTAAGAACATTATAACCTGCCAGAGTAACATCCGGCATAGTCCTATTTAGCCAAGTTTCAGATATTACCAGAATGTCCATGTTGGCTTAAGAGGCCAGAGTTATAATAAAATCCATTTGAGATCAAACTTCTGGCATGCCGCAGCTGTGGGATTTCAGATCAGACGGAGTCTCTAATACAAGCATAGGCCTACATTGCTCAGTTGGTAACCCCTTATTTGAAAATAACATAGGGCTAGATTGATACAAGATTGTCTAGAACTGTATCATTGGGCCTATGCTTTGAGCGAGGACATGGATTAAAACAAGTAAATGACGGTTACCTGTTGTGGGCCTGCAGTAGGATGAAAATGCTGTTCATTTATAGTTGGGATTACCTGAGCGGAATTTTGGGTGTTGATAATCAATGTCTTAGCGCAGCCTTGAAATGTGAGGACAGGGTCCAGGCACCAAGATGCTTACATACTTTATTGCCTTCCAAATCAAACTAACATCAAATTAAGGTAATTGAATCAAATGACTCAGAGTTGACTCAACAAACAAGACATCCAAACGAAGTCATTAAATGGACTTCAATCAGTAAGGGATGAAATTGGCCTTCTGCTGAGACTGGGGTGGGAGGCAGAGGTTCAAAAGGTCCATATTTTATGCTTCCTGAGATGTGGCAACAGCTCTCTCTAACCAACAACACTAATTAAAGCTCTAGCAGGGGATCAATAAAGAGATGCAGGCAGGTGTAAAATGTCACTTGTCTTTGGTTTAATTAGGATCACAAACTGTGAAAAAAGGCATCATGGTCATTATAAAATGCTCTGGCCACAGAAGAGCAGAGGATTTTGAGAGCTATAAGCAAAGGAAACAGCAGATGGTAGAGGTACCAATGGTGTTGTTGCAGAGTGAAGTCATCGCTGAATGATGTCCTAGATGTTCAACATCCTACTCTCCACATAACTCCAGCAGGATTTTGCGGTAATCTCCAGATGTGTCTCCCTAAACAATACAGAAACACTCAGATTACGTCAAGAAAACAGAAAGAAATGGGCACAAATATAACTTTTACTTTTTATGAGATAAAGTACTGGTATTACTTAATCTCGTGACCGGGGTCTCACCTTGATGAAGGAATGGAGAGTCTTGCCGTATGCCTTCAAGAACTCGGTCTTGATGTCCAACATGTCAATCTCGGCCCGAGCCACCATGATTCTAATCAGGACGCTGTCTGTAGTTCCCAGACCCTGAGAAGACAGGAGGGAAGGAGCTGCCAACATTCTGCCAACATTCTGCCAACATTCTGATACATTCTGTCTGATAACCCACAAGTGTAGGCAGATATGCACCCTCCATGGGAGGTGTGTTAAAAAAAGTCTCAATTAAGCTTTACCTTCATGGATTTATATAACCGCTCTGCAAAGAATGCTGGCTTGTTTCTGAGGCATTTCACTGCAAAAAAATAAATCAAATCAATACATCAGGCATGATAGCTCAACAAGCTTTAATTTAGCTTATTTTCATCAGAACTGATCTGACTCTCAGTCTTATCTGTCTTTGGTACATTATTACAAGAGGCACTGAAACAAATTGGATCCGTCTGACCTATTGCCAAAAATACATTCTCCAGCGAGCCAGACATCTCCCTCTTAATGCTGTCATCGATGTCCCTCCCAGAGATCTTCTGATACTCCTTAAACACTGAGACAATGAGGTGAGAGAGAGATGTGGAATCAATCATACTGTTGTAGTGAGTAAGAAGCACATCACAAAATGTTGATTCCTCAAATAACCAGAATAGGTCAGCAGAACAGTGTCTGTGCATTACATTTTGGGCCAAAGTCAGTGTGGAAGTAACTTAACTGAAGAGAAGTGTAAAGCGTAATAAACAAGCAATAAACAAGTAGAATGGGGAGATTTGTTGTTGTTGAACGACTGTGAGAAGGTCACTTCTGGTGATATGTAACTTGTTGTAACTTGTCACTCTGATCTTAAAGGCGAGTCTTGGCAGAAATGTAAAAATATCTATTTTATTATTATAAAATATTTTGGGAGTGGCGGCAATGATGAATATATGGAAAACACTGAAATATTTATGAGGGGACAATACCTTGGAGTAGGTGGTTTCTGTTCCTCACACAGAGCACAGTGAGGAACTTGACCTCATCTGTTCCCCAACGAGCCTCCCCAGCCTCGTAGATATCCTGAGAAACCACAGCAAAAATATTTCACAAACCCAAAAAGAAAATCTCCAAACACTGACTGTTTTGGGACATATTTGATGTCAGATTAGGTTAAAACTATGTCTAAAATTGATCTTACTGTTCATCTTCCTAACCGTAGGGTGATCCTGATACCCCAGCATGTGCTACTATGCGAGTTAGACAGAGCCAGGTCACCTCCTCTCTGGGTCCATATTCTCACCTTAGCATCCTTCACAGCCTGAGCCTCATCCACAGTGTTGCCCTCATCTCGCCCCGCCTGTCAGTCACAGCACAGAGACAGAGGCCATGTTAGCAAAGAGTCAGACAATGACGTAACCATTACCTGGCTATAAGAGACCTCTAAAAACTACAAACATCCATTATGTGTTAAATTGTACACAAGTGATGAAGTGAAGGGGGAGTGACTATTTCATTGACAACAATTAATATACTGTAGTTCTGTTTGCTTTCCTTTGATTGTTTGAATATGAAGGTCAACCAGGTGTGTAGTAAGAGAGGTCAATATTGTCTATTCTCACCGTGAGCAAAGAGACTAGAACTCTCTGGAACATTCCAGAAGTATCACTATCAATATCTTCCTCCAGGCTCTGTCCATGTTCTGCCGTCACACATGATTAAGCAAAAAGTAGGAGTTAAGAGTGATCTGACTCGGCAATTATAACCACAACACTTGAAATGGTTTGTGAACACCCTGTCAAAAGCTATGGCAGGCAACAAAAGTTGAATATTGCTCTATAGAAGACACTAATAAATCATTCATATCATGCATTGTGTTCATGTTGTGTAATTCATTGTTTGTCAGTACACTCTAAAGAGGGTGAGACACTGATATCTTAGATCAGAATTCCTCTTTATATACAGTGATCAATACTAAAGGTATTGACTTGTACCATACACCGCATGTGATACCTCTTCTACAGATGGAGATGCAATACATGGCACAGAAAGGCTGAGTACTGTGTAGCTACTACCTTTGATATAGACCGTCGTGATGGCTCTAATTTCAGCGTTCGTCCTTGAGGCCAGGATATCAATGAGAGCAGCCTCCTCTGTTCCTGCACCCTAGCGTTCAGTAAAATAGAGATGTGGAGAGCTATGTAAGTACTTCAAAGAGTAGTGTGATGCAACACATTTATGGGTTGTGGATGAGGTGAATAGCCCAATACAATGTCAATAGCTCGAAGATGTACAGTATTGAAAAGCGTTACATAAATCCCCATTGTGATGGTCTCCCTAGCAGTAATAACCTCTGACCTTCATAGCGTTCTTCAGCTCGTAGGCATCATACACAGGAGCGGTCATCAGGAGGCCCAGCACCACCTTCTCAAAGTTCCCCGTCAGCTCTCCCTGCAGATCATCTGCCAGGTCCTACAGGGACAGAGACACAGACATTTAAATGGGTCTCAATTGACACAATCTCCTGCCTAGAGCTCAAGTAAGCATAGACTATTGCTCTCATACACTCATATCTCAGAGGTGATAAACAAGGCTTTCAGAATGTTTAATCTGTCAGGCCTTGGATTTCCTATATGCTTCAGACATTCCAGATACAAGTCTGCTTCCAGAAGGGAGTGGCTGCAAAAGAGCTGTTCACAGAACGTTTGTAGTGTACACATTTAGCTTCTTCATGAGTCTGCCTGCCTGTGGGCGTCCCCATGGACTGTATGACTCACTGTTTCTGACCAGGAGGATTCCACTAGCAATCTTTGCCCTTCCCTGTGGCAAGCTTCCTCATTCATGGGACCTTTTAGATAACTTTATCAATGATGTATTGTATGCCAAACTCTGTGCCAACAGAGTAAACATTGATCAGACTTCCCTTTTAGTTTTAAAATGTCGAGTTTAGTTATTGTTTAACATGGGGCCGGTCATTCTATAATCTCCCTACTTCACTCAAACACAAAGTGCAGTATCCTGATTGACACTTGTCTTCATTTAAAATCAGGTTAACCTCAACCCTCATGAGAGAGGTCTTTCCACCTGACCTGTGATGGTAGACAAGCTTCTCTCTGTTCTCTGAAACACATAACCATCTTTGTGTAAGAGTTAATGATCAACCTAAGGCACCAACTGTCAGCACAATGTTACCATTAACAACAGACACCACCACACCCATAGAAACACACACAAAGCCACACACCAGAGGGGTATACTACAAAACAGCATCAATAAGTTAGCCAGCTAAATTTGATAAATAACCAGAAATATTTGTTGTTTTTCC
The DNA here is from genome assembly GCF_964263955.1 of Coregonus lavaretus. Classification (NCBI taxonomy): domain Eukaryota; kingdom Metazoa; phylum Chordata; class Actinopteri; order Salmoniformes; family Salmonidae; genus Coregonus; species Coregonus lavaretus. The sequence continues at coordinate 44,491,920 of NC_139991.1, forward strand.
AGTTCATTAAGAAAGCTAAACTTAGATATGTGTATTTGGTTGTTGAGCCAATTAGAGAATGCCCATTTCAGGCATATCTTTCTAATTAATAAAAAGTTATTTTATCATATTTAGGCCAGTTAGCGGGCTAACTCCATGATCCTGCTTTGTAGTATACCCTCCCATGACTGATCACATGATACATATAACTATTTACACAATCCATACACTCTCCTGTCACTATAAAGTATTAAATATCTTCCCCCCCATTACTGGAGCTGGTGGTATTTAGCTTTTGGAAAGTTTTGAGAATAGTCTGATAATTCAAACTGGGATATGAGAAATGCAATAACACAGGTAGAACACGTCAGTAGAACACTTACCTTCCCCACGGTCTGCTTGTAAGCCTCTTTGATGCGTTGCCTCTGAGCAATGGTACGACGTGCCAGGACTTCAATGACAGCTGCCTCATCCGTGCCTATAAGAAAACATCACAGGGTTACATTACTGTATACCTTCACATTATACTGATCCATTAGATAAAATAACTTGCTGGTGATAAAACAGCATCAATCACCATTGAAATATCCTAAATATCTCCCTGATATCACACAGTTATAAAGAGCTTAGCCAGATTTCAATGGTGAACAGACACACTTCCTGCTTCCAAGCTCCTCTGTCACCCTGGAAACACCCTGGTCCCACAGGCACAGTTGTTTCTCAGTGTATGTGCCATCTGTTTCTAATACATCTCACACTAGAGTCAGGTGAAACCTATTACGTCTAGCTAACAGCATCAGCATTCCTAACATTTGTGTGATCACTATGTGATCACGCTCTCCGTAGCCGATGTGAGTAAGACTTTTAAGCAGGTCAACATTCACAAGGCCGCAGGGCCAGACGGATTACCAGGACGTGTACTCCGAGCATGTGCTGACCAACTGGCAAGTGTCTTCACTGACATTTTCAACATGTCCCTGACTGAGTCTGTAATACCAACATGTTTCAAGCAGACCACCATAGTCCCCGTGCCCAAGAACTCTAAGATAACCTGCCTAAATGACTACCGACCCGTGGCACTGACGTCTGTAGCCATGAAGTGCTTTGAAAGACTGGTCATGGCTCACATCAACAGCATAATCCCAGAAACCCTAGACCCACTCCAATTTGCATACCGCCCCAACAGATCCACAGATGATGCAATCTCTATCGCACTCCACACTGCCCTTTCCCACCTGGACAAGAGGAACACCTACGTGAGAATGCTATTCATTGACTACAGCTCAGCATTCAACACCATAGTGCCCTCAAAGCTCATCACTAAGCTAAGGATCCTGGGACTAAACACCTCCCTCTGCAACTGGATCCTGGACTTCCTGACGGGCCGCCCCCAGGTGGTAAGGGTAGGTAACAACACATCTGCCACACTGATCCTCAACACGGGGGCCCCTCAGGGGTGCGTGCTCAGTCCCCTCCTGTACTCTCTGTTCACCCATGACTGCATGGCCAGGCACGACTCCAACACCATCATTAAGTTTGCCGACGACACAACAGTGGTAGGCCTGATCACCGACAACGATGAGACAGCCTATAGGGAGGAGGTCAGAGATCTGGCCGTGTGGTGCCAGGACAACAACCTCTCCCTCAACGTGACCAAGACAAAGGAGATGATTGTGGACTACAGGAAAAAAAAGAGGACTGAGCACGCCCCCATTCTCATCGACGGGGCTGTAGTGGAACAGGTTGAGAGCTTCAAGTTCCTTGGTGTCCACATCACCAACGAACTATCATGGTCCAAACACACCAAGACAGTCGTGAAGAGGGCACGACAAAGCCTATTCCCCCTCAGGAGACTAAAAAGATTTGGCATGGGTCCTCAGATCCTCAAAAAATTCTACAGCTGCACCATCGAGAGCATCCTGACTGGTTGCATCAACGCCTGGTATGGCAACTGCTTGGCCTCTGACCGCAAGGCACTACAGAGGGTAGTGCGTACGGCCCAGTACATCACTGGGGCAAAGCTCCCTGCCATCCAGGACCTCTATACCAGGCGGTGTCAGAGGAAGGCCCTCAAAATTGTCAAAGACTCCAGTCACCCTAGTCATAGACTGTTCTCTCTGCTACCGCACGGCAAGCGGTACCGGAGTGCCAAGTCTAGGTCCAAAAGACTTCTCAACAGCTTCTACCCCCAAGCCATAAGACTCCTGAACAGCTAATCATGGCTACCCGGACTATTTGCACTGCCCCCCCACCCCATCCCTTTTACGCTGCTGCTACTCTGTTAAGTATTTATGCATAGTCACTTTAACTCTACCCACATGTACATATTACCTCAACTAGCCGGTGCCCCCGCACATTGACTATGCAACGGTACCCCCCTGTATATATAGCCTCCCTACTGTCACTTTATTCTATTGTATATATAGCCTCCCTACTGTCACTTTATTTTTTACTTCTGCTCTTTTTTTCTCAACACTTTTTTGTTGTTGTTTTATTCTTACTTTTTTGTTTAAAATAAATGCACTGTTGGTTAAGGGCTGTAAGTAAGCATTTCACTGTAATGTCTGCACCTGTTGTATTCGGCGCATGTGACCAATAAAATTTGATTTGATTTGATTTGATTTGAACATAGAGCCAAGTATACTATCGTGTAGGCTTGTGTTTAACATCTCGTAACTTGTTTTCTTACAATGCTCATTGTTTTTTCTGCATTGTATCCCTACAGCATAGACCTGTAAAAAGCATAGATGCAAAATATTATACAGATGCAAAGATAATGCAATCCTACAGTAACTTTTGACTAGAACAGGAGAAAGGCAAAATAATGATGAAAAATAAAACAAATATTTGAGTCACAAAGACTGGAGTGGAGAAGGAAAGAAAGTACTCCCAGGCCACACTCAGAGGACTGAATGAGGTCTTAGAAATGGAAAGTAACTACAATCATGTGTAGGGCCTGTAGAGGGCCTGTAGAGAGTTCTAGAATAATTACAACTGATTAAAGTAATAGTAGCATACTGTTCAACATGGTGTTTTTGAAGCTTTCATTGAAAGGAAAGACGTACAATTATTTTAAAATTAAGACCTATTTATCAGAAGAAAAAAGGGGATCCTATCATACTCATCCGAACTTGTTTTCTGAATGTCTGAATCGTTTTTAGAAACAAACAGCTAGTCATTGCTTAGAATGTTGGGATCACTCACCAGCCCCCTTCATGGCTCCTCTCAGTCTCTTTACATCCTCCTCTGCGTTGAAGCCAGCGGCTTCAGTCACAGTTCCACGGTTGCCAATCTGCAGAAACAAATATTAAAATGGCATACATATAACTCCCAATGAATTCAGCAGCTGGAATTTATCCAGTCACTATCCAACACTACTGCACTTTGAGTCATAGGCTATAACCCTCAAACTCAACTCTGGACCTCGAAGTCAGTTCCACTGCATTTTTTCATTATTCACGTCTAATCAAGGACTGATTTAGACCTGGGACACTAGTGGTGTGTAATTAATTATCAGGTAGAACAGAAGACCAGCAGGCTATGGACCTCTTAGGGTAAGAGTTGAGTACCACTGGGCTATAGGTACACACATGCACAAACATACACATCTCAACAGGTGTGTGTGTTTGTTCAGTAACAGCAATAAACGTATTTACTATGTACCGTATAGGTGTAGCCTATATGTCAGACTGCCTTTGTTGCTCTTTGTATACCGAGGCTGATACTTTCAAAAAGCTGTCTTGTCTGTGCTGTCAGTAGGACTACAGCAGTAAACATTTGTTTGGATAATTTAATTGGTATAGTACGTCATACATCTTTTATGGAAGCTTCAATGAACATACTGTTCATAAGTAAATCATTTCCAATACTAAGCAAAAAAATTAAATAATGTAAATCTGATCATGCAAATGTTGAACACTACAATCATTCATAGTTCACTCACACTGCATGCTACAGTACACATGTTTGGGTGCTGAGACTTACCGCTGCCATTATGCCAGTGAGATAGAGTTTCGAAACTTGAGCAAGAGAGATGGGAAAAGCTATGAAAATAAAAAGTTATATTATTTCTCAGCATTGTTAATAAACGCATATATGTCATTTTTCCTGAGATGTGCATTATATTACCATTATCCATACAATACCTCTGACCCTTGAGTAACATAAAGATGGGCTAACGAAACATAGACCATCTACATACATTTGTTAATTCACACTTTGATCAGTTGATCAAAAGCAGATGGTCCCGTTGCTACATTACCTAATCAGCTCTGTAGAGAATAACAATGTGGTGAGCTTTCACAGCAGGAAAGACTGGGTTAAATACTCATTACCCTCATTACTGTCTAATTACTACTGAATGTGATAGTGCCCTGAGAGGGTTTTACCCACACACATTTCATAATTTAGTCTCCTGTGTTTTCTCAGTGGAACTCTCCTCACAGGTCAACACACACACACACACACACACACACACACACACACACACAAACACACACACACAGCTCAGAAAGAGAGAGCCAATGGGTCTTTAACTTTTTCTACTCTTAAAAATCTACTTACCAACTGAAACAATTAGCCTACAACACTTCCCCCAAAATACATCAGTCTCTGGTCAGAGCTTAGTTCTTCAGGGTGTCACTCAACATAGTTTATGTTGTTAATTATTATATTAATAGGAGACAACATCTTTATATTCTCACTTAAAATTTTAAAAATTGCCCTTATAGTCCAGGGGTTGTTGTCCATTTTGTGCCTCTTCATTAACCAAGGATGACAACTCTTTCAGGAATTTACTGTATACATCTGCTCAGTTTGGGGTGGAAATACCTGGCACAAGAAGAACCCTTTTGACCCCTGCCTCGGTCACACTGCCATATCAAAACATTACTAGATCTAAAGTCCCACCTTTCTTGATTACTTTTTACATCAATAGGCCTACATTAGTAGCCTACATTAGCCCACTGGAGTAAATGCATTTCTCAAAGTAACCACTGCGCAGATCCTACAAACCTTTGGTAAATATGGAGACATTATTACCCAACACATTTCTTATAGTTACTTGTTAGTTTCCAAGTTGCCCCGCTTGTGATTGTAACTTATGACCCAGTTCAATAAGTATATAGTTTGCAGGACGCGATGGATGTCTGTCTGCTGGCGGCCAGCAATGGAATAATAACTTTTGAGGTTTAGTTTCGGTTCGAGACACACCCTTGAATGTGTCAGATAATAGGGCTTCTAAAGCTTCTAGCTAAAAACAACACAATACATATCGAGCCTATATTTCTAGTTTAACCTCATCCTATAAGATGTCATAAAAAAGTTTACTTACGGTATAGACAGTAAAAACGACTTCTCCTTTCAAATGAGGAAAACGGAAGAGAAGGTCTCTTCTGCGAACGTTGGGCTTTGAACCGCAGCACAGAGAGGAGTTTTCGGTCCCTCCCCTTTGTGGTAAACCATTTTTTTTCACCTTTATTTAACCAGGTAAGCCAGTTGAGAACAAGTTCTCATTTACAACTGCGACCTGGCCAAGATAAAGCAAAGCAGTGCGATAAAAACAACAACACAGAGTTACATATGGGGTAAAACAAAACATAAAGTCAAAAATACAACAGAAAATATATATACAGTGTGTGCAAATGTAGCAAGTTATGGAGGTAAGGCAATAAATAGGTCATAGTGCAAAATAATTACAATTAGTATTAACACTGGAATGATAGATGTGCAAGAGATGATGTGCAAATAGAGATACTGGGGTGTAAATGAGCAAAATAAATAACAATATGGGGATGAGGTAGTTGGGTGGGCTAATTTCAGATGGGCTGTGTACAGGTGCAGTGATCGGTAAGGTGCTCTGACAACTGATGCTTAAAGTTAGTGAGGGAGATAAGAGTCTCCAGCTTCAGAGATTTTTGCAGTTCGTTCCAGTCATTGGCAGCAGAGAACTGGAAGGAATGGCGGCCAAAGGAGGTGTTGGCTTTGGGGATGACCAGTAAGGTATACCTGCTGGAGCGCATACTATGGGTGGGTGTTGCTATGGTGACCAATGAGCTAAGATAAGGCGGGGATTTGCCTAGCAGTGATTTATAGATGGCCTGGAGCCAGTGGGTTTGGCGACGAATATGTAGTGAGGACCAGCCAACAAGAGCGTACAGGTCACAGTGGTGGATAGTATATGGGGCTTTGGTGACAAAACGGATGGCACTGTGATAGACTATATCCAATTTGCTGAGTGTTGGAGGCTATTTTGTAAATGACATCGCCGAAGTCAAGGATCGGTAGGATAGTCAGTTTTACGAGGGCATGTTTGGCAGCATGAGTGAAGGAGGCTTTGTTGCGAAATAGGAAGCAGATTCTAGATTTAACTTTGGATTGGAGATGCTTAATGTGAGTCTGGAAGGAGAGTTTACAGTCTAACCAGACACCTAGGTATTTGTAGTTGTCCACATACTCTAGGTCAGACCCGTCGAGAGTAGTGATTCTAGTCGGGTGGGCGGGTGCCAGCAGCGTTCGATTGAAGAGCATGCATTTTGACTTGTGTTTAAGAGCAGTTGGAGGCTACAGAAGGAGTGTTGTATGGCATTGAAGCTTGTTTGGAGGTTTGTTAACACAGTGTCCAATGAAGGGCCAGATGTATACAAAATGGTGTCGTCTGCGTAGAGGTGGATCTGAGAATAACCAGCAGCAAGAGCGACATCATTGATATACCCAGAGAAAAGAGTCGGCCCAAGAATTGAACCCTGTGGCACCCCCATAGAGACTGCCATAGGTCCAGACAACAGGCCCTCCAATTTGACACATTGAACTCTATCTGAGAAGTAGTTGGTGAACCAGGCGAGGCAGTCATTTGAGAAACCAAGGCTATTTAGTCTGCCAATAAGAATGCGGTGGTTGACAGAGTCGAAAGACTTGGCCAGGTCGATGAAGACGGCTGCACAGTACTGTCTATTATCGATCGCGGTTATAATATCGTTTAGGACCTTGAGCGTGGCTGAGGTGCACCCATGACCAGCTCGGAAACCGGATTGCATAGCGGAGAAGGTACGGTGTGATTCGAAATGGTCGGTGATCTGTTTGTTAACTTGGCTTTCAAAAACTTTCGAAAGGCAGGGCAGGATGGATATAGGTCTGTAACAGTTTGGATCTAGAGTGTCACCCCCTTTGAAGAGGGGGATGACCGCGGCAGCTTTCCAATCTCTGGGGATCTCAGACGTTACGAAAGAGAGGTTGAACAGGCTAGTAATAGGGGTTGCGACAATTTCAGCGGCTAATTTTAGAAAGAAAGGGTCCAGATTGTCTAGCCCAGATGATTTGTAGGGGTCCAGAGTTTGCAGCTCTTTCAGAACATCAGCTGTCTGAATTTGTGTGAAGGAGAAGCAGGGGGGGGGGGGGGCATGGGCAAGTTGCAGCGGAGGGTGCAGAGCTGGTGGCCGGGGTAGTGGTAGCCAGGTTATTGTAGATTTATCGGTGGTGATAGTGTTTCCTAGCCTCAGTGCAGTGGGCAGCTGGGAGGAGGTGCTCTTATTCTCCATGGACTTTAGTGTCCCAAAACTTTTTGGAGTTAGTGCTACAGGATGCAAATTTCTGTTTGAAAAAGCTAGCCTTTGCTTTCCTAACTGCTTGTGTATATTGGTTCCTAACTTCCCTGAAAAGTTGCATATCGCGGGGGCTATTCGATGCTAATGCAGTACGCCACAGGATGTTTTTGTGCTGGTCAAGGGCAGTCAAGTCTGAGGAGAACCAGGGGCTATATCTGTTCTTAGTTCTGAATTTTTTGAATGGGGCATGCTTATTTAAGATTGAGAGGAAAGCACTTTTAAAGAACCACCAGGCATCCTCTACTGACCGAATGAGATCGATATCCATCCAGGATACCTGGGCCAGGTCAATTAGGAAGGCCTGCTCGCTAAAGTGTTTTAAGGAGTGTTTGACAGTGATGAGGGGTGGTCGTTTGACCGCTGTCCCGTTACGGACGCAGGCAATAAGGCAGTGATCGCTGAGATCCTGGTTGAAGACAGCGGAGGTGTATTTAGAGGGTAAGTTAGTCAGGATGATATCTATAAGGGTGCCCATGTTTACGGATTTAGGGTTGTACCTGGTAGGTTCCTTGATAATTTGTGTGAGATTGAGGGCATCTAGTTTGGAGTGTAGGATGGCCGGGGTGTTAAGCATATCCCCGTTTAGGTCACTAAGCAGTACGAACTCTGAGGATAGATGGGGGGCAATCAATTCACATATGGTGTCCAGGGCACAGCTGGGGGCTGAGGGGGGTCTGTAGCAAGCGGCAACAGTGAGATACTTATTTCTGGAAAGGTGGATTTTTAGAAGTAGGAGATCAAACTGTTTGGGCACAGACCTGGATAGTATGATAGAGCTCTGCAGGCTATCTCTACAGTAGATTGCAACTCCACCCCCTTTGGCAGTTCTATCTAGATGGAAAATGTTGTAGTTGGGGATGGACATTTCTGAATTTTTGGTGGCCTTCCTAAGCCAGGATTCAGACACTGCTAGATCAGGGTTGGCGGAGTGTGCTAACGCAGTGAATAACTCAAACTTAGGGAGGCGGCTAGGGCAGGCTACATTATATTTTACAGTGAAGAACATACTCACTCACTCTCTCTCGCTCTCTCTCTCTCTCTCTCTATTTAAAAAATATATATATGTTAATTGTGATTGCAGATAAATGTACCTTATTGTTTGTTCTCTCTCTCTGCCACAGACTTCTTGATTTTATTATTATGCTTCCTGAGGAAAATAGCCTGTTATCCCATTCCCATATACTAGTATACTAATGAAAAAGTTCATAAAATGAGTTCATTTTAGAGATGCTCCATAGTGGCTGCTCATCCGCGCCACCAGGCAATGCCACCAGTGTGTGCCCCCCTCACTACAGACCTACAGATCCCATGACTCCACTGCAGTAAAGCTGTAGGCTAAGGGCTGTAACAGGCAGCTACTGATATGTTGTCGTTGTAGCCGAAGCTTATATTAACCTAGCTTGCGTACATCCAACATATACTAACTTACTATCTAGCTGGCTATATGTTATCTATATTTTCTAAGGGAGCTGTCAAACCAAACTGAGATCGAAAGTAGCTACAGTTGGTACAATTTCGGAATTACCATTTCCTGTTACCATTTTGATAGGCATTTCCTGTTGCGAAAGAGCTAGGTAGCGGTTCGTGGCAGCCAGTAAGCTAGCTGACGTTGGCTAATTGGTACCCTAGCTTGCTAGCTAACTTGATGATGAATTGTAGCAGACTTGGAAATAATAATTATTTGCTGAAAGACATTGAATATGGAAGGATCGTGTAACATTGGCACGTTGTACCGGGGATATATTACAACGGACATTATTTTTACAGGATAACCTCAGCTACATGAAATGTCATAACGTTAAGCTAACCGCGGAGATGGAGGGACCTACAACCCCCTGAACAGCTGCACTGATGGAGATATTTCCTCCTCCAAGATGATAGCTAGCAAGTCGAATACTGCACAAGATTTAGCGGAATTATATTAACGTTAAGTCTGCTATCTTGTCTCTATAGTTATCTAGTCTGTCAAGCAAATGGGAGAGTGGTTATTCGGAGTTAGCTCATAATTGACAGCTAACGTTAGCTGCTGGTGAAGAAATCACTGCTGTTTTTGGCATCTTCAAACAACAAGACTGGCTTTGTGAGACAAACCTTAGGCCTTGTCCAGAAAACAAAGTTAATTTGTGAAACTGACATAGCTGGAAACAAGGACATTTGAGCTTTCTGCATCGTCATTTGAGCATTCTGCGTCGTTTTGATTGAAGTGAGGACAATTTTTCCTGATCATCTGACTGATAGTTATCATGAGGAAGTTCTTTGATTCATCTCGTCGGGAGTTGGTCAGTTCAGGACCTGGTTCTGGAGGAGGTAGCAGTGGATCCAGCCATGTAGGTGGCAATTTAATTGGACGTTCATGTACTATTGGGCGACACCAAGTCACTATTGAAGAAACAGTGGCCGAAGGTGAGTGAGATGTAGGAATTGATGCTTGTCTTTTGGAAACAATGTTTTGATGCCCATGCTGACTGAGAACATGTCATGTGACATTTCAGTCAGACAGCAAACTGCAACAATGTTTCAACATTGATCAGTCATTACCAGTCAGGTAGCTGCTACACGAACTGTGGTATGATGACATTCAGTTCTGCTTAAGCCAGAGGCAGCCCAAGGTTTCAGAATGATATGGCTACAGTAGGCTATGTCATTGGCAGATACATATTGTTGTCAACTTCCCACTCAATGCCAAGATGTAATCCTATTCCTGACACTCGTATATCAGACACACCCAGTCCAATGACCATTTCAATGTAGCTGGATAAGCAATTCAAAGGTGCCATGCTGTTTGTAGTTTTCCAGTTTTGATGATCAAGTGTAAGGGCTGTTGCAAGACAGTGATTTATCTGTCACCTGACTGACAGATCTCATTGTTTGAGCAGCAGCTTAATTTGGTAAATCCGTTGGCAGGAAATCCCCTTACATATGAGGTGCTGATTAAATGGGCAAAGGGACAGTCTGTTTTGAGTGTTGTATGATTTATTAAAATGTATGACCATGGACACGAGGAGAGGCTCACTCTAGGAATGCTAGCTCATTTTCAGGTACTGAAGAGCACTGAGAGATGTCTGGGGTGTGGAAGTATCTGTAGGCCTACTCTTAAACTAAAGTCCATTGGGGACATTAAACCTAGTATCTTTGTCATTTTGACAACCCAAGACCATACAGATCAAGTTGCTGATCGTTTGGATATCACTCAGGTACTTGGTAGTGAAGTCCAAAGAATCTGCAGATAATGCCTTGATGTGAGGAAGGGATGTAATATTAGGCTAATCCCTGACTCACTGTGCAAATGGTCAAATCACCTCTCAAAACAGTATATTTTTATCATTAAGCAGCAATCTTGGTTCAAGTTAATGCAAATTCAAACAATTCCTGAAATGAAATAATTCAAGAATAGAAAAATGAAATAGCCTTTAAAAACGCCATGCCTAGCCTAAATAAACACAATGTACATTACAATAAATGGAACATCAAAATTCTCCAATGTATCCCAACCCATGTTACCATACAACCCTACCATTTTGTATCATACACCTGAATGAAAGGTATACACCTTTTTCTTCTCTTAACCTGCTACTCTATATCCCCAGGTGAGTATGTGTGTATGTGGCTATGTGAATGTTAATGTGAGTGTGTTAGAGAGAGATAAGAGTGCTGCATGCTGGGAAATTGCAGTGCCTGCATTATACTGCTCAGTAGAGTCATTTGTGTGGATTGTGTTCACTGGTAGGGTAATGATGTAGCCCTGACATCTTGCAAAAGTAGTTTACTTTGCACAACCTTCTTAAAGACTGCAATTTTGCTCTAACAACCTTGGTTCATCATGACAATAATGGTCCTATCACTTTTTCACATTCAATGCTTTTGTTGATTAGGAAGGCAAATTGCATCATGAATTCTGCCTATTCTGTCCATCCTTTTGAAGCGCTGCTTTGCAGTGTACACGATTCAGGAACTGAGTCTGAGACATGCTGAATAGAGAGATAGTCAGTGTCTTGCATATTGTTGAAGTAGCCTATCCCTGCCCCAATCTTATTTCAGCAACTAGCACTGCAATACTGTAAAGATCTACACAGTGCACTGCAGTTTCAACACACTGAAATGTAACACCAGTATGGTATAACATATAGCCTAGGTAGGTTATCAACATTAGCTACAGACAGTGAATTCCATGCTAAGACAGTTAGGCTAGATAGGCCTACAGTTTCCCTGGGGCAATGCCATCATGGAGGCTTGAGTTGCACTGAAAGTCAGGAATTAAACATGATGCCACAAAGGCAGTTGGCAAAAGATGACTAATGATGCTACACCAGGGTTTCTTTATGTAATTCTATGTGTTACGCACACTACATTAGTGGATGGAAGCTGCATTTTACGGAATGGTTAGGCCTATTCGATTTCTTTACTCATATCTTGCCTTGTCTTCTAATCATATTGTTTCGTAGTGGGACGCGAATCACCATTATAAGAGTATTTATTTAATATTTGGTGTGACTTGCTTCAGTAGTCACATTCTCAACCTTTCAATCTTGTATTCTCATTAATTTCTCAATGGTGGAATACAGGCTTCAACATACTAAACTGAAATCACTGCCACAACTTTCAGAATGTTCAAACTAAAACATTTTGAGAGCTTAAAAACACATTATATGGATTATGATGCTGTAGTACTTAATCTAGTCTACTATGCTAACCCACTATAATAACTCCACACCTACAAACCACCCAAGAATAGGTCACTAACCCAGAGCCTATGAAAACCCTAGTGCTACCATTACTACTGCCGTCACTACCACTACTGGGTCGTTGCATTTGATTTCAATCACTTTTTGACCACACCCTTTTGGATTTGAATGACATTTACCATAAATATTGTTCCATGGTAGAAGTGGTCAGAAAGTAAGTTTTTGGACCTGAATGCCAAAACATTCAGGAAAGTTGACCCATTTAGCATACCCCACCATACCATGAGACATGTCTTCATCACTGGAAAATATTAACCATTGAGTTTGATATCATTTAAAAGCTTACAAAAAGGGTAAACTCAAACAATTTAATAATTTCTTGAATAAAATGTATTTTAATAAAGATTATGTAATTCTGTTACCTTTAACGTAAAAAAAAGAAATATTTTCTGCATACTGTAGCTTAAAGGGATACTGCAAGATCAAATCAAATTTTATTTGCCACATGTGCCAAATACAACAGGTGTAGACATTAGTGAAATGCTTACTTACAAGCCCATAACCAACAATCCAGTTTAAGATAAAAAAAAAAAAGTGCAAATAGTCTGGGTAGCTATGATTAGCTGTTCAGAAGTCTTATGGCTTGGGGGTAGAAGTTGTTGATCACGTTGAGGGAGAGGTTGTTATCCTGGCACCACACGGCCAGGTCTCTGACCTCCTCCCTATAGGCTGTCTCATCGTTGTCGGTGATCAGGCCTACCACTGTTGTGTCGTCGGCAAACTTAATGATGGTGTTGGAGTCGTGCCTGGCCATGCAGTCATGGGTGAACAGGGAGTACAGGAGGGGACTAAGCACGCACCCCTGAGGGGCCCCCGTGTTGAGGATCAGCATGGCAGATGTTGTTGCCTACCCTTACCACCTGGGGGCGGCCCATCAGGAAGTCCAGGATCCAGTTGCAGAGGGAGGTGTTTAGTTTCGGATATTTTTTTATATAACCCAACCCTGATCTGTACTTCTCCACAACTTTGTCCCTGACCTGTTTGGAGAGCTCCTTGGTCTTCATGGTGCCGCTTGCTTGGTGGTGCCCCTTGCTTAGTGGTGTTGCAGACTCTGGGGCCTTTCAGATCAGGTGTGTGTATATACTGAGATCATGTGACAGATCATGTGACACTTAGATTGCACACAGGTGGACTTTATTTAACTAATTATGTGACTTCTGAAGGTAATTGGTTGCACCATATCTTATTTAGGGGCTTCATAGCAAAGGGGGTGAATACATATGCACGCACCACTTTTCCATTATTTATTTGTAGTATTTTTTGAAACAAGTAATTTTTTTTAATTTCACTCACCAATTTGGACTATTTTGTGGATGTCCATTACATGAAATCCAAATAAAAATCTATTTAAATGACAGGTTGTAATGCAACAAAATAGGAAAAACACCAAGGGGGATGAATACTTTTGCAAGGCACTGTAGAGCCATGTCATCATATAAAAGCAAGTTTAGTTTTAAAAAACAGTTTTGTATCACAGCGTCTCTCCTCTTTCTAAAGATCTAATTTAACTGTACAGTATATGTGAATATGTGTACGTTTTATGTGAACCCCAGGAAGAGTAGCTGCTGCATGTTCAGTAGCCAATAAACTAAACTGGTGTGCGTGGCCAAAGAGCTCTATTTTCATGTCATCTGACCATAGCATTGCATGAGCGGGGCGGGGCGGTAGGTAGCTTAGTGGTTAAGAGCGTTGTGACAGTAACCAAAAGGTCGCTGGTTCTAATCACCGAGCCGACTAGGTGAAAAATCTGTCTGTGCCCTTGAGCAAGGCACTTAACCCTAATTGCTCCTGTAAGTCGCTCTGGATAAGAGCGTCTGCTAAATTACCAATTATATGAGCCACGTCAGTTAACATCATTTGAATGAACATTCTACATTACCACAATACCAGGCAGCCATTGTGAGTGTACCAATGAGTTTACCAGTCAAATTGCCAGGGCTAGAGATTCCATGCCTATTCTATTCATTCTATTTGTATGTGTGCTGTTGCTGCAGGGAGGGGGGCATTGCCTAGGCAACCGAAGACGTGTTTGCTACAACATCCTGCTTGTTTCAGGAGCAACAAAGTTTCATCATGTTGTAAAGAGTCCATTTTTGTTATCACACAGACTCAACCGCACAAATGCTCAGCTGTCCTGTCTTCAATCAGCAGTTTTTTAAAAAATGGTTATGACAGTTATTTTATTTTATCTAATTGTGCCAGCCATAGCACAGAGTGGTCTTGCCAACATCCCAACCTTGATACCTAAATACAATAGAAAGTGATATGTTCATGACCTGGAATATCCCTTATATTCAGTTTTCTCTATTACTTCAGACTACCAATGGTTGCTTGCCTCCAAACACTGAACCTTAATTCGGTCTCATTCACTCTCTCTCTTTCTCACAGGTGGGTTTGCCATTGTGTTCCTGGTACGAACCAGCCAGGGACTCCGCTGTGCCCTCAAGAGGATGTATGTCAACAATGAGCACGACCTGCAGGTGTGCAAGCGAGAGATCCAGATCATGGTGAGTAGCTGTGACATTACCCCACACCCACGACATGCTTGGAGGGGAGCTACTCTGTTTAATATTCTCCTCTGCTTACATGAAAACACAGGCAGGCCCATGAACTCTGCATCACCTTATTTATCCGTTTCAATTTCCCTCTGGGGACAATAAAGTTTGAACTTGAACTTAAATGGCATGATAATGTTCACTCTCTTTTAATGTAATCTGGTTGTGCATGTGCTCTTGCAGAAGGACCTGGTCGGCCATAAGAACATTGTTGGCTATCTGGACTCTAGTATCACCACTTGTGGAGGAGGAGATGTGTGGGAAGTGCTCATCCTCATGGACTACTGTAAAGGTGAGTGCTTACTGAAGGGTCTGTGTTCAATCAAGTGTAGTTGAAAGTCAAAAATAAAGCCGGGCAACTGTCACTCCACATGAGGGCGCTCTCTGTCTAACTATTAGTCTAGCTTCCATCAAGGCCAGGGGTGTCAAACTCATTCCATAGAGGACCTAGTGTCTGCAGGTTTTGGGTTTTTCCTTTGAATTAAGACCTAGACAACAAGGTGAGGGTTCTTTACTAATTAGTGACCTTAATTCCTCAATCAAGTACAAGGGAGGAGTGAAAACGTGATCTGGGCCTACCACTGGTGTGGTGACTTTTTTTTTTTATACTTGTCTTTGCATATTTACATTTACATTTTGACTTTTTTTTTTATACTTGTCTTTGCATATTTGCATTTACATTTTAGTCATTTAGCATATAATTTGAGTTCTGTGCTGCACCAGGTTTTATTTCCTTGATGTGAATATATGTTATATGGATAGTACAAAAAAAACTCCCCTCAGGCTGTGAATGTTGCCATTCTTTTGTGAGCTTTATTATCCATTGTGACATTGAGCTTGCTTGCTCTCTTTCACTCCAAGGCTATCTTCACTTATCATGCTAACAGTTAGTCAAGCTAGGGTCCTACATTTCTTTATTTTGTTTGTTCGCAGAATAATTCGCTCTTAATAATGGAGTGATAGAGCATAGTTTTTCCGCTCTATGGGAACACTGTCAGAATGAAGAGGACACTTAAATGTTCATTGAATGACAACATGTCTGACATGATGAAATAGTTGTGAGGTTATGAATTGGTTCTTTAAGTTTTGTGTTTTGATCTCGTTTTTGAGTATTTTCCTCTGTGGCCCAACCTTGAAGACCTTACTGTATAGACAGTTTTACAAATCTATCAACATATTAATAATACAATATTTGTTTTAGGTTCTACTTCTTCCTTTAGTGAGCTGCCTTATCACACTAGCTATACACTGAGTGTACAAAACATTAGGAACACCTGCTCGTTCCATGACACAGACTGACCAGGTGATTCCAGGTGAAAGCTATGATCCCTTATTGATGTCACTTGTTAAATCAACTTCAAATCAGTGTAGATGAAAGGAGACAGGTTAAAGAAGGATTTTTAAACCTTGAGACAATTGAGACATGGATTGTTTATGTGTGCCATTCAGAGGGTGTATGGGCAAGACAAAATATTTAAGTGCCTTTGAACGGGGTATGGTAGTAGGTGCCTGGCGCACTGATTTGAGTGTGTCAAGAACTGCAATGTGCTGGATTTTTCACGCTCAACAGTTTCCCGTGTGTATCAAGAAAGGTCCACCACCCAAAGGACATCCAGCCAAGTTGACACAACTGTGGGAAGCGTTTGAGTCCACATGGGCCAGCATCCCTGTGGAACGCTTTCGACACCTTGTAGAGTCCATGCCCCGTTGAATTGAGGCTGTTCTGAAAGCAAAAGGGGATGCAACGCTCTATTAGGAAGGTGTTCCTAATGTTTTGTACACTCAGTGTACAGTATAACACCATGTGAAACCTCTGAGTAAAGGCCTCTATTGTGAAGTGGTCATTTTAGATCAGTGGTATTCAAAGTCGGGGTCGAGACCCCTAGTGGGGGCAGGGGAACTGCAGTGGGGTCACCCAAAAAAAACATTAAGAGTACATGTTATTTTATAGGACGATACACACAAGTTTGTAGAAAAATAAACATTTGTAGGGGGGGTACTTGAAAATTATTTGTTGATGTAAAAATCTATATTTAACGATTTTTATGGTTGTGTCATTAGATTTGGGTGAGTTGTGGTCACAATTAATTATTGTGAAAAAAAATTGGGTCCCCAGAAATTCTGGTGAAAAAAATGGGGTCCCCGCTGTAAAAGTTTGAATACCACTGTTTTAGATGATCAAGAGACTGAGTGTCTGAGTGCAAGATGGGTGTACTGAGTGAACCTTGCTAGCTCCATACCCAGTGTGTGTGTTCAGTAATGAGACTGAGTGATGTATCTCTGCAGGGGGCCAGGTGGTGAACCTGATGAACCAGCGTCTGCAGACAGGCTTCACCGAGGCAGAGGTGCTGCAGATCTTCTGTGACACATGTGACGCCGTGTCTCGACTGCACCAGGGCAAGACACCCATCATACACAGGGACCTCAAGGTGCAGAGGAGTAGGACCCTTCTCCTGTGTTTTCTCCCACCTCCTTTCTCTGCTCCCACTCCCGCTCTCTCATCTCATTCTTGGCTTAGTCTTCCAGTCATATAAATAATATATATGTATATCTCAGTTGAGGCTGCTGAGGGGAGAACGGCTCATAATAATGTCTGGAACGGAGCGAATGGAATGGCATCAAACGCATAGAAACCATGTGTTTGATACCATTCCACTCATACCGCTCCAGCCATTACCACGAGCCTGTCCTCCCCAATTAAGGTGCCACCAACCTCCAGTGATATATATATATATATATATATATACACACACAGTGCATTCGGAAAATACTCAGACCTCTTCCCTTTTTCCACATTTTATTACGTTACAGCCTTATTCTAAAATTATTCAAAAAACTATTCCTCAATCTATAAACAAAACCCCATAATGACAAAGCAAAAACAGGTTTTTAGATTTTTTTACAAATGTATTAAAAATAAAAATCAGAAATACCTTATTTACATAAGTTTTCAGACCCTTTGCTATGAGACTCGAAATTGAGCTCATGTGCATCCTGTTTCCATTGATCATCCTTGAGATGTTTCTACAACTTGATTGGAGTCCACCTGGGGCAAATTCAATTGATTGGCCATGATTTGGAAAGGCACACACCTGTCTATATTAGGTCCCACAGTTGACAGTGCATGTCAGAGAAAAAAACCAAGCCATGAGGTCGAATGAATTGTCCGTATAGCTCAGAGACAGGATTGTGTCGAGGCACAGATCTGGGGAAGGGTGCCAAAACATTTCTGCAGCATTGAAGGTCCCCAAGAACACAGTGGCCTCCATCATTCTTAAATGGAAGAAGTTTGGAACAACCAAGACTCTTCCTAGAGCTGGCCGTCCGGCCAAACTGAGCAATCGGGGGAGAAGGGCCTTAGTCAGGGAAATGACCAAGAACCCTATGGTCACTCTGACAGAGCTCCAGAGTTCCTCTGTGGAGATGGGAGAACCTTCCAGAAGGACAACCATCTCTGCAGCACTCCACCAATCAGGCCTTTATGGTAGAATGGCCAGACGGAAGCCACTCCTCAGTAAAAGGCACATAACAGCCCGCTTGAAGTTTGCCAAAAGGCACCTAAAGGACTCTCAGATCATGAGAAACAAGATTCTCTGGTCTTATGAAACCAAGATTGAACTCTTTGGCCTGAATGCCAAGCGTCACATATGGAGGAAACCTGGCACCATCCCTACGGTGAAGCATGGTGGTGGCAACATCATTCTGTGGGGATGTTTTGAAGGTGCAGGGACTGGGAGACTAGTCAGGATCGAGGGAAAGATGAACAGAGCAAAGTACAGTCGTGGTCAAAAGTTTTGAGAATGACACAGGTATTGGTCTTCACAAAGTTCGCTGCTTCAGTGTTATGAGATATTTTTGTCAGATGTTAATATGGTATACTGAAGTATAATTACAAGCATTCCATAAGTGTCAAAGGCTTTTATTGACAAGTACATTAAGTTTATGCAAAGAGTCAATATTTGCAGTGTTGACCCTTCTTTTTCAAGACCTCTGCAATCCGCCCTGGCATGCTGTCAATTAACTTCTGGGCCACATCCTGACTGATGGCAGCCCATTCTTGCTTAATCAATGCTTGGAGTTTGTCAGAATTTGTGGGTTTTTGTTTGTCCACCGCCTCTTGAGGATCATCCACAAGTTCTCAATGGGATTAAGGTCTGGGGAGTTTCCTGGCCTTGGACCCAAAATGTCGATGTTTTGTTCCCCGAGCCACTTAGTTATCACTTTTACCTTATGGCAAGGGGCTCCATCATGCTGAAAAGGCATTGGTCGTCACCAAACTGTTCTTGGATGGTTGGGAGAAGTTTCTCTTGGAGGATGTGTTGGTACCATTCTTTATTCATGGCTGTGTTCTTAGGCAAAAATGTGAGTGAGCCCACTCCCTTGGCTGAGAAGCAACCCCACACATGAATGGTCTCAGGATGCTTTACTGTTGGCATGACACAGGACTGATGGTAGTGCTCACCTTGTCTTCTCCGGACAAGCTTTTTTCCGGATGCCCCAAACAATCGGAAAGGGGATTCATCAGAGAAAATGACTTTACCCCAGTCCTCAGCAGTCCAATCCCTGTACCTTTTGCAGAATATCAGTCTGTCCCTGATGTTTTTCCTGGAGAGAAGTGGCTTCTTTGCTGCCCTTCTTGACAGCAGGCCATCCTCCAAAGTCTTCACCTCACTGTGCGTGCAGATGCACTCACACCTGCCTGCTGCCATTCCTGAGCAAGCTCTGCACTGGTGGTGCCCTGATCCCGCAGCTGAATCAACTTTAGGAGACGGTCCTGGCGCTTGCTGGACTTTCTTGGGTGCCCTAACACCTTCTTCACAACAATTGAACCTCTCTCCTTGAAGTTCTTATAAATGGTCCGATAAATGGTTGATTTAGGTGCAATCTTACTAGCAGCAATATCCTTGCCTGTGAAGCCCTTTTTGTGCAAAGCAATGATGACGGCACATGTTTCCTTGCAGGTAACCATGGTTAACAGAGGAAGAACAATGATTTCAAGCACCACCCTCCTTTTAAAGCTTCCAGTCTGTTATTCTAACTCAATCAGCATGACAGAGTGATCTCCAGCCTTGTCCTCATCAACACTCTCACCTGTGTTAACGAGATAATCACTGACATGATGGCAGCTGGTCCTTTTGTGGCAGGGCTGAAATGCAGTGGAAATGTTTTTTTGGCATTAAGTTCATTTTCATGTCAAAGAGGGACTTTGCAATTAATTGCAATTCATTTGATCACTCTTCATGACATTCTGGAGTATATGCAAATTGCCATCATCAAAACAGAGGCAGCAGACTTTGTGAAAATTAGTATTTGTGTACTTCTCAAAACTTTTAACCACGACTGTACAGAGAGATCCTTGATGAAAACCTGCTCTAGAGCGCTCAGGACCTCAGACCAGGGTGAATGTTCACCTTCCAACAGGACAACGACCCTAAGCACACAGCCAAGACAACGCAGGAGTGGCTTTGGGACAAGTCTCTGAATGTCCTTGAGTGGCCCTGCCAGAGCCCAGATTTGAACACGATCGAACATCCCTGGAAAGACCTGAAAATAGCTGTACAGTGACGCTCCCCATCCAACCTGACAGAGCATGAGAGGATCTGCAGAGAAGGATGGGAGAAACTCCTCAAATAGAGGTGTGCCAAGCTTGTAGCATCATACCCACGAAGACTTGAGACTGTAATTTCTGCCAAAGGTGCTTCAACAAAGTGCTGAGTGAAAGGTCTGAATACTTATGTAAATGTGTTATTTCAGTTTTTTATTTTTTATAAATTTGCAAAAATGTCTAAAAAACAGTTTTGCCTTGTCATTATGGGGTATTGTGTATGGATTGATGAGGGGAAAAAACTATTTAATCCATTTTAGAGTAAGGCTGTAACAAAATGTGGAAAAAGTCAAGGGGTCTGAATACTTTCCGAATGCGCTGTGCCATTCAGCAGACACTTTCATCCAATTCACATGATCAAAAACTGAAAAGAGCAGCCGTTACGTGACTCATATTTTATCCTTCTCTGGCTTTGTTTGAATCTTCTTCTCTTTTATATCGCTGCAGGTGGAGAACATCCTGTTACATGATAAGGGACACTATGTGCTGTGTGACTTCGGCAGTGCTACCAATAAGTTCCAGAACCCACAGATTGAAGGAGTGCCAATAGTCGATGATGAAATAAAAAAGTTTGTGAACTTACATAGCTTAATACATGCCATTTCCTGCCATTTTATTTCCTTTGAATTGAGCATTTATACAGCCATAGAAGAATACAGTTCAGAAGAATACAGGCCTTTTCAGCCGTGCCTAGTCAGAGTTAGCCTTGTGTTAGTTCAATAAGGATCATGATATTCTTCATCCTCGTCTTTGTGACCTTGTCCTATTCTCTCTCAGGTACACCACTCTGTCATATCGTGCCCCTGAGATGGTAAACCTCTACAATAGCAAGATTATCACTACTAAAGCTGACATATGGGTGAGTGGACCTTGTATGTTAGATGTAGGCTTTAGTCATGGTATCAGTGCCAGCTTCTGATTTGTATGGGGCTTTTTTACAATACACTTTGCAGCAATTTGTCACAGAATGCTCATGAAAATTGTGTAAAATATATATTAGCTAAATGAAAACTTCAAACTAATTTTTGGTTTAGTTAGTACAGTAGGAAGTTAGAAGAGCCATATTTGTGTGGAGAAGCCTTTTCCCATCAGGTTTCTCGAGGCATTTGGATGTTGGCTCTAAAAGGTATGTAACTTTATTATTGTGTGTGTTCTCCAGGCGATGGGCTGTTTGCTGTATAAGCTGTGCTACTTCACTCTACCCTTCGGGGAGAGTCAGGTGGCCATCTGTGATGGCAGCTTCACCATTCCTGACAATTCCCGCTACTCCTACGACCTGCACTGCCTCATCCGTCAGTATTCCACCACTCACTGTATCTGCTATGGAAATTAGTGTCGATTTTACAACGCCATTACATATTTTCTAAGTATATTTTGTAAGTCCTGTACTACATGTTGCCTCCTTATCTAACAATGCTTAATCTATAGTTTGTGGGTTAGTCAGTGTGTTGCTTTTCTCTCTTCTGGTGTGGTTCAATTGGTCTCACTTTTTCTCTCACATTTCCTCCTCCTCCACCTCTCCTTCTCACTCTGTTGGTGTTTGTCAGGGTACATGCTGGAGCCCGACCCTGACAAAAGGCCTGACATCTACCAGGTGTCCTACTTTGCTTTTAAACTGGCTCGTCGGGACTGCCCTGTTCAGAATGTGAAGGTCAGTCTCTCTCTGCTCTGTGGTCAGTCTGTGTGGGTCAGTCTCTGTAGTGGGGTGACCTTTTCTAGTCTGTATGTCTCAGTCTCTCTCTGCTCTGGGAACAGCTGTGGATTGGTCCTCTAACAGGCTCTGAGCCAGACCTACCAATGTTCTATTCAGTCCATGCCCTGAAGCTACTGAATGTGCTTCCCAAATATACATTTACAATACTTTTGTCTCTAATCTACCCCCATATAGAACTCTCAAATTCCTGCTCAACTCCCTGAGCCAATCAAAGCCAGCGAGGCAGCTGCAGCGAAGAAGAGCCAGAGCCAGACCCAGAGTAAGGCCAGGTAAGTCTGTGTGCTGGTGTTTGTCATACAGGGGGGCTGCCTGAGTAATCTTCTGGTTGTTGTTGTTATACACACCAGTATTGCAGCTAGTATCCTTATTTTTTGTCAGTTGTGTGTTCTCTATTCTGTTTTGACATCATTCATAAGGTAATTTCGTACCATTGACAAGTTGATCACCAACTCTCACCTTTGACCCCCAGGTTGACAGACCCCGTCCCCACCACTGAGACCTCCATCACACCCCGGCAGAGGCCCAAAGCTGGCCATGCCCAGCCCAGCGCTGGCATCCTTCCCATCCAACCGGCTGCCCTCACCCCTCGCAAACGGGCCAACCTCCCTGCCCTTCCTCTAGGTATGTACCCACCCTCACTCGGCCACTCTGCCGTTGTACTGCAATTAGGCTAACATTGGTTTTATTTGGAGGCATGTTAGCTACTCAGTAGATACACAGAAGCGACTGAGGTAGATTCTCTACCCCGCGCCGGAACTTACTTACTAATAATTTGTAGAGTGCAAAATGACCGCAAGAAGCCCAAACAGATATAATATTTGACTAAAACATAATAATTTAAAACCTTGCTTACATTTGCATACGATCACGTGTATCTCTATTTATTTGACATTTTGCAGGATGAAATCTCTTTAGATGCACCAAAAAATAAAAATAAAAACAATACTCAGTAACAAGAATAATATGGCAGCTATCAATCAATTTCAATTTTATTTTATATAGCCCTTCTTACATCAGCTAATATCTCGAAGTGCTGTACAGAAACCCAGCCTAAAACCCCAAACAGCTAGTAATGCAGGTGTAGAAGCACGGTGGCTAGGAAAAACTCCCTAGAAAGGCAAAACCTAGGAAGAAACCTAGAGAGGAACCAGGCTATGAGGGGTGGCCAGTCCTCTTCTGGCTGTGCCGGGTGGAGATTATAACAGAACCATGCCAAGATGTTCAAAAATGTTCATAAGTGACAAGCATGGTCAAATAATAATCAGGAATAAATCTCAGTTGGCTTTTCATAGCCGATCATTAGAGTTTAAAACAGCAGGTCTGGGACAGGTAGGGGTTCCATAACCGCAGGCAGAACAGTTTAAACTGGAATAGCAGCAAGGCCAGGCGGACTGGGGATAGCAAGGAGTCACCACGGCCGGTAGTCCCGACGTATGGTCCTAGGGCTCAGGTCTCTCAGTTGGCTTTTCATAGCCGATCATTTAGAGTTGAAAACAGCAGGTCTGGGACAGGTAGGGGTTTCGTAGCCGCAGGCAGAACAGTTGAAACTGGAATAGCAGCAAGGCCAGGCGGACTGGGGGCAGCAGGGTGTCATCATGCCCGGTAGTCCTGACGTATGGTCCTAGGGCTCAGGTTCTCAGAGAGAAAGAGAGAACGAGAGAATTAGAGAGAGCATACTTAAATTCACACAGGACACTGGATAAGACAGGAGAAGTACTCCAGGTATAACCAACTAACCCCAGCCCCCCGACACATAAACTACTGCAGCATAAATACTGGAGGCTGAGACAGGAGCGGTCCGGAGACACTGTGGCCCCATCCGAAGAAACCCCCGGACAGGGCCAAACAGGAAGGATATAACCCCACCCACTCCGCCAAAGCACAGCCCCCGCACCACTAGAGGGATATCCCCAACCACCAACTTACAATCCTGAGACAAGGCCGAGTATAGCCCACAGAGGTCTCCACCACAGCACAAACCAAGGGGGGGGGGGGGGGCGCCAACCCAGACAGGAAGATCACGTCAGTAACTCAACCCACTCAAGTGACGCACCCCTCCCAGGGACGGCATGAAAGAGCACCAGCAGGCCAGTGACTCAGCCCCTGCAACAGGGTTAGAGGCAGAGAACCCCAGTGGAGAGGGGAACCGGCCTGGCAGAGACAGCAAGGGCTGTTCGTTGCTCCAGCCTTTCCGTTCACCTTCACACTCCTGGGCCAGACTACACTCAATCATATGACCTACTGAAGAGATAAGTCTTCAGTAAAGACTTAAAGGTTGAGACCGAGTCTGCGTCTCTCACATGGGTAGGCAGACTGTTCCATAAAAATGGAGATCTATAGGAGAAAGCCCTGCCTCCCGCTGTTTGCTTAGAAATTCTAGGGACAATTAGGAGGCCTGCGTCTTGTGACCGTAGCGTACGTATTGGTATGTACGGCAGGACCAACTCGGAAAGATAGGTAGGAGCAAGCCCATGTAACGCTTTATAGGTTAACAGTAAAACCTTGAAATCAGCCCTTGCCTTAACAGGAAGCCAGTGTAGGGAAGCTAGCACTGGAGTAATATGATCAAATTTCTTGGTTCTAGTCAGGATTCTAGCAGCCGTATTTAGCACTAACTGAAGTTTATTTAGTGCTTTATCCGGGTAGCCGGAAAATAGAGCATTGCAGTAGTCTAATCTAGAAGTAACAAATGCATGGATTAATTTTTCTGCATCATTTTTGGACAGAAAATTTCTGATTTTTGCAATGTTACGTAGATGGAAAAAAGCTGTCCTTGAAACAGTCTTGATATGTTCGTCAAAAGAGAGATCAGGGTCAAGAGTAACGCCTAGGTCCTTCACAGTTTTATTTGAGACGACTTTACAACCATCAAGATGAATTGTCAGATTTAACAGAAGATCTCTTTGTTTCTTGGGACCTAGAACAAGCATCTCTGTTTTGTCCGAGTTTAAAAGTAAAAAGTTTTCAGCCATCCACTTCCTTATGTCTGAAACACAGGCTTCTAGCGAGGGCAATTTTGGGGCTTCACCATGCTTCATTGAAATGTACAGCTGTGTGTCATCCGCATAGCAGTGAAAGTTAACATTATGTTTTCGAATAACATCCCCAAGAGGTAAAATATATAGTGAAAACAATAGTGGTCCTAAAACGGAACCTTGAGGAACACCGAAATGTACAGTTGATTTGTCGGAGGACAGACCATTCACAGAGACAAACTGATATCTTTCCGACAGGTAGGATCTAAACCAGGCCAGAACTTGTCCGTGTAGACCAATTTGGGTTTCCAGTCTCTCCAAAAGAATGTGGTGATCGATGGTGTCAAAGGCAGCACTAAGGTCTAGTAGCACGAGGACAGATGCAGAGCCTCGGTCTGACGCCATTAAAAGGTCATTTACCACCTTCACAAGTGCAGTCTCAGTGCTATGATGGGGTCTAAAACCAGACTGAAGCATTTCGTATACATTGTTTGTCTTCAGAAAGGCAGTGAGTTGCTGCGCAACAGCTTTTTCTAAAATTTTTGAGAGGAATGGAAGATTCGATATTGGCCGATAGTTTTTTATATTTTCCGGGTCAAGGTTTGGCTTTTTCAAGAGAGGCTTTATCACTGCCACTTTTAGTGAGTTTGGTACACATCCGGTGGATAGAGAGCTGTTTATTATGTTCAACATAGGAGGGCCAAGCACAGGAAGCAGCTCCTTCAGCAGTTTAGTAGGAATAGGATCCAGTATGCAGCTTGAAGGTTTAGAGGCCATGATTATTTTCATCATTGTGTCAAGAGATATAGTACTAAAACACTTAAGTGTCTCTCCCGATCCCAGGCCCTCGCAGAGCTGTGCAGATCCAGGACAGCTAAGCCCTGGAGGAATACGCAGATTCAAAGAGGAGTCCGTAATTTGCTTTCTAATGGTCATGATCTTTTCCTCAAAGAAGTTCATGAATTTATCACTGCTGAAGTGAAAACCATCCTCTCTTGGGGAATGCTGCTTTTTAGTTAGCTTTGCAACAGTATCAAAAATAAATTTTGGATTGTTCTTATTTTCCTCGATTAATTTGGAAAAGTAGGATGATCGAGCAGCAGTGAGGGCTCTTCGGTACTGCACGGTACTGTCTTTCCAAGCTAGTCGGAAGACTTCCAGTTTGGTGTGGCGCCATTTCCGTTCCAATTTCCTGGAAGCTTGCTTCAAAGCTCGGGTATTTTCTGTATACCAGGGAGCTAGTTTCTTATGACAAATGTTTTTCGTTTTTAGGGGTGCAACTGCATCTAGGGTATTGTGCAAGGTTAAATTTAGTTCCTCAGTTAAGTGGTTAACTGATTTTTGTCCTCTGACGTCCTTGGGTAGGCAGAAGGGGTCTGGAAGGGCATCAATGAATTTTTGTGTTGTCTGAGAATTTATAGCACGACTTTTGATGCTCCTTGGTTGGGGTCTGAGCAGATTATTTGTTGCGATTGCAAACGTAATAAAATGGTGGTCCGATAGTCCAGGATTTTGTGGAAAAACATTAAGATCTACAACATTTATTCCATGGGACAAAACTAGGTCCAGAGTATGACTGTGGCAGTGAGTAGGTCCAGAGACATGTTGGACAAAACCCACTGAGTCGATAATGGCTCCGAAGGACTTTTGGAGTGGGTCTGTGGACTTCTCCATGTGAATATTAAAATCACCAAAAAATTAGAATATGATCTGCTATGACTACAAGGTCTGATAGGAATTCAGGAAACTCAGAGAGGAACGCTGTATATGGCCCAGGAGGCCTGTAAACAGTAGCTATAAAAAGTGATTGAGTAGGCTGCATAGATTTCATGACTAGAAGCTCGAAAGATGAAAACGTCATTTTTTTTTTTGTAAATTGAAATTTGCTATCGTAAATGTTAGCAACACCTCCGCCTTTGCGGGATGCACGGGGAATATGGTCACTAGTGTAACCAGGAGGTGAGGCCTCATTTAACACAGCAAATTCATCAGGCTTAAGCCATGTTTCAGTCAGGCCAATCACATCAAGATTATGATCAGTGATTAGTTCATTGACTATGACTGCCTTTGAAGTGAGGGATCTAACATTAAGTAACCCTATTTTGAGATGTGAGGTATCACGATCTCTTTCAATAATGGCAGGAATGGAGGAGGTCTTTATCCTAATAAGATTGCTAGGGTGGACACCACCATGTTTAGTTTTGCCCAACCTAGGTCGAGGCACAGACACAGTCTCAATGGGTATGGCTGAGCTGACTACACTGACTATGCTATTGGCAGACTCCACTAAGCTGGCAGGTTGGCTAACAGCCTGCTGCCTGGCCTGCACCCTATTTCACTGTGGGGCTAAAGGAGTTAGAGCCCTATCTATGTTGGTAGATAAGAGGAGAGCACCCCTCCAGCTAGGATGGAGTCCGTCACTCCTCAGCAGGTCAGGCTTGATCCTGTTTGTGGGTGAGTCCCAGAAAGAGGGCCAATTATCCACAAATGTTATCTTTTGGGAGGGGCAGAAAACAGTTTTCAACCAGCGATTAAGTGCTGAGACTCTGCTGTAGAGCTCGTCACTTCCCCTAACTGGGAGGGGGCCAGAGACAATTACTCGATGCCGACACATCTTTCTAGCTGATTTACACGCTGAAGCTATGTTGCACTTGGTGACCTCTGACTGTTTCATCCTAACATCGTTGGTGCCGACGTGGATAACAATATCTCTATACTCTCTACACTCGCCAGTTTTAGCTTTAGCCAGCACCATCTTTAGATTAGCCTTAACGTCGGTAGCCCTGCCCCCTGGTAAACAGTGTATGATCGCTGGGTGATTCGTTTTAAGTCTAATACTGCGGGTAATGGAGTCGCCAATGACTAGGGTTTTCAATTTGTCAGAGCTAATGGTGGGAGCCTTCGGCGTCTCAGACCCCGTAACGGGAGGAGTAGAGACTAGAGAAGACTCAGACTCAGACTCCGACTCGCTACATAATGGGGAAAACCGGTTGAAGGTTTCTGTCGGCTGAATGAGCGACACCGGTTGAGCATTCCAACAGTATTTCCCTCCAGAAGCCATGAGAAAGTTGTCCGGCTGCAGGGACTGTGCGGGGGGAGTTATACTAACGTTACTGTCTGTACTTACTGGTGGCACAGACGCTGTTTCTTCCTTTCCTACACTGATAATACTCTTGCCTAACGATTGCGTCTGAAGCTGGGCTTGTAGCACAGCTATTCTCGCCGTAAGGCGAGAATTCTCCTGTATATTATGAGTACAGCGACTGCAATTAAAAGACATCATGTTAATGTTACTACTTAGCTTCGGCTGTTGAAGATGTTGATGAGCCATGTCCAGATAAAGCGTCCGGAGTGAAAAAGTTGAATAAGGGAAAAAAAGTTGCGATGGAAAAACGGAAAATAACGTAAAGTTGGCAGCTAAAACGCACAGGAAAATGACTCTTCTGTCTCGGGATAAACGTCCGGGGTGAAAAAGTTTAACGAAAAAAGATGAGTGAGGACAAAACTAAAAAGTTGGTAAATTTGTTGAACACAGAGATTGATTAAACGTTTATTAAAAGTAAAACGTGAATAGTTTGGCAGGTAGCCAAGTAGCAACAAACAGCAGTGTAGTAATAATAATAATAAAATAAAACGTACATAAACAGCATAAAAAAGCTATACAACTACTAGGCCTACAACTAATAAAAACGACAGAACTACTTATACAACTATGTACCTATAATACAGTGTTTTAATGCATACATATTTATAAATATCTTCACATGTTGATGTTTCTATTAGTAAAAAAACACTATTATGCGTGGGAACAGATTTCCAAAATTAAAATAACTTGGAGCTGATTTCCTGGTGTTTTTACACTTATGTCCAACAATGAAAATCCCCGCCCCCTTTTTGTTTTTGCTCAGAAAACTTGGGGGGCCACATAAAAATGCCAGTTGGGGAGCCCTGCTCTGCCCTAATGGCAGTAGCTAAGTTGGACAAAATGGAAGTAAATGAAGATGTAGGACATTGGGTACTAGCCATGATAAATACATGTCTGTGTAAGTGGGCATTTCCCTGAGGATCTAGCTAGCTCACATAGAGTTGAACCAGCACTGACCAGGAACAGTTGTTTTTTTCCCCCGTAGTTTCAGTAAATCAAATAAATGTATCTTAAGGCTCCACCTGCTCAGAACATTCTGCCAAATTTGGTTGAATTATTTCTCAAATTAGATCCAAGTTATATTTAGTCAAAAATTATAGGGCTCTCGTTAGAAACCAATGGAGTGAACACTTGGCTGGTCTGCTTAGTCTGTCTCAACATTCTCATCTAATGAGGTCTAGCCAGAGAGTTGTCGTGCTCTGATGATTTTTCCCACCTCTAACCAGACTGACTGCTCTAGACACCACTTTGCTCTGTTTTTGTGCTGCTTTTCCTCCAGTGATAGACAGGACGCAGGAGAGTTGTGTACTTGTGTTTGCATTTTGATGGGGAATTACCTTGTTACTCAATTATTTAACCAAGCAGAGCCAAGCCACTGTCACTGCTTGTGACACCTGCCATGTCTAATTATGTTACTGTATTTCTCAACAGGGAGTTAATGCAGTTAACAAACAAAACACTTAGCAGCCAATTCATTTCCGTATCTATTAGACCACATTACCATGGCAGCAGCATTACGCAGATGGGCCTTAGGCTAAACTAATACCCTATAAATCCTATAGGACATGAACTGTCATTGTTCCGTTTTACCAATTACACTTCTTCTCAATGACGATTCTTCCATGAACCTTACGGTTTGCAGAAAGCGTATATGGCAGCCAAAAAGATGGTTGCGTTACGTTTGCAAGAGCCTCACTCTCTGCTATGGCATCAATGGGGGTGCTTTAGAAATTGCTAACATGGAACTTTCTGTGTCCCGTATGCATGGTGCTAAAGAGACAAATGTTGAGCTGTGGACTACTGTTATTGAAAAAATAAGAGAACTGCCATAATATCTTCAGTAAACAGGGTCCTGTGGGGGGGGGGGGTGTTTAGTGTTTTCTCTTTTGTCCTAACTGTTGTGTCTTGTCTGTGTACCATAAATGGATTTTTTAAAATACATTTTATAAAAATAAAATTGTTGTTTGTTTAATGCCAGGGATGATGTGCTAGATATTTATGTCCTTTAACGTAATGTGTGACGACAACATTTTATGTATGTATGTAGCATGAAATATATTTTCATCGTTTCAAGACTTGTATAGTAACCAGATTCTGTACTCCTTGCAGGAGTGAACTTAAACCTTGCCCAGCAAGCGGCAGCCCTCCAATCACAGAAGGCACAGACCACAGCTCCGCCTCAGCCAGTGACCGGCCAATCACAGAACCCTCCTAGTCAGGCCACACTTCAGCTGGGTGGAAAGCCCCAAGCTGGTGCTCAGCAGAAGCAGGTAAACTCAGGCAGCCACCCAAGCCCACAGCCATACCACCCTGCATCCCACTGCTGGCTTGTCTCTGAAGCTAGCAGGGTTGGTGTCTGGTCAATCCCACCCTTAGCGGCGTTGGCAGAAAGCGGATGTTGACTGTTTTCAGGGATACAGCGTCTCACAATAGGAGTGCTGATCTAGGATCAGGTCCCCCCCTGTCCATGACGTAATCTTATTAATTGTTATCTTAAATCAGCACTCCTACTCTGAGAAGCGACCACAGATATTGTTGGAAGATTTCTAATTTGCATGATTCACCCTCTACATTGTGATAGTTGTAAGCTTTCTGGCACAAAATTAACTGCCATCAGCAGGTGGGTGCTTACACGTTGGTGGTGGATGACGTAAGTTTCCCCCATAGTGCTCTGAGGATCTGGAAGTTTTTAATGAATCTAATCAATTACAGTACAAAACCCTGCGTTTTTTACACACTTAAATGGGTTAATATAATTGGAGAAAAAAAACGTTTCTAAAGAAAATGTTCCTCTTTACACTAAGGGATCTGGAAAAATGCATTTCAAAGAAATGTAGATTTTGGGGGGGGATTTTGTTGCTTAGTGAATAAAATACACTTATACCAGCTGTAAAATACCATCTGTAAGACGAGTTGCTGCTCAGGGTTGGGTTATTGTTCAGTGGCCCCTTGTATAGACTGTGTAATGGAACAAGCTTAGATAAGGAGATAAGTAAAGTGCAGGAAACTCTTGACCAAACAGAGAAGAAGCGAGCATTAGGGAGGAAAATGGATGAAAGACGTTGCCACACAATTAAACCCAATTACATTTTCATGAGATTACAGTTTTTACAGTCTGCTCTCTTATTATAACAAAAACACAAGCAATGGAGTAATGGGTCCTTAGATTTTAGGTAGGGAAGGCAGTTTTCCGGGATTATATGTATCATTCTGAACCCACAATAACAGCCACATGCATTCTTAGTGGCACTCTGTGTTTAAAGCAGCTTTGTCTTCGTTGTCATGGTTTGTTGACGCTGTGTGCTGTCGTCCGTCTTTGTGTGGTAGCCAGGGCAGCTGCAGCAGCAGCCAATCGCGGCAGCAGTCACCGCAGCAGGGGGAGGAGTGCAGGCCAAGACAGAGGGCCTGAGCGCCCCACAACAGGCCGTGCCTCCCGCGCTGTCCAGTCCCACCCCCCAGCAGGCCCCGTCCAGCCCAGCCCCACCTAAAGCCCCAGCACGTCGTAAGCAGGCCAGCCAGAGCCAGGCCCAGCAGCAGCCAACCGCTCAGCCCACTCCAGCCCAACCTCCGGCTGCACAGCAGCATACAGCTCAGCAGCAACCAGTTCCTCTACAACCAGTTGCCCAGCAACCAGTGGCCCAGCCAGAAGCAGCCCAGCAGCCACCTGTCCAGATCCAGTCCATCCCTGCTAAAACCAGTCAGAACACAGCTGAGACCGAGACGGTAACATACCTGCAGCCTGCAACGAGTCTGCTCCCTGAGCTGTCAGACACTCTCAAAGCCTGCTTGAAAGTAACATCAGGCCATCCATTGTTCCACCCAGCCATCCATCGTCATGGCAATGCCATCAGCCTTCATCGTTTTGCTGTCTTTTCGGTTTTGTTTGTTTGAGTGTTGTTCTCGCAGTACCTTAAAAACGAAATCCATTGTGAACGTTTGAATTATCCTCATTTCGGTGTGATAGACTTTTTTTCCCCCCTTTGTCTGTCCATTTTTCACTTTAATTGTAATTGTTTGACTTTGTTTGCCTCATTTTCTTTTGTGTTGTATGTATTTGGCATTGACAGTTATTCATTAGTGTGTGTTATTGGGTTTAGTTCTTTAAAATTAGTTTCCTTTTCTTCCCCCTATTTGTATTGTTTATATGATATTTTTATTTCTTCCTCTCTCTCTCCGTCCCTCCAGACTTCTCTTCCTGCTCTGTCCAAGACTCCGCCCCACTCTCCAAAGGCTGCAGAGCGCACCCCGAGTGACTTTACCCAGAATGCAGTCGGTGGGCTACCTGGAAGTGACTCCATCCAGCCACTGCAAGAGGCCACAGCAGAGGATGGCTTCAACCAGTTAATGTAAGATATGCGGCAACGACATCATCCCCTGAAATATCAGCCCTAATTAAATATATTTAGTTTTTAATGTGTAACAACAAGTTGACCTGTTCCGGCCTTTGTGTGTTTTTCCAGATCTGTTGGTACAATTCCACCCAATTCTACCCAGTCTCTTCAGCAGAGTGTGTGTGAACCAGCCCAGGATGGCAACTTTGCTGCCTTTGCCCCTTCCCCTGCCTCTGCCCCTGGCCCTGCCATCGGCTCCCCCAGTCAGCCCGCCTGGAACCCTTTTGGTGATGATGCCTTCTCCAATCTCAGTGTGGAGCATCTGATTAACAAAGACTTGGTTGACATACAGGCTGAAGGTAAGGCTATGTGCGCACGCGTGTGTGTGTGCGGAATTATGTGTTCATAAAAGAGATAGGAGCTAAAAGTACATTCTTATACCTCATTTCTAATATATCCTCTGGTGTAATAGTATTTCCAACCAGATAAAGCTGCATTATAAGTTACTTTGTCTTTTTCTCTATGAGACGTGTCTGAAGAGGTGGAGACGGCCCCCACAGAGGACCTGATACCTGGCCTCCTGGAGGTATCCTCCCCTGGGGAAACAGCCCCCCAACCTGCTGGTGAGACCCTTCTTATCTACATCACTCATATCTCCCTACTGTATATCTCTCAGATATTCCCATAGCTCCTTTGTTCTTCCTATAGCAATCACATCCTCCATCCTCCATTACCAACAGCTACAGTGACATACCCATATAAATCCTATAATACACTGTTCTATGTCATTCTATGGACATAAGGGAAGGGAACTCTGCTGCTACCCTACTCTCCAAACAAGGTGCATGAAATGAGGAGAAAACTGAAGTGAAGAGAAGTTGATAAATGTGCTTCTATATTCCTGCTGAGTGAATGGTCCTCTCTGTGACCTCATCAGTGGCCATCTGAACGCTAAGCTCAGCAGAAATGTATATCTGAAAGCTTTCATTAACTCTGTATGCTCAAATCCCTAGCTAGCCATTTAATGGGATGTCTTCATTGAATAACTTACCAAGAAAACACTGTCTCTTTGCCTTGCACTATCCATGCTCAATCATCTCTACTTGTAATTAGACGGAAATGGACATTGCGTGCTTTTTGTATCTATGCAGTGTTCATTAGTGTCTGTGTTGTCTTTCCCTGCTCCCCGCCTCGCTACTTACTGTACCAGTAGAGCAATCTGAAGACATCCTTGGCCTGGGTACAGGAGAGTCTTTGTTGACTGTTCTGGTCCCTTTCAGCATCCTAGAACTCTCAGACACTCCAGGTAAGGATGTGTCCATTTCTATGTGTAAAAGCACACTCCAAATCACTTATACCCACATACCAATTTTTTTTTTTTATTTAACCTTTATTTAACTAGGCAAGTCAGTTAAGATCAAATTCTTATTTACAATGACGGCCTCAGTAAAATGACTTACTGAGATGCTGCCGATTTATTGTCTAAGACCAGAATTAGGGTGCGTTCGTAAATTCACTCTGGCAATCTACTTCAAGTTCAGAGCTCTCTGGTTTGAGAGTGCCAGAGCACAGAATAATTAATGCATTTACAGTTGTTAGGACAGGTGCCAGTAAACATTGACTAAAAACATAATTAAATTGTTGCCAGTAACACAGTTACAATGAATAACCCTCTTAATAACATGAAAACAGTCTAACCAGTTCTGCTATGGCGAGTAAAATGGTCAGAGTGATCTCTCTCTCATTTGTGTCTAAAAGTAGCTAGCAAACTAGCCAATGTTCGCTTTATTAGCTTCGGTGCTTGACTGCTGTTGTGATGTCAGAATGCTCGGATCAACCCTACTCCTCGGCCAGAGTCCATTGTGCGCTCTGAATGCTTCAAGAGCAAAACGCTCTGAATTTACGAACTGACAATTTGACAGCGCTCTGAATTTAAAAATGGCCCAGAGCGCCCTCTGACACTCCACAGTTAATTTACGAACGCACCCTTAGTATCCACACACAATTAGTGTTCCTTAGTGGTCATTGCAACCTGTTCCACTTGGCGGTTATCAAAAACCTTTCAAATCCTAATATTTTCTTGATTCAGCCTAAAATGCAGACCAAAATAATGCAGCACTTCAAATTGTAACGTGGCATTTTGCTCTAAGGAAGTCAAAGTACTGCTAGTCACATTGCTAGCAATGATGTACAGTGCTCTCTCTCCCCAGTTAAAGGGGCTATAGTGGACTTGTTTTCTGTACCTTGGTCCCTGACAGTCCACTGGCTCAACTGTAAGTACATAGTGGAGAGGCAGGAGGAGAGCAGGTGTGGGTTGTGTTTTGAGATAACCTGGTGTGCAGAGTGGTCTTTAGGTGTAACCCCAGCTAGTTGACGTAGCTACTAGCTAGCGCTCTCTGTGTGACTGTTTTATTCATCTGGTGTGAAAGTAACATTTAGGGTTTTGTGGCTGTGTGAACAAACATCTCAATGTAGGAAAAGTATTCATTGTTTTGCTTTGGGAGTACTAATTCTAAATGTTAACTGGCCTGTTGGAATGTGGTGGAAAGAAAGAGTAGGCTTATAAAAACTTTTCTTCAAAGTGAGCGGTTCCTCAGCAAACAGTTTCTTTGCTCTTCTGTAGGGTGAGATTCTTTCCTCTATTTAGCTATGTTCTAATGTCTGTCTCCATCTTTTTTGTCCTAATATGTCATTCTGTTATCATCTTTGTCTTATCCATCTGTAATCAATTAATCTATCCCCAACTTATATTTTCCATTTTCTCATTCCCTTCATCTCTTTTTTGTTTAAGCCACTGGTATGTAAAAAAAACAAAACATTTTCTACTATTTTTGTTGCATTTATTTATCAACATACATAATAGATTACAAAACCCTTGAAAGCTAATGTAAAAGTCAATAGCTTAATTAAATGATTCTAAACTGTTCCAGTTCCTTAAGGCTTCTATTGATTAAAACAATATCAATGTTGATAATGTACAATAAATACCATGGCAGACAGTCTCCATGTGGGCTCTCAATCACCACTGCCTTCAATAGATCGTCACATCATTACATCTCAGCCATATCTGGCTATTTGGAGCTAGGAAACACTAGTGGCCACCCATTTGGCTCAGTTGGTGGAGCATGGCGCATGCAACGCCAGTTGGAGGTTTAATTCCCACGGGTGACCAGTACGAAAAAGTAAAAACATTTATGCCCTCACTACTGTAAATCGCTCTGGATTAGAGCGTCTCCTAAATGACTCAAATGTAAATATTAATTAATCAGCAATGTTCCTTCGTTGGCTCCCCATGAACTGCAGTGCTACCATTTACACTATACCAGGAAATGTCCCTTAACGATATGCGTGGGTTGAGTGTGGTCATAGTTGTAGTAGTTGTATAGGCCTATATGTAAGCAATTTTTATGTTGCTCTGTACATTCTCTGAAAATAGTGGGTGACGCAGGCTTGGAGGACGTGCAGCCGAGTCCATCCACGGACTGCATCTTTGGAGTAGATTAGTTCCAGAAAATGTACATGAGCATATCTACATAGGCCTATATTTCTGAAAATATACTTCCATCACATTATGTGCTGGAGCTGTACCATAATTTGCCCTCATTGAACACCCATCCTCTCACTTTCCCTATAGCCTAGCCTCATTGAACACCCATCCTCTCACATCCCCTATAGCCTAGCCTCATTGAACACCCATCCTCTCACATTCCCTATAGCCTAGCCTCATTGAACACCCATCCTCTCACATTCCCTATAGCCTAGCCTCATTGAATACCCATCCTCTCACATTCCCTATAGCCTAGCCTCCTTGAACACCCATCCTCTCACATCCCCTATAGCCTAGCCTCATTGAACACCCATCCTCTCACATTCCCTATAGCCTAGCCTCATTGAACACCCATCCTCTCACATTCCCTATAGCCTAGCCTCATTGAATACCCATCCTCTCACATTCCCTATAGCCTAGCCTCCTTGAACACCCATCCTCTCACATCCCCTATAGCCTAGCCTCATTGAACACCCATCCTCTCACATCCCCTATGGCCTAGACTCATTGAACACCCATCCTCTCAAATCCCCTATAGCCTAGACTCATTGAACACCCATCCTCTCACATTCCCTATAGCCTCATTGAACACCCATCCTCTCACATTCCCTATAGCCTAGCCTCATTGAACACCCATCCTCTCACATTCCCTATAGCCTTGCCTCATTGAACACCCATCCTCTCACATTCCCTGTAGCCTCATTGAACACCCATCCTCTCACATCCCCTATAGCCTAGACTCATTGAACACCCATCCTCTCACATTCCCTATAGCCTCATTGAACACCCGTCCTCTCACATTCCCTATAGCCTAGCCTCATTGAACACCCATCCTCTCACATTCCCTATAGCCTAGCCTCATTGAACACCCATCCTGTCACATTCCCTATAGCCTTGCCTCATTGAACATCCATCCTCTCACATTCCCTATAGCCTCATTGAACACCCGTCCTCTCACATTCCCTATAGCCTCATTGAACACCCATCCTCTCACATTCCCTATAGCCTCATTGAACACCCATCCTCTCACATCCCCTATAGCCTAGCCTCATTGAACACCCATCCTCTCACATTCCCTATAGCCTAGCCTCATTTAACACCCATCCTATCACATCCCCTATAGCCTAGCCTCATGGAACACCCATCCTCTCACATCCCCTATAGCCTAGCCTCATTGAACACCCATCCTCTCACATTCCCTATAGCCTAGCCTCATTTAACACCCATCCTATCACATCCCCTATAGCCTAGCCTCATGGAACACCCATCCTCTCACATCCCCTATAGCCTAGCCTCATTGAACACCCATCCTCTCACATTCCCTATAGCCTAGCCTCATTTAACACCCATCCTATCACATCCCCTATAGCCTAGCCTCATGGAACACCCATCCTCTCACATCCCCTATAGCCTTAAGCTCATTGAACACCCATCCTCTCACAGCCCCTTTAGCCTAGCCTCATTGAACACCCATCCTCTCACATCCCTTATAGCCTAGCCTCATTTAACACCCATCCTCTCACATTCCCTATAGCCTCATTGAACATCCATCCTCTCACATTCCCCATAGCCTCATTGAACAACCATCCTCTCACATCCCCTATAGCCTAGATCATTGAACACCCATCCTCTCACATCCCCTATAACCTAGATCATTGAACACCCATCCTCTCACATTCCCTATAGCCTCATTGAACACCCATCCTCTCACATCCCCTATAGCCTAGATCATTGAACACCCATCCTCTCACATCCCCTATAGCCTAGATCATTGAACACCCATCCTCTCACATTCCTTATAGCCTAGATCATTGAACACCCATCCTCTCACATCCCCTATAGCCTAGCCTCATTGACCACCCATCCTCTCACATTCCCTATAGCCTCATTGAACACCCATCCTCTCACATTCCCTATAGCCTAGCTTCATTGAACACCCATCTTCTTACATTCCCTATAGCCTAGCCTCATTGAACACCCATCATCTCACATCCCCTATAGCCTCATTGAACACCCATCATCTCACATCCCCTATAGCCTCATTGAACACCCATCCTCTCACATCCCCTATAGCCTAGCTCATTGAACACCCATCCTCTCACATCCCCTATAGCCTCATTGAACACCCATCCTCTCACATCCCCTATAGCCTCATTGAACACCCATCCTCTCACATTCCCTATAGCCTAGATCATTGAACACCCATCCTCTCACATCCCCTATAACCTAGATCATTGAACACCCATCCTCTCACATTCCCTATAGCCTCATTGAACACCCATCCTCTCACATCCCCTATAGCCTAGCCTCATTGAACACCCATCCTCTCACATTCCCTATAGCCTCATTGAACACCCATCCTCTCACATTCCCTATAGCCTCATTGAACACCCATCCTCTCACATCCCCTATAGCCTAGCCTCATTGAACACCCATCCTCTCACATTCCCTATAGCCTAGCCTCATTTAACACCCATCCTATCACATCCCCTATAGCCTAGCCTCATGGAACACCCATCCTCTCACATTCCCTATAGCCTAGCCTAATTTAAAACACATCCTTTCACATTCCCTATAGCCTAGCCTCATTGAACACCCATCATCTCACATCCCCTGTAGCCTCATTGAACACCCATCCTCTCACATCCCCTATATCCTAGCCTCATTGAACACCCATCCTCTCACATCCCCTATAGCCTCATTGAACACCCATCATCTCACATCCCCTGTAGCCTTCATACCCATCCTCTCACATCCCCTATATCCTAGCCTCATTGAACACTCATCCTCTCACATCCCCTATAGCCTCATTGAACACCCATCCTCTCACATCCCCTATAGCCGAGCCTCATTGAACACCCATCCTCTCACATCCCCTATAGCCTAGCCTCATTGAACACCCATCCTCTCACATTCCCTATAGCCTCATTGAACACCCATCCTCTCACATTCCCTATAGCCTCATTGAACACCCATCCTCTCACATTCCCTATAGCCTAGCCTCATTTAACACCCCTCCTATCACATCCCCTATAGCCTAGCCTCATGGAACACCCATCCTCTCACATCCCCTATAGCCTAGATCATTGAACACCCATCCTCTCACATCCCCTATAACCTAGATCATTGAACACCCATCCTCTCACATTCCCTATATCCTCATTGAACACCCATCCTCTCACATTCCCTATAGCCTCATTGAACACCCATCCTCTCACATTCCCTATAGCCTAGCCTCATTTAACACCCCTCCTATCACATCCCCTATAGCCTAGCCTCATGGAACACCCATCCTCTCACATCCCCTATAGCCTAGATCATTGAACACCCATCCTCTCACATCCCCTATAACCTAGATCATTGAACACCCATCCTCTCACATTCCCTATAGCCTCATTGAACACCCATCCTCTCACATCCCCTATAGCCTAGCCTCATTGAACACCCATCCTCTCACATTCCCTATAGCCTCATTGAACACCCATCCTCTCACATTCCCTATAGCTCATTGAACACCCATCCTCTCACATCCCCTATAGCCTAGCCTCATTGAACACCCATCCTCTCACATTCCCTATAGCCTAGCCTCATTTAACACCCATCCTATCACATCCCCTATAGCCTAGCCTCATTGAACACCCATCCTCTCACATCCCTTATAGCCTAGCCTCATTTAACACCCATCCTCTCACATTCCCTATAGCCTCATTGAACATCCATCCTCTCACATTCCCCATAGCCTCATTGAACAACCATCCTCTCACATCCCCTATAGCCTAGATCATTGAACACCCATCCTCTCACATCCCCTATAACCTAGATCATTGAACACCCATCCTCTCACATTCCCTATAGCCTCATTGAACACCCATCCTCTCACATCCCCTATAGCCTAGATCATTGAACACCCATCCTCTCACATCCCCTATAGCCTAGATCATTGAACACCCATCCTCTCACATTCCTTATAGCCTAGATCATTGAACACCCATCCTCTCACATCCCCTATAGCCTAGCCTCATTGACCACCCATCCTCTCACATTCCCTATAGCCTCATTGAACACCCATCCTCTCACATTCCCTATAGCCTAGCTTCATTGAACACCCATCTTCTTACATTCCCTATAGCCTAGCCTCATTGAACACCCATCATCTCACATCCCCTATAGCCTCATTGAACACCCATCATCTCACATCCCCTATAGCCTCATTGAACACCCATCCTCTCACATCCCCTATAGCCTCATTGAACACCCATCCTCTCACATCCCCTATAGCCTCATTGAACACCCATCCTCTCACATCCCCTATAGCCTCATTGAACACCCATCCTCTCACATTCCCTATAGCCTAGATCATTGAACACCCATCCTCTCACATCCCCTATAACCTAGATCATTGAACACCCATCCTCTCACATTCCCTATAGCCTCATTGAACACCCATCCTCTCACATCCCCTATAGCCTAGCCTCATTGAACACCCATCCTCTCACATTCCCTATAGCCTCATTGAACACCCATCCTCTCACATTCCCTATAGCCTCATTGAACACCCATCCTCTCACATCCCCTATAGCCTAGCCTCATTGAACACCCATCCTCTCACATTCCCTATAGCCTAGCCTCATTTAACACCCATCCTATCACATCCCCTATAGCCTAGCCTCATGGAACACCCATCCTCTCACATCCCCTATAGCCTAGCCTCATTGAACACCCATCCTCTCACATTCCCTATAGCCTAGCCTCATTTAACACCCATCCTATCACATCCCCTATAGCCTAGCCTCATGGAACACCCATCCTCTCACATCCCCTATAGCCTAGCCTCATTGAACACCCATCCTCTCACAGCCCCTTTAGCCTAGCCTCATTGAACACCCATCCTCTCACATCCCTTATAGCCTAGCCTCATTTAACACCCATCCTCTCACATTCCCTATAGCCTCATTGAACATCCATCCTCTCACATTCCCCATAGCCTCATTGAACAACCATCCTCTCACATCCCCTATAGCCTAGATCATTGAACACCCATCCTCTCACATCCCCTATAACCTAGATCATTGAACACCCATCCTCTCACATTCCCTATAGCCTCATTGA
This sequence comes from Coregonus lavaretus, assembly GCF_964263955.1. NCBI lineage: Eukaryota > Metazoa > Chordata > Actinopteri > Salmoniformes > Salmonidae > Coregonus > Coregonus lavaretus. The sequence goes on from NC_139991.1 coordinate 44,533,223, forward strand.
ACACCCATCCTCTCACATCCCCTATAGCCTAGATCATTGAACACCCATCCTCTCACATCCCCTATAGCCTAGATCATTGAACACCCATCCTCTCACATTCCCTATAGCCTAGATCATTGAACACCCATCCTCTCACATCCCCTATAGCCTAGCCTCATTGACCACCCATCCTCTCACATTCCCTATAGCCTCATTGAACACCCATCCTCTCACATTCCCTATAGCCTAGCTTCATTGAACACCCATCTTCTTACATTCCCTATAGCCTATCCTCATTGAACACCCATCATCTCACATCCCCTATAGCCTCATTGAACACCCATCATCTCACATCCCCTATAGCCTCATTGAACACCCATCCTCTCACATCCCCTATAGCCTAGCTCATTGAACACCCATCCTCTCACATCCCCTATAGCCTCATTGAACACCCATCCTCTCACATCCCCTATAGCCTCATTGAACACCCATCCTCTCACATTCCCTATAGCCTAGCTTCATTGAACACCCATCTTCTCACATTCCCTATAGCCTAGCCTCATTGAACACCCATCCTTTCACATTCCCTATAGCCTAGCCTCATTGAACACCCATCATCTCACATCCCCTATAGCCTCATTGAACACCCATCCTCTCACATCCCCTATAGCCTAGGTCATTGAACACCCATCCTCTCACATCCCCTATAGCCTCATTGAACACCCATCCTCTCACATCCCCTATAGCCTCATTGAACACCCATCCTCTCACATCCCCTATAGCCTAGCTCCCTTTGCCTTTCTTCCTTCCTTTTCGTTACTTGTCCTTCACCCTCTCCTCATCTCTTTTTCTTTCTTCACCCCTTTTCTCCATCCTCACTTGCACTGCTCAATTCAATGGTGTTTGCTGTTCTGGCCATGACCATGTGAAATGCAGTACTCGCTAGGTAGAGTATTGCTGCTGCTCACATTTTCTTACTGTTTTCTCTCGTTCCATCTTTCCTTGCTCATCTTTTCTCTCTGGGCCTGTAGAGAAGCTTATTGAGGGACTGAAGTCCCCAGATACACACCTCCTGCTCCCTGACCTCCTGTCCATGGCTGATCCCTTTAGTGGAATAATGGAGGAGGCTGTCAATGGTAAAAGTATTTTCGGTCTTTCAGCCACTCCTGGATATTTCACAATTGTACACACTTTTACATTGCTCTCCAAATGTCAAGGTTTTCCATGGAATGCTCCATGGCAATGTCCTCTATCTGCCCTCTGTTTACTCTAGCTTCTTTTGTTCTCTTGTGGGTGTCCTCTTACTCGCTCCCTTTCTCTGCTTCCCTCTCGCCTTCTCTTCTTCTATGCCTCCCTCTCTCTCTACGTGTACAGTAGTGGGTCCAGCAGAGGAGTCTCTGGTGAGTCTGGACTTTCTGATCCCTGGTCTGGAAGCTCCTGTGTCCCAGTCTGAGACAGACTCTGCACTGCTTCCTGGTTAGTTTCTGTCTCACAGGCAAGACGACACACAATCTAGATGTTCCCAGAATACAATGCAACAGTGGAAGAAGATTATTTAGATCTGTGGAAACAAAAAGGTTTAGGTTGATGTTTTTACTGATAATACCACCTCCACACTGGTCTTGGGTCATTGTGTAAGGTTTATCGAGGACGGAATGAAGCCCATTGAGTACAATGACCACAGCTGATTGATATTTGGAGTGTTTGTCTATTAGTAGCCTGGTTAGTCCAGTTACAAATGTGTCATTCATAACCAATGTTCTGATTTAAAAACTGACATGAAATAAAATGGCAAATTGAAATGGAGAAATGAAAAAGCAGAGGCCCACAAACTCTGAGAAAAACAGATGACAGTGTCCTTGTACAACTAGTATTCACAGGATGAGGCAGTTTTTTGAGAATTGTGATGTTTATTATGCTGTGTGTTTCATGCAGGGCTCTGTAATTGCATCACCCGGGGCTTTGTTGAATGATTTGATGATGTAGGCTTATTACTGGACAGGGCATAGTACAATGACTCACTTACAGTTGGATACTTTGATGTGTAGTGCCTCAATTACCATACATTCTATAGCATGTAATTAATGGCCCAATGTTGCTGTTTTTATATCAATTTCAAATAATTTCTGGGTAACAATTAACTCACTGTAATAGATATCCATTAAAATGGGCAAAAATAGCTTTTTAGCAACAACAACAATTCTCAAGCAATAATTTTGCTAGGACTGTCTGTGAATCGTCTGAGTGGGGAAGGGAAAACTGAAAACTAGCTGTTATTGGCAGAGAGGTTTGGAATGCTCTTTGTTATGGTGATGTCACCATGGAAAGCCGAAACTCCCGCCCATGCAAACCTGCTGATTAGAAGGTCCTATGTAGATTGTATTCAACCAGCAACTATCAGGAATAACACTGATCAAATGTTCTCACACTTTTACAGTGTTAGTTTCATCAGCTGTTGTACAATATGATTAAAAAAAACACAGGAAAAACATAATTTTGACTGCACTGGGCCTTTAATAAGTGCTGCTAGGAACATGTGGAGTATTTTTCATATTTTGTTCTATACAGTGATTCATTTAATTGGCCATATCCTATTACCTCGTCTAACTCTCGCCCCCTCTGCTCCTCTGCCCTCCCTCCCCCAGACCCCCTGCTTGGTGAAGACTCTCTGCTGGGCTGCTCTCTCATCTCTCCCCCCTCTGGAGCCTCTCTCTCCTCTGCTCCCGCTTCCGCTTGCACTGGGTCTGTTCTGGATGAGTTTGACCTGGTATCTGCGGGTTGCACCCAGCTTCTGGCAGGTAAGGCACACCCACAAGCCTGAACTGTGCAACTTAGGCCTACAATTGGAGAAGCGGGAGCGCTGCCATTTACACTTGATGTGTCCCGTAGGAACACCTGATTAGGTTATCCCTGTTAAGAGTTTAGCGCTAGTCACAACTACGCTAGTAGGCTCTACTGACTTGCGTTCTAACTCTAAACCTCTGTAGCTGTGTGGCACACTGCCTCCTATTCCTCCTTTATCTGTCTCACTTTCTGCCATTTCTTATTCCTCCTTATTCCTCTCCCAAACACCTTAACCTCTCCTTTCTCTGGCTTCCTCCTCTGCAGACTCCTCTGATCTCCTGATCTCAGGCTTTGAGCCTGCGCCCAGTGCAGAGACGGGCAACGAGGATGAGTTTGACCCCATCCCTGTCATGGGCTCCAAAAACTCCTCTCAAGGTAAGGACGGCGGGGTGTTCAAGGCAGCCTTCACACAGAGGCAGGGCCAGGAGTAAGGACAGAGAGTGGGTTTGTGGGCCTTGTCCCACACTCTGAGATGATGATGTCATACTGTTCCTCAACCATGGTCAGATGAATTCTGGGATTGATTCCAGTCAGTGTCCTCAGTAGTGTAATTGAACCTTGCTCCCTTTCCCCTCTTAGATTAATCTGAGTAGCCATTCTCCCTGTGTGTAGTTATTCCTTCTTCTAACGACGCTCATAGATTGTATTTGGAGAGCAATTCCGCTTACTTCCTGTCTTTCTCTCTGTCTTCTGTAACCGCATCTTCTCTCCCTCATTTCCCTGGCTTCTCTGTCTGTTCTTTATTCCTTCCCTCCCCTGCTTTCTCCCCCTGTTCTTCCTCCCCCTGCTTCGCCCTGGCCCAACCCCCCTGCCCCCTCGTCTCTGTCCGGCCAGTTTCAGGAGGCCACTCTCGCAGTAACAGTGGCAGCTCTGAGTCCAGCCTGCCCAGCCTGGCTCGCTCCCTGCTCATGGTGGACCAGCTCATCGACCTGTAGAGGGCGCTGGGGAGCCGGGACACTAAATAGAGAGAGAATGGGGGGATGAGGGGTTTGAGGTAGAAGTAGTGATGGTCGAGAGGAGAGTAGACCCCACCATTAATCGTTACACCCCCGTTCCACTATTCATTTCCGTGACGAACGCTTGTTCCATGTGAGCTCCACCTGTGATTCCAAACACATTGGGCCATTGTCCTGTTCGTGTTTGTCCAATGCCTCTGGTATTGATTCCCATCATGTCCACCACTTTTCTTCTTCTGCCCTCTCATTTCATTTATATTCTCTTGCCCTTCTGCGGTCATCATGGCAAACGAGGTCACGGCACGCTGCTTCTACCTTTTAACGTTCATGGCACACCAACTTCTTCTAACTTTTGCATTCATGTCACATTAACTTCATCCAAGAGTTCTTCTTTCTGTAGACCAGGGCCAAATGTTTCACCATGTTTCCTTCCTATCTCTGGTATGTCTATTAGCAGTGGCCAGTCACACCACATTGTGTCCTATAAGGAACCAGAGAACTCCACTCTTGTTGTTTAGTAGTTGTTGGCTAGTTGTTATGCTGCGCAAGTAGTGTTGTCTCCTTTCTCCAGTGTTATATTTCACTTGGATTATCATTTGCGCACATTCGGTAACACCAATATCACACCATTGATTTATTGTACACATTTAGAGGTATATTGTATACACTTGAAAAAATGTTTGTCTATCTGCCTATTTAATTATCCAACTTTCAGTGGCTGTGTTGTCAGGGCTTGTGTTTTAGCCCTTAGTATGAGGTATCATAGCTTGTAGGTGGGATGTCATATCTAAAATGACTGAACAGTCCACCAGCTGTTCCCGAGGTTGAGCCTTCCTTATCTGTGGATATTAGCTAATAAGTTCTTCAAAAAGCGAATAAGTTCGCACCAACATAAGACTTTAAGCCTACAATAACAGAAATGTTGAGCTAACATTCCCAAAAGAAGCTAAAATGTGCAAACATGAGATTGGCTAGTGAGTCAGCTGCACATTGACAACATTGATGCTTTTCTAAAGCATTTATTTGCTTGTTTTTCTTTTCTTGACTACATGTATACAGACAGTCAATATCATCCCTTTCATTTCAGCCTGTATGTGCCCACGCAATCATTCCATTCCCTTCAAACATGATTCCCACAAAACTTCCATTCCTACTTGTACATAGATCCTATATCATAGTCATTTATTGTCCCTACATAATGTAAATGTATGTATATCTGCAATACCCACGGACTCTGATCCAGTGATCATATGTTTGGTTCCTCATAAAGTAATTGTTAAAATGTGCTCTCTTCCTCATGTCATCATAGCTTACATTGTGAAAAAAATATATAGAAAAGTTTATTTCATATATAGCTAATGTTAAATGTGAGTATGAATAGTGTTAGAGAATGAATGTATGAAATGAATATCAGTCTATAAATAAAGATGGATATATATAAATATAATTCTTAAGATTACTATTATAGAAGAATACATTATATGTTTTTCCTTTTTGTGCAGCTGTGTTTGAGAATCTTTTTCTCACCATATTTGTCCCCAGATTACTATTGTGACATTAGCAAAACATACAGTTATGACAATCTTAGCTTTGATCTGTTGAGGGTTGGGTAGGATTTCTCCAAGTAGCATCTGTTTACTTGCCTTCACCTACGGAGGGTTGTATTGTAGACAAACTAGTTTGTTGTGCAATGGGACCACTACACAGGGAACTTTACCATGTCTTATACTGTACCATACTTACTCACGCTGTACAAAGGCAGAACTACAGTCTTCGCTGCAATAGTGCTACGAGTCCATGTTTTCGCCGCACAGATTTTACATGATCAAAAAGATGCATATCGAAGCATGACCGTGTTGTTGAATGTTCTGGTGTGTTGGTAGACAGTGTTATCATTGGTGTGTGTGTGTGTGTGGGTGTGGACATACAGTAATGGAACTCCTAGCCAGTCTGAGTCGTTGGATGTGATGTGGTTGTGTTGTTTGAACTCGCTGCAAAAACAGTGACGTCAACAGTGGTGTTGGTGTTGACTTCGTCATATTGAAAAGCACAGGCCGTCTTGAATTGCGCTGAGTCACTCTGTTGCCTATAGAGGAAGCAAGCCACTGTATCTGAGAGTAGAGCATCACTGGAGTCAGTGATCTGATCGAATATGGTGAACGGAAATAAATAATTACTCGTCATATCATGTTGTCACTGTACTGTAAAGTGTGTAATGAAGTGGTTTTGTATCAGACAGAGGGGCAAGCCCTACACAGGACTCAACGCTACCACCACATACACGTCAAGATAGGACTGCTCCCTATGCTGTTGGGTATTTAAGGAATTGCAGCTAATTGCTCTACTACAGTATTCGAAACAAGGCATGCCAAGCAACAACACTTACTGACAATATTTTGAAATCCAATGTTGTGTCCCATCTATCTCAGGCTTTTGTAGACATGTGCAACCAATGGAAGGCTGAAGTTCGCATCTTATCCCCCCTCCTCACACAACTGTTCAGTCTAGTCATCTGCAGATAGATACTCATGTGGCTATTGACCTATGCAATCCTTGCTTCTTCCCGTAGACACCACTGTGCTGTTGTAAAGGTCTTGCCCTCCAAGTAGTTAAACGTGTGTTGTTGTGAAAAACAGAGAACCTTCATGTTACCCTGTTGTTTTTGCCAAAATTGAAAAAGCTGTTTATGATGACCATTGTTCTCCTGAATGTTCTGGATCCCTGTCCATCTCTATGACACCCAATCCTGCGTCAGAGCTGTGATTTCTGTGTGCACCTTCTATTTTTGTGAGATAACTAAAGAATTACAAAGAAAGGGATGTCGAATAAATATATACATGTGAATGTACTGTTGTGTGGAGTATTGATTGAGTGACTGAAGGGGGTTGATTGCTGAGAATTTGATGCCCTCACAGTGGCAGTCATGCGGGTAACATAATGGATTGGCAGAGATTGATTCAGAGGGAGAAGAGCGACACATTTTAACTAACTGTTGTCTTTAAAACACACGCTTCTACTCAAGTACAATCAATTCAATCATGTACTGCAAATGAATCACTTATTTTCATCTTATTTCCACATGCACAGCGGTTCAATTACTCATGTTTGGGAGATGACATTCAGAGTGGATTTCATAGTTTCTTGTTTAAGAAAATATGATGGAAAACATGTATTCCTAACCCTTGCTTTGAATACATTCACACACTTTGAATTTTGATAGGGATAACTCATATACAAGAACTGACACACAAATACTTATTCCCATGGTGGCCCTCATGTCATATTAACTATTTAAATTGGGGTTAACCCCATTAACCCTCCGCTTCTGGAACTGCAAGCTAACACTGCTCTCTGTCTGCTCCCTGTCTGCACAGGTAAGACTGCCTCTGTGGAACTGCATGCCTGCCTGCTTGCCCCTCTGTCTCCCCCTTACTCTAGCCCAATAGGTTTCTTTTATATCCTACTATTAAAGAGAGGCACCATCAATACAATTACTATTATCATGGAAAATTGCATACAGAACATACTCTTTGGATGATTGTATTATTTTCCTTCCATCTGTTTTTCATTTTGTTGCTTTACAAAACATGCTTTGATCAGTTGTCACTGAGTTCAATGTGACTATAGTTTTTTTCATCCTGTTCCTATTTTTATCTGATTGTATAACTCTTGTTTATCATGTCTTGTTTTTATTTATTTTCATTTCATATAAATAAATAATTTCAAGTAGGTTATGTTGTAAATATCATACTCTAGCCCAGGGGTGTCAAACTCATTTTGCCCCAGGGGTCGCATTCAGTCTTCAACAAGGTCTGGAGGGCCGCACTGAAAATGTGTTATATTTCCTCGGCGTCAACATTTGCAGAAAATAGTTCCATATCCATCGTTTTTGGAATTTTCTATGCTTCCTGACTGTCAAGCTTTCATTTTGGTGATTTTATTAGTGAGCTGGACACGGTCAAGTCACACGCCTTGACTTTTTCCATATTTTGTTGTCTTACAAAGTGGGATTAAAATGGATTTGTAATTTTTTGTCAACGATCTAAACACAATAATCTGTCTTGTCAAAGTGGAAGAATCTTTTGGTTGTTGATCATTGCTACACAGCCATTTTCAAGGGTTGCCCTAGATTTTCAAGCTGATTTAAATCAAAACTGTAACTAGGCCACTTAAGAACAATTAATGTCACCATGGTAAGCAACTCCAGTGTATATTTGGCCTCGTGTTTTAGGTTATTGTCTTGCTGAAAGGTGACTTTATCTTCCCTAGGATTTTGCCTGTGCTTAGCTCTATTATGTTTTTGTCCCCCCCCCCCCCCAAAAAAAAAAAACTCCCAAGTCCTTGCCGATGACAAGCATACCCATAACATGATGCAGCCACCACCATGCTTGAAAATATGAAGAGCGTTACTCAGTGATGTGTTGGATATTCCCCAAACATAACGCTTTGTATTCAGGACAAAAACATATATTTCTTTGCCACATTTTTTGCAGTATTACTTTAGTACCAAACAGGATACATGTTTTGGTATATTTTTCTTCTGTACAGGCTTCCTTATATCATTCTGTCATTTAGGTTAGTATTGTGAAGTAACTACAATGTTGTTGATCCATCCTTAGTTTTCTCCTTTCACAACCATTAAACTCTGTAACTGTTTTAAAATCACCATTCGCCTCATGCTGAAATCCCTGAGTAATTTCCTTCCTCTCCGGCAACTGAGTTAGGAAGGACGCCTGTATCTTTGTAGTGACTGGGTGTATTGATACACCACCAAAGTGTAATTAATAACTTCACCATACTCCAAGGGATATTCAGTATCTTCTTTATTTTTACCCATCTATCAAAAGGTGCCCTTCTTTGCGAGGCATTGGAAAACCTCCCTGGTCTTTGTTGTTGAATCTGTGCTTGAAATTCACTACTCGACTGAGGTACCTTACAGTTAACTGTATGTGTGGGGTACAGAGATGGAGTAGTCATTCAAAGATCATATTAACCACTATTATTCCACAACATCTTTACTCCTGAACTTATTTAGGCTTGCCATAACAAAGGGGTTGAATACTTATTGGCTCAAGATATTTCAGCTTTTCATTTTTAATTAATTTGTCAAAATGTCTAAAAACAAAATTCCACTGACATTATGGGATATTGTGTGTAGATCAGTGACACAAAATCAAAATGTTATCCATTTTAAATTCAGGCTGTAACACAATAAAATGTGGAAAAAGGAAAGTGGTGTGAATACTTTCCATTATGAAATTTACACTGTTTCGATTTGGTTTTACACCTTTTTAAAGTATATTGAGTTCATTCCCTGCCCAATTGTATCTTATCTATTAGAGCTTGCTAGTTCTCAGAAAAGGATTACCCAACTCCCCTGTTCTCACACTACTTTTCCAAGCGGCATGGGCAGCTTCAGATTGCTCTCCTGTCTGATTGTGTTTCAGACTTACCATTCAGAAATTGAATTGAAACATTTTCATCTTCAGTGCCGACTACAGAAGTAACTAGTGTATGTGGATGGAATGTCTGTCATGTTTAGACTATGATTTTCCATCACATTCTGTGCACACCATAACAAAACTAGTCATTACAGTGTGCAATAAACTTTAATGTTAATTGTCTTGACTATCCTGGTTTAAAAGGCCTGTCAGTCTGACTGTTGTCCTCTGTACCCTACAGACCTGCAGAGGGAACCTAGCAGCTATGAGACTCTACCAGGTTCCTCCAGGACTGACCGCTCTGGACTGGCTGTTGAAGAGGAGCACAGACAGAGACTTCCCTTTGCCCACAGCAGCACCATTCCCCCCTCACTGTATCCAGATGAGACAAACTCCCACCTGTTGTCTTCTAATTCCTCTGACCAGCCAGTCAAGCCTGGCCAGCAGCAGTCCCAGTGCCTCTCACCTCATACACAGCAGCACCCAGTCCCCTCCCCTGATATCTTCCTGCAGGCCCCTTTCAGGATCGCAGGGAAAGAAGGGAGAGATGTGTTTACTAACTCCCCTTTTCCTCTGGCCCACAAGCCTGCTCTGCCATCCGATCCTTTCCTCCAGGCACCCTTTGGGAAGAGGAATGAAATAGCTGGGGCTGCTGTCATTGTCTCCCACCCTCCACAGCCCAACAAACAGCCCCCCTGCCAGGTCCAGGTCCAGCCAAACACCCACCATCCCCAGAGCCTTTTACATCCCAGTGTCCAGGGGAAGGCCCTGTTCACACCTGTTGCTGCCCCTCAGCCCCTCATCCGGCAGGCCCAGCCCAGGTACTCCTGGTGCTCGGAGGTCCCCCTGCCCCAGCAGCCTGTCGCAGCCCACCGCGTGGTCTCCAGTGTGGGGCAGCAGGCTGCTGTGGGCTCGGTGGCTGTGGGCCCGCTGCACTCCTGGACCATTGGAGGCAGAGCTATAGTTGATCCATTCCTCAGGGCCCCCTTCCACCCCAGATGCCAACAGGGAAAGCCTTGATATCTGGACCTCACCCAATACCAAATCTGGCCCCTCGCCAAATGCCAAAGCTGGCCTCCATCTAGTGCCTGCACCTAGGGAGGGAGCTTATCAGCGGAAGCCTGTCCCAGGCCAGCCCTGCTATTTCCCCCTGTGGAGGGCATAACCCAGTACCAGCAGCCCTTTTGTAAGTGTGCAATCTAGATTACTCTGGCTCCCTCTGTTGAGGATGTGATAGGTAGACTGACTGTTTTTCTGTACAATTGCAGTATTAATGATGACTCGCTCCATCTTGCCCACATTCAACTTGTTTTTTTACACCCTCGTTCTACCTCAGCTTTCTGATTCGCCTTCAGATGAAGCACTCTGGTAGATTGCAGCACTTCATTTGCAATTCATGATTATTTCCAGGACATTGAACTGCTAAAACTATATTGAAAATAAAGATTTTCCAGGATCCTTTCACTCTAAAAGTACTAATGCCAATCTACATTTTCTGAATTTGAGAAGTCTCCCGTGTAAAAGGAAAAGAAGAACTAGGGATAGTGTTTTATTTGTTGAATGGTTTGTGTTTGTATACTTACTGTATATAATTTTTTGTTAGATATTGTTTTCAACACCATGTTAATAATATACTAATGTCGTGTAAATGACATTGCTTTTATATGGTTAGACTTGATATACTATTGTAGTACTAAATTACATCAGTTGAGTATTTGCCTGATGAGCTGGTGACATTTGACTGTGTCAAACGTGTACACTACCGTTCAAAAGTTTGGGGTCACTTAGAAATGTACTTGTTTTCGAAAGAAAAGCAATTTATTTGTCCATTTTAAAATAACATCAAATTGATCAGAAATACAGTGTAGACATTGTTAATGTTGTAAATGGCTATTGTAGCTGGAAACAGCATATTTCTTAAGGGAATATCTACATAGGCGTACAGAGGCCCATTATCAGCAACCATCAGTCCTGTGTTCCAATGGCACGTTGTGTTTGCTAATCCAAGTTTATCATTTTAAAAGGCTAATTGATCATTAGAAAACCCTTATGCAATTATGTTAGCCACAGCTGAAAACTGTTGTGCTGATTAAAGAAGCAATACAACTGGCCTTCTTGAGACTAGTTGAGTATCTGGAGCATCAGCAATTGTGGGTTCGATTACAGGCTCAAAAATGGCTAGAAACAAAGAACACGACTGATGGTTGCTGATAATGGGCCTCTGTACGCCTATGTAGATATTCCATTAAAAAATCAGCCGTTTCCAGCTACAATAGCCATTTACACCATGAACAATGTCTACACTGTATTTCTGATCAATTTGATGTTATTTTAATGGACAAAAAAAAGAACGGTAGTGTATATATATTCTACTTCTATTACTCCATATTATTTAACCGTTGTTTTACCCAGTTTCCTTCTTCACAGGTCAACATAGGTCTTTAAATGTTTTATAAAAATACCTGTTGTCAAAAGCAAGAGGACTTTGAAAGGCTTATCTTAAAGGATACTTTGCTTTGGTCCATAACCATAGCAGCAGTCTCTATGCATCAAAATGCACTCTAACATACAGTAATGTTATATGGAGCCCAACAGACAGCAGCTTGACACTGAGTATACCAAACATTAGGAACACCTTCTTAATGTTGAGTTGCACCCCCCCCTCCCCCCTTTGCCCTCAGAACAGCCTCAATTCGTTGGGCCATGGACTCTACAAGATGTTGAAAGTGTTCCACAGGGATGCTGGCCAATGTTCCTTCTAAGCTGCGCGCGGGCACGCAGCTCCATGGGACTGCCACACATAAGAAATATCAGCGCGCGCAGAGGCACGAGATTTAACTTCACGCAACTTTCTAGTTTTCCCTGTTAGTTAACACTATCAACGTTTCCTCTTACTGTGGGAATTGTGATCGCATCAACACAATATTAGCAACTTTCAATGCAATATACCGAAACAAGACGAACTATGCAAGACTTAGTATGCAAAACTAACTTTACAAGCGATTTTGTTGTAGGCAGAACGCATCAGAGTAGGATTCTATTACATTGACAGGCACGACTCAGGACTGTACTCTACACAGACCGGTGCGCCATAACCAATCAGAGCTGCAGTAGGCCTATATGCAAATAGACCATTGCCATATATGGGTCTGTGCCATTCCTTTGAACTGGACTGTTTTTACAGCATCAGCGGTCATGGGTAGATGCGCTTGTTTTGAGATCAAAGCGAGAGCTACATGAAGCGACGTGTGCACATTGGTACATTTGTTCATATCCTTTGCTAGTTAGTGAGTTATTAGCCCAGTTATAGATCATTTGTAGTCAGCAATGGGGGAGTGATTGCTTCCTACAAGAGCACAAAACGTGTGCATTTCTAGGCATCTTTGAAAAGTCAGGTAAAGAGCTTTTTTTTTGTCTAAAAGGGGCAGTGTTGTATTTTGAGAAAGGCTTGAATAAGCTAAGTAGCCAATAGGCAAAGGGTAGCATAATTTGTCTGATTCTCTGTAATAATGCTATGGGAATAATACATTTTATTTTGTAAAGTGGTTACTTGCATCAAACACAACATTTTCAGTCACCACCTTGTCTCAAGGACAAGTGTGTAAACAGGTTAACGTCAAGCCCTTTGTGTTTTTTTTCAAATGTTTCATGGAATGTAGGCCTACATTGAACACCACACATTGGCTGCGACTGTATGCTGAATGATAGAACAGCTATTTCCATGTTAAAATGTTATGGGATGCATTTGCTCCATTGTTTTTGATGGTATACCACTCTGGTAGGCCTACATTATGATCAAATAGCCACAGTAGCCTACTTGACCACTGTTAAAACTAACTTAAAGCGGGTATAGCCTCAGTGTTCATAGTAAACGCGCGCCGGAAGTTGCACAGAATTTTCACAATGTTGAAGTTTGCACTCAGCAGACCTGAAATTTGCTCAATTATGATAAAAATTTTTTGGGAACATTGATGCTGGCCCAAGTTGACTCCAATGCTTCCCACAGTTGTCAAGTTGGCTGGATGTCCATTGGGTGGTGGACCATTCTTGATACATATGGGAGACTGTTGAGCGTGAAAAACCCAGCAGCGTTGCAGTTCTTGACACAAACCGGTGCACCTGACACCTACCATACCCCGTTCAAAGGCACAAAAAAAGTTTCTTGCCCATTCACCCTCACACACATACACAATCCATGTCACAATTGTCTCAAGGCTTAAAAGTCCTTCTTTAACCTATCTCCTCCCCTTCATCTACACTGATTTGAAGTGGATTTAACAAGTGACATCAATAAGGGATCATAGCTTTCATCTGGATTCACCTGGTCAGTCTGTGTCATGGAAAGAGCAGGTGTTCCTAATGTTTTGTACACTCAGTGTATATTGTTCGCCAATTTCCCTTTAATGCATAATAACGTAGTTAAAGAAATTATTCTCAAACCTTGTCACCCTACAGACCATAGGAAAAGCATCTCAATGTACCACCCAAAGACAAAACATTTAATAAAATGGCACATAATATTGATGAAGTAAATGAAAGACTTCCTTGTTGAGCCTTACATTACACTTCAGATTAGGAACCTCTGACCTATCATTTTCAAAATGTTCCACATCGGATTAATACTGTATGGATGGCGCATGCTGTCATACATTTTCTCTCACTCTGTATGTGTCATTTTGGAGGAATGCTGTACGAATTTTTAATACGCTGTCATGTTATCTCTCACTTTGTATGTGTCATTTTGGAGGAATGCTGTAAGGATTTAATATGCTGTCATGTTATCTCTCTGTATGTGTCATTTTGGAGGAGTGCTGTACGAATTTAATACGCTGTCATGTTATCTCTCTCACTCTGTATGTGTCATTTTGGACGAATGCTGTACGGATTTAATACGCTATCCTGTTTTCTCTCACTCTATGTGTCTCTATTCCTGGTATTGATCTATGGAGTCCATTCATAGGAAGGGGGTGTTGAGGACAGCACAGCAGTCTGATGCTCTCACCTGTGATTTACTGTTCAACAACACCCTCACTGGTCAATGCTTTGTTAACAACCACACTGTGCTGTAAACAGAATGAAGGATTTTTCATGAAATGATGTAGTAGGCCTATAATGGAGGTTTATTTTTATTCAGTCACTTTACATGTCTACCAATCTGATTAAACATTCATGTTAACAATATGCTTATTTAGACATTTGTAATTGTACTCACTGTCAAGTGGAATTCTTATCACTAATGACTCAATTGTTTGGATCATTGTTTGGATCCCAGAGTGAACGGTCAGAAGGGTATTTTACCAAATGTAGTCCGAATACAACATAGAAGTGAAGAGTCTTATCTTTGATTGCGCCAGTGTGTGCAAGCATGTTCTCACCATTTAGGAGATTGCATCAGGAATAGCGGTAGTAGAGTGATCTTACCTGTCTGTCACACAGAAGGAGTTGATCCAGGGGCAGGCCACAAGAGGCTCAGTGCTCCCTCGAGTGTGTCTGCCTGGTGCCTAACCTTCTCTGCCAGGGCTCTCTGGCATCATGGTTGGCCTTTGCTTTTACTGCCTCCAACCCCTCTGCCACCAAGTTGAGCTAGTTGCCGTTGGCTCTGTGATGTGCCACAGGCATGCCTATATGAGGTCACTCCCCACAGGATTGTGGCTTTGTGTGCTTCTGTGTCATTCTATAATAGCTCCATTAACCCATTTAATCCCATCGGTCACAATAGTGGAAAACATGTTTGTACTTTACAGGCTCTAGAGAAGTTAAAGTTGTACTTATCAAAAGTAAGTCCTATATTATGCATTATTAATGTGTCTAGTATGATTCAGAGAAGATTCATATGATTTCTCAAAATGGTCACAAGACCACAAGCATTCATTTCCAAGGTGTATTTTAACAGAAACATTTGGCACCAGAAGTCAGTATTCAGTTGCTTAAAAAACAAATACATTGTTGAAATGTTCAAATATTGTCTTTGTAAATATAATGTTAACATATGTGCCTTCATTTTCGATACATTGCGTCCTTGATACTCGTGGTCACATTTGTGACCAATGGGAAATACAGTGGCTCTAACTTCATAGCAGATTATTTATTTTTTCAGTAGGTTGAAGTTGAGTTGGGTAATGGATATACTTGATCAAGATGATCTTACAGATGATTTTACCATTATCCATTAGCCTTTACATATGTTTAAGTCAATTATTTTGACTAACATTTCTCATATAGCTGAGGTGCATGGGGTAGACCTGGTTTACAGTTTGAGTATTCAGGCTTAGGCTAGGCTTGGTTGACTAATTGGGCTCAAGCACAGGTGCAGACTTTGTAGGTACAGTGTGTAATTTGGAGCTGAAGTACAGGTATAGAGTTGGTTTGTATGAAAATTGGGTCTGAAATGCAGAATTACACCTATTTTTATGAAAATTGGGGCTGACATGTAGCAGTAGACCTGTTTTATTGGGTTAGACACCTGGTCTGTAAGAATATTGGGGCTGAAATACAAGTGTAGAACTGGTTTGTATGAATGTTGAGGCTTGGGCACTGGGGTAGACCAGTTTTATATGAATATGCCCATGGATTTTTTAGTATTTTTTAGTATTTTATTAGGATCCCCATTAGCTTTTGCAAAAGCAGCAGCTACTCTTCCTGGGGTCCACACAAAACATGAAACATGAATAGACAAGAACAGCTCAAGGACAGAATGTTTAAAAAAAAAGGCATACGTAGCCTACATATCAATACATACACACAAACTATCTAGGTCAAATAGGGGGGAGGGGTTGTGCCATGAGGTGTTGCTTTATCTGTTTTTTTAAACCAGGTTTGCTATTTATTTCGAGCAATATGAGATAGAACGAAGTTCCATGCAATAATGGCTCTATATTATAATACTGTACGCTTTCATTAATTTCTTCTGAATTTGGGGACTGTGAAAAGACCCATGGTGGCATGTCTGGTGGGGTAAGTGTGTGTGTCAGAGCTGTCTGTAAATTGACTATGCAAATAATGTGGGATTTTCAACACATTAATGTTTCTTATAAAAATTGATGCAGTCAGTCTCTCCTCAACTCTTAGCCAAGAGAGACTGTCATGCATAGTATTAATATTAGTCCTCTGATAACAATGAAGAGCAAGACATGCCGCTCTGTTCTGGTCCAGCTGCAGCTTAACTAGGTCTTTCCTTGCAGCACTCGAGAACGTGACTGGACAATAATCAAGATAAGACAAAACTAGAGCCTGCAGAATCCTTTTATTACGGACAGACCTCTCCCCATCTTTACAACCATTGAATCTATGTGTTTTGACCATGATAGTTTACGATCTAAGGTAACACCAAGTCATTTAGTCTCCTCAACTTGTTCAACAGCCACACCATTCACTACTAGATTCAGCTGAGGTCTAGAACATAGGGAATGATTTGTACCAAATACAATGCTGTTAGTTTTAGAGATGTTCAGGACCAGTTTATTACTGGCCACCCATTCCAAAACAGACTGCAACTCTTTGTTAAGGGTTTCAGTGACTTCATTAGCTGTGGTTGCTGATGCGTATGTGGTTGAATCATCAGCATACATGGACACACATGCTTTGTTTAATGCCAGTGGCAGGTCATTGGTAAAAATAGAAAATAGTAGAGGGCCTAGAGAGCTGCCCTGCGGTACACCACACTTGACATGTTTGACATTAGAGAAGCTTCCATTAAAGAATACCCTTTGAGTTCTATTAGATAGCTCTGAATCCACAATATGGCAGAGGTTGAAAAGCCATTTTCAACAACAGGGTATGGTCAATAATATAAAAGGCTGCACTGAAATCTAACAGTACAGCTCCCACAATCTTCTTATCAATTTCTTTCAACCAATCATCAGTTATTTTTGTCAGTGCAGTACATGTTGAGTGCCCTTCTCTGTAAGTATGCTGAAAGTCTATTGTTATTTTATTTTTTTTACAGAGAAATAGCATTGTATTTGGTCAAGCTAATAGGTTTACTGTTAGAACCAGTAAATGCCGCTTTACCACTCTTGGGTAGCGGAATTACTTTGGCTTCTCTCCAGGCCTGAGGACAAAGAATTTCCTCTAGGCTCAGAATAAAGATATGACAGATAGGAGTGGCTTTAGAGTCAGCTACCATCCTCAGTAGCGTTCCATCTAAGTTGTCAATGCCAGGAGGTTTGTCATTATTGATCAATAACAATTTTTCCACCTCTCCCACACTAACATTACAAAATTCAAACTTGCAATGCTTTTCTTTCATTATTTGTTTTTTTTATGCATGAATACAATGGCTCACTGTTTGTTGTTGGCATTTCCTGCCTACATTTGCCCACTTTGCCAATGAAGTAATCATTAAAATAATTGGCAACATCAAATTGTTTTGTGATGAATAAGCCATCTGATTCGATTAAAGATGGAGTTAAATGAGTCTTTCTGCCCATAATTTCATTGAAAGTACTCAAGTTTTTTTCCCCATCATTCTTTATAGCATTGATCTTGGCATCATAGTACAGTTTCTTATTTTTGTTGAGTTTAGTTACATAATTTCTCAATTTGCAGTAAGTCAACCAGTCAGATGTGCAGCCAGACTTTTTAGCCACTCTTTATGCCCCATCTCTTTAAACCATACCGTTTTTCAATTCCTCATCAATCCATGGAGCCTTAACAGTTCTAACAGTCAGTTTCTTAACAGGTGCATGTTTATCAATAATTGGAAGAAGCTATTTCATATATTCATCAAGTGCAGCATCTGGATGCTCCTTATTAATCACATCAGACCAACAAATATGTTTTACATCATCCACATAAGAGTCACAGCAAAATCTTTTGTATGAACTCATACACTATTTTGGCCCAGCTTTTGGAACTTTGGCTTTCCTGGATATAGCCACTATATTGTGATCACTGCATCCAATGGGTACGGATACAGCTTTAGTAAAAATGTGATCGATACATGTGGAAGATCTTGTTCCTGTAGTGTTTGTAAACACCCTGGTAGGTTGATTAATAACCTGAACCAGATTACAGGCACTGGTTACAGTGAGAAGCTTCCTCTTGAGCGGACCGCTTGATGAAAACCAGTCAATATTCAGGCCCCCAAGAAAGTAGACCTCTGTTTACATCCCATACACTATCAAGCATTTCACACATTATTTAGACACTGACTGTTAGCACTTGGTGGCCTATATCAAGACCCCAAAAGAAAAGGCTTTAGATGTGCCAAGTGAACCTGCAACCACAACACTTCAATAACACTTGACATAAGATCTTCTCTGAGCATTGCAGGGATATGGCTCTGAATATATATAGCAACACGTCCCCCATAAGCATTTCTGTCTCTTCTATAGATGTTAAATCCTTGTATTGCTACTGCTGTATCATCAAATGAATGTTCTAAGTGAGTCTCAGAAATGGCTAATATATGAATGATATCTGATGTTAGCAAATTATTGATTTCATGAACCTTATTTCTAAGGCTACATATATTAATATAGCTATTTTCAGCCCTTTCCTAGGTAGCTTATTAGAGATAGACATAATATGGAAAAGAGCAAACAAAGCAAGATAGATAAATATACATTCAGCAGTCCATTAATCAATTGGTGTGTGTGTGTGTGTGTGTGTGTGCTGCGGGGTTGAAGCTACGAACCCATAGGCTTGGTTCTCTCATCCCTTCCAGGCTTCTGGGTGGGAGGGTGGACAATGAGCCTGTCATAGCGGATGTAAGCAATGTCCCCACGCGCTCTTGCAGCTTTCATGGCTGGGAAAAGTTATTTCCTCTTCTGGCGCACAGCTTCAGGATAGTCCTCGTTGAGGAAGATATACGTTCCTCTGAAGTTCTTGTCTCTTTCCAGAACAGCTACCTTGTCCTTGAACCTCAGGAACTTGACCACTATCGACCTGGGCCTGTCACCTGGTCCGGTTGTGGGTTTTCCAGTCCTGTGGGCGCGCTCCAACTCAATCTTCCTGTGGTCCAAATTACATTTCTCAGAGATCATTTCCCTCACTTTGTCCTCTGACTCCATCCAGGTCTCATGTGGAGATTCTGCAATTCCGTCCACAACCATGTTGTTCCGCCTTGATTGTTCCTCGAGATAGTCTGATTTATCCATCATTGTTATCATGGATACACACAAAGAACTGATGTCCTCTCTCAATGACTTACAGATTGCTGTCATCTTGCCGTTGTCCTGTTTCAACTCAACGAGCTGACCCTGGGAGAACTGCAAACTGTTCTTCAGGTCCTGGACCTCTCTGGTCAGGTCGTACATTATTTTATTAGTTGAATTCACCAGTATTTGGACAAAACACTTGAAGCTATTTTCTTGTTGTTGTAACAACTGCTTGTAGAACTGTTTTTGTTCGTTTAAAAGACCCTTCACGTGTGATAGAAAGACACCACTGTCCTCAGCAGTACTCCCGCCGGCTTTGGTCTTTGTCATGGTAGCTAGCAACGTAGGTTACGCTGTTACTCCTCGCAGTTCCAGACAGGGCAGGTCATAGGGAAGATTGAAAACAACAAACAATAGGGATCTAGACATCCACAAACCCGAGACAATCCGCAGTCCCAGCCACAATGGCGCTCAAGCCCTCAAGAAAACCCAGATAGCTAGCAGCTAGGCTAGATGCTACGCCAAATAGCTCCTCAGACCCGGCCTTGTTCGGCAGGATAACTGGACAGAGACTAGCAGTCCCAGCAACTGATGCCAACTGTGTCACGGGATCCAAACTAAAAAGTTAGCTAGATACTAAGAAACTTTTCAATACACTTTCAAAACAACAAACTTTTCAAAACAACAAACCGAGCTCGCCCTCCTTCCGTGTATTCACACTGCCCTTGCTTTAAATGAGGACTCAGCTATTTTGCCAGTTCACTTCAACTATTTTGTGGTCCGAGTCCTCTAACTTCACATTGCTTTACCTGGTTTATATGAGTAATGGGGTGTAGGGATACAAAAGGCTCATACAGGTAATGGGTCTGGATGGACATCGATTGCCCATGCAAATCCTTTCTGATAACAAGTTTATGGTAGGAAAAAAGTGAATGGGGCTTGGGCACGTGTTATACCACTGTACTATGAGTTTATCTTTTGAGATGATTAGTGTATACAGGTCAAAGGTCACAGGACTAAGATATGCAAATAACAGGGTTGGGGTGGGCAGCGAATAGCTGGATATACATGTAGGTTACTGTTGGTGACTTGGGGAATACAGGCCTAAGGAAAGTGGGTAACAGGGCTGAGATATGCAGGTCAATTCAAAGTTTATTGGTTGTGTATAAAGTTTAGCAGGTGTTATAGACCAGCTGGCTGGTGTGTTTACGGGCATATTCAATCTCTCCCTATCCCAGTCTGCTGTCCCCACATGCTTCAAGATGGCCACCATTGTTCCTGTACCCAAGAAAGCAAAGGTAACTGAACTAAATGACTATTGCCCTGTAGCACTCACCTCTGTCATCATGAAATGCTTTGAGGGACTAGTCAATGATCATATCACCTCTACCTTACTTGCCACCCTAGACCCACTTCAATTTGCTTACCGCCCCAATAAATCCACAGACGATGCAATCACCATCACTCTGCACACTGCCTTATCCCATCTGGACAAGAGGAATACCTATGTAAGAATGCTGTTCATTGACTACAGCTCAGCATTCAACACCATAGTACCCTCCAAGCTTATCATTAAGTTCGAGGCCCTGGGTCTGAACCCCGCCCTGTGCAACTGGGTCCTGGACTTCCTGACGGGCCGCCCCCAGGTGGTGAAGGTAGGAAACAACACCTCCACTTCGCTGATTCTCAACACAGGGGCCCCACAAAGGTGCGTGCTCAGCCCCCTCCTGTACCCCCTGTTCACCCATGACTGCGTGGCCAAGAGCACCTCCAGCTCAATCATCAAGTTTGCAGACGACACAACAGTAGTAGACTTGATTACCAACTATCGTATCTGAAGATTATGCCTTTGTTAAATGTTTTTCATGAAGAAATGGAATGTTGGTTGCGTTAGTAGCAAGAGGGAATGTTTTGGGTGTAACGCCACATCCAGCAGACCGGAAGTGTCTTGGAGACTGGGGATTGGTCAGAAGAGGTCAGTTTCATTGTTTATAAATAAGGGGGTTAGGCGAGGAAGACGTCAGAGCGGCCATAGCAATTGGAGTAGCCGTTCTCCGGACACCGCGGGTCTGTATTTATGCTGTAAACCTCGTGATTTTAATAAAAGCCTCTAACACGATACAGCATAACGGATTCTTTGTTGACAGCAATAATTGCCACCATTCATCATATACGACATAATGGCGCCCAACGTGGGGCTGGGTTTGCGTCTCTTCCTTGTTTCAGTCAACCGCCGGGCTAACTCTCTCTGAAGCATGGCCGAAAGGGTGAGTTTTTCTTACCGCTTCGGAGTTTGTTAGATTGGATACGACTTGTGTACACTGGAGAGATGTACCATTTCGACCTTGCCTCGGGTGGCGTTGTTGCTGGTCGACTAGAGTCTGCTAAAATTTATTCCATTGAAACGGCAGATAATTGGAATGTAGAGCATTAAACGGTAGGATTTAAGTATTGAAAGTGTATATTCCATTGGTAACGGGTGACAATGGTTGGTAAATTCAGATATGCGCATTCTTTAGGGCACTGGACCGCTTGAAGACCCCGAGGGGGCCATTTTAGATAATGGGCTGGCAAACCCGTGTGTACGATAGAAGGTATATTCGGTGAGTTTTTGAAGAGAACTCGGGTTGGTGGAATTTATCTGATTGTGATCCGGATTTGACTCTCGTCCGACGGGGTGTTTGATTAGGTCTGATTTCTCGGTGTAATTGTCATTAATTCTCGGCAACAAAAACGGTAGGAGAAATAGGTTCAAAAATAAATAGGCCAGTGCAGGATATGTCTTTGTGTAATAGGCTGCAGTTAGCTAGAGGCTAAGGCTAATGTCAAGGCTAAATGGGAGTGTGTTTCATGCTACATGGTACATCGTGGCTAGAGGCTAAAGGCTAATTGTGTTGCGTGCTGCATGCTAACGTATCCTTAGAGATTCCATTGCGATGGATTAAAGTCTCTTAAATTTGTCTCTGTGTTTAGGTCAGGTTATATGTTTTGTGAGCGCTGTTAAATGTTGTTTGACTATAAGGGGGAAACGGGAGTTATAGCTGGAGTGTTATTCTGTCTGTTTGGGGAGAGAGAGAATAGAAAATCTTCCTTCCACGGTGAGAAGGGATTTTTGAATGGTTGTGCGCATGCGTTTAATTTTGCGATACTACCCTACAGAAAGGGGGAGTTTATGACACGAGATTAGGACACGTGTTGATTTTACGGGGCTAAAAACTACGACATGAGGTTGGGCTAAGCCTACAAAACAAAATGGTGGGTACAGGTCATAGGTCCCATTTGGCGTTACCCTGCAGGGGTGAAATAGACCGACAGAGGAGAAATTTTAACAGGAATATTCTAGTTTAAACGGTGGTTGGTTAAAGATGAAACTTGTTTTGTGACCTATTGAATTTATACATTAAATATATGTTGGCGAAGTATAATAAATTGAATTAAATAATTAAATAACGAATAAAAATAAAAATAAATGTTTTTGAGTGATCTATTTAGTTCTGAGTTTAGTCTTAGAGTGAATAATGTAGAACGAACGAATATTGAATGGTTGGAAATACTCAGTGATTGCATTAACTGCTGAAATCTTGTGTGTTTCTATGTTTTTTTGAAATATGAGAGGAACATGGAACGAGAGGAGAGAGAGAGAAGGGGCTGACGTGTGCGTCACGTGACAAGGTGTGATGAGGCAGACGAGAGGATCAGATCAGGCTAGTACACAAAATCATCCTAACAAAATATGTGATGTTATGACAATTTTACATAGGCTTGGCAAATACTATTTCATTAAAAATTGCATTTTGGTGGCTCTGTGTATCACTGGGGTTTGATTACAGATGTGTTGGGAATCAAGGATGGATTGAGGATTCTTCTGTAAATTTATGATAATTAGGGGTTAGAGCAAGGGGTTACAGGCTTTGTTTATGGGTATTTTAGTCTGAGGATGACTAACTTCATTTACTTGCAGTTGATGGGTTGTGGTAATATAGCCACCACTAATGGATAAGTTGGTGACATAGGATATAGGGATAAATTGGGTTTAATTATTCAGGATTTATTTGGAGTTGTTTAGGGTTATATTAATAATTTAAGGGGGGAAGGCTTAGGCTATACAGTCTAAAATAACATAGTTCACAATAAAGGAATTTAAAAGGGTTGATATAGGGGAAAATTGACTAAAATAGTAATTATTTAACTAAGGTAGTGTTAGGAGAGACTAATGGCAGATGTTAGTACACCTTTCTCACATACGGATTCAGAAGAAAGACACCCACCTTATGAGAAGGAAGCTTTCAGTGATCATCCAGCAGGGTGATTATGGCATCAGAGATGAAGACGAATACAAGCAGAAACGACGATAAAGATGAATCCAAAACTCCAGAAGGAAGAAAAACCGAGATGTCTGGGAACTTAAAGAAGATGAGGATGATGAAGATGAGAGTGATTGAGAGAGGTCATTCATGGGTGGATATGACTCTGTGATCAGAAGGAAGTTGGCAAGAGAGAAACGAAGAAGGATACGCGAGATTTGATCTCTGATGGAAGTTGAAGATGAAGAAAGCGATGAAGATTTGGAGATTAAAGGTGCTTTATTTTCAAGAGGAGTTTGTCCTACAAGGACTGGCACAGAAGAACAGTAAGAAGATGATGGAAGATGATATTTCGAGGACAGAACTTAGAACTAAGGTTGAAGAATACTGATATGTCAACGACGAGAAGGAACAGGACCAAGAAAACCTGCTGAGAAAATAATCCCAAGAGTTGGAGAAGGAGAAAATAAGTTTTGGTTATGAAGAATCAGAATGAACCAAATCAACAATCACTGGTTATGAAGAATCAGAATGAACCAAATCAACAATCACGGTTACAGCTTCAACTGAACAATATCAAATGCAATTGTACCAGCCAAGGGGGGTACCAGATGTTCCATATCCACAATCAGTTTCTGGACAGACACAGAATGAGAGGAAGAGGATGAGAAGACTTAGGAGGAGGAAGATTTCGGCTACACTTCCAGCAACTCTCAGACTTTACCTGGGATGGAAATGCGCCAGGAGAAAACAACAGAGGAAGATGAAGGAGCAAGTGAAGATCACCTGTTCTAGAAGAGATGAAGGGGGGTGTCAGCTGAGAGCACCGATTAGAGAAGAAGAGAAAATAGCTAACTATTGAAGTAAAAACAACCGACCAGAGGACTATGAGAAATAATGGTGAATAGTGTAAAAACTTATCTGTGTTCAGCCTAAAGAGGTTAAACATCTCACTAATTGATAACTAATTAGGATAGGGATTTGAGGTAGTAAAACAGTTAATTACTCTTAAAGTACTAATATTAGAAGATACTGTTATTGCAGTGTTGGGAAGAGAATTGAATTGTACAATAAGATGTACACTAGACGACTGTCTATTAGACAATCTGTCTGTAAAGTTAAAAGGGGTGACTATTATTCTGGGTTACATTCTTACACTAAGAGATTTCAGGCTAGGCTAAAAGGTGTTTAGTCGTTTTGCCAAGTCTGTGTGTAATGAGTCAGAAGCAGGTGGGGAACTTTCCCAATCACATATTCCAAAAATTTGGTGGTAAGAGATTTTGTCAATAAATCAGGGGAAAAGGTTTTAAATGTTATGAGAGAAAAGATTAGATTAAAATAAGTTAGGGGTAGGCTAGGTTGAAGGGACTCTAAGACAGTAAGCTAAGTTTCAAAGTTAGTAGTAATAAGAGAGAGAGAGAACAGTGATGAAGGACATTTTAAAGTTTAGTGGGAAGATATGGTAGGAGTTTAGATCTGTTAGGAGCCGATGCATTGATAAGAGAAGATTGAGGGTGATTGAGTATCTATAGTTAAAGTTTCCAGCAGGAAGATCAAGGTAATTATAGGTGTATTTGTTATAATCAAAGGTTTGAAAGTCAGGGATTTAGAGATAGGACTGAGATTTGGGGAAAAAGTGACACTAGTGGTGATAGATGGAAGTACAAGTAAAGAGGTCAAAGTCTTAGGGGAAAACGGGGGAAAATTAGGAGTAACTAAGGACATCAACACGTGAGTCTAGTAAAACAACAGTGAGAAGCAATTTAACTCTTTCAACATTGATAGTTATTAAAGTCATAAAAATATCGCATTTGATTATAAGGGAACCAATACAGCACCAATGTTAGGGGAAAATACTTATTAGGGTTTAGGATGGGGACGTTTCTCCCATATGGAGAGATAATTATGGAGAATAAGTATTGTTATCAGGACCAGGAGTAGAAGCTGTTGCACCTAGTCACAGGAGGGATAGTTTGTACAACGATATGAAGTGGAAGAGGTTAGGAGTGACTGTTCACTTATTTGGCGTAATGTTACAGAGAAAGGTCAGGGAGAATATATGTGTACTTATTTAGGGCAAGCATTAGAATTTGTTCCGGTTAAGAATTATTGGTTAAAGGGCTATGTAATTCATAAAGTAACGCTTATAATGGAAGATTTGAAATTTGTTGAAGCTTCCGCAGTCACCGAGGGAGTTCAAGAGTAGATTACAGTAGTCACTCCAACAGGAGATAATACACCGAGGATAATGGGAACTTTTGCACTAGAAGTAATTAGGGTTGATACAGCAACTAAATCAACTACTTTAATGGTAACTTTGGAAGGGATTAATGATACGATGTAGGGAGTATGGCATCGACAACAACTGTTCTGAAATTAAAGGGGGTTAGCAAGAAGGACTCAGGGGTTTATGTTACGGATGGAGAGTGCTGTCAATGATAGTACGAATAGGGTTAAAATAGGAGAACAGAGATAGTAGAGAGAATATAGATTCATCATGGAGATACAGGATGAGGTCTTTGATTTTGATGACAGACAGGGAGAGGTATCTGATCAGTGCCGCTCGTTCTTCTGTTGTGGAAATTAGAGATAGATTAACTCATTCTGTAAGATCAGTGAGGAATCTTGAAGGTCCATGTCTGTTGAGGATTCCAGCACCAGACATGTTAGACGGTCGCGCGGCCTCTATCAGGTGTGGTTCAGTCTTATGATTTGTCATAACTGTGGTATCAGCAACAGTCATTGACAGATAGAATAATGTCGTTGTCAGAACAGTGGTTTAAGCCTAGGGTTAGGTGGAATTGGGTTAAGTGAATTAATATGGGAATTGTTAAATGGGAAAGGAAAAGCAGGTAACAATGGAATCCTGAAGTATTCAGGTGAAACATTGAGGGCTAAAGGTTGTTTTTGTTCTAATGAAACATGTGAGGTAGGGGGTGTGTTTATGGGAAGATCAGATTGGGATGTTATATGATAACTTTGGATAAGCATGACCTTAAGGGTAGTAATGAGAAATATGTTACTTTTTAGGTACCAGGTAGTAAGAAGAGCAGGACGTTGATGGTTAAACGATTAGCTTTTGACTGACAATGTGACTATGGAGAATTTTAGAGATATTTGGTGGGTTTGTGATGATAAAATATATATTCTTACATTAGGGATGGATAGGATGTTGTTAATGTCAACGTTGAAGCTTCCATATGAGGCTTTTACTATTAAAAGAGGAGTAGCACCGAACACAGATCAATTTGAAACTAGAGTTCAAAATAGGATGAAAAGCGACATGTCATAGGCTTCAAGCCTATCATTGAAAAATAAGTCTAAGGGAGAAGGGGGGACTTTATTCATGGTATGGTGTAACATTTGGGAAGATCATATTGATAAATATTAGTTATACTTTGAGTCCAGATAGTTCAGATAATATCACTGGGGTTATAGATGCATTATAAGGGATGCATTTGGAAGACTTGGTTGCAAGATCAGTTAGGGCCAGTAGGGGCAGTGATGGGTCAGATTTTAGTTTCAGCTTGGATAACACTGTGTGATGTTTGTAATTTGTTACTTACCTTTGAGAAAGCTATGATATTGAGATAGGTTGGAGAATGATGCCTGGAGACAACACTCAGATGCCGGTGTTGACTGTTCCTGATCTGGAGGAAGATGGATGGACTACTGATGGATAAATATCATTTTTTTATGAGTTGATTATTTTTCCAAAAAAAAAATTTCAATATTGGGGTGATGTTGGTATGATTTATGAATCAAAGGGGGGAATAGGTTTATGTGATTCATACATCATTTATATATCATTTTTTAAATTCTTAGGTGAAATTGAGGTTTAATTTGAAAGTGGTTGTTTTGCAAAAGATACTGTTTGGTCGTTTCTGTTCTTTTCATTCCAGAGGCATTTGGGAGAACATGGGGAGATTGGAATATTCAAACAAAGACAATATGAAGGGACAATATGACTGGAGGAGATGAAACAAGGAGGGTGTGGCTGATTTCATCATCAACAATCCATTCATCCAAGTCAAGACTACGGGGAGATGAAGTGTAGTGGACTACATTCCAGTGTCGGCAATGAAATATAGACATGTGTAATACATAATTGTGTAATAGCCTCAGGGATTAATTTTTGTAGAATGATGTTTGATGTAATTGGATACATGGGAGGATCTTAGATGTTTTTGTTTATTTCGTGAATGTTTAGGGACAGAGAGGCTAGGAAGGGAGAGTTTCATTGTACGGTCCTATGGGTTGACCAGCCGTACAATGGATGTTTATGGATAGGATTTTGTTTGCAGGGGCTTACATGTGTATTTAGTTGCATCATACTTTCAAATGCATTTACATGAGTTATGAGGTTATCTGGAGTACCGACGGTGGTTGCCTGGGGCAGAGGGACCGTGAGAGAATTTTACTGTCTTGATTGATATGGATGGATGGCTGCCAGACAGTTTTTCGCTCTTACACTCCATAGAGATTTCTTCATATGTCATAGTAATGTATTCACACTCCATAGAGATTTCTTCATATGTCATAGTAATGTATTCACACTTCATAAACAGTTATGTCATAGTAATGTATTCACACTTCATAAACAGGTATTTCATAGAAAGGTATTTACACTCTAGAGGAGAATGTGTTTGGTTTAATGTTAAAGATACTCAATAAGATAAATGGTTAATAGTCATAATCCTATTCTGTTTGTTTTCGAGACGTTTATTTCGTCTCGAAGGGGGGAATATCGTATCTGAAGATTATGCCTTTGTTAAATGTTTTTCATGAAGAAATGGAATGTTGGTTGTGTTAGTAGCAAGAGGGAATGTTTTGGGTGTAACGCCACATCCAGCAGACCGGAAGTGTCTTGGAGACTGGGGATTGGTCAGAAGAGGTCAGTTTCATTGTTTATAAATAAGGGGGTTAGGCGAGGAAGACGTCAGAGCGGCCATAGCAATTGGAGTAGCCGTTCTCCGGACACCGCGGGTCTGTATTTATGCTGTAAACCTCGTGATTTTAATAAAAGCCTCTAACACGATACAGCATAACGGATTCTTTGTTGACAGCAATAATTGCCACCATTCATCATATACGACACAACAATGACGAGACAGCCTACAGGGAGGAGGTGAGGGCTCTGGAAGTGTGGTGCCAGGAAAATAACCTCTCACTCAACCTCAACAAAACAAAGGAGATGAATGTGGACCTCAGGAAACAGCAGAGGGTGCACCCCCCTATCCACATCGACAGGACCGCAGTGTAAGTCGCACTGGATAAGAGCGTCTGCTAAATGACTTAAATGTAAAAAATGAGAAGGTTGAAAGCTTCAAGTTCCTTGGCGTACACATCACTGACAAACTGAAATGGACCACCCACACAGACAGTTTGGTGAAGAAGGCGCAACAGAGCCTCTTCAACCTCAGGAGGCTTAAGAAATTTGGCTTGGCACCTAAAACCCTCACAAACTTTTACAGACGCACAATTGAGAGCATCCTGTCGGGCTGTATCACCGCCTGGTACAGCAACTGCACCACCCACAACTGCAAGGCTCTCCAGAGGGTGGTGTGGTCTACCCAACGCATTACCGGGGGCAAACTACCCGCCCTCCAGGACACCTACAGCACCCGATGTCACAGGAAGGCCAAAAATATCATCAAGGACATCAACCACACGAGCCACTTCCTGTTCACCCCGCTATCATCCAGAAGGCAAGGTCAGTACAGGTGCATCAAAGCTGGGACCGAGAGACTGAAAAACAGCTTCTATCTCAAGGCCATCAGACTGTTAAACAGCCATCACTAGCACATTAGAGGCTGCTATACACATAGACTAGAAATCACTGGCCACTTTAAGAAATGGAACACTAGGTACTTTAATAATGTTTACATATCTTGCATTACTCATCTCATAGGTATATACTGTATTATATACTATTCTACTGTATCTTAGTCCATGCCGCTCTGACATCGCTCGTCAATATATGTATTCTTAATTCATTCCTTACTTAGATTTGTGTGTATTGGGTATATGTTGTGAAATTGTTCGATATTACTTGTTAGATATTACTGCACTGTCGGAGCAAGAAGCACAAGCATTTCGCTACACCCGCAATAACATCTGCTAAACACGTGTACGTGACAAATACGATTTGATTTAATTTATAGCGGTGCAGTGAAATGCTTGTTACTAGCTCCTAACAATGCAGTCAAATGTCATACAGCTCAAATGTCAAGAAAAAAAGAATGACAAGAAATCAAGAATGGCAAATCCAATGAACAACCTAAATAGCAGTATCAAAATGCAATCTATGTACACCATGGGAATTTAGCCAAGCTAAACGAAGAATGATATACAGTGAGGGAAAAAAGTATTTGATCCCCTGCTGATTTTGTACGTTTGCCCACTGACAAAGACATGATCAGTCTATAATTGTAATGGTAGGTTTATCTGAACAGTGAGAGACAGAATAACAACAACAAAATCCAGAAAAACGCACGGCAAAAATGTTATAAATTTATTTGCATTTTAATGAGGGAAATAAGTATTTGACCCCTCTGCAAAACATGACTTAGTACTTGGTGGCAAAACCCTTGTTGGCAATCACAGAGGTCAGACGTTTCTTTTAGTTGGCCACCAGGTTTGCACACATCTCAGGAGGGATTTTGTCCCACTCTTCTTTGCAGATCTTCTCCAAGTCATTAAGGTTTCGAGGCTGACGTTTAGCAACTCGAACCTTCAGCTCCCTCCACAGGGAGTAAGCTATGTCGGGGATACAGTATTTAAATACACAGTGTGAAAATGGGAGTGACCAGTGGTTCAATGTCTCTATAACATGGGACAGAGCGTTAGCTGTGAGTGTGTGTGTGATAGCTTGTGTGTGTGTGTGTGTGTGTGTGTGTGTGTGTGTTTTGTGAGTCAGTGTGCAGTACCTGGTAGACGGCTAGTGATGGCTGTTCAACAGTCTGATGGCCTGGTAATAGAAGCAGTTTTTTTGTCTCTTGGTCTTGGCTTTGATGCACCTGTACTGTCTCCATCTGTCGGACGACAGCCTAGTGAACAGTCTGTGGATCGGTTGACAGGCCCTTGATGATCTTCTTGGCCTTCCTTTGACACCGGGTTCTGTAGATGTCCTGGAGGGCAGGCAGTGTGCCCCCGGTGATGCGTTGGGCTGACTGCACCACCCTCCAGAGAGCCCTGCGGTTGCGGACAGTGCATTTGCCGTACCAGGCGGTGATACAGCCTGACAGGATGATCTCAGTGGTGCATCTGTAGAAGTTTGTCAGGGTCTTAGGGCCAAGCTGAATTTCTTCAGCCTCCTGAAGAGGCACTGTTATATCTTCTTCACCACACTGTCTGTGTGAATGGACCATTTCAGCTCTTCAGTGATGTGCACACCGAGGAACGTGATGCTTTTCACCCTCTCCATTGCGGCCCTGTCGATGTGGATGGGGGTATGCTCTCTCTGCTGTCTCCTGTAGTCCACGATCAGCTCCTTAGTGTTGTTGATGATGAGGAAAAGGTTATTTTCCTAGCACCACTCCGCCAGGGCTCTCACCTCCCTGTAGGCTGTCTTGTCATTGGTGGTAACAGGGATAAGGTGTATTGGCAAAGGAACTGGGGTCTATGAGTAACAAATAGAGCATTTAGGGCTAGGATATGGGTGTACCGGTACTTGATTGTATCAGTATTAGGGTATTGGCATGTGGGTGTTAGGGCATTGTGGTAACAGGGCTGGGGTATGTGGGTAATTGGATGTACAGTGGGGGAAAAAAGTATTTAGTCAGCCACCAATTGTGCAAGTTCTCCCACTTAAAAAGATGAGAGAGGCCTGTAATTTTCATCATAGGTACACGTCAACTATGACAGACAAAATGAGATTTTTTTTCTCCAGAAAATCACATTGTAGGATTTTTAATGAATTTATTTGCAAATTATGCTGGAAAATAAGTATTTGGTCAATAACAAAAGTTTCTCAATACTTTGTTATATACCCTTTGTTGGCAATGACACATGTCAAACGTTTTCTGTAAGTCTTCACAAGGTTTTCACACACTGTTGCTGGTATTTTGGCCCATTCCTCCATGCAGATCTCCTCTAGAGCAGTGATGTTTTGGGGCTGTCGCTGGGCAACACGGACTTTCAACTACCTCCAAAGATTTTCTATGGGGTTGAGATTTGGAGACTGGCTAGGCCACTCCAGGACCTTGAAATGCTTCTTACGAAGCCACTCCTTCGTTGCCCGGGCGGTGTGTTTGGGATCATTGTCATGCTGAAAGACCCAGCCACGTTTCATCTTCAATGCCCTTGCTGATGGAAGGAGGTTTTCACTCAAAATCTCACGATACATGGCCCTATTCATTCTTTCCTTTACACGGATCAGTCGTCCTGGTCCCTTCGCAGAAAAACAGCCCCAAAGCATGATGTTTCCACCCCCATGCTTCACAGTAGGTATGGTGTTCTTTGGATGCAACTCAGCATTCTTTGTCCTCCAAACACGACGAGTTGAGTTTTTACCAAAAAGTTCTATTTTGGTTTCATCTGACCATATGACATTCTCCCAATCCTCTTCTGGATCATCCAAATGCACTCTAGCAAACTTCAGACAGGCCTGGACATGTACTGGCTTAAGCAGGGGGACATGTCTGGCACTGCAGGATTTGAGTCCCTGGCGGCGTAGTGTGTTACTGATGGTAGGCTTTGTTACTTTGGTCCCAGCTCTCTGCAGGTCATTCACTAGGTCCCCCCGTGTGGTTCTGGGATTTTTGCTCACCGTTCTTGTGATCATTTTGACCCCACGGGGTGAGATCTTGCGTGGAGCCCCAGATCGAGGGAGATTATCAATGGTTTTGTATGTCTTCCATTTCCTAATAATTGCTCCCACAGTTGATTTCTTCAAACCAAGCTGCTTACCTATTGCAGATTCAATCTTCCCAGCCTGGTGCAGGTCTACAATTTTGTTTCTTGTGTCCTTTGACAGCTCTTTGGTCTTGAACATAGTGGAGTTTGGAGTGTGACTGTTTGAGGTTGTGGACAGGTGTCTTTTATACTGATAACAAGTTCAAACAGGTGCCATTAATACAGGTAACGAGTGGAGGACAGAGGAGCCTCTTAAAGAAGAAGTTACAGGTCTGTGAGAGCCAGAAATCTTGCTTGTTTGTAGGTGACCAAATACTTATTTTCCATCATAATTTGCAAATAAATTCATTAAAAATCCTGCAATGTGATTTTCTGGAGAGAAAAAATCTCAATTTGTCTGTCATAGTTGACGTGTACCTATGATGAAAATTACAGGCCTCTCTCATCTTTTTAAGTGGGAGAACTTGAACAATTGGTGGCTGACTAAATACTTTTTTCCCCACTGTAGGTGTGCGAGTATGTGGGCTGAGGTATATAAATGTTGGGGATAAGGAATAGGGGTAAATGTCTGTTCATTTTATTGTTGGCAGAGCATTGTAGCTTCCAAACGGTCACAAATGTGACCATGAATAAAACATGTTTTTTATTTTACATACTTTTCAATATAGAAATGTTTTCAAGCAATATGGATTAAATGTTAGGGCATAAGATTTACATAGTGGCATGTCTGGTAAAAATGTGGATAAGCATTTTCTATTAAGCCTTAAGGAGTTAACGGTGGCCAACTCAAGCGAAGTGTTCTAAGCATAGGTAGCTCTGGGCATGAATCTTATAGAGCA
The DNA here is from genome assembly GCF_964263955.1 of Coregonus lavaretus. NCBI lineage: Eukaryota > Metazoa > Chordata > Actinopteri > Salmoniformes > Salmonidae > Coregonus > Coregonus lavaretus. The sequence goes on from NC_139991.1 coordinate 44,566,542, forward strand.
GGTGTATCGTCTCTGTGCCGGCAGGAACACTGCACCGGGTCTTGGCAGATGGTCAGTATATGCAGAGGTATTAAGGATATACAGTACAGTCGCTAATGAAAGTCTACACACCCCTTGCACAGTCTTCACATTTTGCTGCCTCAAAATGTAATCAGAAAAGGGATTAAATTAGATTTTTTTTCTATTGATCTACATAACCTTGCGGAAATAATTATAGAATTTTTTTCCAAATTAATAACATATAAAAAATGAGGATGTATCGATTGTGTATGTCTTCACACCCGAGAGTTAATACTTGGTGGAAGCACCTTTGGCAGCCATTACAGCTGTGAAACATTTAGAATAAGATTCTACCAACCTTGTACAACTCTTGGGGTAACATACTGTATATGAATTTTTTTTGGGTCAAAATTGCTTAAGCTCAGTAAATTTGGTTGGGAATCATTGATGGACAGCAATATTCAAACCTTGTCTCTGATTTTTTAAGCTCAGTCAGGACTGAGACTGGACCATTCAGGAACACTCAACACCCCTTGGAAAGCCATTCTGGTGAGTCTTTTGCATTCAAATTTGTGTAATTGCCACGCTGAAAAATAAAACTCTATCCCAGGGTTAGGTTTTCAGAAGAGGCGGGTTTTCCTTAAACTTTTTACCTGGCCTTTGTTCTCCTTTCATATTTATTTTGATTTTAACACACTCCTCAGTCCCTACCAGTGGCAAGCACACCCATAACATGATGCTGCCACCACAATACTTAAATATAAAGGGATCAACAACATTGCATTCATTCCACATTACTGGCCTGTATGACAAAGTGAAAAGAAGGAAGCCTGTGTTAAAAATTCCACTCCAAATGATCCATTCTGTTTGCAACAATGCCGTTGAGTGCAAGACAACACGGCAAAGACAAACTTTTTGGCCTAAATTAAAAGCTACAGGTTTGGGTAAAATCAAATACAACAAAACACAAAGAGAAACCCTCTCTATTTTCAAATATTGTGGAGGCAGCATCATGCTATGGGTATGCTTGTCATCGGCAGGGACTGGGGAGTTTGTCAGGATCCAAATAAATATGAAAGGAGCAAAGCTACAATAAAAAGTTAAAGGAAAACCACTTTCAAACATTTCAAAATGGTGCTGACCATTCTTCAACAACCTTTGAGGTATGTTTGCTCCTGTTTGGTGGCTATGGCGAAGTGTGGCCTGATCAGTGTGGATGTGACCATTTGAAATTGCAAAACTCGTGCAGCACATACCATACACATTATCCCTCTGGGCCACCATAATCACACAGTTTTTCAACTGGTCGTTCAGTACAGTACCGTTTCTATATGGGCCAGGGCAGATGAACTGAGAAAGCAGCAGGAGATAACGTGAGAGGGCACAACATGCTGAAACGCCCCTGGGCATTACAGTCAATCTATAATGATATTACAAAAACACAAAGCTCATTGTACAGGGGCTATTTACATTTACATTTACGTCATTTAGCAGACGCTCTTATCCAGAGCGACTTACAAATAGGTGCATTCACCTTATAGCCAGTGGGATAACCACTTTACAATTATTATTTTTTTTTGGGGGGGGGGGGGGGGGGGGTTGGAGTAAGGGGGGGGGGGGGGTAGAAGGATTACTCTATTTCCTGATTTATCACTCTCCAATGGACATCTCACCTCAAACCCTGTACAGACTTCTCAGTGCATTATTCATATTCAGCCATTTCCTCTGAGGCATTCTGTTTGAAGTTAAGGACTCGGCATGAAATAGCCTTCAGCGTCCTTACTTTTCCAATGTCATCTGGGAATCTTCAGACCTTTATCTGTCTACTCTGCTCTCTCTCATACAGTATGTAGTGACTGTTAATCAGCTAAGACACCAGATCATGTACTTTTGGTTAGTTCTAGAATATAGGTGAAGCTTTTCAGCAAAAATTATAATTAATTACATAACAGGACATCTTTATTCTGAAATTCAATATTTTATTAGAATCTGAAAAAAGGCCTCACTGGTTTTGGATACATTCTGTACATTCTATACATTAGTTGAAAATACTCAGTAAGCACATATTCAATACACACTTATCTGGATTGGAAATGGAATTAGACACTAGTGGATGCACAGAGATCCTCATTCCTGGTACTGCTGTAGGAATGGCGGCACAACAATGGTGACACCATCAAAATTCCCCATATAACAACAGCCAAAGGTCAGGTCAAAAGGTCAGTGTGCCCTGGCTGGTCCCTGATTGGCCAATGGTAGGTCAGCCATGCTGATTTTAAAGGCATAATCTGTCAGATTTGCCGATTTCCAATGGTAATTTTAATTAATGACATATATGACAATAATTCCTTATGAGCTTAGTCTTTTTTTGTAAACAATGTAAAGGTTCAAAATATCAATCAGTTCCATCTATCAGCTCAAGTAGCAGGATCTGGCTGTTGAAATCACATATTGTGCATTTAACACTCCACAGGACATGCTTTTCATCCCTTTGGCTTTAAGAACTCTTAGCATGATCTCTGTGTAAACAAGCAAATGAAGTCATCCGTTCTTCCCCAGTCAGAGGTTTTCCTCATTGCCAATGTGTCTGACATGTTTGTCATTCCTTGCAATATACTTATTGATTGATTTATAAAAAATGCATTCATTCATAATACACATATGTTTCTATCAATCAGCATGTAAGATGTACCTATATAACACATAAAGCCAGAGTTAAAAGCTGAGCCATTGATCCTTTAACTTATTAAATACTGTATGTTTATCCATTCTGCTAAAGATGGCAATATTCTGCTTCTATTGATTAAGCAAAGCAGTAAAGTGTTGGCATTATCTTCACTGTATCTCATGAGCCATACTCAAAAGTATTTCACTACCTGTAGATAGCTATATGGAAGTCTTACAGTAAAAAAAGAATACCAAACTTCCTGATCAGTTAGAATAGAGAACATGGAAAATCTAATGGAACTTTGTTTTACAGATCAATTGCTCAGCTTCTCTCTGAACCTTTGAGTGAAGTAAAGCTGGGCTTGCTGTTCTACTTGTCTATCTGTTGATAGTGGTTTGGATTGGTGGAGCAGAGAAAGGCAAGGTATTGGGGACATTTTCAGGGGTCCTCAGGGTCCATGCTGCTCAGTTCTTTGACAGATGCATTGGCCTTACCCCTTCGTTCTTTTTCCTCACAGGAATTGGTCAGATGGGTGTGGGGGAGGGCGGGAAGGGGGAGGGGCTCTGCATGGGGGTGAGGCCTGGGGGGGTGGGGGCAGAGAGCCAGTTGGGGAAGGGGGTGTGGCAGGGCAAAGGGGTGGAGGGGTGGGAGAGAAAAGGGGTGAAGGGGTGGGTGGAGCAACAGGTGGAGGAGGACTTACAGAAGTTTGGGGCAGAGCTTGGTTTGGAGGGGGGGTGTAAGGGGGAGGGGTGATGCAGGATGGAGGGGGAGTGGATGGCAGGGGTGGAAGAGTGGAGGTGGGAGAGGGGGGCATTTGGGAGAGGGTGCCATGTGAGGAAGCGTGACTGTAGGTGTGAGGCAGACTGTAGATGGGTGTGGACGGGCAGTGGGAGATTGGATAATGAGGAGTAGAGTAGGATTCCACCCGGGTGAAGCTAATGCACCTGCCCTGTAAGAGGAGAGAGGGATAAAACAGGGACGAGAGAAATCAGAGGCAGTCATCAGGGCCCAGTTTTTAAAAACTTTTTAGATCAGATTTTAGCAATCAGATTGGATTAAATGTTAGAATTTGGTATTTCAAAACTGAAAAATGAGATTCTGAACTTCTGGATAAGGATTCAGTAATCCAATCTGCCCTTGAATCAGGATTAAATGTTGTATTTGCATTTTTCAAAATTCAAAGGCAGTGATTAGTATAGTTTTGATGCAGGAAATCAGGATCATCTTCATCCCACTGGGAGGGTGGATTTAGAAAGGTGAAAGGCACTACAACCGAGAAATTTCAATTGTAACTAAAGTGGGGAGGCTTAAAAAACTTTTTTAAATCTGAAAACCAAAGCTTCATTATGTTAAATTTACTGCAGTACACTGTGGACAACCCTTCAAATTAGTGGATTTGGCTAATTCAGCCACACCCGTTGCTGACAGGTGTATAAAATCAAGAACACAGTCATGCAATCTCAATAGACAAACATTGGCAGTAGAATGGCCCATACTGAAGAGCTCAGTGACTTTCAACGTGGCACCGTCATAGGATGCCACCTTTCCAGCTATCTGTTTAATCAGCTTCTTGATATGCCACACCTGTAGGTGGATGGATTATCTTGGCAAAGGAGAAATACTCACTGACAGGGATGTAAACAAATTTGTGCACAAAATTTGAGAGAAATACACTTTTTGTGCGTATGGAAAATGTCTGTAATCTTTTATTTCAGCTCATGACATTTTATATTTTTGTTCAGTCACAAGAATAAAGGTACCTAGATTACAAATAATAGAGCCTGCATATCACTTATAAGTAAGTACACATGTATTTGACACTTCTCAATATAACAACTGAGCACATACGTATACTGCGGTCAGTTTAACATAATGAACCTTTGGTTTTCAGATGTACGAACATTTTTAAACCTTGTCACCTTAGTTACATTGACATTTATTGATTGTAGAGGCTCTCACCTTACTGAATCCACCCTTCCCATGGGATCAAGATAATCCTGATTTTCGGCATCAAAACGATCCTAATCACCTTTGAAAAATGCATAAACTATATTTAATCCTGATTGAAGGTCAGATTGGATTCCCTAACTTTTCAAAAGTTATCTGATCGAATTTCAGAAATCGGATTGGGTTAAATGTTCGAATTGGGTTTTTCAAAAATGGTAATCCAACTTAATATGTCCAGTAGATGGCAAGGCGTAGGCCTGTTCAAAGCACCGAAAATCCAGATTATGTGATCTTGATATTGTGGTATCTGCATCAGAATTATCCTATCCGATTATTTTCAACAACAACAAAAAATGGCTCAAAAACAGCCAGATCGATATGATCCTGGATTGCAAGAAAAATTGTATTACAGAATCCAGATACTCTGATCCAGATTAAAAGTTTTGAAAAACTGGGCCCAGTGATTTACTGATACATTGGTGTATACAGTATTGAACTATTTCATAATTATTACATAACTTTTTCATGCAAAGTGGATTTATAGATCTTAGAGAAGGGTCTGTAAGGGAATAGTTTCAAGTTTTATTAGTCATATGTACACAGGTTCCTTCTCAACAATAAGAAATAATAAAATATAAGAATACGAATATAAAGTAGATGGCTCAGTAGAATAGAAGACAGTTTTTAGCATAAGTATAATACAGGAAGGCACAATTTATAGTCCAATATTTACATGTGTTTTGGGGAAGGGGGGATTGGGGGGCAAGTGTTTAAATTGTGCAGTATTTAGCAATGAGAATAAGTGTCACGGATACGGCCGAGGCTGCCCCTCCTCCTCGCTCGGGCAGGCTTCGGCGGTCGTCGTCACCGGAGTACTAGCTGCCACCGATCGATATTTCTGTGTCTCACTAGTTCTGTCTTTATTTTTCACACCTGTTACTCATTAGGCTTATTAGTTTCCCTATATTACCTCTGTTTTCCCTCCTGGGTGTGTGCGTGATTGTTCTTTGTTACGTCGTCTGTTGAGCTGTTGTTTTGCTCTTCCCTGCGTGGAGGGTTTGCTATGGTTTACTTTGAGTCTAGTAAAGCCATTTATCTCTCAGTTCTGTGTCCTGCGCCTGATTCCGTTTCCCCACTTTACCCAGACGCTGACAATAAGAGTATGATAGCAGCAGTTGTGATGTGCGTGTGTGTGAATGAGTGTATATCTGTGTGTGTGTGTGTGTGTGAATGAGTGTATATCAGTGTGTGTGTGTGTGAAGGTGCGGAGAGTCAGTGCAGGTGGTCAGTACAGTTGAAGTGATCAGCAGTCTGATGGCTTGTAGATAGAAACTGTCTCTGAGGCTGTTGGTATCTGACCTCATGCTCCAAAACCATTTGCATGATGGTAAGGGAGTGAACAGCTCATGGCTGGGGTGTGTGGGGTCCTTGATCATGCTGCGGGCCTTCCTCAGGCACCGTTTCAAGTAGATGTCCTGGATGGGTGGGAGCCCCGTACCAGTGATGTACTGGGCCATCTTCACCACCAACTGGAGGGCCTTGCAGTCGTGGACGGCGCAATTCCCGTACCAGACCGTTATGCAACTGGTCAGGACACTCTCGATGGTGCAGCGGTAGTATTTGGAGAGGACCCAGGGTGGCATGCCGAATTTCTTCAGCCGCCTTAGGAAGAAGATGCACTGTTGTGCCCTCTTGACGAGTGGTAGTGTTGTTGGTTCATGTCAAGTCCTCTGTGATGTGGATGCCGAGGAACTTAACTACTGACTCTCTACTGCAGTCCCATTGATGTGGATCGGGGCGTGTTCCATCCTCTGCTTCCTGAAGTCAACAATCAACTCCTTTCTTTTGGTGGCGTTGAGGGAGAGGTTGTTGTCCTGGCACCACAATACCACAATGACAGTTCACTTACCTCCTCCCTATAAGCAAGCATAGAATGTGTTAAGCTCGTCTGGGAGGGAGGCTTCGGTGGGCACCACACAGCTGGATTTGCCTTTGTAGTCTGTGATAGTCGTAGTCCTTGCCACCTGTGTCACGAGTCTGAGTTGTCAAACATCAATTGAAGTTTGAGTCTGTGTTAACTTTTTGCGTCCCTAATGGATTTGCGGAGCTCGTACCTGCTTGCCTTGTACATGTCGCACACCACTGAGTCATCAGGGTTCGTTATGCTGCCATTGAATGCTGCAGTACGGGCTCTCAGCATGGTACGGATATCTCCATTCATCCAGGGTTTTTGGTTGGGGTATGTACAGATTGTTTTCGTGGATACATTATCATCAACACATGTCCTAATGAAGCCTGTGACTGACGATGTATATTAATGGATGAGTCCTGGGTGGATGAATCTTTGACCAATCTCTCATTATCATTGTTTTCCTTTCTGTATATTATGCTGACTCCATCTTGTCTTCTGCTTGGCTATAAATGTCAAATTCAGTCAAAACAACAAGGAGATTTACTGAGGTAGCAACAGCTTTTGAAAGATGGGAAGAGAGGGAATTGTGTGGATGGTTTGCCCCGTCCTGCTATCCACAGCTGTCATTGAGACCATATAAAAACAAAACTCCCAGCTAGGCTTGAGTTACGGGAAGGTGGGGATGTGGGTAGTGACTAGTCATCTGTCCTTAATGGCTTCAGCAGATTTGAACACATTCCTTCAGGTTGGAGCAATATTAGCACCTCAGCTTCTTCAGCCTGTATATGCCAGGATACATTATGCCTTCCTCACAGCCGCTCTGTCTGTGCACCGTTATTATTACTATCAGCTGCAACCTTTCTAGTGTATTATTTACTGCCTGGCTGGAAATATTTTAAAAGCATTTAGCCGGGGCAGATGATTTAATGAGGAAATGGGCACTGAAGGCATTCAAAAGCAGTTTAAATTAATTTAGGGCTTTAATTGGCTTCCAAAATTGCCAACGTGATGAGTTTGTAAGGAGTTAATCAAAATTCCCACTCTCCTCAGCTGCCTGGTGGAATAGTTTTGATGGAGAAAAAAAAGTTATAAAAGACTGCTGGAAGAACCATTGCAAAAAAAGTAAAAAGTTCAAAAAGAGAATAAAAAAGAAAGATGGTGCTGAAGCCTCCCCCCTCTCTATTTTCCATTCTGTCTGCTTTGCTCCTCAGGCTGTGGTCTTGGCTCCAGATCTTATTCTTTCCCTCAATTTTCCAGGGGTTTGAGTTGTTTCTGTTGAGGATTTGCAACGGAGTGGGCCTAGGCATTAGGTAGTGTGGTCTCTGCCTCCTAAACGGTTTCATCTGATTGCATTTTTTATGCTTTTCTTACATAACAGTATAATGAAGTGCTGGGCCAGTGGGCCTTATCATCCCCTAGAAGAGCTCTGAAGGAAAAGCCCCTGTAAGCTATCCTTCTCTGCCCTACAGGTAAGTCACACACTGGCTTTCTTATTGAGTTGCTAAAAGTGCCTTCCATGACTCCGCATATCCTCGTGTCATCCCATACAGTGCAGTAGCAAGTGTTGGATGTGTCTTTCTCTATGCCGTTTATTTTTGTGTCTTACCTTGTCTCCAGGATAGGGTCTCATCAGAGACACCCTATCGTAGCCTTTCCTCAGAAACACCCACAGAGCATCCAGCTTGCCCTGAACAAAGATGGGCACAATACATTAAAGAGAAGAATGTTACATAGTTGATGACAATATGATAATAACAATATTTCCTGTCTGCCTGCCTGAATGGCTGTATGCCTGTCAGTTGCTTTACTCCGCTCTGGTTTATTTCTATTCTGTATATGCCAGTATACAGGTCTGTTGATCAGTCTAACATCTATCTGTCTGTGTCTGGCTGGCTGTCTGGTGCTGTTTAACCATCGAAAGCTATGCCCCATGACATAATAATAGTCAGTGAGGAGAGTAAGTAGAGATAAAGGGGAAGGAATGTATTGTGTTGGGACTAGCACCAGCTTCCCTCTGCTCTGCAGATCTCATCTTCCTGAGGTCAGCTCAGTTCATGTCTGGTTCATATTACCACTCATCCAGCTGACTGAGACGTTATGAAACAAACTTCCTGGAAACAATGACACTACAGGAAGGCTGCAACTAATTAAGAATTGTTTTGATCATAGACTGGGTTTTGATGGGGGTTGGAGTCAATTCTGAATTGAGTTGCGAATTTCTCTTTAATTGTAATTAAATGATTGAATCTTAATTTAATTTGAATTGGTCATACCCCACAGGAAGCAGAATTTAAATTTGAATTAGAGGAAGTAGAATGTAATTCAATGAAATTCAATGACATTTAAATTGCTTATTTATACTACACATCACCATGAAAATGTTTATACCAGGTAGGATAAGGTTGAAACATTCTCATTCTCCTAAAACAATTTAAAACAATTACAGTGGTCTGGAAATATTCTAAGATCAGGTTGTGGGTTGTCTATAATTATTAATAATTCCCTTAATGTTTTTAAATATCAGAAAAAAACACATTTCCCAGAATGCATTAGATCGGACACTGTAGTATGGAAGGGAACAATCTAACATCTCATGACAAAGAAAAATTACTGTTTGACGTCTGAGTTACAATCAAACTAGTATTTGAAATGGTATGTGTATTCTTTGCATTCATAGGTGGCATATCCTTTTGATAAAATATTTGTCAAAGGAATGAGACTCAGGTTTCACATCTCAGTTGAAATGCTTTGAATTAAATTATATTTTATTCAAATTCTGCTTCCTGTCGGGTGTGGCCAATTAAAATTCATAGTTTGAATTTAATTACATTCACAATTTTCCTAATTGACCCCAACCCTGATGGGTAGATAGTTTGCACTTGATAACCTATGCCTAATATATACAGTATATATAATATGAATATGTGCCATTTAGCAGATGCTAAGTGACTTAGTCATGTGTGCATACTTTTTTGGGGGGAGGGGGGAATCAAACTCACAATCTTGGTGTTGCAAGTGCCATGCTCTACCAACTGAGCTACAGAGGACCACAATGGTAAAAGTTTACTAACAATGTTTTCCATGGAATTTAGAGTGCATATGATTGTATGTGAGTAGAAGGTACTGCAATTTTGTTCTTGTTTTTGCCTCCCTCAATTCCCTAAAAATCTACCTTGTATGGTAAACCATGTAATGTTTAAGATTTTTTCAATTAAGTGCATTTGATTGGACATTTATTTTAATTGAAAGGTACTGCAATTTTGTTGTTGTTATTCCCCTACTCAACTAGAAAGTGTACCTTTTTATGGTATACCAAGGAAATGTTGAACTCCTAAGTACAGGCGTACCCAGCTAGCACATAACGTTCTGAGAACCATATGTTTCTTAGAGCTTGAAGAGAGTGTGGTTGTCCTATGGTTATTTTGCATACAACCTTCCCACAATGTTCTGGGAATTGTGCGGGATACCCAGCTAATGCATAATGTTCAGAGAACTATACATTTCCAAGGTGGGAATTTCAGTACTTCAGCATAACGTTTCCTACAGGTTTCCTCATAGTTCTATTTAAAGTAATGTTCTCAAATTGTTCAGAGAACATTAACAAACAATGTTCTAGAAAACATTAACATTCAAAGAACGTTCTAATAATGTTATTTTAAAACATATACATTCCATTCTCAGCGTCAACAAAACTCTCACTAACCTCTATCTTGTTAAGCGTGTTCAGGTGTGTTGGCTGCGCCCACTAATAGGCCACACCTGATCTTAATGAGTGCTTGTTTCCTATGAAATGGGGTCTGTTTGAATAGACTAAAATGAACAGCTTTGTATGAGTAAAAACAACATGAGATGCTAGCTCCATCCCAGTGGCGCAGTGGACTAATTCCTTGGATAGAGAACAGAAGATCATGGGTTTGAATCTCACTGAAGCTGTGCCACAATAAAAAAGAAATGTGTTTGCATGATAAATGCCTAAGTAAATGAATTTCCATGTGTCCTATCTGTGCTTGGAGTTCAAAACAGTTAAGCTAGCAGTGTTCTTATACGTTTTATTGAAACATGTTCAGAATGTTATTTAATTACCTTCAAATAACCTATAATTAACATAGCTTCACACAACTTCCAAGGAACCAAATATGCTAGCTGGATTCAATACCTTTATAGGAGAGTACCACTTCTGGGGACTGATAGGTTTGTGCATGCCATTGTTAAGAGTGCGTGTTGGTGGAATGTCAAACTCCTGCTCTGGCATCTTGACACGGGCATTCTTGGCTTTCTCAAGTTTGGCCCCCTCCTCAGTGGAACCCTTGTCACCCCAGCGGACCTGAACAAGGACAAGCAACAACAGCCAGTCAGTGCCAGGGGCATGGTAATATAATGACCAGAGCTGAGCCATAGTTGGATGAAGGGCACACCAGTCCGAGTACAACAGTCGGTGAATGTCTTTCTCACCTCCATTCTCTTGATGCCACCCACACCTCGGCCACCGTAGTATGAGGCATCCACAGTGGGCCACCTCTTCTTGGGACAGCCGTCCTCGTCCTCATCCTTACAAGAGGGAAAAATAGATCCCTCAGATGGTAGCCTTGCCCTATAATGTTCATAATATCAGATGCCTACCACTCCCTTCAGCCAGTTCAAGTCAACAATACCAGTGGTATTGTTCCAAACAAGTAAGGCAGGAGTCATGCTAAACTTGATGTCCTGATCAAGTTTGTATTTGTATTTATTATGGATCCCCATTAGCTGCTGCCTTGGCAAAATTAAGGCAGTTATACATTTTAAAAACATTACAATACATTCATAACAGATTTCACAACATGAACTGTGTGCCCTCAGGCCCCTACTGTACTACCACATATCTATAACACAAAATACATGTGTACGTGTGTATAGTGTGTATGCTATCGTGTGTTTGTATTCATGTGTCTATGTTTGTGTTGCTTCACAAACAGTCCCCGCTGTTCCATAAGGTATATTTGTATCTGTTTTTTAAGTCTAATTTTACTGCTTGCATGAGTTACTTGATGTGGAATAGAGTTCCATGTAGTCATGGCTCTATGTAGTACTGTGCGCCTCCCATAGTCTGTTCTGGACTTGAGGACTGTGAAGAGACCTCTGGTGGCATGTCTTGTGGGGTATGCATGGGTGTCCGAGCTGTATGCCAGTAGTTCAAAAAGAAATAGGTAGCATGGCATCCCTGTGTGGCGTGGCCAGGGAGTTCCCCTGTTAGAAGCTCCAGCCACGTCTGAGAGCCTGAAAATAATTGTAACTAAACTTGTAGCATAACTAAACTCCTCTCTCTACCTAAAGAGCTGGGCTGCTATCCAGTTTACTGGACACAAAAAAACACAAAATAACTATCATAAACAATCTGCCCAGTCTGGTCCTGGCTGCATTCAGCACCATTGAGTGGAGCTTGCCCTCAGTACAGCTAGCTGGATACACCGGAGAGCCCAGCAACATTGCCCCTCTCAATACAGCTGCAGTCCAGTCACCTTCTTTGTTTGGCTGTCCGCATGCAGACAGAGTTCTTTGGCATGAGCGCCAGGAGACCAATCTCCCCTCACAAATGGTGCTGATGCAGCCAGATCAGGACCTTGCCTGATTGACTGACCTTGTGCAGATGGAGTCTTTGATTATTTTGACCCCTGTAAGTTATTTAGCTAAAGAACAGACTTTAGCTAAGCCAGTGTGTGAAACCTCATTTAGCCCCACCATGCCTCTTTGTGTTGACTTTGTATTTTCTCCCATCACCCCCTCTGTGCCACTCCCTATGCCCGGCTATATTTAGAACCCAACTCACGTTGTTCTGATCATTGGCCTCTATACTAAACATCTGCTTCTGTCGGGTCAAAATGGAAAATGTCAGCTGCGAGTCAATAACTCAGTCTAATCCCCATTATGCTTTTACAGGTTCTCATAGCTCTTTGAGGCAGAGGCTGCCGGCTGTTTTCAGATCAGACAACAGGAGACAGAAAAAGACACAGAGAGTCTGATTATATGGTATGTTAGTGGCGTTTCAACTCTACAGGAGGCACAGGCCTAGAGACAGTAGATAAGAAAAAAAGCTTTACTCACTGAGCTGTCCTCCATTACTGGAGGTGGAGGCTCATGGATGATCTGCAAAGATGGAAAAAGAAACAGAATCCTAATATGCTGTTCCACAGGAGTTAATGAATATCCTGTTGACTCATGCATACATGGCATAGTCTCTGCTGGAGTACAGGAAGTGGTTTTGAATGTGAGAGGGTGATAATGAGAGATAGGTTACCACTGTGCAGCAGAGAGGCCAGAACCACCAGAGCAGAGCCAGCGTCAGCAGGAGCAGCAGAATGAGCAGAGCAATGGCCAAGAACGTCCCATCAGACTGGGGGAGGCAGAGAGAGGAAATGAGGTTAGCACCGGGTGTACTTACTGTACAAGCTCTATCACCTCCTTGGAATAGATACGGAAGAGTAAAGTACTAAAATTAACCATAGTATTAGAAACATAATACTCCATGTAGCCATGGTTGAGAGATGTTCCTGTGTAGAGAGGTGGAGAAGGGTTGGTACTTACACAGCTGACTGTGGTGATGGTGACGGAGCTAGATATGAAACTCAGGCCATTGTTCATACTGACGTGGAGGGTAGCTTCCCTGTGGGAGTTGAGAGTGGGGGATGGGGGAGGTGAGAGAGAAGGGATGGGGGAGGTGAGAGGGAGGGAGAGGTGAGGTGAGAGGGTATAATTACCTGCACTGTTTATTTGTTTTGCTCTAATCAACACATCCCTGTTTTCATTCCAGAGACCAAGGATAGCTGCTTTTCTGAGAAAATACTGTATTGACTTGAGAGCAAGAGAGATGTAATTGTGGGTATGTAAACAAGGAGTGCATTTCATGAGTTGGGTTTGGCATGCATCAATTAAAGCAGTGGGGATGTGAGAGTTAAAGAGTCACTTACGTCCCTTCCTTCTCCAATACGGGAGCTGGGCACAGAAGGTAGGTGTCTCTCACTACCAATGGCCTTTTCACTATGGGATTATTGAAGAGAACACTTTGTATTATGTGTATATATCAATACCTAATACTGTATACAATAGATAAGTCGCCTGTATATAGATAATCCCCCTGATTAGAAATCCTATAGCTATGCATCCAGCGAGAGGTGCATGGAAATAAAAACAAACAAAATAGAGTACTGTAGCTAGTTAATTTACAAACGGTACTATTAAAGTAATTATCATAGTTAAATGATCATAATTTCAAAAGAGTTGTAGTGCAAAGAGTGTTTCAAAGAATATCTTTCAAATTGAAATACATTGAGACAAATTGTGAAAATTCCTCCCTTATTGTCTTTCTAGACCTTCTTTACTTGTGGAAAATAAATCAACTGAAGTCCTTCAGAGTGAGTGTGGTTTATGTAGCCTGGCTGAGAGAATGTCAGGAGATCCACATTTCCTCTGTACATCTGAGAAGCCTTAAGTATTAAACCAGTTGAAGCAATGCGAGGTGTGTGTATGTGTGTAGAGGGTGAGGACAGACCCCCTCTTGCCAGCCTGGTCTCATAGACTATGTGTAACATAGTAAATGTAAATCCAGGACACCCAAATGAGTATGATATGTTGCATTTGGTCTGGTTACAGTACATAAGACAGGTTACTCAAGGCAAAAACGAAAGGAGGGTTGTTGGTTGGGCGTATAACGCGAATGTCTAGCAACCCAAAGGGTGTGTGTTCGAAACTCATCACGGACAACTTTAGCATTTTAGCTAATTAGCAACTAACTACTTACTACTTTTTAGCTACTTTGCAACTACTAAGCATGTTAGCTAACTCTTCCCCTAACTCCTAACCTTAACCCTAGCTAACGTTAGCCAGCTAGCTAATATTAGCCACACCAAAGTGGAATTCGTAACATATCATATGTTTTGCAAATTCATAACGTATTGTACGTTTTGCAAATTCGTTACATATCATACATTTTACATTTTAGTCATTTAGCAGACGCTCTTATCCAGAGTGACTTACAGTTAGTGAGTGCATACATTTTCATACTGGCCCCCCGTGGGAAACGAACCCACAACCCTGGCGTTGCAAGCGCCATGCTCTACCAACTGAGCTACAGGGGAATTGTAATTCGTAACATATCATACGAAATGGATGATGGACATCCACAAATTAATAGATACCATAGGAAACGTAACATACAGTATCATACTAAATGGGTGTCTTGGATTTACATACAGAATAATACGAGACCAGGTTGCTCTTGCTTGTGGCCAAGGCAAACATAGCCCAATTTCCCCTACTGCCTGAGGGAAGAATGCAGAAATTAGACTTCAGTGTAAGAATCGGACTGCTCTCTATACTGAAGATTGCCTATTAAAGGTGTCACGTTCGTTGATTGAAGGCTCGGACCAAGGTGCAGCGTGGTAGGCGAACATACTAATTTATTAAATGAAACACAGACAAAATACACACAAACATAAAGTTCTGCAGGCTACAACGCAACCATACAAAAACAAGATCCCACAAACTAAGGTGGGAAAAAGGCTGCCTACGTATGATCCCCAATCAGAGACAACGATAGACAGCTGCCTCTGATTAGGAACCATTCCCGGCCAACAAAGAAATAGAAAAACTAGAATGCCCACCCAAATCACACCCTGACCTAACCAAATAGAGAATAAAAGGGATATCTAAGGTCAGGGCGTGACAAAAGGATATGATTGCAAGTCCCTGATCTATTGGAAATTACAAAATTCTACAGGAAATAAACCCTGTCCCTTGAAGCTTCAGAGAGCCTTTTACCTGGCTTGATCCTCAATGATCCTCAGAGGCACCCAGCCAACAGCAGATGTGCAAAGGAACAAAGAAACCACATTACATCTCTAACTCAATCAGTTTTTTGCACTGCTGCAGACTCCATTGGTTTGTAATTTGCTGCCAGTGAGGGTCTTGCATCAAAAGGTTTGTGCCACAGTTGCAACAGAAGAATGTTGTTTCTTAACGTTCTCTGAACTATGAGAACATTCCCAATGTCAAACCAGTTGGAAAACTTTCCTAGAACATTACCAAAATTGAAATGAAATGTAACCATGTTTCAACTTTTAGGAACCCTTCTGGTAAAGTACTGAATTACTGTCAGGTGTCAGTGTGTAGCGGTAGGACGGAGTCAGGCGCAGGACACAGAGCTAGTAGACAACGTACTTTACTCGTAAATAACAAATGAACATAAACTCCACGCAGGGAGGACAATCCCGCTCACCAGTCGATAACACCAAACATAGAACAAACACGCACACAACACAGTGGGAGCCAGAGGGTTAAATAGGGAACAAATCATAGACATAATGGGAACCAGGTGTGTACAATGAAGACAAAACAAGTAGAACACAGAAACATAGATCGGTAGCAGCTAGTACTCCGGTGACGACGAACGCCGAAGCCTGCCCGAGCAAGGAGGAGGAGCAGCCTCGGCTGAATCCGTGACAATTACCAATAAAATAAAATAAATCCTAAATTCCTAAATGTGCTGAGAATGTTCCAAAGCCAAGCCACTATCCTGCACCATTGCCAGAAAGCTGTGGGAAGGTTGTATGCTAAATAACCATAGGATAACCAGGCTCTCACCAAGCTCTAAGAAACATACGGTTCTCAGAACGTTATTTCCTAGCTTGGCCAACTGGTGCCTGCTTGAGCTAATGAGTATTATTTCAGGCTCATTCCTTTAAGCTCTTTCATTCAGGATGGTTGAAATCCTTTCTCTTTGCCTTTTTCTCACACAGCCTGAGGACACAGTCAATAACAACGAACTCACTGTGGAATTGCTGAAACAGATCTCTTTCTCAGCCTCATTACCCTGCACCCAGAACCTAGTGTGAAAGTTAAAGAGATTGTTCCCTGCTCATTAAAAACAGGGGTGATGCTGATGGGATTCATTAGGGTTAATGGTTGGTAAATTGTAGGTACCGTAACTTCCACTTACTCAAAGTGAGAGTGTCGTTGATGCGGAAGCTACAAAGGACCTTCCCCACCTCGCGGGCATGTGAGAAACCATTTCCTTTCACTACCACCTGGAAGGACTCTAAGGCAGGATGAAAGGGAGAGAACATTGAGAATCATCAATGCCATTTGTTCACCTTGATAAGCATTGGTAAAGAGGAATTACAGTTGATAATACAATTTTAAAGTCCTTATTTCCTGAGGCCAAAAGCTCCCCAATTATCCATAATGATCCATGATTATCTAAAATCGGACAATATTCAGGTCAAATGCAGGCTAGGCTGAGCCAGAGAGGATGTAACGTTTTAACCGTGCCTATTTGTCTTCATCTGGCACTTTTCATTTACACAGAGTCAAACACATATTTAAGTCAATCCGTTTCCCCCTTGCTGTCTCATTAGACACAGTAGAAACACAGAGTGGATTGATCCGTGTCGGCAGCATATCAATAAACAAGCAACAGTGTCATGCAGCTGGAGCCCATTATGAAACCCACTCCAAAACACCACTCACCTCCTGCACAGATACTAGAGGGCTCTGCTGCCAATATCTCAATGCATGATCTCTTCAGGATCTTCAGAGAGAGAGAGAGAGAGAGAGAGAGAGAGAGAGAGAGAGAGAGAGAGAGAGAGAGAGAGAGAGAGAGAGAGAGAGAGAGAGAGAGACGAGAGAGAGAGAGAGAGAGAGAGAGAGAGAGAGAGAGAGAGAGAGAGAGAGAGAGAGAGAGAGAGAGGAGAGAGCGAGAGAGAGAGGAGAGAGAGGGGGGAGAGAGAGAGAGAGAGAGGGGCGAGAGAGAGAGAGAGAGAGAGAGAGAGAGAGAGAGTGGGGAGAGAGAGAGGGGGGGGAGAGAGAGAGAGAGAGAGAGAGAGAGAGAGAGAGAGAGAGAGAGAGAGAGAGAGAGAGAGAGAGAGAGAGAGAGAGAGAGAGAGAGAGAGAGAGTGGTTAATGGTGACAGCGGTGAGCAGCACATACTGTAAATCTGTTAAGAGTTAGATCTGTTGAAAGTATGTATACCTTGGTATACTTTCAACCATGTTGAAACTATACCTTACAATAGCGAACAGGTGTTTGCATCCTTCTACCAGCCCCTAACATTGTTGCCCTACTTACTGAATCAATGACTCCTTGCAGTGCCTCAAAGCCATCATTCACAGGGAAGACATGGTCCTTACTGTCAGCTATTGTCCAAAGCTGGGGAGGGAGGAGACTTATAATTTAATAACAGTGTAATAACAATAATGTGAGACTAGCCAACTGCTAAATCCCCTGCTCACAACAGAAACATGTGGCTCACCTGGGTTTCATTGAAGTCTTTTACTCCCACACAGTAGACAGAGGCGCCCAGTTGACGCGATCGACCGGCCTAGTGACACACAAATAGACATGATAGCTCTTTTATAACTCTATATTGACCAAAGTAGAGAGAACTTCATTTGTGGTGTCAGATACATAGAAAACCAATACAATGCAGTGTATAAAGGTGTGTCGTGATGTGAATTGCATTAATGTGATGACTGTTATTTATCGAATCAACTAACTATGTTTAATTGTCACTCGATTAAATTAATCATGTAACAATTAACTCATCAGGAATTTGGGGCACCACGGAAGAAGTTGTTTAACTAGTTACCATCTCCCTAATTAAACTCTTAGAAGATATATATATATATATACAGTGAGGGAAAAAGTATTTGATCCTCTGCTGATTTTGTACGTTTGCCCACTGACAAAGACATGATCAGTCTATCATTTTAATGGTAGGTTTATTTGAACAGTGAGAGACAGAATAACAACAAAAAAATCCAGAAAAACGCATGTCAAAAATGTTATACATTTATTTGCATTTTAATGAGGGAAATAAATATTTGACTCCTCTGCAAAACATGACTTAGTACTTGGTGGCAAAACCCTTGTTGGCAATCACAGAGATCAGACGTTTCTTGTAGTTGGCCACCAGGTTTGCACACATCTCAGGAGGGATTTTGTCCCACTCCTCTTTGCAGATCTTCTCCAAGTCATTAAGGTTTCGAGGCTGACGTTTGGCAACTCGAACCTTCAGCTCCCTCCACACATTTTCTATGGGATTAAGGTCTGGAGACTGGCTAGGCCACTCCAGGACCTTAATGTGCTTCTTCTTGAGCCACTCCTTTGTTGCCTTGGCCGTGTGTTTTGGGTCATTGTCATGCTGGAATACCCATCCACTACCCATTTTCAATGCCCTGGCTGAGGGGAGAAGGTTCTCACCCAAGATTTGATGGTACATGGCCCCATCCATCGTCCTTTTGATGCGGTGAAGTTGTCCTGTCCCCTTAGCAGAAAAACACCCCCAAAGCATAATGTTTCCACCTCCATGTTTGACGGTGGGGATGGTTTTCTTGGGGTCATAGGCAGCATTCCTCCTCCTCCAAACACGGCGAGTTGAGTTGATACCAATGAGCTCGATTTTGGTCTCATCTGACCACAACACTTTCACCCAGTTCTCCTCTGAATCATTCAGATGTTAATTGACAAACTTCAGACGGGCCTGTATATGTGCTTTCTTGAGCAGGGGGAACTTGCGGGCGCTGCAGGATTTCAGTCCACGGCGTAGTGTGTTACCAATTGTTTTCTTGGTGACTATGGTCCCAGCTGCCTTGAGATCATTGACAAGATCCTCCCGTGTAGTTCTGGGCTGATTCCTCACCGTTCTCATGATCATTGCAACTCCACGAGGTGAGATCTTGCATGGAGCCCCAGGCCAAGGGAGATTGACAGGTATTTTGTGTTTCTTCCATTTGCGAATAATCGCACCAACTGTTGTCACCTTCTCACCAAGCTGCTTGGCGATGGTCTTGTAGCCCATTCCAGCCTTGTGTAGGTCAATCTTGTCCCTGACATCCTTGGAGAGCTCTTTGGTCTTGGCCATGGTGGAGAGTTTGGAATCTGATTGATTGATTGCTTCTGTGGACAGGTGTCTTTTATACAGGTAACTCCCTTAAAGAGTGTGCTCCTAATCTCAGCTCGTTACCTGTATAAAAGACACCTGGGAGCCAGAAATCTTTCTGATTGAGAGGGGGTCAAATACTTATTTCCCTAATTAAAATGCAAATCAATTTATAACATTTTTGACATGCGTTTTTCTGGATTTTTTTGTTGTTATTCTGTCTCTCACTGTTCAAATAAACCTACCATTAAAATTATAGACTGATCATTTCTTTATCAGTGGGCAAACGTACAAAATCAACTAATACTTTTTTCCCTCACTGTATGTTATCTCGATAACAGTCACTTATTAAATCATTACCTCATCAGTCTCATTCTGAACGTCGCATAATCCTTGAACCTGCAAGAACCCTAACCTTATTGATGAATCAGCAATACACACATTGGCTTAATTATTTATTTACTTACTTACTAATTAACTAAATAATAACACAGAATACATAAACACACACACACAGTATAGGTTATTCATTACTAACGTAATACAATGAAAACAGGTCCCTAGTTGACTGGACTAACAATAGCATGACTGCTTGGTTAGGGGAAGGAGGGGTCATTAAAAAGAGAGTGAAAGGGAGAGACAGAGATTCAACTTATCGTTGTTACATTTGGAAACCACCGCTCATTCGGATAAGAAATGCAATGCATATTTACGTGTAGCTGTCCTTGATCGTCATCTCTCTGTTGAACCACTTTCTCAAAAAGGGTTTGAGTGTCCTATCCCACTTCGGTAATACTCGGCTTGTCTTCTAATGGAGTGTAAGATGGGATTGTCCTTCCCAACTTGTGTCTTTAGTGAAAGTACTAGACTACTTTACATGTACAGCTGCAGACTGATATGATAAGGTATAGTGTGTGGTCTTCTTCTCGTGTAGAGATTGAGAGTTTCAGAGTTTCACCATTTCAAACGTATGTACTACCATCTCACGTTTCCTGGTCTTCGAGTGGCAACCATTTGTAACGTTCAGCTCCCGCTGCACGTCGGCTGGTCTTTCTGGTCTAACCATTTTAAGCCATGTAGCCACAGCTCCACGCTTCCTGGTCTAAATGTTGATTTGTTTTTCAAGGATTTTTATGCCCTCTGTGTAAAAGGGGCGTTCCATCGTGATGACACGATCTCTGATGTCACTCAGGGCGTGGCTAGTCACTGTGCGTAGTTTATATTAAAAACTATTATCTCATTAGAAGACTAAAATCACATTCCTATCTTCACCAAAATACTCTCATACTTAATCATATATTTTATACAACATTTAGATGTAAACTTGATAGATAGAATATGTACACTTTCCGAGTTACAGTTATTTCTTGATACCATCCTTAATGACATCACAAAATAATTTTCCAAGCTGATCTGGCACCTTTGATCCTCACCAAGGAGAGAGAGTCATGACAGGTGTATCCATAAAGGATGAGGATGGATTCTATGAAGCATCTATGGAAGGCTTGCAAGACAGATGGGTTTTTGTCCAGCCTTCTCAGTTTGTGCAACCAACTCAGTGGCCTTGTGGTTAGATTAGCACTCTGCATTAACGAGATGGATTGTGGGTAAGGCCCGACAGAAGACTAGCATCCTGTCCAGGGGGTGTATACATGTACATCGAGCTGCCTTACGCTACAGAAAGATAGGCTCCTGGCCCTATGGGCCGTTCTGGCTCGGACAAGGCTTACTTGTCCAAGGCTTACTTACTGCAGGTTTGTGCAGGTACTTAGTCTTGAGTCGTGACTGACGTTTGGAGACAGAGGCATTTGCTGTCTATAATGGTGTAGACGTTTTTTTTGCAGTTCACTCTATCGATTGTTGATGGTTACATGTAGTGCTTTGAGTGTTCTTACACAGCCAATTATTACTTATTGGGTCTTGGTGACATTTAATAAAGTCTAGGAAGTTCTGCACCACTGGCCCCCGGCCAATGTATAAACAAGATTGAAATATCCGGTAATTACAAGGCTGAAATAACTGATGTAACCAGCTGTAGAGAGAAACGAAAATGGCAACTCTAATAATAATAATTACATATGATGACAGGCAGTAGAGTATGAGAATCTGCTCTTCCAGGACTGGAATAATCTGTGGAATGTGGCTGACTATTTGCACTCTGCCCACTCTGTGAGTGTAGAGATAGATATTGCCAATAGATCATCCATTACTGTAGGTCTAAAATAAACATTTCTCTCACCTCTCTCTCTGCCAGATCAAACTGATTCTCCCTCAGTTCGCCATCTGTCAAGGCAATGATGACACTGGCTGTACGGAAACCTGAAGGACCAGGACAGATTTAGTTAGAACAAGACAACAGAGCAGAACAGAATACTTCTCAGAGTACAGACTGTACTGTCTAACTGTCACTGAAGGGGAAGATAATCATTGGATAATTCAATCTAACACCTCTTAAATTCTAACACTTATGATACCATAGTTTCTTGGTAAAGGGATCAATAGGGAGCAATAGGTTTGAATTGTACTGGTAGCTTTTCATCTGTGTCTGCTTATGACTGGGAGCATAATGAGAGTTCTACCCAAATAATTTATTCCAAGTGCAAATAACAAGAATAATCTACTTACTGTCTCCAGCATAGTAGATTTGTTCACTGGCCTGGGGGAGCAGATATAATAATAATTTTTAGAAGACTAATTTATTGAGACAGCATTTTGTCTTCTGCTTTTACCCATTTAGAGAGATAAGAATGGTTATTGGAACAGAAAAATATATTGTTCAAATTTTTGCAGTAGGAGGTCAAGCTGTTGCCCAGTTACCTTCAGCTACTGGCTTCCAATCCACTACTCACCCTTTGGAACCCTTTGTGCATGAAAGTGTCTCCCCCAGGGTGCACCATACGGAGCTCCTCCAGGCCTGCCCGAATCTGTTCCCTGCTCACACACACACACAAAAATACAGCCCATTTGTACTGTCAGTGTATCATGTGGGCAGTACCCCACAATAGAAAGATTGGCACACAGTACCTTCCACAAAAAGATTGACCAATGAAGAAAATGAGCAGGTCATTAAAGGTGGTGTATTGTGTAAATCCTGTCTGTGTTAGTTGTGAGTAGTTAAAGCATAGGCACAACAGCTTGAGGGATTATGTCTTGCCTGTCTTCTGTTAGTTTCATCAGGATCCGTCCCTCTGTAGAAAATACAATGAAGGACATCCGCAGCTGAGGACTAGCGAGAGAGAGGGATAGAGGGAGGGTATTTCCACAGTTGACTGACATAATCTCTTTGTGTGTTGCTGTTTTGTCCAAATACTTTGTTCAATAACATGTCTGTTTACATCCTTACTGGACTTGACCAGTGTATATTAATTGAGCTCTTTGGGACTTGTGGTGGTATATCCAGTTAACACATACTGTACCTTGTGAATTTATGAGCCAGGTGATCAACAAAGTAATATATCTCATTCCAGTGGTGCTGTACACTCCCTGACCTGAAAGAAAGGTTGGAAGATGTCTGTTATTGTGGAGCTGTAAAGCTACCATGATTGACCTGTCCACAAACCAATCACTGCTCCCGTGTGTCCTCCAATCAGATCACTGGCGCCCCGCCTACAGGGCATTACCTAATTTGATAAAGGTTGTGTTCCCCTGCTCAGACGTTTCTGACGCATGCCAGATTTTACAAAGCCTGGATAGGTATTTTAGGTATCAGCTAACCACATCATATGTTATAGCAATCTGGTGCCCGACGGCACGGTCAATGACATGGCACCTAAATCATACATTCGATAAGATTGACAGACCTAGCAATAAAAATGCAAATCCAAGGAACCTCCAAAGAGGCTGAAAAATGTAATCTCTACAAATATTTTACAGGACACCTAGAGATTACTATTCCCAACTACAAAAGACTACAACAATGTTTCTCAAAGTAAGAAAAGCTATTGAAGAATTGACTGGGTTAAAAAATTCCATGACATAGTGATATTGGATCATTCTCCAGTTTCATGCTTAATTACACCAACAGTAAATGCACTTAGCGACAGAATATGGAGAATGAACAGAGCGCATCTTCGAGACCCAAAATTGATTAAATATGTACAGTGCATTCGGAAAGTATTCAGACCGCTTGACTTTATCCACATTTTGTTATGTTACAGCCTTATACTAAAATTGATTAAATAAATACAAATCCTCATCAATCTACACACAATACCCCATAATGACAAAGTGAAAACAGGTTTTTAGAAATGTTTGCAAATGTATTAAAAACCCTTTGCTATGAGACTCGAAGTTTAGCTCAGGTGCATCATGTTTCCATTGATAATCTTTGAGATGTTTCTACAACTTGATTGGAGTCCACCTGTGGTAAATTCAATTGATTGGACATGATTTGGAAAGGCACACACCTGTCTATATAAGGTCCCACAGTTGACAGTGCATGTCAGAGCAAAAAAAACAAGCCATGAGGTCAAAGGAATTGTCCGTAGAGCTCCGAGGCAGGATTGTGTCCAGGCACAGATCTGGGGAAGGGTAAAAAAAAAATTCTGCAGCATTGATAGGTCCCCAAGAACACACTGGCCTCCATCATTCTTAAATGGAAGAAGTTTGGAACCGAATGCACTGTATATAGCCAGTGGAAATGTAATAAAAAACGGATTTCTGTCCTGAGCTCACTGGCGCAGGAAACTCTTGAGGGCTGGAATAGGCTGGTTGATACAATGTTGCAAGTTTGCCAGCTACTGCTTCAGGTTGGACCCAGTGATGATTTGATACAATGTTGAACTTCACTAGCAATAGCTCAAGTCAAGACAGATAGAAAGAAAGGGAGGCAGACAGGCGGAGTAGATAGATGAATGTGAATGAAATAACAACATTTTCATAAAGATATTTTGTACTGTTTTTGTTGGTTGGCTTTAGGCCTATGTATTTTACTTAGTTGACGATGGAAGTTATAAGCCTACTGCTGCATGGATATATAGGCTATCTCTGATGAATAACCACGTGACAATGATTTTGAGAAACGAAAACGTTATTATTGAAATGAAACGGTTCCGCATATAAAAATAATCATAACTGTCATGCAGATCGGTAGAAATGGTAGGATAAATTGTACGCTTCCGCAAACTTGAAACTCACGAGCTGCCTATTGTCTTTACTATTGCACCCATATAAAAAAAAAAATGTGAACGTGAAAGCGCGTGCACACATAGGAGGTCCCATGAAGAAACGGGCCCGCCTATGGAAATCAAAGGCCCGTCCAACTGATTCGTTCTGGCGCCTGGTCTGCTGCGAAGAGACATGGTTATGGAGCGAGATAGCTGCTAAAATGTTGAACGTACGTATCGTTAGAATCGTAAGAAAAGCCATGTGTAAACGTTAAATTAGATCTGTAAACGTACAAACCCTATGTTACGACTATGAATGAACATTTACACATTCAATTCTTAATTTACGTCTCCCTGTACTCGATTACAGATCTTTTTTATATGTACAAAGTTTTGGCAGTAATGTGGCATCTGCAAAGGACATGAACCGAACGTAGCTAGTCAATCAAGCAACTCTAGCCCAGACATTAGAGTTGATTTGCAGCTTCCGGTTTCATTTCCAAAATAAAAGTCTAGAGCTTGTTTTACAACTACATTCAATAACGACGTTATACCAGTAGATGACGGAGTATAGGCTTGGGTCTTCAGCAAATTACTTCTGTGAGAATGATAAAGACACAGAAGAGCCTTGTCTAGAATAACCGCCTGAGCTGCATAATAGAAAGTATTTATGATTTAGGCTTGGCCTATTCCGCTTTCTAAATATGCCATGCTGTTGTGTTATTTAATGGCCATATAATTGTATAATTTATTTTTATAGCAGCGTGTGGCTACTGTGGTGATCATGTAACCTAATGAATCACACTTTTTTCCAGTATTTGGGAGCACGGACTGTAGGCCTTATATTAGGCATTTTGACTGTTGTATTAGTGAATTCCACTCTGTATGTAGGCTTGTTATAGCCATTTGCGTTGCACAACCACATCACGCAGAGGCTACATCCATATCAATAAATGAGACAAAACAAAATATTGATTAAGTCTTGGCTATAACCTGTCCTGAGCTAAATAGCCAAGGGGTCCCAAATTGTCAAGACAATCTATAGCCTATTCTTATTGCCAGATCTGTTTTCCCTATCAGCCACTGCATGTGCTTCTTCACCTATTTTGTTTAACATTTATTTAGAGGCTATATTTATAGGCCTGTGAGCTAGGGTCTCTTTTTAAGGGGAGCCCTATAATAAAAACAGTTACAAAACACAAATAGAGTAAAAAAATTATTCCACAAGACACCAGTACCCAAAATGATAGCCTCAATTGCAATGCCTACAAGTTGAAGCCCTATTTGTTTTTGGATAGGCCTGAATTAAACATTGAGTTATTAAAGTGATAGGCTAACGAACTTACAATGCCTTGCAAAAGTATTCAACCCCCTTGGTGTTTTGCCTATTTTGTTGCATTACAACCTGTAATTTAAATTGATTTTTATTTGGATTTCATGTAATGGACATACACAAAATAGTCCAAATTGGTGAAGTGAAATGAAAAAAATAACTTGTTCCAAAAAATTCTAACAAATAAATAACGGAAAAGTGGTGTGTGCATATGTATTCACCCCCTTTGCTATGAAGCCCCTAAATACGATCTGGTGCAACCAATTACCTTCAGAAGTCACATAATTAGTTAAATAAAGTCCACCTGTGTGCAATCTAAGTGTCACATGATCTGTCACATGATCTCAGTATATATACACCTGTTCTGAAAGGCCCCAGAGTCTGCAACGCTACTAAGCAAGGGGCACCACCAAGCAAGCGGCACCATGAAGACCAATGAGCTCTCCAAACAGGTCAGGGACAAAGTTGTGGAGAAGTACAGATCAGGGTTGGGTTATATAAAAATATCAGACACTTTGAACATCCCCCGGAACACCATTAAATCCATTATTAAAAAATTGAACGAATATGGCACCACAACAAACCTGCCAAGAGAGGGCCGCCCAGCAAAACTAACGGACCAGGCAAGGAAGGCATTAATCAGAGAGGCAATAAAAAGACCAAAGATAACCCTGGAGGAGCTGCAAAGCTCCACAGCGGAGATAGGAGTATCTGTCCATAGGACCACTTTAAGCCGTACACTCCACAGAGCTGGGCTTTACGGAAGAGTGGCCAGAAAAAAAGCAATGGCTTAAAGAAAAAAATAAGAAAACACGTTTGGTGTTCGCCAAAAGGCATGTGGGAGACTCCCCAAACATATGGAAGAAGGTACTCTGGTCAGATGAGACTAAAATTTAGCTTTTTGGCCATCAAGGAAAACGTTATGTCTGGCGCAAACCCAACACCTCTCATCACCCTGAGAACACCATCCCCACAGTGAAGCATGGTGGTGGCAGTATCATGCTGTGGGGATGTTTTTCATCGGCAGGGACTGGGAAACTGGTCAGAATTTAAGGAATGATGGATGGCGCTAAATACAGGGAAATTCTTGAGGGAAACCTGTTTCAGTCTTCCAGAGATTTGAGACTTCCAGCAGGACAATGACCCTAAGCATACTGCTAAAGCAACACTTGAGTGGTTTAAGGGGAAACATTTAAATGTCTTGAAATGGCCTAGTCAAAGCCCAGACCTCAATCCAATTGAGAATTTGTGGTATGACTTAAAGATTGCTGTACACCAGCGGAACTCATCCAACTTGAAGGAGCTGGAGCAGTTTTGCCTTGAAGAATGGGCAAAAATCCCAGTGGCTAGATGTGCCAAGCTTATAGAGACATACCAAGAGACTTGCAGCTGTAATTGCTGCAAAAGGTGGCTCTACAAAGTATTGACTTTGGGGGTGTGAATAGTTATGCACGCTCAAGTTTTCTGTTTTTTAAAACTTATTTCTTGTTTGTTTCACAATAAAAAATATTTTGCATCTTCAAAGTGGTAGGCATGTTGTGTAAATCAAACAATACAAACCCCCAAAAAATCAATTTTAATTCCAGGTTGTAAGGCAACAAAATAGGAAAAATGCCAAGGGGGTGAATACTTTTCGCAAGTCACTGTAGATCATTTTGAATACACACATGGATTTCAATAAACAAATGGATAAGACTGTTTTATTCTATTTGATTTAGTTCTTATTGCAACTCAGACAAATGACTGAATGGATGACATACTGACTGAACTGAATGAACGATTAATGAAATGTATGTTGTACTGACGAGTTGCACGCATCATGCATGCTCTGCACTTTATTTGGCTAGTAGGCAAATAGGCCTACATCTATGGCTGCATGCCTCCAGAAGGGAATCTTCTGAGACTGAGGGGTGCTTTTCCGAAGGCTCATGGTACTGTGGGGCTGCATGGAGATCACAAGCTCTTCAACTGGGCAATTGTGTTGCGATGGAGCCTATACAGAGACTACCTAAGACCACTGCAACAGAGTTATTGTAAAGTGTGGGAATAAGCTTATGCCAGATTTAGCCTACGTTTAACCTCTCCCTTGTTCATTTCAAAGTCCATATGTTCATGACCCGATTGATATAAATAATGTCAAATTATTTTAAATTAACCCCTCGTACAGAATATGCTTTGGCAAGATTTTGAGTGATTAAATAAATATAAAAAGATTCTATAAAAAAATATTTAGAGTGGCAAAGACTCCAGTGGTCATACAGTTGAAGTCGGAAGTTTACATACATTTAGGTTGGAGTCATTAAAACTCGTTTTCCAATCACTCCTCAAATTTGTTGTTAACAAACTATAGTTTTGGCAAGTCGGTTAGGACATCTACTTTGTACATTGTACATACACAAGTAATTTTTCAAACAATTGTTTACAGACAGATTATTTCACTTATAATTCACTGTATCACAATTCCAGTGGGTCAGAAGTTGACTGTGCCTTTAAACAGCTTGGAAAATTCCAGAAAATGATGTCATGGCTTTAGAAGCTTCTGGTAGGCTAATTGACAACATTTGAGTCAATTGGAATTGTACCTGTTGATGTATTTCAAGGCCTACCTTCAAACTCAGTGCCTCTTTGCTTGACATCATGGGAAAATCAAAAGAAATCAGCCAAGACCTCAGAAAAAAAATTGTAGACCTCCACAAGTCTGGTTCATCCTTAAGAGCAATTTCCAAACGCCTGAAGGTACCACGTTCATCTGTACAAACAATAATACGCAAGTATAAACACCATGGGACCACGCAGCTGTCATACCACTCAGGAAGGAGACACGTTCTGTCTCCTAGAGATGAACGTACTTTGGTGTGAAAAGTGCAAATCAATCCCAGAACAACAGCAAAGGACCTTGTGAAGATGCTGGAGGAAACAGGTACAAAAGTATCTATATCCACAGCAAAAACAAGTCCTATATCGACATAACCTGAAAGGCCGCTCAGCAAGGAAGAAGCCACTGCTCCAAAACCGCCATAAAAAAGCCTGACTACAGTTTGCAACTGCACATGGGGACAAAGACCCTACTTTTTGGAGAAATGTCCTCTGGTCTGATGAAACAAAAATAGAACTGTTTGGCCATAATGACCATCGTTATGTTTGGAGGAAAATGGGGGATCCTTGCAAGCCGAAGAACACCATCCCAACCGTGAAGCACGGGGGTGGCAGCATCATGCTGTGGGGGTGCTTTGCTGCAGGAGGGACTGGTGCACTTCATAAAATAGATGGCATCATGAGGAAGGAAAATTATGTGGATATATTGAAGCAACATCTCAAGACATCAGTCAGGAAGTTAAAGCTTGGTCGCAAATGGGTCTTCCAAATGGACAATGACCCCAAGCATACTTACAAAGTTGTGGCAAAATGGCTTAAGGACAACAAAGTCAAGGTATTGGTGTGGCCATCACAAAGCCCTGACCTCAATCCTATAGAAAATGTGTGGGTAGAACTGAAAAAGCGTGTGTAAGCAAGGAGGCCAACAAACCTGACTCAGTTACATCAGCTCTGTCAGGAGGAATGGGCCAAAATTCACCCAACTTATTGTGGGAAGCTTGTGGAAGGCTACTTGAAACGTTTGACCCAAGTTAAACAATTTAAAGGCAATGCTACCAAATACTAATTGAGTGTATGTAAACTTCTGACCCACTGGGAATGTGATGAAATAAATAAAAGCTGAAATAAATAATTCTCTCTACTATTATTCTGACATTTCACATTCTTAAAATAAAGTGGTGATCCTAACTGACCTAAGACAGGGAAGTTTTACTAGGATTAAATGTCAGGAATTGTGAAAAACAGAGTTTAAATGTATTTGGCTAAGGTGTATGTAAACTTCCGACTTCAACTGTACATAATTCATAGATTCACCAAACATCTATTATTATTATATGTTTCATTATTCCTGGTAGATACTACTGGTTATGATTGCAGACAGAGCCCAGAGAATGGGATGGTGCAATATTGAATTAGTCATATTTTGATAAGGCGCATGCATGGGGATGTCCACGTCACCCAGAGATATGCCCATGCTGTAGAGACACACCTAGCGGACTGAAACCTCACTGTTGTAGGCATAATACAGCTAGTGCTATCTAGACTTGCACTGGCAAACAAATCCAGTACATTAGCTACCTAAATGTGAAGTAAACTCAACTGAGGGGTAATAGAGAATGGAGACTTTTAACTTGAAAACGTACAGGATACCTCTTTTTTTCATACTGTGTTATGCTTGTTCACGTAGCACTCCTCACAGGCCATTTGGTGAATGTTTTTTGTTTGTTGGTGAGATGAAACTGCCAAAACTCAGAAAGGTATTATTGTATGTCAGAATTGCAACACAAGATTTGTTCAAGCCTAAAATGTTAGTCCGTAATCGGAACATGGTGTTTGTATGTTCACAGATTAAATGTTACGTTTACGTTTCATGTTTCACGCATGGCTTTTCTTACGATCCTAACAATTACGTATGAATTTTCTTACAATCCTAACGATACGGACGTTCAACCTTTTGGCAGGTATCTTGCTCCATACATCGGGTTGAGTCCTTGTGTCTGCCATCCGAATTCGCTACAACGTTCTGCAGCGTAGCCTAGGCGAACACTTTGCATAGCCTACAGTAGCTTAGAGAGTCTAACAGCTACAGATGTAGGATCTTAATTTGATCGCTCTTTTGTTGCTGAGAATTGTCCTGCATGAGGTTTAAAAAGGCTTCTAAAGTGTGTAATTTCCACTTTAAAATGTCAGACCTGATTTGCCCTAATGAAAAATTTATCAACCCCTAAAAAAAACAATAATTCTAATCCACATCATTTAAATGTCCTGTTGCTGCAGGATTCTTTTCCTGCTGTAGCAAACTGGTTCAAATTAAGATCCTACATCTGTAGGCTTATATGACAAAAGGGAAGTTCAGAATAGGGGGGAACAAAAATCTGTGCATAATGGCAACTATTAACAACCTTATCCATGGTGTTTTACTAACAGTAGTATTTCCAACTTTATGGCAACTATCCTTCTAATGAATGTAGGCTAGTAGGCTATGTGAGCAGACCCAATAATACAAATAAATATTGGGATCCTGGAGACCGGGGGCTATGCATGTGTAGCCTATGTGTCCCATGTCGAGCTGCCCTCCAAATTCGCAACAACACCGCTATTTTGCAGGCCATTATAACCCTACAGCGGCCCACTAGATTGAGTACCCATAACCTGTAGGCGAATAGTACATTACAGTAGGCAAGTGAAAGTAAATTAGACTATCTTGGGTGAAAAGAGCCAATAATGAGCCGAATGAGCTACTGTCGCCTACCATTGAACCACAGGAGACCGCTGAGGGGAGCACGGCTCATAATAATGGCCGGAACGGTGCAAATGGAATGGCATCAAACACCTGGAAACCATGTGTTTGATGTATTTGATACCATTCCACCGATTCCATTCCAGTCATTACCACGAGCCCGTTCTCCACAATTAGGGTGCCACCAACCTCCTGTGCATTGAACATCTAACTGACATGTCCTGATACCAATGCCTGACTAACCTCTGTGTGACACCTGCATTTTAAAAAATAGCATTGAGCTATATTCTTAATCTGCAGGCTTTTATAATACCATAAGCCTCTCAACTGCGGGAAGGTCTACTCATACAATTTTGATTAGATTTTCTTTATTTTAGGTTCCAAAGAAGTGTGTCTGGCAACAGTAGCCTATATTCCGCTGTTGTTGTTTTTTCTGGCACCGTTGCATTCGATGTAAACAGCATGGCAATTATGCACTCCAATAGTAATTACAGTGCCTTCGGAAAGTATTCAGACCCCTTGACTTTTTCCACATTTTGTTAGGTTACAGCCTTATTCTAACATTTATTAAATTGTTTTTTTCCCTCGTCAATGTACACACAATACCCCATAATGTCAAAGCAAAAACAGGTTTTTATACATTTTTGCTAATTTACTAAAAATTTAAAACAGAAATATTAAATGTACATAAGTATTCAGACCCTTTACTCAGTACTTTGTTGAAGAACCTTTGGCAGCGATTACAGCCTTGAGTCTTCCTGGGTATGATGCTACAAGCTTGGCACACCTGTATTTGGGGAGTTTCTCCCATTCTTCTCTGAAGATCCTCTCAAGCTCTGTCAGGTTGGATCGGGAGCGTCGCTGCACAGCTGTTTTCAGGTCTCTTCAGAGATATTCGATCAGGTTCAAGTCCGGGCTCTGGCTGGGCCACTCAAGGACATTCAGAGACTTGTCCCGAAGCCACTCCTGTGTTGTCTTGGCTGTGTGCTTAGGGTCGTTGTCCTGTTGGAAGGTGAACCTTCGCCCTAGTCTGTGGTCCTGAGAGCTCTGGAGCAGGTTTTCATCAAGGATCTCTCTGTACTTTGCTCCGTTAATCTTTCCCTCTTACCTGACTAGTCTCCCAGTCCCTGCCGCTGAAAAACATGATGGTGCCCGGTTTCCTCCAGACGTGACACTTGGCATTCAGGCAAAATAGTTCAATCTTGCTTTCATCAGACAAGATAATCTTGTTTCTCATGGTCTGAGAGTCTTTAGGTGCCTTTTGGCAAACTCCAAGCGGGCTGTCATGTGCCTTTTACTGAGGAGGGGCTTCCGTCTGGCCATTCTACCATAAAGGCCAGATTGGTGGAGTGCTGCAGAGATGGTTGTCCTTCTGGAAGGTTCTCCCATCTCCACAGAGGAACTCTAGAGCTCTGTCAGAGTGACCATCGGGTTCTTGGTCACCTCCCTGACCAAGGCCCTTCTCCCCCGATTGCTCAGTTTGGCCAGGCAGATAGCTCTAGGAAGAGTCTTGGTGGTTCCAAACTTCTTCCATGTAAGAATGATGGAGGCCACTGTGTTCTTTGGGACCTTCAATGTTGCAGAAATGTTTTGGTACCCTTCCCCAGATCTGTGCCTCGACACAATCCTGTCTCGGAGCTCTACGGACAATTCCTTTGACCTCATGGCTTGGTTTTTGCTCTGACATGCACTGTCAACTGTGGGACCTTATATAGACAGGTGCGTGCCTTTCCAAATCATGTCCAATCAATTTAATTTTCCACAGGTGGACTCCAATAAAGTTGTAGAAATATCTCAAGGATGATCAATGGAAACAGGATGCACCTGTGCTCAATTTCGAGTCTCATAGCAAAGGGTCTGAATACTTATGTAAATAAGGTATTTCTGTTTATAATTTTTTATACATTTGCAAAAATTTATATAAACCTGTTTTCACTTTGTCATTATGGGGTATTGTGTGTAGATTGCTGTTTTTCATCCATTTTAGAATAAGGCTGTAACGTAACAAAATGTGGAAAAAGTCAATGGGTCTGAATACTTTCCGAAGGCACTGTATATGCAACATGCATCAATCCCCTGTAGACTATCTAAGAATGCATGTATTATCATCATCATCTAGCGTATATATAGCTGTGATAAAATCTAAATCTGTGCAACCACTTAAGGGTAGCCTAAACTCCAGCGGATATTTCACTGTTCCCTTCTTGTAATTCACGTATCTCCGCTGGAAACTCCCCCTCTCTCTAGCTCTTAATCGAGCCACCTATAGCTACAGTTGAAGTCGGAAGTTTACATACACCTTAGCCAAATACATTTAAACTCAGTTTTTCACAATTCCTGACATTTAATTCTAGTAAACATTCCCTGTCTTAGGTCAGTTAGGATCACCACTTTATTTTAAGAATGTGAAATGTCAGAATTATAGTAGAGAGAATGATTTATTTCAGCATTTCTTTCTTTCATCACATTCCCAGTGGGTCAGAAGTTTACATACACTCAATTAGTATTTGGTAGCATTGCCTTTAAATTGTTTAACTTGGGTCAAACGTTTCGGGTAGCCTTCCACAAGCTTCCCACAATAAGTTGGGTGAATTTTGGCCCATTCCTCCTGACAGAGCTGATGTAACTGAGTCAGGTTTGTAGGCCTCCTTGCTCGCACATGCTTTTTCAGTTCTGCCCATACATTTTCTATAGGATTGAGGTCAGGGCTTTGTGATGGCCACTCCAATACCTTGACTTTGTTGTCCTTAAGCCATTTTGCCACAACTTTGTAAGTATGCTTGGGGTCATTGTCCATTTGGAAAACCCATTTGCGACCAAGCTTTAACTTCCTGACTGATGTCTTGAGATGTTGCTTCAATAAATCCACATAATTTTCCTTCCTCATAATGCCATCTATTTTGTGAAGTGCACCAGTCCCTCCTGCAGCAAAGCACCCCCACAGCATGATGCTGCCACCCCCGTGTTTCACGGTTGGGATGGTGTTCTTCTGCTTGCAAGCTACCCCCCTTTTTCCTCCAAACATAATGATGGTCATTATGGCCAAACAGTTATATTTTTGTTCCATCAGACCAGAGGACATTTCTCCAACAAGTACGATGTTTGTCCCCATGTGCAGCTGCAAAACGTTATCAAGCAGTGGCTTCTTTCTTGCTGAGCGGCCTTTCAGGATATAGATACTTTTGTACCTGTTTCCTCCAGCATCTTCACAAGGTCCTTTGCTGTTGTTCTGGGATTGATTTGCACTTTTCACACCAGGAGACAGAATGTGTCTCCTTCCTGAGCGGTATGACGGCTGCGTGGTCCCATGGTGTTTATACTTGCGTACTATTGTTTGTACAGATGAACGTGGTACCTTCAGGCGTTTGGAAATTGCTCTTAAGGATGAACCAGACTTGTGGAGGTCTACAATTGTTTTTCTGAGGTCTTGGCTGATTTCTTTAGATTTTCCCATGATGTCAAGCAAAGAGGAACTGAGTTTGAAGGTAGGCCTTGATATACATCCACAGGTACACCTCCAATTGACTCAAATTAGCCTATCAGAAGGTTCTAAAGCCATGACATCATTTTCTGGAATTTTCCAAGCTGTTTAAAGGCACAGTCAACTTAGTGTATGTAAACTTCTGACCCACTGGAATTGTGATACAGTGAATTAGTGAAATAATCTGTCTGTACACAATTGTTGTTAAAATTACTTGTGTCATGCACAAAGTAGATGTCCTAACCGACTTGCCAAAACTATAGTTTGTTAACAAGAAATTTGTGGAGTGGTTGAAAAGTTGAAAAACTTGTTTTAATGACTCCAACCTAAGTGTATGTAAACTTCCGACTTCAACTGTATATACAGTGAGGGAAAAAAGTATTTGATCCCCTGCTGATTTTGTACGTTAGCCCACTGACAAAGACATGATCAGTCTATAATTTTAATGGTAGGTTTATTTGAACAGTGAGAGACAGAATAACAACAAAAAAATCCAGAAAAACACATGTCAAAAATGTTATAAATTTATTTGCATTTTAATTAGGGAAATAAGTATTTGACCCCTCTGCAAAACATGACTTAGTACTTGGTGGCAAAACCCTTGTTGGCAATCTCAAAGGTCAGACATTTCTTGT
Source organism: Coregonus lavaretus (assembly GCF_964263955.1). Lineage (NCBI taxonomy): Eukaryota > Metazoa > Chordata > Actinopteri > Salmoniformes > Salmonidae > Coregonus > Coregonus lavaretus. Next base: position 44,601,868 of record NC_139991.1, read on the forward strand.
AGTTGACCACCAGGTTTACACACATCTCAGGAGGGATTTTGTCCCACTCCTCTTTGCAGATCTTCTCCAAGTCATTAAGGTTACGAGGCTGACGTTTGGCAACTCAAACCTTCAGCTCCCTCCACAGATTTTCTATGGGATTAAGTTCTGGAGACTGGCTAGGCCACTCCAGGACCTTAATGTGCTTCTTCTTGAGCCACTCCTTTGTTGCCTTGGCCATGTGTTTTGGGTCATTGTCATGCTGGAATACCCATCCACAACCCATTTTCAATGCCCTGGCTGAGGGAAGGAGGTTTTCACCCAAGATTTGACGGTACATGGCCCCGTCCATCGTCCCTTTGATGCGGTGAAGTTGTCCTGTCCCCTTAGCAGAAAAACACACCCAAAGCATAATGTTTCCACCTCCATGTTTGACAGTGGGGATGGTGTTCTTGGGGTCATAGGAAGCATTCCTCCTCCTCCAAACACGGCGAGTTGAGTTGATGCCAAAGAGCTCGATTTTGGTCTCATCTGACCACAACACTTTCACCCAGTTCTCCTCTGAATCATTCAGATGTTCATTGGCAAACTTCAGACGGGCCTGTATATGTGCTTTCTTGAGCGGGGGACCTTGCGGGCGCTGCAGGATTTCAGTCCTTCACGGCGTAGTGTGTTACCAATTGTTTTCTTGGTGACTATGGTCCCAGCTGCCTTGAGATCATTGACAAGATCCTCCCGTGTAGTTCTGGGCTGATTTCTCACCGTTCTCATGATCATTGCAACTCCACGAGCTGAGATCTTGCATGGAGCCCCAGGCCGAGGGAGATTGACAGTTCTTTTGTGTTTCTTCCATTTGCGAATAATCGCACCAACTGTTGTCACCTTCTCACTAAGCTGCTTGGCGATGGTCTTGTAGCCCATTCCAGCTAATGGTAGGTCTACAATCTTGTCTCTGACATCCTTGGAGAGCTCTTTGGTCTTGGCCATGGTGGAGAGTTTGGCATCTGATTGATTGATTGCTTCTGTGGACAGGTGTCTTTTATACAGGTAACAAGCTGAGATTAGGAGCACTCCCTTTAAGAGTGTGCTCCTAATCTCAGCTCGTTACCTGTATAAAAGACACCTGGGAGCCAGAAATCTTTCTGATTGAGAGGGGGTAAAATACTTATTTCCCTCATTAAAATGCAAATCAATTTATAACATTTTTGACATGCGTTTTTCTGGATTTTTTTGTTGTTATTCTGTCTCTCACTGTTCAAATAAACCTACCATTAAAATTATAGACTGATCATTTCTTTGTCAGTGGGCAAACATACAAAATCAGCAGGGGATCAAATACTTTTTCCCTCACCGTATAGACAATAATAAGTGACATAGTTTGAAACAATTTGAAAATATGAATATATTCGAGGAGAGAAGCATCGATTGATCCTCTTGCTTGCTGAATTGCTATAAAATAGGCTACAGTGTTAGCAATGAACTGGCGGGGAAGTTATCACACTGGCTAAATTGATAAATTGCTGCACTGATGCATTGCAAAAAAACAGACAAAGATAAATGTATTAATTTATTCATTCACACAAAAACCCACAGACCTGTCAGTGGGAGGCTCATTAAAAAGATTCTGCTAATGTCTCCAGTCATATAAAATGTTGTAGGCTAGAAATTCGATGACATTTGTTTATATTATATATCAAATCTTTCCTGGGCAAAGAAAGGAGAAGAAACGTCTCTATTTGCCATTTCTAACATAAGCATTGGAATTCTTCCATGCAGCTCTTTCACACAGTAGGGTTGGCTACATAACTACATACACATATAGGCTACAATAAAGCATGTTTTGCAAAGCTTTATATAGGCTTATATACAGTAAATTCAAACGAATGTTAAAAACAGGATCATCTAATATTTTCATTAATTAAGTGCCTGTGTTTGTAGCCATGCGTGCTAAGTAAAACAATTTTCCACCACCACGTTTGGATTTTCAGACAACTTAGGATGTTTCACACCCTTGCCTGAACACAGTGTTCAACATCCTACGTTGTCTGAAAATCTGAACATGGTGGTGGAAAATTGTGTTTTATTAAGATAGTACACATTTTTCCCGTTTTCTAAAGACGGCCCACCATTAAAGCTAGTTAAGGAGTAAAATAATGCCTTCGCAGCCTGAAAGGAGGATTCTTTATGTACGAGCCGGCCCATGGGGGACACAAGTGTCTTACCGGCTTGGCACATCAATTCTAGACAATAGTGCAGATCTAGAGCCCACTATCGGCTGCCTAGGCTAGCAATACCGCTAACTTAGGCTACCACTTGTACACCATAGAGACTAGTGTCTAGACCTAAAATTGCTGTCTCAGACAGGGCTTTACCCGAACTCCTGTGCCCCGCCGTGTGGCTATGCAGGGGGTCCATGACAGGAGTTCGGGGGGCAGCCCTTGAGCCCAAAAGGCACTTGCAATCCGTCTAGACGCAATCTGTGCATTAGGCTACATTCACAAGATAATAAAGTGTAAATAAAACACGTTTTAGGTTTAGCCTAGTTGTCTAGCATGCTAACATTAGCTAGCTATCCTTGCAGCTAAGTTATTTAGATAGCTACATGGCTAACCACCACCTAATGATAATAGCTATTATTGTGGCTAGCACGTCATTATCCCTATGTGTGTTGGTGGCTAGCTAGCTAGCCATGTAAGGTATCTGGGCCAGGCCCCCAGTGTCCGGTCTGGAACGTGAAGTTTTGAGCTCTGCTGGTCGGCTACCGCATAGCAACCTAGTGGTGCCAAAAGCTCTGGTCTGCCATTGAAAACCTATGTAAATTACGATGGCCAGAACAGCCAAACAAAAATGTTTTAGACTCTAAAATATGTTTATTATGATCAAGTTCGATCCCCACTGTAAATTATTTTAAAGTTTGCTACAAATCGAGATATTTGATTAAATAGTGATACATTCTGACTACTACATTTTTCATCACACAGGACCACATGCTGACACAGACCAATCACGGGCTGGCAGGCTTGTCCATTGACAATAAGGTTGACTCTCTCAGACAGGATGAAAATGACTACATTGACCATGATCCTCTGCTAGTTACGACCATTTGAACCATTATCCATAGCGATTTTTTGGTGCCATTCAGCCCCATTCAGCAATATGGCACGCTTCAAATTGAAATACTTCCGACTTCTGCACCATCGAGAGTTTTCCATAGGAATACATGGATGACGTCAGCGCTATCAGTATCTACTGGTTTTAATGTCTATGATCTGGGTTAGCTAACAACATTAGCTAAGCTAACGTCAGCAAGTGAACTAGATAGCTAGCTAACATTAGCTTTCTTGGTTATGACATATTTAGAGACCTAGGATTTTTAGCTATGTACTTTGTCTGTGTAAATTAGGTTAACTTTCATCTAAAAGCCAGAGTCTCTCAGATGATGTATGAAAGCATAGAATAGCCAAATATCACCTAATTCAATCACATAAAATGTATGTTTGCTGGGTAAAACTTGACTACAACTGGGGCCTAAACTTTACATAAGCATTCATAGCCTCATCGCGAACCAGGCTTCCCTAAAACGGTAAACATGGGAAAGCTCCATAGCAGAAATTAGCTAAAGAGGGGTCGGAACCCAGTGTAAATCAGTGACGCCTTGCTTGGGCGGAGCTCCAAAGGTGATCACCAGATTAGTGCCATAGGAGCAACAGTGTGTGAGGACAAAAAATGGCAACAAAGCAAGCACTGGTGACAAAACATTTTAGAACGTTTGCAGCATGATGGTTTTCACAGCATTTCTCTGATGTTTCAAGATGAACTAAAGCTGCAGCAAGAGGGGAGAAGAAATGGTCTACAATGCTGGCCATATTAATATTTGTAATGTTGATGTTTCTGAAGTGATATTTGGCTATAAAGGCTAGCATGAGGGACAAGAAGTAGCTAGCCACAATGAGGTTTGTTTTGAGAAAAGTCAGCTAACCTTGTAAACTAACTAGCTAGCTACTAGCTAGTTAATTTCCTCTCACGATTATAAAGCTAACAAAATGTTAATAAAAACAGCATATTATTGACCTAAAAGGTTAGCTTATCGCTAGCTAGCTTATCCAGGGTCAGTGATACATATATCAACCATGTACTGTCTATCTATGGGAACAACTGCAATCATTTTGCAAGCAACATTGCTAAATGGAATAAAATAAAAATGAACCTCATATTATGTTACCTGTAATGCTCATCTCCTGTACCCTAAATGTCATCTCCTTATTTCATTCTGTACCTAAATTACAAGGGTTGGATTTGCGCTAAACAATGTTATATGTCAACACTTAAAAAGGCATGTACAAAATCAAGTATATGGTTTACCTCATATACATTGTCTACTGGTATCATTTTAAATTGAAAACATATAGCTCAACATCTATACAATGTGTGAGTTTAGCTATTCTCTGCTTCAGATGACAGATGCACACAAGGCCAGTAATGCCATCATACTGTAGGCCTATGGCTGCATTGATGATGCATGCCATATAATAAGCTGCAAAATGGATTCACATCGCTGATATACTGAGAGAGTGACAATCAAATAAAACAGATTGAAGATCTTACAGCTAGACATAAAGGAAATGTTCATTTGAGAATACAACACAGAAATACAGACAGAACCCCTTCCCATCTTTATTGCAGGACTGTGATATGTGATTATTCAACATTGACACAAGTTCATTTAGAATAATAGTTTAACAATTAAAACAAGTAAAACACTTAACTTCAAAGAATCAACATTTCAAAATGTACAAAGAAGCTAAATTTTTATGTAAAGATTAGACAGCTTAGTCTAAACAACAATAGATAATTGTAGTTTAATAAGTAGTAACAAGTAGGCTACTATTACTAAAGCATCATTTTAGGTGAACAAAAAAAACGGGTGGTCATCCTTGCTCCACTGATCCCTGATCTACTGGGTGAGCAGAATTAAATTCCAGCCCAGCAATAACACACTTAATTATCAACTCATTAGATTTGATAAGTTGAATCAGGTGTGTTATTGCTGGGCTGAAACAGAACCCTGCACACCCAGCAGACCTCCAGCAGGGTTTGGCCTGCTCCAATTGTAATAGATTTAGACATTGTGTGTGATGTTTAACTGTATACTGTGTGCCTTAATAACAAATGTGTATGCCATCTGTAAATACAAATAAAATTGTTAAATTACGAGCCTAGTTGGTTTAGCCACGGAAAAAGACAGGAACCTTCCCGCTAGCCATGATTGGCTGAGATAATGGATGGGCTGGACATGCCGAGAGATGACTTCGGATTGGTCTGCCATGTAGCATGCTTCTGTCTATAACATGAGCTGGTCAGTATGTCTAAGTAATCCTTTCTAAAGCAGCTTTTTTGAAAGATATCAGTAGAACTGCAAAAGTATTGATCTCCACTTTCTGGAGGACGAAGTTTTGAAATCAGTGGAATGTCCGGTGAAAGCAGAGTATGATAGCTAAGGAGATGGAGAAAATTCTGGCGTTTGATTGCAAATATGCGGAGGTAGTCGAAAAGAGAACACACAGAAGGCTGTTGTGTAAAACACCTGTCTCCGGATTACATCTTCAAACTAAGAGCAACCATGGAATCCGTGACAGAGGGAGAAGCGTTCATCCATGTACACAGGTAAGAGAGTCTAGCTAGCTACATTTTCAGATATTATACGTTTCTAATTTTGTCAGAAAGTTGTTTTCATTTCAAGTTAAAGCATACTGTTAGCTAGCTAGCTAACGTTATCTGGATGGCTTGCTTGCTAACGTTACGTGTATGATCTGTGTAGTAATATTATTTGTATCTCAGAGCCATTTGCATTGCTAGTTATAGCTTAATGTTAGCTAGCTAGCTAACATTGAACCTGGTTGGTTAGCTACCTGCAGATTCATGCAGGGTAGTAATGTTATGAGTTGGGATTATGGTTAATTGTTTAGCTAGCTAGCGAGCTAGCTCATTGTCTAAACAAAAGACTCCACTATGCAAGTAACCATTTCACTACACCTTCTGTATCCTGTGCATGTGACAAATAAATGTTGATTTTATTTGATATAGTATGTGTTTACCAGAGACGGTAATGTGAAGAACATGACCTGTACCAAAGTCAAATTAGGATATAACGTTAGGCCAACGAGACAGTGTCCAAGTTATAAAATTATTCGGTACAGTAGAATGGCCTGCTTTTATTTCGTCACACTCACAACCATAAGCAATTTTCTGTAATTGGCTCGCCATTAACTTGTAAATAATGATCTTGTTGTGAGTTTATTTTCCAGTAATAATGAAGACGAATGAGCTAAAGTGAAGACGTTGTCAGTTATATGGTCATTATTTGAACTGGCTAGCCAGCTAACTTAACATTAGCTAGCTAACTAACTAACTAACTAACTAACAAGCTGGAAACTAACCAAAACATTGTTTAGAACGTTGCTTTTAGTTGCCTGGTTTGCTAAATTGACATATACTAAATTCATTCTTAAATGGGTGGGTTTATTGGTGTTAAAATACATTAGTTATGCTATTTTGGACAACCAGGCAGCCTGTAGTTTTTGTGTTTATACTTTTTCGTAACGTCAAGTTTGATGTCGAACGACAATAGAATGTTCATGATGTCACTGCGACAACTGTCGATAGACGTAGTATAAACCAGCCTTTAGTCTTGAAATCTTTGGTGGTTTAGTACATGGCCTCATGTGAATCCTTGGATATCAGAGTGGTGGTAACTCACCAGCATTACGACCAGGAATATGACTTTCCCGAAGCAGATCCTTTGTTTGCGCTCCCCAGGGCAACTGAACTGATTCCAGCGGCTGACCCAAAACATTGCCAGCAGAGGAGAGGCACTCGGAGCGGCCTGCTGGTTCGACTTAGGAGGCGCGCACACCACCCACCGCTTCCAAGTATTCTACTCGTTAATGTTCAGTCTTTGGTTAACAAAGTCGACGAACTACGGGCAAGGATTTCTTTCCAGAGAGACATCAAGGCCTGTAACATACTCTGTTTCACGGAAACATGGCTCTCTTGGGATATTCTGTCGGAATCGGTCCAGCCAGATGGGTTCTCAGTTCATCGCGCAGACAGGAATAAATATCTCTCCGGGAAGCAGAAGGGCAGAGGTGTGTGTTTCATGATTAACGACTCATGGTGTAATTGTAGTAACATACAGGAACTCGAGTCCTTCTGTTCACCCGACCTAGAATATCTCACAATCAAATGATGACCATATTATCTCCCAAGATACTTTTTTTTGGTTATAGTCACAGCCGTGTATATCCCCCCTCAAGGCGATACCACGACGGCCCTCAAATAACTTCACTGGACCTTATGCAAACTGGAAACCACATATCCTGAGGCTGCATTTATTGTAGCCGGGGATTTTAGCAAAGCAAATTTGAGACTGCCGAAGTTCTATCAACATATCGACTCGCGCTGCTAAAGTCCTCGACCATTGCTATTCGAACTTCCGGGATGATTATAAGGCCCTCCCCCACCCTCCTTTCGGCAAATCTGACCACGACTCCATTTTGCTTCTCCCTTCCTATAGGCAGAAACTCAAACAGGAAGTACCCGTGCTAAGGACTATTCAACGCTGGTCTGACCAATCGGAATCCAAGCTTCAAGATTGTTTTGATCACGCGGACTGGGATATGTTCCGGGTAGCTTCCGAAAATAATTTAGACGTATACACTGAAACGGGACCGCAGTGGAGATTCAAGTTCCTTGGCGTACACATCACCGACAAACTGAAATGGTCCACCCACGCAGACAGTGTGGTGAAGAAGGCGCAACAGAGCCTCTTCAGCCTCAGGAGACTGAAGAAATTCGGCCTAGCACCTAAAACTTTTACAGATGCACAATTGAGAGCATCCAGTCAGGCTGTATCACCGCCTGGTATGGCAACTGCACTGCCCACAACCGCAGGGCTCTCCAGAGAGTGGTGCGGTTTGCCGAACACATTACCGGGGAAAACTACCCGCCCTCCAAGACACATACAACACCTGATGTCACAGGAAGGCCAAAAAGATCATCAAGGACATCAAGCACCCGAGCCACTGCCTGTTCACCCCGCTATCATCCAGAATGCGAGGTCAGTACAGGTGCATCAAATCTGGGACCGAGAGAATAAAAAACAGCTTCTATCTCAAGGCCATCAGACAGTTAAATAGCAATCACTAGCACATTAGAGGCTGCTGCTGCCTATTGAAATCAATGGCCACTTGTTTATATATCTTGCACTACTCATCTCATATGTACAGTTGAAGTCGGAAGTTTACCAAATACATTTAAACTCAGTTTTTCCTAATTCCTGACATTTAATCCTAGTAACAATTCCCTGTCTTAGGTCAGTTAGGATCACCACTTTATTTTAAGAATGTGAAATGTCAGAATAATAGTGGAGAGAATGATTTATTTCAGCTTTTATTTATTTCATCACATTCCCAGTGGGTCAGAAGCTTACATACACTCAATTAGTATTTGGTAGCATTGCCTTTAAATTGTTTAACTTGGGTCAAACGTTTCGGGTAGCCTTCTACAAGCTTCCCACAATAAGTTGGGTGAATTTTGGCCCATTCCTCCTGACTGAGCTGGGGTAATGGAGTCAGGTTTGTAGGCCTCCTTGCTCGCACACGCCTTTTCAGATCTGCCCACAAATTTTCTATAGGATTGAGGTCAGGGCTTGGTGATTGCCACTCCAATACCTTGACATCTTCACAAGGTCCTTTGCTGTTGTTCTGGGATTGATTTGCACTTTTCGTACCAAAGTACGTTCATCTCTAGGAGACAGAACGTGTCTCCTTCCTGAGCGGTATGACGGCTGCGTGGTCCCATGGTGTTTATACTTGCGTACTATTGTTTGTACAGATTAATGTGGAACCTTCAGGTGTTTGGAAATTGCTCCCAAGGATGAGCCAGACTTGTGGAGGTCTACAATTTTTTTTCTGAGGTCTTGGCTGATTTCTTAAGATTTTCCCATGATGTCAAGCAAAGAGGCACTGAGTTTGAAGGTAGGCCTTGAAATACATCCACAGGTACACCTCCAATTGACTCAAATGATGTCAATTAGCCTATCAGAAGCTTCTAAAGCCATGATATTATTTTCTGGAACTTTCCAAGCTGTTTAAAGGCACAGTCAACGTAGTGTATGTAAACTTCTGACCCACTGGAATTGTGATACAGTGAATTATAAGTGAAATAATAATAATATAATATGCCATTTAGCAGACGCTTTTATCCAAAGCGACTTACAGTCATGCGTGCATACATTTTTGTGTATGGGTGGTCCCGGGGATCGAACCCACTACCTTGGCGTTACAAGCGCCGTGCTCTACCAGCTGAGCTACAGAGGACCACATAATCTGTCTGTAAACAATTGTTGGAAAAATTACTTGTGTCATGCACAAAGTAGATGTCCTAACCAACTTGCCAAAGCTATAGTTTGTTAACAAGAAATTTGTGGAGTGGTTGAAAAACGAGTTTTAATGACTCCAACCTAAGTGGATGTAAACTTCCGACTTCAACTGTATATACTGCATTCTATTCTATAATATTATATTGTTTCTTAGTCCATGCCGCTCTGTCATTGCTTGTCCATATACAGTGGGGGAAAAAAGTATTTAGTCAGCCACCAATTGTGCAAGTTCTCCCACTTAAAAAGATGAGAGAGGCCTATAATTTTCATCATAGGTACACGTCAACTATGACAGACAAAATTAGGGGAAAAAATCCAGAAAATCACATTGTAGGATTTTTTATGAATTTATTTGCAAATTATGGTGGAAAATAAGTATTTGGTCAATAACAAAAGTTTCTCAATACTTTGTTATATACCCTTTGTTGGCAATGACACAGGTCAAACGTTTTCTGTAAGTCTTCACAAGGTTTTCACACACTGTTGCTGGTATTTTGGCCCATTCCTCCATGCAGATCTCCTCTAGAGCAGTGATGTTTTGGGGCTGTCGCTGGGCAACACGGACTTTCAACTCCCTCCAAAGATTTTCTATGGGGTTGAGATCTGGAGACTGGCTAGGCCACTCCAGGACCTTGAAATGCTTCTTACGAAGCCACTCCTTCGTTGCCCGGGCGGTGTGTTTGGGATCATTGTCATGTTAAAAGACCCAGCCACGTTTCATCTTCAATGCCCTTGCTGATGGAAGGAGGTTTTCACTCAAAATCTCACGATACATGGCCCCATTCATTCTTTCCTTTACACGGATCAGTCGTCCTGGTCCCTTTCTTTGTCCTCCAAACACGATGAGTTGAGTTTTTACCAAAAAGTTCTATTTTGGTTTAATCTGACTATATGACATTCTCCCAATCATCTTCTGGATCATCCAAATGCACTCTAGCAAACTTCAGACGGGCCTGGACATGTACTGGCTTAAGCAGGGGGACACGTCTGGCACTGCAGGATTTGAGTCCCTGGCGGCGTAGTGTGTTACTGATGGTAGGTTTTGTTACTTTGGTCCCAGCTTTGGTCCCAGCTCTCTGCAGGTCATTCACTAGGTCCCCCCGTGTGGTTCTGGGATTTTTGCTCACCGTTCTTGTGATCATTTTGACCCCACAGGGTGAGATCTTGCGTGGAGCCCCAGATCGAGGGAGATTTTCAGTTGTCTTGTATGTCTTCCATTTCCTAATAATTGCTCCCACAGTTGATTTCTTCAAACCAAGCTGCTTACCTATTGCAGATTCAGTCTTCCCAGCCTGGTGCAGGTCTACAATTTTGTTTCTGGTGTCCTTTAACAGCTCTTTGGTCTTGGCCATAGTGGAGTTTGGAGTGTGACTGTTTGAGGTTGTGGACAGGTGTCTTTTATACTGATAACAAGTTCAAACAGGTGCCATTAATACAGGTAACGAGTGGAGGACCGAGGAGCCTCTTAAAGAAGAAGTTACAGGTCTGTGAGAGCCAGAAATCTTGCTTGTTTGTAGGTGACCAAATACTCATTTCCACCATAATTTGCAAAGAAATTCATTAAAAATCCTACAATGTGATTTTCTGGATTTTTTTTCTCAATCTGGAGAAAAAAAATCTCATTTTGTCTGTCATAGTTGACGTGTACCTATGATGAAAATTACAGGCCTCTCTCATCTTTTTAAGTGGGAGAACTTGCACAATTGGTGGCTGACTAAATACTTTTTTCTCCACTGTATGTATATATTCTTAAATCCCATTCCTTACTAGTTTTGTGTGTATTGGGTATATGTTGTGAAATTATTAGATATTACTTGTTAGATATTACTGCACTGTCGGAGCTAGAAGCACAAGCATTTTGCTACACCCGCTATAACATCTGCTAAACACGTGTATGTGACAAATACAATTTTATTTTATTTGAAGAGATGGGTGGGGCTTAAGAGGGTGTGAACGATGCTGAATGGGTGTAGACAAAGAAGAGCTCTCCAGTAGGTTTACCAAAACATTCAAGGACCATTTTCTCAAAAGTGAGGATACAAGTTTATCAACTTTCAAAGCAGAATTACTTTCCCATTGTTCCTCAACTGTAGTGTATGATTTCCATTTTCTAGCTCTGAGTCTCTACTTTTATCCAATGTAAAAAAAACACCATTTCAAATGTTGCTACATAAGACCGAATCAAGCCGGTCGGTCACATTTGCATTCGGAAAGTATTCAGACTCCTTGACATTTTCCATATATTAATTTTAAAATTAATATGCCATTTAGCAGACGCTTTTATCCAAAGCGACTTACAGTCATGCGTGCATAATTTTTTTTGTATGGGTGGTCCCGGGGATCGAACCCACTACCTTGGCGTTACAAGCGCCGTGCTCTACCAGCTGAGCTACAGAGGACCACATATTTTGTTACGTTACAGCCTTATTCTAAAACGGATTAAATAAAACATTTTCCTCATCAATCTACACACAATACCCCATAATGACAAAGCAAAAACAGGTTTTTAGACATTTTTGCAAATTTCTTAAAAAGAATGAACAGAAATACCTTATTTACATAAGTATTCAGACCCTTTGCTATGAGACTCGAAATTGAGCACAGGTGCATCCTGTTTGCATTGATCATCCTTGAGATGTTTCTACAGCGTGGTCCTCTGTAGCTCAGCTGGTAGAGCACGGCGCTTGTAACGCCAAGGTAGTGGGTTCGATCCCCGGGACCACCCATACACAAAAAAAAATGTATGCACGCATGACTGTAAGTCGCTTTGGATAAAAGCGTCTGCTAAATGGCATATTATTATATTATTTTGATTGGAGTCCAGCTTTGTTAAATTCAATTGATTGGACATGATTTGGAAAGGCACACACCTGTCTATATAAGGTCCCACAGTTGACAGTGCATGTCAGCGCAAAAACCAAGCCATGAGGTCGAAGGAATTGTCTATAGAGATCCGAGACATGACTGGGTTGAGGCTCAGATCTGGGCAAGGGTACCAAAACATTTCTGCAGCATTAAAGGTCCCCAAGAACACAGTGGCCTCCGCGAGCTGGCCACCCGGCCAAACTGAGCAATTGGGGGAGAAGGGCCTTGGTCAGGGAGGTGACCAAGAACCCGATGGTCACTCTGACAGAGCTCCAGAGTTCCTCTGTGGAGATGGGAGAACCTTCCAGAAGGACAACCATCACTGCAGCACTCCACCAATCAGGCCTTTGTGGTAGGGTGGCCAGACTGAAGCCAATCCTCAGTAAAAGGCACATGACAGCCTGCTTCGAGTTTGCCAAAAGGCACCTAAAGGACAGACCATGAGAAACAAGTTTCTCTGGTCTGATGAAAGCAAGATTGAACACTTTGGCCTGAATGCCAAGCGTCACGTCTGGAGGAAACCTGGCACCATCCCTACGGTGAAGCATGGTGGTGGCAGCATCATTCCGTGGATGTGTTTCAGCGTCAGGGACTGGGAAACTAGTCAGGATCGAGGGAATGATGAACGGAGCAAAGTACAGAGAGATCATTGATGAAAACCTGCTCCAGAGTGCTCAGGACTTCAGACTAGGGCGAAGGTCCACCTTCCAACAGGACAACGACCCTAAGCACACAGCCAAGACAATGCAGAAGTGGCTTCGGGACAAGTCTCTGAATGTCCTTGAGTGGCCCAGCCAGAGCAAGGACTTGAACCCGATCAAACATCTCTGGAGAGACCTGAAAATAGCTGTGCAGCGACGCTCCCCATCCAACCTGACAGAGCTGGAGAGGAACTGCAGAGAAGAATGGGAGAAACTCCCTAAATACAGGTGTGCCAAGCTTGTAGCGTCATACCCAAGAAGACTCAAGGCTGTAATCGCTGCCAAAGGTGCTTCAACAAAGTACTGAGGAAAGGGTCTGAATACTTATGTAAATGTTATATTTCCGTTTAAAATGTCTAAAAACCTGTTTTTGCTTTGTCATTATTGGGTATTGTGTGTAGATTGATAAGGAAAAAACAATTTAATCCATTTTAGAATTAGGCTGCAATGTAACAAATTGTGGAAAAAGTCAAGGGGTCTGAATACTTTCAGAAAACACTCTATAACCTTTGAGATATAGGATATACCCTTAGTCTCTTGGGACATTCATTGGGACCTCTCGCTTCATCTGAAAACAGGCTTTCCTTATCTGAGGACAGAAAATATCACAAAGAAACAGGCTTCATTATACTCAAATTAGACAGCACTGAATATTATGTTGCTAGAGAATCTTTTCATAATGTCCTTCCACAAAAGTACCTGCCCTATCCAGTACAGTATCTTACACTCTCCCTTTACTTACAGCTGTAGCTGCAATTTCACCCTCTTCCATTGCTGTTATCTACAAATTCATTTGGAGACTGTGTTTTTAATTTACAACGATTACATCAAGATAGCTAGCTAATAGGAAGTTAGCTAGCTGATGAAATTGAATTCACCTAGCTAAACAGTGTGTAAAGTTAGCTAGCTAGCAGCTCAGTTGACTTAGCCTACAAATTGGCCTACTGTAGCCAGCTAGCTAGCTAATAATATATAAATAAAATTACATTTAAAAAAAATTATTTACTTACTTGAATAGGTTCTCCCACTGCCTCTGTTTGTTGGGTCCTTACAAAAACAAAATAATAGGCAATCTTCACTTTTTTCAGGGATAGCAAAGGGTAGCTAGCAGCCATGTGGATGAATGGAGACAAGGAAAAAAGTATGTTTGTCACCAGAGCAGTTTAGAACGTGTTGTGAAGTTTGACTTTACCAGCGTAATCAACTTTCAATTTCAATAAATATAAATCGTAGACTGTCGACCACACTTGAAAACTAGCACTTTAAAATAGCATAGGCAACAACTGCCGGACAGAAATCAGTGACACACATAACACACAGCCCCCCTTCTACAGGCGTGTGTGTGTAGGAGGGCTCTTGAAATGTAACATCCAATCAAAATCTAGCCGCTGGGAGTCAGCAGACCATTAAAACCATTTTTGCAATACAAAATTCTCCAGACCTCCAAGGGAGGTGTGACAATGACGTGCTTTTGGAGGTATGGCAACACAAAACTAAAGCATTCATAACACCTTTATGAAGCTGTTCATTACACAGTGAGAGTTGAAGTAGGCCTATCATTCATTACATTAAATCAAATCAAATCAAATCAAATCAAATTTTATTGGTCACATGCGCCGAATACAACAGGTGCAGACATTACAGTGAAATGCTTACTTACAGCCCTTAACCAACAGTGCATTTATTTTAAACAAAAAAAGTAAAAATAAAACAACAAAAAAAGTGTTGAGAAAAAAAAGAGCAGAAGTAAAATAAAGTGACAGTAGGGAGGCTATATATACAGGGGGGTACCGTTGCAGAGTCAATGTGCGGGGGCACCGGCTAGTTGAGGTAGTTGAGGTAATATGTACATGTGGGTAGAGTTAAAGTGACTATGCATAAATAATTAACAGAGTAGCAGCAGCGTAAAAAGGATGGGGTGGGGGGGCAGTGCAAATAGTCCGGGTAGCCATGATTAGCTGTTCAGGAGTCTAATGGCTTGGGGGTAGAAGCTGTTGAGAAGTCTTTTGGACCTAGACTTGGCACTCCGGTACCGCTTGCCGTGCGGTAGCAGAGAGAACAGTCTATGACTAGGGTGGCTGGAGTCTTTGACAATTTTGAGGGCCTTCCTCTGACACCGCCTGGTATAGAGGTCCTGGATGGCAGGAAGCTTTGCCCCAGTGATGTACTGGGCCGTACGCACTACCCTCTGTAGTGCCTTGCGGTCGGAGGCCAAGCAGTTGCCATACCAGGCGGTGATGCAACCAGTCAGGATGCTCTCGATGGTGCAGCTGTAGAATTTTTTGAGGATCTGAGGACCCATGCCAAATCTTTTTAGTCTCCTGAGGGGGAATAGGCTTTGTCGTGCCCTCTTCACGACTGTCTTGGTGTGTTTGGACCATGATAGTTCGTTGGTGATGTGGGCACCAAGGAACTTGAAGCTCTCAACCTGTTCCACTACAGCCCCGTCGATGAGAATGGGGGCGTGCTCAGTCCTCTTTTTTTTCCTGTAGTCCACAATCATCTCCTTTGTCTTGGTCACGTTGAGGGAGAGGTTGTTGTCCTGGCACCACACGGCCAGATCTCTGACCTCCTCCCTATAGGCTGTCTCATCGTTGTCGGTGATCAGGCCTACCACTGTTGTGTCGTCGGCAAACTTAATGATGGTGTTGGAGTCGTGCCTGGCCATGCAGTCATGGGTGAACAGAGAGTACAGGAGGGGACTGAGCACGCACCCCTGAGGGGCCCCCGTGTTGAGGATCAGTGTGGCAGATGTGTTGTTACCTACCCTTACCACCTGGGGGCGGCCCGTCAGGAAGTCCAGGATCCAGTTGCAGAGGGAGGTGTTTAGTCCCAGGATCCTTAGCTTAGTGATGAGCTTAGAGGGCACTATGGTGTTGAATGCTGAGCTGTAGTCAATGAATAGCATTCTCACGTAGTTGTTCCTCTTGTCCAGGTGGGAAAGGGCAGTGTGGAGTGCAATAGAGATTGCATCATCTGTGGATCTGTTGGGGCGGTATGCAAATTGGAGTGGGTCTAGGGTTTCTGGGATAATGCTGTTGATGTGAGCCATGACCAGCCTTTCAAAGCACTTCATGGCTACAGACGTCAGTGCTACGGGTCGGTAGTCATTTAGGCAGGTTATCTTAGAGTCCTTGGGCACGGGGACTATGGTGGTCTGCTTGAAACATGTTGGTATTACAGACTCAGTCAGGGACATGTTGAAAATGTCAGTGAAGACACTTGCCAGTTGGTCAGCACATGCTCGGAGTACACGTCCTGGTAATCCGTCTGGCCCTGCGGCCTTGTGAATGTTGACCTGCTTAAAAGTCTTACTCACATCGGCTACGGAGAGCGTGATCACATAGTCATCCGGAACAGCTGGTGCTCTCATGCATGCTTCAGTGTTGCTTGCCTCGAAGCGAGCATAGAAGTGGTTTAGCTCGTCTGGTAGGCTTGTGTCACTGGGCAGCTCGCGGCTGTGCTTCCCTTTGTAGTCTGTAATAGTTTTCAAGCCCTGCCACATCCGATGAGCGTCAGAGCCAGTGTAGTACGATTCAATCTTAGACCTGTATTGACTCTTTGCCTGTTTGATGGTTCGTCGGAGGTCATAGCGGGATTTCTTATAAGCGTCCGGGTTAGAGTCCCGTTCCTTGAAAGCGGCAGCTCTACCCTTTAGCTCAGTGCGGATGTTTCCTGTAATCCATGGCTTCTGGTTGGGGTATGTACGTACGGTCACTGTGGGGACGACATCATCGATGCACTTATTGATGAAGCCAGTGACTGATGTGGTGTACTCCTCAATGCTGTCTGAAGAATCCCGGAACATGTTCCAGTCTGTGCTAGCAAAACAGTCCTGTAGCTTAGCATCTGCGTCATCTGACCACTTTTTTATTAACCGAGTCACTGGTGCTTCCTGCTTTAGTTTTTGCTTATAAGCAGGAATCAGGAGGATAGAGTTATGGTCAGATTTGCCAAATGGAGGGCGAGGGTGAGCTTTGTATGTGTCTCTGTGTGTGGAAATGAATTAACCTTCATGATCGATGTATTCATTCAACATCACTGTCTCTCACAAGTAAAATTTTGTCTACACATCATTCTCATTGTATTGTGTGTGTGTGAATTGAGAAAGAACAATAGATGGGTTGGTTTAAATTAACTGTCTGAGTCTACACAATAGGTACAGCCAGACATGGACTCATCTGAACATTAGACAGCTTTTTAGGTAAGATAACATCTGACAAGCTCACTTCAGTCTCAGTATCTGAGAATAACAAGTATGGAAGGTCTGTGTTTGGGCTATTGTAATGTCAGTAATATGATGAACTAAGTTGCTGCATAAAGAAGAATTTGCAGAAATATTCAATGTGTATTTGCCTGCCACTATACACTTTTGGTCTACCTGAAGCATCATCTGAACACAATGACAGAGGATGAGACAGAGCAACAGAGGCAGCATTCATCTGATGAAGATTATTTATTTTTATCACTGACGCCAAAAAAGTCACAAGGTACAGGGGAGCTTGATGGGTTCCTTGCCTGTGTGTCAGAAAATATGGACTTGCTTAATTCATTTCCATACATAAAGAAGCTGTCTTTCAACCTGAACTCAGGCCTGCCTGACTCTGCTGCCTGTAAGAGTATTCTTAGCTCTTCACTGCAAAGCGAGCCAGGATAGACTTGATTCACTTTGAAAATCAGCACCTGCTGAAACTGAACAGCAAGTTCAGACAGAAGTGAAGGCATGCTCAAGGAACACTACATAACCTAATGTACTCTGTACATGTAGCCTATAGTTTATCAATCTATTGCAACATCTATAGGCCCTTTTGTATTTCAAGGGGTCTCAAAGGTTTGCTCATTCATTTTGCATTTCCATGAGGTTCTGTTGTTGCCTCTAGAGCTAATTTGACATCAAATCCTTTAGGCATGTCCAGTGTGCCCTGTCACTCCCCATTTGGCCTTGTATAGGTGAGTGAGGGGAAAAAGTGAGTGAGTGAGGGAGAGGGAATGAGTGAGGAAAAGAGTGTGAATGTGTGATTTGTTTATGCTCTTTATTTTGTATTGCTTTTAGTTTATCAATACATTTGAATTGCTTTGAATGTTTAATTTATTTTCAAATGTTAATAGTATATTTGACAAATCCTTTCATGTTTGTACATACAGATGTGCCTTGTTGCAACTAACACAATATATATTTCCTCTCTTTTTCGATTTATTGAATGGAAAAGATAATGTGTAACAACGTTCAGGTAACCTTAGTGAAATTATCTAATTATCAAGGTCAATGGTTTTATTTTAAAAGTAACTTAATTACTTTTACTCTGAGTACTTTTTAAATGAGCTACTGTGACAGAGCCTGGGTAGAAGCCACTGCAACAGGCCAGAGCTAAGTGGGCCTCAGGGTACAGAGGGTCAGTGAGGCAGAGTAAACAGTTCAAACTTAGGTTTTATTTCATATTTGACCAACAGAAATGTTTACAAATAAAAACCATTATCTTAAACTGAGCCTCTTTCAGCCCCAACCTGTCTGCTGCTGTGTCCAGTCCTCTCCCTCGAATGGGCGCAGCAGCAGCCTAATCAACTGTTGGGGCTGATTGTCCAGCCAATCACACACTTGATTGACTTATTACCCTCAGCTGGGCTCCATTAGCCACCCAACAGGGAAGGTTCCAGAAAGGCGGGGCAAGACATGGTTATTGCCTGCAATTCACACCTCCTGTGTAGATTGCGATAATTAGCATAAAACTCAGTGCTCGGGCCCTCCAAACATTTGTTTGTTCATTGAGCAGCGTTCCTGCGTGAGCCAGGGGGGGAAGAGCTACTACAGCGCTGCGTAGCAGGTGGCCATTTTGCAGATGCAGGCAGTGCTTTCGTCGGGGGTCAAATTTTTTGGGACAGCTGGGACACTTTATTTTGGCTATGGACCCAGCGTGAACTGGCAGGAAATGGTAGAGAAAGCAAGACATCTCACTGGCTATTTTTTTCTGGTCGGGTGGGGCAATTGTGGAGGAGACGATAAGTAGACCAGAGACAGCTGTTAATGGGCAGTATCCCATTTTTAAAAATCCTGTCTGTGTAAGTGGGCGTTCCCTCTTGCGTGGGCATGCCAGGGATTATGGAGGAACCGTGAGCTCACGCGGGAGAGGGAACTCCCACTTACACAGACAGGAACATAAAAAAAGTAAATAATCCAATGGGAAATTGCCTGAGTAAGACATCTTCATTTATCCACCATCTTTGATGCTATTTCTCACCTTGGCAGAGGAACACTAACCATAATGTGGTTAGCTGATCCAATACAAGTCATGGTACCTATATTAACATTTTTCATGCATTATGTCCAAATCATCCTGCACTTTAGTATCTAAAATGTATTGTGTAGCTCAACAAAGTCACTAGATGATTTGCATATGATGCGTGAAAATGCTAATATAGGTACCAAAACGTGCATTGGATTTGTGCCACAAGTGCTAAGAACGTTAGCATTTGCTGTCATACCTTGTCCATATACCGCTTACAGGGTAAGGAAACCAGTATATCATTTTGTAATTTGGGTGAACTAACCCTTTAATTATTTTTGTGTATTGAGTGATTGATATTTATGCCTTTATGCGCTAGGCCTACCACTAAATATTGTGGCAGCACCATAGACAACTCTAGTGCCCAAAAAGTATATTTTAGCATGGGGGACTTTCACCATTAGTCAAGTAGTCAACTGGGTGGGACTTCCTATGAGGTAAGGAAAGATCACATAATTTCATCCAGGTCATCAGGAGGGATAAGCCAATTCATTATACTAGTGAGCAAAAATTCAGATTCAGGGTTGAATGCATTCAGTTGTGCAACTGACTGACTAGGTTTCCCCTTTCCCATAACTGCAGGTGGCAGTAAATCGCCCACTTTGGCTTTATACCTGTTCAAACAACACACTCCAGGTGGCAGTTTGCACCCTTTCAGTTTGTTTGTGAAGAAGAAGAGGGTCTCAATGGCACTGTGATGTCACCAGGCAGGCCAAAACTCAATCTCACCAAAACAGGCTGAAATCTCAGGCCGTCTTTTCAAACAGCTCTTACACTAAGAGGGCATTATCATAATTTTCACAGTATTATTCCAACCTCATAGTGTGGAAATATATATAAAACACAGGGTAATTTAGTTTTTGACTGCTCTGGGCCTTTAAGCAGGCCAGAAGCCAGTTCACACAATATTCTGCGTTCTGAGATTTGTGCCTTTTCAACTCATGCGGTAGTCACTTCTATCTAAGCATGTTGATACACCTGTCATGAATAACGTTAGCTTCAAGTCTACCAGTGCCTGCTTACTGCTTATTCAGCCATATTTGTTGATAGAACATCTTAATGTCATAAGGAGTTGTCCAGAGAGCAGAAACAGATGCATCAAAATATTTTCTACAAAAATATTATAAAAAGAAAAAAAGAGAACTATATACAATTATATACCATATCCGGGTGATAGAGAGAGAAATAAACCATCAGAGAACCACTGTAATGACAAAGTTACAGATAAAACAACACAGCATGTCAATATTGTTTCCCCCCCCACTTTCACTGACACCTCTGAGAATATTGTGTACTTCCTTTACTTTTTTCATTTTGACAACAGACGTGGTGGAATAATCCTTTATCCTCTCTGGGGTTTTACTTTGAATGCATGTCATACACATTTCATTTGATTTACTTCTATCAGGCATCTTTTCAGAATCACATCAAAGGCAGTCTGAGTGAAGAGAATGGACCAGATGCAGTGTACAAATTATCTTTGCCCTTATGTGCAAAACCAGCAGAAAGAGGAACTTGCTCAGTTGTGTGTGTGGGAGAGAAAGAGAGACTCATGAGAAAAAGTGTGCACTAATGTAATACGTTTTTATAGAAATATGTTTTTTAGTGCAGCAACGCTTCAGGCATAAAAGCAGGAACCTTATAAAATGGGGAGTAGTTTGGACAGCATTAATGAAACATTATTCAGATGATTACCAGTATGTGTTTTCACTGGTGCAGCACAAAGTGAGCCCAGCATTTTCCAAAACACCAGTCAAATAGGGTAATGTCAATGCAACTTTGAGATGTGAACACTTTAGACTTGAGAAGTATGGTGCATAGAGACATGCATGGATGGATGGATCTCAATGTGCCTTTTTCTATAAGGCTACAGATGTGCCAGAGGTTTTGAGTGATTGGCTGATTCAGACTGACACAATAGCAATACTGCAGTTATGAATACTTATAGAATGTCCTTCATATTTTCTGGATCCGTTTAAATACTTGAAAGATGTTTATGCTTGAAAGTCTGTGAATACATTGATTGGAAAGGATAAATAAAAATCTATATTTTTCTCTCTCTCCACCCATCTCTCTCTCCCATCTCTTTTTCTCTTCCTCTCGTTGCTTCCCTCCCACTTTTCCGTCCGCCGTACTGTGATATGAGTCCCAGTCCTGACACAGCTGCCAGAAACTCTGGAGCTTTGGAACATCTGGGCCTAATGGTGAAAGGGTTCTGCTGACCAGACAGACATGGAGAGGGGGTTGGGGTCTAGACAAAGACGAGCTCTCCCCACTGCACACTACACTATGAAAGTGTGAAAGGGAAAATGACTAGGGAGTCATAAAGTAGCCTACCATTCATTGTCCTGCATGCTCTATGAACACAGTCATACACATGCATACTGTAGTACGATTAAAGTGTGTGAAATACTGGATGTGATCTATAGAACTATTCATCTGAAAGATTTGAATTGCTCTGAGAGACTAACCGTAAAGTAGTAAAACAAATCTAAAGTACAAATGCATTGTTTTGTCACTTCCTAACTGATGTGATTGCTTTTGCAGTTTCAAGAGAAGTCTTTTTATTGTATTTTATTATTCACTTTTATGGTAAGTACCATATAAATCCAAACAACTTGTAAAAAATATATAAACTAATGGTTTTGTGAGGCTATTTTGTTCTAAAATCATCTTGTTTGCTAAGCAACTTTCATATATCCTCAATAGTGTGACTGCTCACAAGATTGTGGATGACTATTGAATAAGACAGCACTAACTAATTCTAAGGCCCGTAAAAGCACAACAAGTTTATAGATACAGTTCATTCGGAAAGTATTCAGACCCCTCCCTTTTTCCACATTTTGTTACGTTACAGCCTGATTCTAAAATGGAATCAATCTACACAGAATACCCCATAATGACAAAGCGAAAACAGGTTTTTAGACATTTCTAAAAATCTATAAAAAATAAAATACTGAAATATAACATTTACATAAGTATTCAGATCCTTTGCTATGAGACTCGAAATTGAGCTCATGTGCATTCTGTTTCCATTGATCATCCTTGAGAGCAAAAACCAAGCCATGAGGTCGAAGGAATTGTCCGTAGAGCGCAGAGACAGGATTTTGTCGAGGCACAGATCTGGGGAAGGGTACCAAACAAGTTCTGCAGCATTGAATGTCCCCAAGAACACAGTGGCCTCCATAATTCTTAAATGGAAGAAGTTTGGAACCACCAAGACTCTTCCTAGAGCTGGCCGCCCGGCCAAACTGAGCAGTCGGGGGAGAAGGGCCTTGGTCAGGGAGGTGACCAAAAACCCGATGGTCACTCTGACAGAGCTCCATAGTTCCTCTGTGGAGATGGGAGAACTTTCCAGAAGGACAACCATCTCTGCAGCACTCCACCAATCTGGCCTTTATGGTAGAGTGGCCAGATGGAAGCCACTCTTCAGTAAAAGGCACATGACAGCCCACTTGGAGTTTACCAAAAGGCACCTAAAGGCCTCAGACCATGATAAACAAGATTCTCTCATCTGATGAAACCAAGATTTAACTCTTTGGCCTGAATGCCAAGTGTCATGTCTGGAGGACACCTGGCAACATCCCTACGGTGAAGCATGGTGGTGGCAGCATCATGCTGTGGGGATGGTTTTCAGCGGCAGGGACTGGGAGACTAGTCAGGATCGAGGGAAAGATGAACGGAGCAAAGTACAGAGAGATCATTGATGAAAACCTGCTCCAGAGTGCTCAGGACTTCAGACTAGGGCGAAGGTCCACCTTCCAACAGGACAACGACCCTAAGCACACAGCCAAGACAATGCAGAAGTGGCTTCGGGACAAGTCTCTGAATGTCCTTGAGTGGCCCAGCCAGAGCAAGGACTTGAACACGATCGAATATCTCTGGAGAGACCTGAAAGTAGCTGTGCAGCAACACTCCCCATCCAACCTGACAGAGCTTGAGAGGATCTTCAGAGAAGAATGGGAGAAACTCCGCATATACAGGTGTACCAAGCTTGTAGCATCATACCCAAGAAGACTCAAGGCTGTAATTCCTGCCAAAGGTGCGTCAACAAAGTACTGAGTAAAGGGTCTATAATACTTATGTAAATGTGATGTTTCAGTTGTTTTATTTTTTAAAACTTTTGCAAAAATTTCTAAAAACCTGTTTTTGCTTTGTCATTATGGTGTATTATGTGTAGATTGATAAGAAAAAAACAAACAATGTAACCAATTTTAGAATAAGGCTGTAACAATGTGGAAAAATTCAAGTGGTTTGAATACTTTCCGAATGCACTGTATGTTTTGTGGGCAGTTTTTCCAATTTCCACTTTCTATTTTCCAGTAGAAATGAATGGAGCCTCATACAGCAGGTGGGGAAAGCTGAGGAACTAAATTTACTTCCTCAGATTTAGTCCCCCCCCCCCCCTAACGCAGTAACATACTTCCAATTAGCCCCGGAGCGATACAGCATGTGTGCAAGTTGTGTTGACAGGCCTCTGGTTCTGATGAGCAAATCTGGCTATCAACACATTAACATTAGACTACCCTTTGTTTAAAAATGTAATTGCTCAGTGTATTTATCTGGGTAATAATGATAAGAATGCAGAGAAACTGCCAACATGTGGTAGGTGACTTGCTGGGAATAAATGGAAGCTTCTAAGGTAAGGTGAGACTGGGAGCTTGCAAGAAGACAGAGGAGCACACTCACTTGTCCAAAACGAAGTAAAGGTCAAACCCCCCGTAGCAGGAGTACCCTGCCTCCCTCCTGTCATGGCTTTGTCCTGCAGTGCCTGCCACCAGAATGGCCATCAGTATGCAGATCTCTGCTGCAAGCATGGCCTGCCTGCAACTGCACAGAGACATTATTCCAGCTTCAGGAGAAGGCTGCAACGGCAAAATTAACACATTAAAAAATTCCAAGCAAGTCCAAATAATCTCCTTTCAGATTGTTTCAAGTAGTTCCTGTGTTCCCCTTTACCTCACAATGCTCTAAAATGTAAGATTCCAGGCGTGAAATATTCCCAGTCTGGATCAGCGTCCCATCTCCACAGCAGAAGTCCTGTGCTGGGAGAGGGAAAGTGGAGCTGCTTGGCCTGAATCAGGAAGAACTGTTCCAGGGCACACACGCTCCCTCTCTCAAACAAGCGCACACACACACACACACACACACACACACACACACACACACACACACACACACACACACACACACACACACACTGGCAGAGGGGATACACTTTTGTCCCTCAATACTTTTCCTTTCTCTCTTTCTTTTGTCTTTCTTTATTTTCTTTCTTCACTCAGCAATAGCGCCACTTAGTGGAACGTGTGATATGACTGCTGTGATCATTATTCCCCTTTAGTCTTTTGCAGTCGTTTTCCTTTCCACTCTAGCACACTTTTCAAAACACTTTATGTAAAGTTTACGATTGCAAAAACTTGTAACAAATCCTGTCTGATATACAATATGTTAAATTATGCAAACTTTTTAGTGGATATGTCTTTCATCTTTGTTGCTTCACATGTTTTGAAACAAAACATCTATCGTAGACTAGAACTAGTCAATAGCAGCAGTTTAATTTAAACCAGGCACAATCAATCAAAGTCTGTCTAAATTGGTAAAAGTCATTGTTTTCCAATAGGTTGTAGTGATTACAGGTTTATCTTGTTACATACTCAAAGACATAAATCATTAATCAGAACAGAATCTTATTTCCCACATCATTGTTCCTTTAATCATATGCATTGACTAACCTAAAGGTGCTAATTATGTTGTTTATTTATAGAATATGTTGCTAAACACTTCTACATTAATGTGGATGCTACCATGATTACGGATAATCCTGATGAATCGTGAATAATGATGAGTGAGAAGGTTACAGAAGCACATCATACCCCCAAGACATGCTAACCTCTCACCATTACAATAACAGGGGAGGTTAGCATTTTTGGGGGGGTATGATATTTGGTGCGTCTGTACTTTCTCATTCATCATTATTCATGATTAATGTAGGATTATCTGTAATCATGGTAGCATCCACATGAATGCAGAAGTGTTTATAAAAATATTATATTCTTATTTACAATAAAAGTGACTCCAAAATGACACAATACATTATTTACCATTAATTTATATTGGGCACAAAATAATCTGAAACACATCTAAAACAAACAGCGAACGCATCCAACAAATTTGTAGAGTCACAAACTTGATGTAGTCATTGCATGCGATGAATATGGGACCAAATACTTAACTTTTACTACTTTTATACATATATAAGTGAAGTTGTCCCAATACCTTTGGTCCCCTCAAATGTGAGGACCATGTACATAAAGTGCTGTAATCGCTAAACGATTCACCCAATATGGATGAAAAGCTGACAGTCTGCACTTTAACCCCATAGTCATTGTATCATTTCAAATCCAAAATGCTGGACTACAGAACCAAAATAATAATTTAAAAAATGTCACTGTCCCAATACTTTTGGAGATCAGGATAAGGTTATCCTTGAAAGTTGAGGAGGGCCTGATGCAAAGTGCACATTGAATTCATGTAATACAGATCGCCTAAACATATCTCATAATAATGACTTACTATCTCATAATTATGACTTAGTATCTCATTATTATGACTTAGTATCTCATTATTATGACTTACATATCTTATAATAATGACTTACTATCTCAAAATTATGACTTAGCATCTCATTATTATGACTTACATACCTCATAATAACGACTTACTATCTCATAATAATGACTTACTATTTCATAATTATGACTTACTATCTCATAACTCGTAGTCAGATTTCATTTTTTGGGTGGTGGGAACGAGCTTCCATAGACAGCAATGTAGTTGGCAAGAGCACAAACAGATCTGGGACCAGAATGTTTAGCAGTTTGCTTAGCAGTTTTAACATGATGACCAATAAATCCAGAGGTTGATGAATACCAGCATTCCAAATCACATCATGAGTCATACTGACCATTGTCTTTTTTTTCCAGTTCTGTATATCTTTATTGTCCCTGAAAGGAAATTTGAGTGCAGCATACAAAGACATATAAAAACATACAACATAACATAAAACCATATATTCCAACTAAAATGCATAAGGAATAAATCCAAGTAGGTTACTATATGATGAGAAGTGCAAATATGCTGTTGTGAAAAATACAAGCTCAACAGCAGCCAGGTTATATTTACTGCAGCTATGGCCTTCGGGCAATCAGTTCTAGCAGTCTTAAACCTGGGTAATCTGTACCGGCACCCAAAAAAAAACAGATTCAATCAAGAGAGGTTTGAGCCTCTCTTTTCATATGCTTTGTGTACTGTAACAGAGATCCACACATCTAAAGCATGGTTCTTTTTTGTAGGGAGAACATGTTGTATTTGTGAATGTGTGAAAATAACTTAAGGTTACTTCACGTAACCCTGGTTCTATGATGTTATGAGTGATGTCTCTCACTTATGGGCACCGACCCCTTTTAGGGGCGGAGTCAAGGATGATCCAATCACTCAATGTCTGTCGTATACAGACAGGAGCAACGGCCTTTAGTGGACCACTCCACTTCCCATATAAGGGGCCGTAGTCCGCTCCTATCTTCACTTCTAAGTACATGTTCGTCTTCCTTACGCAAAGCGTGAAGGGTAACGCAAAGCGTGAAGGGTAACGCAGTGAGAGACTTCACTCATAATATCATATAACCAGGGTTACGTTAAGTAACCTTAAGTTATATTTCAATTACTCGTTCGGTCTCTCACTTATGGGGATATAGCCAACTCCCGTAGTGCTCATATACTCACCAAAGCCAAGTCTAGACAGGATCAACCCGCGCTAATGAGGGCACAGTGACGGCCAGTCGGTAGAACCTCATAAAGGTATGGCAAATACCCCAACATGCCACATTACAGATCTCTTGAACAGAGATGCCTTTGAACAATGCCCATGATGTAGCCATACCTCTGGTGGATTAAGCCCTCAGGCCCTCCGGAGTGTAAAAAGGCTTTCCCCTTGTCTAAAAGGTCCTGCAGAAAGCAGAGTACCTCTGAGACAGAACAAAGAAAAGGAATGATTTGTTTTTGATCGCACCATCTTTCAAACACACACCAATCATTATCATATAGTGAGCGAGTGGCAGGGACCCTAGCGCTTTTGATAGTTTCCACAACTTTCAGCAGTAGACCTATCGCAATAAGATTCATCCTCTCACAGCCCTGGCTCAAAGTGCCACCATCTCTGGATGGGGATGGAAAATCTCTCAGTTCGCTTGGGTCAGTAGGTATCTGCATAACGGTAGCTGCCTGGGCTGATCGTATAGGAGAGAGGTAATCTCTGCTAACCATAGCCGTCCTGGCCACAGAGGATGAGAGACAACTGTTGTTCTCTCACCCTGAAGAGAGTGGCGAGAATTAAACTGAGAGGGAGGAACACTTAAAGCTGCACCCTTTGCCATTGGTGTGCCAACGCATTTACCCCTAGTGGCGCATTGTTGCCTGTTAGTGAAAAGAGCAGACAGTGTGCGTTTTTGCGCGATGCAAAGAGATCTACGGAAGCCTGTCTGTAATTCTCCCATATTTTGGCCACTATCTGGGGATGGAGTGCCCACTCCCCGTATAGGGTATTCTCCCTGGACAACAAGTCCGCTCCTGTATTCATTACGCCTGGGACATGGGTTGTGCGTAATGATAGGAGATGTGCGCTGCTCTACAACAGTAGTTTGTGGGCTAGTTTGTGCAGGCGCAGAGATCGGGTGCCACCCTGGCAGTTGATGTATGCCATTGTATTGTATTTTCTGTTCTGGTCAGGACATGACAATTCAGGCAGAAATTGCTTTACGGTTAAAAGCACCCTAAGCAATTCAAGGTAGTTTTTGTGAGTGAGGTGGAGTTGTGTGGGCCATAGTCCATTCGCAACTCTGCCTTCGTAAACTGCGTCTGTCGTCAGTCACCGACTTCCTCATAGCTACTATCCCTAGGAGAGAGTCTTTGGCCTTTGGAGAAGTTTGGAACAGGGTGAGGCACTGGCAGAATGAAAGGACTCGCCCTTCTGAAAGGGTGGCCAAGAAGGAAATATTATTTATTCTGATACCCAGATATTCTATGTTCAGTGTGGGCAACAAACAGCTCTCTATATGATTTATCCTGAACCCAAGCTCTGTGTCGTGGGTTTGGATAGCTGTCTCTTACTGCCTGCTCTCGTGTATGAGCACAGATCAGGTAGTCATCTACAGAGATTCTGAGCCCCCTGGACCTCATGGTTGTCAGAGCCACTTCCACACATTTGCTGAATGTTCTTGGGGCTAGTGATAGTCCGAACGGGACAACAAGATATTTGTAGGTAGTGTCCTGGAAGGCGAACCTGAGAAATCTCCTGTGTGCTGGCAAAATGCTTATGTCAAAATATGCATTTTGTAGAACGACTGTGGTGAACCAATCGTCTTGAGGAATTGTGAACTTTTTCAGATAGCTGTTGAGGACCCGTAGGTCCAATATGGGACCTCTGTTCTGAATGCCTACTTGTGGGTTAACAGTCTGCTGGGCCGCTGGTACTGAACTCTTCCTGCTGAGTAGGCACACTGGCTCATGATTGTGGAAGTTGTGCC
This sequence comes from Coregonus lavaretus, assembly GCF_964263955.1. Lineage (NCBI taxonomy): Eukaryota > Metazoa > Chordata > Actinopteri > Salmoniformes > Salmonidae > Coregonus > Coregonus lavaretus. The sequence goes on from NC_139991.1 coordinate 44,630,717, forward strand.
CAGACGGGATCCGGGTTGGCGGGCAGGCAGAAGTTGAAAGTCTCTCCTTCTGCTCTGTGCAGTTCCACACTCTGCCGCATAGTAGCAACAGTGGGGCCAAACGGTTCCTTTGGCTCAATGGGAGCATCTAGGAAGTCTGCCTTCTCCTTCTCTGTGAGGCTGGACAGGTTCAGCCACAGGGCTCTCTCCCCCACCACTCATGACGCATCCACAGCCTTGGATAGCTCCCCTGGAGGCGAGGAGGTTGAGGTCTGAGACGACACAGATATCTTCCCAGAGTAGTGCGTTTGGCTCGTTCTAGTCAAGGACGTTACCCATCTCTTCCAGTAGCTCGCCCTGATATGCCATCAGTAGAACGGTAACGTTCAATGCTCCAACAGAGCGTGCTGCACATACATACGCCTTCTGGTCGATGGAGGCAGAAAACCGTTCCATCTTCTCAGGGAGAGTCAGAGCAGAGAGAGCAGAGGCATGGTGTTCTGGGTTGAGGTGCCTGTCCAGAGAGCGTTCTACGACTGGAAGCTGGAAGTACCCCAGATCCTCCATATCGTGCAATTCCATGGCAGCAGTGTCCCTGGCTAGGGCTTTGCCCTATATGGGCTTTTCCCAGTTGTATTTGGCCTACAACAAGCAGGCTGGTATGGCTGGTATACGTTATTTTCCCGGGGTGGTATGGGACGGAAGCCTCTTTCCCTCTAACCTGTCCCTCTCAGTGTTCTGGCCTCCAACGGAGCAGGCCAGTCAATTTTGAGCTTGGTTGCAGCCCGTTTGCACACATCAACGAGCCCGTACCCAGGAGCAGAAGGGCCATCCCCGCCCTGTGCGCTGTTGGGTCTGGGGGTGGGAGCTGGGAGTTCCTCCTCCACCTCCTCTTCTCCATGGAAGAGACGCAGGATATCGTCTTCATCCTCGTCTATGACCAAGTCATCTTTCCCTAATGCTAGGTTGTCAAACCGCATATCCGGGGGGAGAATGTCCATAACCTCAGCCCAGTTGTGCTCGGTACGGGCAAGTAGGGATTGTTGAGTTGCCTGTTCACCCGAAAGCTGGGAGGAAGATGAGCGTGGGGCGGCAGCCTGTCGTACCCAACGTTTGAGCCTAGAATTTGCCATAGGTGGAGTATGGACACCCAGGCTATGTGTGTGCTTTTCGACGCTGTAACCGTGTAGCTAGTAGACTGTTGTTAGCTAGCTAGTGTTCACTTTTGTAGCCTAGCTATAGAAAGGATGTTGTTAGCGGAAGAGAATGTGCGTTCTTCGTAGCTGTCAAAAGGTTTATCTTTCCACCTAGATGGGAATAGGCACCACAAAGTAGTTAGCTAAGTGGGCGAGAGCTAGCCAGGATCTACAGACTGAAAAGTTTTCTTCATTGTGAGCTCAATGAGAAGTTACTTTCTTACATTCGGTGGAGTCCTTGACGGTCCACCTGTGAACAGGTTAGCAGGAAAGCAGATGTCCAAGTCGATCGAATCCGTAAGAGAGATACAAGAAGTGAAGATAGGAGTGAACTATGGGCCCATATATGGGAAGTGGAGTGGTCCACTATTGGCCGTTGCTCCTGTCTGTCTACGACAGACATTGTGTGATTGGACCTTCCTTGACTCTGCCCCTAAAAGGGGACACCACCAATAAGTGAGAGACCAAACAAGTAATTTAAATAGAACAGGATTATGCCACCCTCTTAGATGTCCACTGGTAGACAGTCCAAGTCAAAGTAAAAGTTGTCAAAAATATGAATAGTAAAGTACAGATACCCCCAAAAACTACTTTAAGTAGTACTTTAAAGTATTTATACTTAAGTACTTTACACCACTGCTGGTACCTATACTGTACAGTCACATCTTCTAACTACTATGTTATTCGTTGATTTCGAAGTCTCTTGGGACTCTCCTTATAACTCTCCTTGTATATCATCATACATACAGTAGCTTACACTCGCTTTACATGTCAATAGACAGATCTGGAAGTGCCAAATTCACTTATTGATGTGTCATTATTCAGGATAATGAATAGGCAACAGTCTTATAGTGGTGGGGGAAATAGATTAGGCTATTTCAAGAAATTGTTCTGTAGGCTTACTATAAATCAAATGGAAAGCATGAAATTACGTTTATTATTATTTGTTTCATCCTGGAGTATAGGCTGCATTTATTGGTTGCACTATCATGTGGTACAGTAGCCTAATCATTGTAAAGTATGAGTGATGCTGATGTGTGTCTAGAGACAGACCACAGTCATTACGAGGCACAGTAGAGCGTACCTGCTGCACAGACAAGACTGGAACAAAAAATAACTATTGTGGAGCTCTTCCAAAGGTAAGTCTCTCTCTGATAATAGTCATCCTGCAGATTTCTATGAAATGGCAACTTTGGTCTTCTCAGTCGTATGAATTTCACTCACCATTCTCACTGAGTTTATACTTTAATTTCTTACAGTAAAGCAATTGCTTCAGTAAGAATATAAGTGCCATTTGATAAAGTTATAGTAAAAAATAATGACAATAATAATAATATAATGTATAATATAATAATATGCCATTTAGCAGACGCTTTTATCCAAAGCGACTTACAGTCATGTCTGCATACATTTTTACGTATGATGGATAAATAAATCATGATGGAGTGGATTTGTCCAAATGTCAACCTTTCCTGAATGACTATGGTTATGACATTTTTTGTTGTTGAGGGAATGTTGTTGTGTATGGCTTTATCGTTTTCAGAACTGGGTTCAAATACATGTGTATTTGATTATTTGTTATTTAAATACTTATTTTTCTGTGTATTTTCAAATAGTTTCCTATAAATAGCCTACTATCAAATACTTATTTCAAGTACTATTTTCAATACCTGGTTTAAATGCATGGGAGTGTATTTGAGTCAGTGTATTTGAGTATTTCCAAATACATTCCAATATTCAACTACTTGTCTTTTCAAATAAAAAATATCTAAATACTTACTTCCAAATGCCTTTCCAATACCTTCAATAGTATTTGAGGTCTGATCGTTTTCTTTTTCTATTATTTCCTTTAAAGAAATCTGTCTGTATCTGCAAAGTTTTTAACGGCAAAATGTAGACTATAACTCATTTTTCTAATGTGATTCCACTTGGAAGGGGACTTGTGAAAATGGAGATTGCCTCACTGAATGTAACTGCTGTGAACAGCAACATGCACAGCGTCGCTATGGACAGCGCCAACCGCACCTACATGCCTTATTACCTGCACTCCACCGGCATGTCCGTCAGCTACATCCTGTGCTATGTGGTGGTTCTCCTGCTCTGTGTCGGGGGGAATGTACTGGTCTCCCTGGTGGTCCTCCGGAACCGCAACATGCGCTCCGTCACTAACCTATTCATCCTCAACTTGGCCGTCAGTGACCTGCTCATTGGAGTGTTCTGCGTTCCGACGACTTTGATTGACAACCTGATATCAGGTGGGGAGTTTTGCTTATTATAGCCTGGACTCATTATTGGGACGCTTGTCATGACAAATTATAGTTATTACTGGTGCATCAATTTGTCGCTTTGGGAATGAGTGTTCAGAACTTTCCTGCAGTCCTTTTGTCTGCATCATTAAATCCAGCCAGTTAAATTCCCATTTGGCTTTGATTTAACATTTTCTTAACCTCTTGGGCATTTAGTGTAATATTGTAATAGTGCTTGTATTTTGATTCAAATGGGACTTCTGTGGCTTTATCAAAGGTTTCACTCTGGAGTGGAGTGAAAACGCTGAATTTCAATCAACTTGGTGTTGATATGAATCAAAAAGTGAATATCTATGACATGTATGCGTTTTCACACCTTTTCAGCCCTTTGCGCCCTTATATATATTTACACTGAGTATACAAAACATTAAGAAAACCTAAAAATACACAGTGAAACAACAAGTCATATTTCTGAAATATAGTGTCCTTCTTTTGTCTTACTGTATGAAAGTGAGGTGTACATATACTGAGTGTACAAAACATTATTAACATCTGCTCTTTCCATGACATAGACTGACGAGGTGAATCCAGATGAACTCTGTGATCGCTTGTTTATGTCACTTGTTAAATCCACTTCAATCAGTGTAGATGAAGGGGAGGAGACAGGTTAAAGAAGGATTTTTAAGCCTTGAGACAATTGAGACATGGATTGTGTATGTGTGCCATTCAGACGGTGAACGGTCAAGACAAAAAATGTAAGTGCCTTTGAAACGGGGTATGGTAGTAGGTACCAGGCGCACCAGTTTGTATCAAGAACTGCAATGCTGATGGGGTTTTCACACTCAACAGTTTCCTGTGTGTATCAAGAAGGGTCCACCACCCAAAGCACATCCAGCCAGCTTGACACACCTGTGGGAAGCATTGGAGTCAACATGGGCCAGCATCCCTGTGGAACGCTTTCCACACCTTGTAGAGTCCATGCCCCGATGAATCAAGGCTGTTCTGAGAGAAAAAGGGGGTTGCAACTCAATATTAGGAAGGTGTTCCTAATGTTTGGTATACTCAGTGTATATCCACACATTTAATAAAAGCCAGATTAATTAAAATTAAGACATTTGGTGTAGCATATCTGTGACTAATAATATAAGGTATTAATAATTAGTAGCCCTTTCCTGCAGTCAAATGACCTAGTGGCTACATGGGTTGAATGTTTCTTAATATATTTCATAATTTAATCATTAATAAACTTTTTTTTTTTAACTGCGAAAATCCGGTGTTTCTATGTCAAACAGTTTTGATCTTTTTCAGTCTTCTGTGATGTATATAAAGTGTAATATTGGGATGCAAAATCAAAATTGAATACATTTCAACTCTACATCTGACAGGTGTCTTCTTTTTTTAAGCCCATAATCATGTGTGTGAGGTGTTTAATTTAGTTTCAAAGTAGATTTGTTTAAGACTACCAAGAAACACTCTGTGTGACCCTGATTTAGCCCACTGCAGTAAAGGTGATTAATAATCCCTGCCAGCTATGCATGTGTAGCCTGGTCCCAGATCTGCTCGTGCTAACTCCATTGCTGTCATTCTTAAGCCAAACGTGTTTGGCATGGCAATTCTTTAAAGAGTTGGCGAGGGAGAGCAGTAACAGACTGGCAACCAGGCTACTGCTTGTGTGTAATGGACTCTGTCTTTTCAGGATGGCCATTTGGCCAGATCACATGCACCATGAGCAACCTGGTCCAGGGGATGTCAGTGTCAGCATCAGTCTTCACTCTGGTGGCCATAGCTGTTGACAGGTAATACACCACCAGTGGGCTAGTGTGATGGACCACACTAGCCTGGTCCCACATCTATTTGTAATCTTGTCAACAATTGCTGTAATTGTCAAGCCATACATTTGTAAAGAGTCCTCTTTCATCATATTCAGCGTTTTGTTATTGGGCAGCCTTAGTGATGGTAAAGAATGGCATCAACATAATGGTGACCAAAATAATGGTCTATTACCATCTCAGTGATGGTAAAGAATGGCAAAGGACTGGAAAATAATAGGGAGTCAAGTAATGGTTGACAGAGAAATATATAACTGCTTAAATAATTCAGGGACTATATTGCATTTTGTGATAGTAATCAATTAATAATATTCACAATACCCTTGGTGCCATCGGAAGGGTGATGTCTCTCTCTCTCTTTCTCTCTCTCTTTCTCTCTCTCTCTCTCTCTCTCTCTCTCTATCTCTCTCTCTCTCTACCTAACCCCCCCCCCCCCCCCCTTCTCAGGTTCACAGGTATTGTGTACCCCTTTAGACATCGGACGAGGCCTGTGACTGCTCTTCTCACCATCCTTTTCATATGGGTGCTGGCATTTGCTGTCATCTGCCCCTCGGCCGCCAACCTGACCGTTATACACCTGGAGGACACCTACATGGTCCAGGACAACCAGACCTACCCTGTCTTCGTCTGCTTCGAGAACTGGCCTCGACCCGAGATGCGTCGGGTCTACACCATGGTCATCTTCGTTCACGTGTACCTGGCCCCCCTGGGCATCATCAGCATCATGTATGGCTGCATCGCTGCCAAGCTCTCTATCAACCTAAGGCAGGTGAGGCTGGGAAAAGTGCGGAGGGTCCACTCCCAACGCAGGGCTAAAGTGATCAAGATGCTGATCATGGTGGCTGTGCTCTTCATGGTGTCATGGCTACCTCTGTGGACGCTAATGCTGCTGACTGACTACAGGGATCTGGACACACAGCAGATTAACTTCCTCAGCAGCTACCTGTTCCCAGTGGCCCACTGGCTGGCCTTCTTTAACAGCGGGATTAACCCCATCATCTATGGCTTTTTCAATGAGAACTTCCGCAGGGGATTCCAGGCTGCAGTGGCCTGCAGGTCCTGTTCACAACCAACAATAACAACAACAGTGGTGGTTAATACACGCTTTAACTTCCCGCCCCCTAACAGAGTATTCAATGATAACCCTGAGTCCTCTGGTGGGAAGAAAGGCCACAGCTCCAGGGGCACTCCTAAGATTATCCCACATGGAACCAATGAAATCCTCCTGGATGACAGGAATGTTGCTTCCAACAGGGTGATTGGTGCCTGGGTGGAGTGACTGTAATTAGGGTTATGACGATTATGGAATTTTGGGCAACGATTTATTGTCATGCAAATTGTCATTTTTTTTGTTCATAATTGACAACAATTATGGGGGGGGGTTCTACTAAGCTAATGTATGTAATTGTTTTAAGATGGTCATACCATGGATCATTTAGCTATTTGATTCTGAATTGTAGGACCCCTGTAGGTATAGAAAACATATTTACAAATTATTTGATGAAACATTGAATTTGGCCTTACTGCTATTAGCCCATAGAAACACATTGAATACCACATTCATACATGGCAAAACATATTCCAAAAATAAATACAAATGAAGTATGGTTTGAGGTGTCTGAAATACATCTGATAGGAACAAAAAGCATCAGGAACAAAAAATTAGGAACAAAAAAATAATAACAAATTTGACATGTGCCGTTCTGCTCGTAAAATGATTACCAACATGACCCACTTCATGTAAAAAAAAAAAGTTTTGCCCATAATTGTTGGTTACACGATTAAATGATAATTTAGCCAGCACTAAATCTAATACAATACATTTGTATTCATCACAACATCTTTACCATAACCTTAACCTCATCCCTAACCTTAAGCCGAACGCTAACCCTCATTCAAGTCCAAATAGCTAATTTACTTATTCATAAAACTGTGCAGCATGCTATGGCCACCTAGTGAAAATCAGGGAAAGAAGGAACTTTTAATTTGCCAGTGTACAGATAATGCCTGCTAGAGGGCGCCAAATCTATTAGTTTTGCCCTGGTTACACAGAGGAATTTGTATGCTGATGAGATGTCCATGCTGGATATCAGATTCATTCCCAGCATGTCCTGATTACCCTGGAGATGCACCCTGGACAAGTGCACACCATCAGATTCCATCAGACTCAGTTTGCATTTATATCATGATCTCTCCCTTGGCTAGAGGTTTCCCTTTTGGAGTAATACCTCCTGTTGATTGACTTTAAAATACGATACAAACTACAAACTAAACCTTATACCACCAATATAAATAGGATCACACAAACACATGCACGCATGGGGGAATTAGTGGAGAACAATTGAAGGGTTACTCCGTAGCAATGCAAATTTCACGGTACAGCTATATGGACACTCAATCATTATGGTATTTTTTATTGGTAAATTTACAAACATATATAATGATAAATAAACTTGAAACTTGTATCTCATTATGGTGTATGGTGAAATAAGTATAGCCAGTTATAATTGTAATGGCTTAGCTGATAACAACAAAAGAAGAACAATATTTACATGGCTCAAAGAGAAGGAATATAATATCTATAGTCTACAGGACACTCATTCAACAATTCGAGATGAAGATGTGTGGAAAAAGGAATGGGGGGGGGGGGGGGGGGGCGGGGGGGATATACTTCTCCCATGGGCAAAGAAATTCAAAAGGGGTGATGATATTAATTAATAGTAATTTCAATCCGAATGTGCAAATTGTCCAAATAGATACGCAAGGTAGATGGATTATTTTAAATATGTTATTGGACCATAAACAGATATGGCTATTTAACCTTTACTGACCAAATAATGATGATCCACAATTCTTTGACAATATAATAAATTATCAACCCTGCAAGCAATTCAAGACAATATTATTATGGTGGGGGATTATAATACTGTTTTAAATAGCTCAATGGACCGTAAAGGAAATCACACCACAAACAATCACCCACATGCTCTTAAGGAAATTGTGAATGTCATGGATACATTAGAACTAGTAGATATATGGAGGCTTAAATATACTGATCTAGTGAGATATACATGGCGGAGACTGAATCAAACTAGTCGTCTTGACTTCTTTCTTATCTCATTCTCGTTGGCACCAAAAGTTTAAAAAGTGTTGATAGGGGACAGAATGCGGTTGGACCATCATATAATTGGCATATACATTACTCTTACTGAATTTCCACGTGGGCGAGGATATTGGAAATTTTATCAAAGCCTATTGGATGATAATTTATTTATAATTAGAACAAAGGAATTTATAACTGACTTTTTCCGACATAACATAGGTACAGCAAATCCCCTTATTGTATGGGACACCTTTAAATGTGCCTTTAGAGGCCATGCAATTCAGTACTCATCTCGAAAAAAAAGCAATTTAGGTCAAAAGAGTTTATACTAACAAAGGAAATAGAAAGTCTAACAGAACAGATAGATGGCAATAAAAACTGTAACATAGAGGCACAGAATAAATTTGAGGAAAAACAAAAAGAAATGGAGAAACTTATTCAAGAAAGATCAAGTGTAATATATTATAAAATAAAGTAAACTGGATGGAATATGGGGAAAATGCACAAAATTATTTTTTAATCTTCAACATAGGAATGCTACCAAAAATAACTTAATGAAACTGGTTACAATTGACGGAGTCACCCATGATTCACAAAGTACTTTAAGCATATGTTTTCTTTTCAGTCGCCTCCATCTCCTCTAACTGAAGCTAATTGTAGTGATTTATTTATTTATTGATAATGTCAAATTAACAGCCATACAGAAAGACTCATGTGAAGGTGAAATTACAGAGGAGGAACTTCTGGATGCAATTAAAGACTTTAAGTCTGGGAAAACTCCAGGGTTGGATGGCATACCAGTCGAGGTATACCAAACCTTTTTTGATATACTAAGAGGACCGTTGTTAGCATGTTTTAACCACTCCTATGTAAATGGTATATTATCTGACACTCAAAAAGAAGGTCTGATCTCATTATTACTGAAACAGGATACAAGTGGAAAATATAAAGATCCAGTCCATTAAAAAAATTGGAGGCCCCTTACACTTCAGAGTTGTGATGCAAAAATTCTAGCAAAATGTATAGCGCATGGAATTAAAAAGGTATTGTCGGATATTATTCATTCTAATCAGACAGGTTTTTTACATGGAAGATACATTGGAGATAATATAAGGCAAGTATTGGAAACAATAGAACACTATGGAAAATATGGGAAACCAGGCCTGCTATTCATAGCAGACTTCGAAAAGGCATTTGATAAAGTACGACTGGGGTTTATATATAAATGCCTGGAGCATTTCAATTTTGGAGAATCTCTTATAAAATGGGTCAAAATCATGTATAGTAACCCTAGGTGTAAAATAGTAAATAATGGCTATTTCTCAGAAAGTTTTAAACTGTCAAGAGGAGTGAAACAAGGTTGTCCACTATCGGCATATCTATTTATTGTGGCCATCGAGATGTTAGCTATTAAAATCAGATCCAATAATAATATCAGAGGATTAGAAATCCAGGGCTTAAAAACAAAGGTGTCATTGTACGCTGATGATTCATGTTTTCTTTTAAATCCACAACTAGAATCCCACCACAGCCTCATAGAGGATCTAGATACATTTTCTAACCTCTCTGGATTACAACCAAATTATGACAAATGTACTATATTACGTATTGGATCACAAAAAAATACAATTTTTACATTACCATGTAGTTTACCAATAAAATGGTCTGATGGTGATGTGGATATACTCGGAATACATATCCCAAAGGAAATAAATGATTTCACTTCAATACATTTTAATAGAAAGTTAGCAAAAATAGATAAGATCTTACTACCATGGAAAGGAAAATACCTGTCAATTTGTGGAAAAATCACCCTGATTAACTCTTTAGTATTATCCCAGTTTACCTATTTGCTTATGGTCTTGCCTACGCCTAGCAAACAGTTTTTAAAATTATATGAGAAAAAAATATTCAATTTTATTTGGAATGGCAAGCCAGACAAAATTAAAAGGGCCTATTTATATAATGAATATGAATTCGGAGGACAGAAATTATTAAATATTAAAGCATTAGACCTATCACTAAAAGCTTCAGTCATACAAAAGTTATACTTAAATCCGAACTGGTTCTCAAGCAAATTAGTAAGATTGTCTCACCCAATGTTCAAGAAAGGCCTTTTTCCCTTTATTCAGATTACAACAACTCATTTTCAGTTATTTGAAAAGGAAACAATCTCCCAAATATCACTATTTCTAAAACAAGCCATAGAAAGTTGGTTGCAAGTTCAATTTAATCCTCCAGAAACGACAGAACAAATAATGCAACAAATATTGTGGTTAAATTCAAATATACTAATTGACAAAAAAACTTTATTTTTTGACAGAATGTTTAAAAAAGGTATAATCTTCGTAAATGATATCATCGGTAGGACTGGTGGAGTTATGTTGCACATGCAGCTAACAAAAACATATGGAAATGTCTGCTCTATCCAAAATTACAACCAAATAATTGCAGCCTTACCGCAAAAGTGGAAGAGGAAAGTGGAAGGGTGAGAAAGTAAGGAACTTGTCTGTCGGCCTTGCATTAAAGAACATAATTGGTTAAGGAAAACTGTGATAAATAAAAAAGTATATCAGTTTCACTTAAGGACCAAAGGATTGACAGCCGTCCCATATAGATTGCAAAATAGTTGGGAAGAGATTTTTGACGTACCGATCCCATGGCATAGTGTTTATGAACTGACACGCAAAACGACACCGGATTCAAAAATTAGAATCTTTCAATTTAAATTATTATATAAAATTCTTGCTACCAATATAATGTTATTTATATGGGGGATACAATCTTCCCAGCTCTGCAGATTTTGCTGTGAAGAGACAGAATCATTAGATCATTTGTTTTGGTTCTGTCCATTTGTAGCTTGTTTTTGGACACAGGTCCAGGAATGGCTAAAGGATTGCAATATTTACCTGGAGCTAACCTTGCAGATAGCATTACTGGGTGATCTGAAAAGTCATAGTCAATCGATCAATAATATAATAATACTTTAAGCAAAAATGTTTATTTTAAATTCACAATCTGTAGAAGCAATGAGAATAGAAAGGTTCAGAAATTTTGTAAAACATCACAGTACGGTTGAAATATATATGGCAAATAGAAATCCTATATGGATGGTGTTAAGAGATAGATGGGAGGTATTGAATGGAGTTGAAGGATGGGACTAATAACAAATAACAACAAATAATAACAAGATAACTAATAATGTAAGTATACTGTGTCCATAATAAGTATATAGGTTTTATGTTGGGAGCTTTTGGGAAAGAGCACAGTTAGAAAGATATGGCATATAGAAGCAAACCGGATGGACATCATGAAAATGATTGGAGAGGTTGAGAGTAGAAGAAGTTCAGGAGCAAAAACAAAAAAAACTAATAAAATAGAATTATTGTAAAATTGACTGTGTCCATAAGGTGTAGATAGTATGTATAGGCTGGAAGTAGCGGCCTGGGCATTGTTGTTCACTAATTTACCCCAAGTAGGGAAAGGATGGCGGGGTTGAAAAGTAATAAAGGGGAGTATATATATAAAAAACATGGGGGATTGGAAGTGATGCAGACAATTACATTGATAGAAGTTACAATCTATCTGCAATATTAAGCTGATCTACCCCCCCAAAAAATAAAAAATAAACACATGCACGCACTCATTCTCTCTCTCTCTCACACACACACACACACACACACACACACACACACACACACACACACACACACACACACACACACACACACACACACACACACACACACAGATGAGAGTATTTCTGGTTGACAGGAAGACACATGCTGAGACGTCAGTCATTGAATGGTTCCCATTTGGGTGCAGTTAGTGCTTTATCTGAGTTGATAACCCCTTCTCTGTCCTCAGGGCCGGTTATTTTGGGGAATTAAAATCTTGACTGGCTATCCCCAGCCTTTGATCATTTAAAGAGCTTCTGTATTGATTTTAACTCCAGAGTGGCTCCGGACCCAACTTTTCTGAACCCTTCTTCCCAACAGCTAAAGGTCCTGAAGCTTCTGCGCACGTGCAGAATTCTCTACTTTACACACAGTCTCCGCTCTACTCATTTGGCTGCCCAGACAACAGGCTACTCTGGCGAATGGTGCTCGTTTAATAAAGTAAAATCAAAGCTGAATTTAATTCAAGACAGTTGATTTCCAAACCTACTCGTCTTAATGTGAAAACTCTGACAAAATCTTCTCTAATTGATGTAATTCTTACAAATAATCCACATAAAAACATGTCTAGTGGAGTCTTTACCTATGATCTTAATGATCATCGCTCCATAGTGTGTTTTAGAGATACTCAACTACAAAAATCGTATCCTCGTCTGATACACGACTTGTACTAGTGTGATTTATCCTGTGTTTCCTTTATGCCTGACCCTGAGTTAGCTCTGGAACATTTCTTTATTTTTATTCCCCTGGCAGATAAACTTTCTCTTTTTAAAGAACTCATAGTCAAGAAGAGATAAAATCCTTGATACACACCAAAGATATCTGAATTTATTTAGCTTAGAAACCAGGCCTGGTCCAAAGGAAGGCAAACTGACTCTGTAGGTGATTGGCAATCTTTCAGGCAACTGTACTATTTTGTTTAAAAAAAGCTAAATCAAACATCCTTTTAATAGGGATATTTAGACATTGTGGCAATTAAGCCCCTTTTTGTACTTACCCAGAGTCAAATGAACTTGAAGTCTACTGGAGCAGCTAGCATCTAACTCTGGGTAAGTAGAAAAAAGGTCTTAGCTGCCAAATTAACCCCCTAGAGTCGATGTCCCCGCGGAAATCAAATTAGCAGGAATCTTATTACCATAATAAAAACAATCCCCATCAAAATCAGTCTGTTTAAGGTAGAGATCTCCATCAAATGGAAGGTGGCCGAGCTACAGCACTGTTTGTCAGACCATGGGTCTGAACAGTTTGTGCTACACACTAACATGACCCCTCTTTGGAAAGGTGAGACTCTCACGAACACTTACATGTATCTCACAAACACATACATATTTTGCTCTAGGATGCCCAAAAGCCTCACAAGACTTGTATGAAGGTAGCCCAGTACAAGTTAAAGAAATTAATAAAAGTACATATGAAAATACAGTGGGGAAAAAAAGTATTTAGTCAGCCACCAATTGTGCAAGTTCTCCCACTTAAAGATGAGAGAGGCCTGTAATTTTCATCATAGGTACACGTCAACTATGACAGACAAAATGAGAAAAGAAATTCCAGAAAATCACATTGTAGGATTTTTAATGAATTTATTTGCAAATTATGGTGGAAAATAAGTATTTGGTCAATAACAAAAGTTTCTCAATACTTTGTTATATACCCTTTGTTGGCAATGACACAGGTCAAACGTTTTCTGTAAGTCTTCACAAGGTTTTCACACACTGTTACTGGTATTTTGGCCCATTCCTCCATGCAGATCTCCTCTAGAGCAGTGATGTTTTGGGGCTGTCGCTGGGCAACACGGACTTTCAACTCCCTCCAAAGATTTTCTATGGGGTTGAGATCTGGAGACTGGCTAGGCCACTCCAGGACCTTGAAATGCTTCTTACGAAGCCACTCCTTCGTTGCCCGGGCAATGTGTTTGGGATCATTGTCATGCTGAAAGACCCAGTCATGTTTAATCTTCAATGCCCTTGCTGATGGAAGGAGGTTTTCACTCAAAATCTCACGATACATGGCCCCATTCATTCTTTCCTTTACACGGATCAGTCGTCCTGGTCCCTTTGCATAAAAACAGCCCCAAAGCATGATGTTTCCACCCCCATGCTTCACAGTAGGTATGGTGTTCTTTGGATGCAACTCAGCATTCTTTGTCCTCCAAACACGACGAGTTGAGTTTTTACCAAAAAATTATATTTTGGTTTCATCTGACCATATGACATTCTCCCAATCCTCTTCTGGATCATCCAAATGCACTCTAGCAAACTTCAGACGGGCCTGGACATGTACTGGCTTAAGCAGGGGGACACGTCTGGCACTGCAGGATTTGAGTCCCTGGCTGCGTAGTGTGTTACTGATGGTAGGTTTTGTTACTTTGGTCCCAGCTCTCTGCAGGTCATTCACTAGGTCCCCCCGTGTGGTTCTGGGATTTTTGCTCACCGTTCTTGTGATCATTTTGACCCCACGGGGTGAGATCTTGCGTGGAGCCCCAGATCGAGGGAGATTATCAGTGGTCTTGTATGTCTTCCATTTCCTAATAATTGCTCCCACAGTTGATTTCTTCAAACCAAGCTGCTTACCTATTGCAGATTCAGACTTCCCAGCCTGGTGCAGGTCTACAATTTTGTTTCTGGTGTCCTTTGACAGCTTTTTGGTCTTGGCCATAGTGGACTTTGGAGTGTGACTGTTTGAGGTTGTGGACAGGTGTCTTTTATACTGATAACAAGTTCAAACAGGTGCCATTAATACAGGTAACGAGTGGAGGACAGAGGAGCCTCTTAAAGAAGAAGTTACAGGTCTGTGAGAGCCAGAAATCTTGCTTGTTTGTAGGTGACCAAACACTTTAAGAGGCTCCTCTGTCCTCCACTCGTTACCTGTATCAATGGCACCTGTTTGAACTTGTTATCAGTATAAAAGACACCTGTCCACAACCTCAAACAGTCACACTCCAAACTCCACTATGGCCAAGACCAAAGAGCTGTCAAAGGACACCAGAAACAAAATTATAGACCTGCACCAGGCTGGGAAGACTGAATCTGCAATAGGTAAGCAGCTTGGTTTGAAGAAATCAACTGTGGGAGCAATTATTAGGAAATGGAAGACATACAGACCACTGATAATCTCCCTCGATCTGGGGCTCCACGCAAGATCTCACCCCGTGGGGTCAAAATGATCACAAGAACGGTGAGCAAAAATCCCAGAACCACACGGGGGGACCTAGTGAATGACCTGCAGAGAGCTGGGACCAAAGTAACAAAGCCTACCATCAGTAACACACTACGCCGCCAGGGACTCAAATCCTGCAGTGCCAGACATGTCCCCCTGCTTAAGCCAGTACATGTCCAGGCCTGTCTGAAGTTTGCTAGAGTGCATTTGGATGATCCAGAAGAGGATTGGGAGAATGTCATATGGTCAGATGAAACCAAAATAGAACTTTTTGGTAAAAACTCAACTCGTCGTGTTTGGAGGACAAAGAATGCTGAGTTGCATCCAAAGAACACCATACCTACTGTGAAGCATGGGGGTGGAAACATCATGCTTTGGGGCTGTTTTTCTGCGAAGGGACAAGGACGACTGATCCGTGTAAAGGAAAGAATGAATGGGGCCATGTATCGTGAGATTTTGAGTGAAAACCTCCTTCCATCAGCAAGGGCATTGAAGATGAAACGTGGCTGGGTCTTTCAGCATGACAATGATCCCAAACACACCGCCCGGGCAACGAAGGAGTGGCTTCGTAAGAAGCATTTCAAGGTCCTGGAGTGGCCTAGCCAGTCTCCAGATCTCAACCCCATAGAAAATATTTGGAGGTAGTTGAAAGTCCGTGTTGCCCAGCGACAGCCCCAAAACATCACTGCTCTAGAGGAGATCTGCATGGAGGAATGGGCCAAAATACCAGCAACAGTGTGTGAAAACCTTGTGAAGACTTACAGAAAACGTTTGACCTGTGTCATTGCCAACAAAGGGTATATAACAAAGTATTGAGAAACTTTTGTTATTGACCAAATACTTATTTTCCACCATAATTTGCAAATAAATTCATAAAAAATCCTACAATGTGATTTTCTGGATTTATTTTTCTCAATTTGTCTGTCATAGTTGACGTGTACCTATGATGAAAATTACAGGCCTCTCTCATCTTTTTAAGTGGGAGAACTTGCACAATTGGTGGCTGACTAAATACTTTTTCCCCCCACTGTAAACAACCACATATCACAGTCATAGCAAGAAATACTTGTCTGTAACCGTTACTGCGAATGTTATTGTAGTTGAAGTGTTCTGTTGGTTTTTTCTTTTGGCCAGAAAATTTTAACATGATCACAACTAGTTCTAAAGCTTTTAAAAAAGCTAACATAAGTGCATGTGACAGATAAATATTCCATACTGTAATCTTCAGGTTGCTCCATTTTCCTATTTGAATTGTAATAGAAAATGTTAAATGTGATATAATGCTTTCTTCATTGACATGTAGATATAAACAAATGTATGTGCGGTTGAGATTTGGACATAGAAACAATGACCCCAAAAATAGGTATTTTCAATGTCTGTAACAAAAAAAAAAAAACATCCAGAAAATACCTATTTTCAAACTTCATTCAGAACCCAACATTTGCCTAATTTTGACATCTAAAAGACGTCTTTTCAACGTCATTTTGCTCAATGGGTTTGTGCCACAACAGTGTGCTAAATTTGTAAGCTTTTCTATTGGATGTTGGCCCTGCGCAAGGGTAAATTAGCAAATCACTGCTCTAGAATAAAGACATTATGGAGTGGGAGCATCGTGTTTATAAACCCGCCTTCCACAAAGATTGCTTTCTCCAAATCCTCGCTGTCTCTACCCGCTTTTTGCTTTATTTTTATGTATTTGTATTTCCCCAAACTCTGCTTTTATAAACTTAAAAAATTGACTTTTATGCCGCGCTATTTGTTACTGCTATCAGTTCTGCACGTTTTAATGCCGGTTTATTTGGATTTGGTGGAAACAAGCAACTTCATAGACCCAAGTGCCCCAGAAGTAATCGACTACAAGCATCCCTTTCAAGCTGGTAATGTTCATATTTTTCATATTATATGGGTTCATTAATTGTTTTCACAAGCGCGCCGCTCGAAGATGATGTGTACATGAAACATAGTTACTGATAGTGGTGACGCGTCATTCAGGGCAGGCACCTGTTTTGAGCCCCACCTGTTTAGCTAAAACAGGCTATATGTGTCACATATCAGTTTGCAAACAATGTAAAATAAAAAATACATAATTTAGTTAATAAAGCCGCATACAAACATGGTCTCTTTTTTGCTTTCTTGAGTAAGGCAGCTCCAAAATGCAGACGTTTCAGCCTAGCTCAGTGTTTTCTGTGGTGATGGGGCAGCCAGCGGAAATACGGAGCGTAGGGGTTGGTAATGTTCTCTAGTTGCGCCGTGATTGGCTGTGTTCTGTCACTCATGGGGACACTACGTCACCACAAACTTGAGCTAGAAAATTCAAGCCCCTTGGGTGCTGCCATAGACTTACATTGGAAGTGCCAATCCAAGAAGGCTCAAGGTCATTGGCCACAGATAAAATGACGTCAAATCACGTAGCTTTGATTGGACTGATCATGTCAACATCATACTTTCAAAATCTTAGCTAGCAAGCTAGACAAGTAGTCATCATCATGCATCAAGTCGGCAATCTGCTGGCAAATCCTTTTCAATCCTTGTCATATGAAGAGAAATCATAGATAAAATGTATCAGTGCTCATCGGCCAATGGACATAAACATTACACTACAAGTTGGAAATCGCAAATTCAACAATGAGTGCTAAGGCGCCACTGCAGCCCCGGGTTCAATCCCAGGCTGTGTCACAGCCGGCTGTGACCAGGAGACCCATGAGGCTGCGCACAATTGACCCAGCGTTGGCCGGGTTAGGGGAGGGTTTGGCCAGCTGGGATGTCCTCATCGTGCTCTAGCGACTCCTTGTTTGCGGGCGCCAGCAAGCTGACTTCGGTCGTCAGTTTGACCGAAGTGACACATTGGTGCGGCTGGCTTCCGGGTCAAGCAAGCAGTGTGTCAAGAAGCAATGTGGCTTGGCTCTCGACCATCGGCGCGTCCGTAGGGGAGTTGCAGCGATGAGACAAGATCGTAACTACCAATTGGATATCACAAAAAAGGAGGTAACGCCATGGGCCAGAAAAGTTTGACTACATTGGCCGTGCTGTCAATCCAGCATGAGTTCTGCCGTGTTCAAAACAACTGGAAACTTGGAACTGGGAAATCTCAGACTTCAGTGAGTTCAAGACAATTGGGAACTCGGATAAAACTAGCTCGGACTGGGAAAATACGGAAAATAATTTTGAATTGTCATCCAACTCGGAATTCCAAGTCGGGATTTCGGGCCTCTTTCTAGAGCCCACAAGAAGGACCGTCGCGCCACCTTCCTGTTCAAGTGAGCACAGCACAAGAAGGTGAGTCCAAAAATGTATTGTATGCTGCTGCATAAATTATGTAATATGCCAGGGAGATATGTATACAGTAGCCAAGAAAGTAATAGTAAGTGTATGTTGTGTAGTAAGCGGTTGGTAGACCATGTGCCTCACCCTAATAATTTGGTCCCTTTCCTCCCTCATAACTTAGCCTACTGTTCTGACTTGATGGTGCACATGTAGCCTATAGCCTGTTTTAGAGAAATGTAATCATTGAATATTGTAAGAGCTTTCATTGTCTGCTTATATGCCCCCTTTATTTATCCTACGGTTCTGACTTGGTATACAGGGAGAATACTGTAAGAATGGCCCATGTTCTGATTTACATTTCAAAAGTGCTGAACAAATAGTTATATTGACTACGTCTGTCCTAGCTCGCTCATTAATGTCTTAATCGAAATTACGGATTGCCTCTTATCCGCTCGTCGTTCCCAACCAAACACAATTCAATATTACTTTTGTAATTCAGCAAATAGCCTAAAGTTAAGGCTATCTTACAAACTAATGTAAAATGTTTTCTTTAGTAATCATATAAAGCGTGCATTTTCAAGATAGCATGCATAGGTCATCGCAGGTCTGTGGAGATCTTCACAATTGCTGTGATAATCTTTGCAGAATCTCGAACGGCATTGATCACTCGCACCATGTACTTTTAATGTAATCTCAACTACAATCCAGGTAATTTGGTTCTGCTAATAGATAAGGCACAGTGATAAAACATTAAGCTGTTGTATAAATAAACAAAATATCTGACATTGTATTCCCCTTTGAACTTTGCTGTAGTTTTAAATGGTTGAAAGCACAGTGATACACATTTGGGTGACAACTAAACCAAAAATCAGACATTGTTTTTCCATTGTAAATTGGTTGTGCTTTTAGATGGTTGAAAGCATAGTGATAACACATTGGAAATTCAAATAACTTTTGCTGTCTTTTTAAGTGTGTGAATATAGGTTGTAATCTCATTGAGCAACGTCTCAACCACATATTACCCAATTAAATTAAATGACGTGGCGTGCCCAGTGGGTGAGCACAATAGTGGTCCTAAAACCTATGAATCAATTAATACATGTTTTCTGTTATGTAAAGACTTAACGCATTGTACCTATTGTACCTAAGCTACTGTATGAAAGAGTTTTAAAGAATGGCCAGGGAACATGTCAAGTGAGGGCATGGTGATAGATTCAAAACAGTGGTCAAACCCTTAATTGAATCCATCAATTCAAATGCACAGGACTCTACGGTATGTAACAAGGTGCTTCATTTTGCAAAAGGGTCTACTCAGCCAGACGACTGTTATCCACATTGTTATATGTACAGTGCCTTCAGAACATATTCATACCTCTTGACTTATTCCACAGTTTGTTGTGTTACAGCCTTAATTCTAAATTGATTAAATTATACTTTTTTTCTCAACCATCTACACACAATACCCCATAATGACAAAATGAAAACATGTTTTTAGAAATGTTATCAAATTTATTGAAAATGAAATGAAGAAATGTCTCATTTACATAAGAATTCACACCCCTGAGACAATACTTTGTAGAAGCAACTTTGGCAGCAATTACAGCTGTGTGACTTTCTGGGTAAGTCTCTAAGAGCATTCCACACCTGGATTGTGCAACATTTGCCCATTTAAAATTCTTCAAGCTCTGTCACATTAGTTGTTGATCATTGCTAGACAACCATTTTCAGGTCTTGCCATAGTTTTTCATTTAGATTTAAGTCAAAACTGTAACTCGGCCACTCAGGAACATTCACAACTCCAGTGTAGATTTGGCCTTGTGTTTTAGTTTATTGTTCTGCTAAAAGTTGAATTCATCTCCCAGCGTTTGGTGGAAAGCAGGCTAAACCAGGTTTTCCTCTAGGATTTTGCCTGTGCTTAGCTCCATTCCGTTTATTTTTTATCCTGAAAAACTCCCCAGTCCTTAACAATCACAAGCATACCCATAACATGATGCAGCCACCACTATGCTTGAAAAATGGAGAGTTGTACTCAGTAATGTGTTGTATTGGATTTGCCCCAAACATAACACTTTGTATTCTGGACAAAAAGTGAATTGCTTTGCAATGCAATGGTGAGGTTTCCTTCCTCTCCAGCAACTGAGTTAGGAAGGACGCCTGTATCTTTGTGGTGACTGGGTGTACTGATACACCATTCAACGTGTAATTAATAACTTCACCAATGCTCAATGGGATATTCAATGTCTGCTTGTTTTTATTTTTGCCCATCTACCAATAGGTACTGTTCTTTGCGAAGCATTGGAAAACCTCTCTGGTATTTGTGGTTGAATCTGTGTTTGAAATTCACTGCTCAACTGAGGGACCTTACAGATAATTGTATGTGTTTGGTACAGAGATTAAGTTCTCATTCAAAAATCATGTTAAACACTATTATTGCACACGGAGTCCATGCAGCTTATTCTGTGGCTTGTTAAATAACATTGTACTTTAGGCTTGCCATAACAAAGGGGTTGAATACTAATTCACTCAAGACATTTCAGCTTTTCATTTTAAATTAATTTGTAACATTTTCTAAAAACATAATTCCGCTTTCACATGATGGGTATTGTGTGTAGGCCAGTGACTAAAAATTCAGGCTGTACCACAACAAAATGTGGAAAAAGTCAAGGGATGTGAATACTTTCTGAAGGCACTGTATCTGTGTTACCACCTGGGTTTGAACCCGTTTATCTGAGGTTATTTTAATGAAAATTCCACGATAACGGAATTATGCAGAGATTTCAAAATGTTACCAAACAAAACTATGCAAAAGGACACATTTTTACAATTTCCACTGAACATTTTACAAAAACACATTTACTAGAAGAACTATGCAGATGCAATGTTTGGTAACAGAATTTAGGTAGAACCTAAAAAAAACTATTTTTTCAAAAACTGTTAAATATCTGCTCTGAATTCAGATTCAAAGATGTCTGCAGAAAGAATGTGGTGTCAGCTATGACATGACATCTTGACTTTGAAAAAATCGATTTTGGTTATTGAACTACAGTAAGTGATTACATACAGAATGCATAATTATGGATATGAATATCATTCTCTTCATGGTGATGTATCATGAATAGGTAAACAAAGATAGAAATATGCAATATCCCCCTTTGCATATTTGGATAATATTCTACAAACTGGCTATTATTCTAATGTGCTCCACCCCCAAACAAAACCACATTTGGTTGGTCCGTACCAGACCAAATCTGAACCAATCATAGACGTGTATGTTTCACAAGTTTGGACATCACAGTACACACAGTAGAGAACAGTAGAGGACAGTAGAGTACAGTACAGTACAGCACAGCAGAGTTCAGAACAGTAAAGTATTATGTTCAGTACAATACAATACGGTACAATACAGTACATCATACTGTGATCTACTCTAGTGTGCTCTGCTGTACTGTACTGAACTCTACTGTACTATACTGTGCTGTCCAAACTTGTGAAACATAGATGTCTCTGATTGGTTCAGATTTTGTCTGGCCAGGGTGGACTGACCAAATTCCAACTACTTTTCAACGTCCATGGAAGTCCGGTGTCGGTCGGTGCTCAGTGGGTGAGGATGCTTGTTACAGATAAATGGAAAGAGGGTAGGTTGTTAGACGTCAGTAAGAGCAGGGAGAGGTGATATTTACTGGAGAGAGAGAGAAGAGAGAGAGAGAGGCAGAAAGAGAGAGTGGGAGAGTGAGAGGTACGGGTTGTCCAGACTGTTTTCAAAGTCTTGCTTTGACCACCAGATGACAGAAAGAGAAAGACAACAGTTATGAGCTGAACATAGCAGCATGCCAGTGGAAGGGAGAACAGTAGCAGATGACCCAACTGTGGTTTGTGACTACTCTGATTTCCCATTGTAGCCAATTCAATTGCAGTAATTGCGTTACATATTCTTCAGTAATTCCGTTACCGATTTAATCACTTAATAACTCATAAACAAACTTGATATCAGTAAAAACACTATAACTAATTGGTAGGACTACCTTTACTTGTTACTTCTGTGAACTTTCATTATCCTCCCTCCTCATGAGGGAGAGAAAGATATTTTGATTTTTGGTAATGGAATTACAAGGCACAAGGCAATGTTTCTTAAACTTACAGAAGGCAAATAATTTTGCTGTGTTGATATTAGCAGGGGTCTTTACTTCAAAATTGTTGTGTTTTTATGTATTTCTAATACCTTTTAAGATTTATTCTGGTAGATGTTGTCGAAGTTTATTTTTCCATCTGTTTGATCATAAATCAAATCCTTCGCTTATTCCAAAATATTTGGATGGAAAATGGTTGAGAAAATGCATATACATGGAGTGTACAAAACATTAGGAACACCTGCTCTTTCCATGTTAAGTACTTAATAAAATGTACGCTTATCACGCTGCGCCTTGGTTTCACGAGTCATTAAACGATCGTGACAGAAGATCCCACCAAAAGAGGACCAAGCAGCGTGTCCAGGAACAGACAGCCTGGACCTGGGAGGAGATCCTGGACGGGAAGGGATCCTGGACTTGGGAGGAGATTCAGGCCGGAATGGATCGCCGTCCTTGGGAGTAGACTGTGGAGGCGCGCTATAGAGAGGAGCAGCGGCAACGCAGAGGGTACCGGCCAAGGAGGAAGCCCGAGAGACAGCCCCAATAAAACATTTTGGGGGGGCTAAAAGGGTGGTTGGCGGAGCCTAGGGTTAGAGCAGAGCCAACTCCCCGTACTCAGGCTAGGAAGCGTGTGACTGGGCAGGCTCCGTGTTATGCGGAGCCACGTACTGTGCCGCGAGTGTTCCGGCACAGTCCTGTACGTCCTGTGCTAGCACCACACACGTGTCGTGCAAAGATGGGCATTCAGCCAGGACGGGGTGTGCCGGCTCAACGCTCGTGGTCTCCAGTACGCCTCCTCGGTCCCGTATATCCTGCGCCAGTGCCACGTGCTGTAGCGCCAGTACGAGTGCACAGCCCCGTACGTCCTATGCTGATGCCTCACACGTATTGTGTGGAAGTAGGCATTCAGCCAGGACGGGTTGTGTCAGCTCTTCGCTCCAGACCTCCAGTCCGCCTCCACAGTCCGGCCCGTTCCGGCTCCCCGCACCAAGCCAGTGGTGCGCGTCGTCAGCCCGGTCCGGCCCGTTCCTGCTCCCCGCACCAAGCCAGTGGTGCGCGTCGTCAGCCCGGTCTGTTCCTGCCCCTCGCACCAAGCCAGTGGTGCGCGTCGCCAGCCCGGTCCGGCCTGTTCCTGCCCCTCGCACCAAGCCAGTGGTGTGCGTCGCCAGCCCGGTCCGGCCTGTTCCTGCTCCCCACACCAAGCCAGTGGTGCGCGTCGTCAGCCCGGTCCAGCCCGTTCCTGCTCCCCGCACCAAGCCAGTGGTGTGCATCGTCAGCCCGGTCCGGCCCATTCCTGCTCCCCGCACCAAGCCAGTGGTGCGCGTCGTCAGCCCGGTGCGGCCCGTTCCTGCTCCCCGCACCAAGCTAGTGGTGCGCGTCGTCAGCCCGGTCCGGCCCGTTCCTGCTCCCCGCACCAAGCCAGTGGTGCGCGTCGTCAGCCCGGTCCGGCCCGTTCCGGCCCGTTCCTGCTCCCCGCACCAAGCCAGTGGTCCGTGTGTCCAGTCCGGCACGGCCCGTGCCTGTTCCACCGGTGCCTGGTCCAGCACCGGTCAGCTGCTCCACTCCGGAGCCAGAGCAATCCGCTCCACCAGGGTCCGGTCCAACTCCAGTCAGCGGATCCACTCCGGAGCCAGAGCAATCCGCTCCACCGGTGCCCAGTCCAGCTCCGGCCAGCGGCTCCAGTCCGGAGCCTGTACAGATCGATCCACCGTCGTCGGGTCCAGCTCCAGTCAGCGGTGCCAGACCAGACCAGGGGCGCAACGGGGAGGTGGAGAGAAAGTGGTGGTCACGCCCGGAGCCGGATCCGCCTCCGAGGCGGAATGCCCACCCGGCCCCTATCCTGTTGTGTTTGTGTGGCGCGAGTACTGTCACGCCCTGGCTCTGGGGACTCTTAAATGTTGAGCCAGGGTGTGGAGTTTCTATGTTGTATTTTCTATGTTGTGTTTTCTAGATCGTGTGGATCTATGTTGGCCAGGGTGGTTCCCAATCAGAGGCAGCTGTAACTCGTTGTCTCTGATTGGGGACCATACTTAGGCAGCCTGTTTGGCACTAGTCGGTGTGGGATCTTGTTCCGTAAAGGTTTGTTTTGTGTAACCTAGGACTTCACGTATCGTTTGTTTGTTGTTTTGTCGGGTGTTAAGTACTTGGTTCTTGGTTCCACGAGTCATTAAACAATCGTGACATACTTCATAAACAATGGAGATGCAGTTCTAAGTATAGCCCTATTCACCAGGTACAGACAGAGAGCATCCTCTTGGGTGAATTAATGAAAGGGTGCGGCCAGTATGAAAAGTGTATGCACTCACTAACTGTAAGTCTCTCTGGATAAGAGTGTCTGCTAAATGACTTAAATGTAAATGTAAATGTAGTTGAAATGGAGGAGACAGAAGTATTTTTAAACCTTGGGACAATTGAGACATGGATTGTGTATGTATGCCATTTAGAGGGTGAATTGGCAAGATAAAAGATTTAAGTGCCTTTTAACGGGGTATGGTAGTAGATGCCAGGCGCACTGGTTTGAGTGTGTCAAGAACTGCAACGCTGCTGGGTTTTTCACGCTCAACAGATTCCCGTGTGTATTAAGAATGGTCCACCAACCAAAGGACATCCAGCCAACTTGACACAACTGTGGGAAGTATTGGAGTCAACATGGGCCAGCCTCCTTGTGGAACGTTATCGACACCTTGTAGAGTTCATGCCCCGACGAATTGAGGCTGTTCTGAGGGCAAAAGTGGGGGTGCAACTCAATATTAGGAAGGTGTTCCTAATGTTTTGTACACTCCGTGTATATGCCTTAATTTCTCAAGAATATAGCCTCTTAGTTTTCATTGGACGCACTATTTGACATGCTCCTATGAACTTCACATGTTAGTGCTCATGGGTCCTTTTACATGGAAATGCCCTTAACCCACTGAGGTCATCAGAAAGCTAACACTCAGATAAGGTTTCGCATCATGTGAGCATGGTTCACCAAACCACCTCCATCATATTTCACTGCCCTTTGACCTCTTCCTCCTCTTCACAATGATGCCAGCAGCTAATAGACTAGACATCAATAAATCAAACTCGGGTCACGGCACCAATTTTATCCACTTCTATGTTTTTTATTGGTATAATACATTGGTGCTGCCCTCTTCTTGGAGACCCAGTTTAAAATTGTGTTTTAAACTTTCTGAGGTTCCACACACTTATCTCGTTCCCCACATTTCTCAAATCCCCTCCATTCTTCTCTCTACCTCTTCTCTATCACCTTGCTCTCATCCTCTCTCCACCCTCCCAACATTCCCCATCTTTACTTTTCCCTCTCCACTTTCTTTCCTCCATTGTCCTGTTCCCTTCTTCCCTCTCCCCTCTAATATCCTCTCCGTCCTCTTTCCTCTATCTGTCTCTCCGTTGCCTGGAGACCAGAGGTCATTGAGGTCATGCTAGAGCAGTCCTTGGTTGGAAGCCGGGGAAATCCCACTGGCTGCAGGGCATGTGCTCTGCACTATAGGGCTAGGTCTGCTCTCTGACAGTTGTTTACAGTCACTCTTTGCATGAATTACTTTGCTTCAAAGGCAGGGACAACCAGGTCCTATTGACAAAGTAATTTGTTAAGGTTTCTTGCACCCAGGGTTTGATAGTTCCCTTCTCCATATTGTACTTTTCCCCCCTTGCCCCATGAAGTGGTGCATCATCCCATCACCAATGTACAAGTGGCTGTATCAGCAGAGACGGCTCCAGGTGGTCGCTTAGGGCCCCCGGCTCGCAGTCAGCATTCCAATTCATCCCAAAGGTGTTCGATGAGTTGAGGTCAGGGCTTTGTGCAGGCCAGTCAAGTTCTTCCACACCGATCTCGACAAACCATTTCTGTATTGACCTCACTTTGTGCACGGGGGCATTGTCATGCTGAAACAGGAAATGGCCTTCCCCAAACTGTTGCCACAAAGTTGGAAGCACAGAATCATCTAGAATGTCATTGCATGCTGTAACATTAAGATTTCCCTTCACTGGAACTAAAGGGCCTAGCCCGAACCATGAAAAACAGCCTCAGTGTGATGAGTGTGATGGAAGGAGTCAGGCGCAGGAGGGTAATCACCGAATACAGAGTTTATTCCTTCGTTACACAAAATACGCTGGAATAGCGACAAACGAAACAGGCACAGGGGAAACTATCTACCCTGGCAATACACTGTAACGGTATCTCCAACAATACATAGGCACAGGGGAAATATCTACCCTGACAATAAAATGGTATGAGTAGTGTTGTGGAAAATAACCACTATACTTTATTAAAAATCAAAGGTCTTACAGAGTTTTTGTTGCATCAATAATTACTTTATTTTTAATTCAACAAAGCCAGGTCAATCTGCAGATTGGAATCCCCTATTCTTCTCTCCCGCCATCATATATATAGTGCCCTCTTCAGTTTCCCGCTCTTTTATTGCTCCGCCCACTTCCTTTGTCTCTGCAGGGCGGCTAAATTCGACTTTAAGTTCAGAGTACTACAATCAATCAATCTTTATCTTGCAAAAACACTCATGTTTAGTTTAAACTCTGTTCAACCCCGGCTCTTTTCACTGTGTTTGAAGATAGAAACAAAAGGCCCAAGCCAGTTTCAGTCTCTGATATGATAAGACAACCATTGATCTAAGTAAGAGCAAGCAATTTGACCCTGGGTCCGCTTCCCTCTTTTACCCACACACACAGTGAAATGACCCAATTCAGTTAGCCACAAAGAATGTTAACTATATGTTGATGATTAACTCAGTTTCACCTAATAGTCTATTAAAAATCCAGTAACCAATCAGTAGCTCCACCGAGCTACACTACTCTCACATACAAACAATCACCCACAAGGACAAGGGGGCAGAGGGAACACTTATACACAGACTAATGAGGGGATTAGAACCAGGTGTGTGTGATTGACAAGACAAGACAAATGTGATGATAATTGGGGCGACAGTGGTTAGTAAGCCGGTGAAGACGAACTCCGAAGCCTGCCCGAACAAGGAGGGGAGGCAGCCTCGGCGGAAGTCGTGACACCCAGACCATTATTCCTCCTCCACCAAACTTTACAGTTGGCACTATGCATTGGGGCAGGTAGCGTTCTCCTGGCATCCGCCAAACCCAGATTTGTTCATCGGACTGCCAGATGGTGAAGCGTGATTCATCACTCCAGAGAACGCATTTCCACTGCTCCAGAGTCCAATGGCGGTGAGTTTTACATCACTCCAGCCGACACTTGCATTGCGCATGGTGATCTTAGGCTGCTCGGCCATGGAAACCCATTTCATGAAGCTCCCGTCGAAAAGTTATTGTGCTGACGTAGCTTCCAGAGGCAGTTTGGAACTCGGTAGTGAGTGTTGCAACCTAGGACAAATGATTTTTACGCTCTAAGCGCTTCAGCACTCGTGATCCTGTTCTGTGAGCTTTTGTGGCCTACCACTTCGTGGCTGAGCCGTTGTTGTTCCTAAACGTTTCCACTTCACAATAACGGCACTTACAGTTGACCAGGGCAGCTCTAGCAGGACAGATATTTGACGAACTGACTTGTTGGAAAAGTGGCATCCTATGACGGTGCCACATTGAAAGTCACTGAGCTCTTCAGTAAGGCCATTCTACTGCCAATGTTTTTTTCCTACGGAGATTGCATGGCTGTGTGCTCGATTTTATACACCTGTCAGCAACGCGTGTGGCTGAAATAGCCAAATCCACTAATTTGAAGGGGTGTCCACATACTTTTGTAAATATAGTGTATTTACACATTCATTACATTTCACACTTCTGTCTACTTCAAGTGTACAATGTCTACTGTCTACTTCAACTTGTTCCTATATAACTACTGTAAAAATGATAAATATATTTAACTATTGCAACAAGAAATTGCATTGTTGATGGTAGCCTCCTTGCAGGTATACAAGCACAGCCAGCACAGGCCCATGTTATGGATTAAATAATTAAAATAATTATGTTTTATGATGTGATGGTAATGTCTTCGGAAAATTGAGTAAAATCCATGTATTGTTGAATAAAATGGTCACAGCCAATACCAGTTCATGGTTCCTGACAAAATGAGAAAAGTATTTATATTGATGATTTTTTCAAGAAACTACATTTTTTGAAAATAAGAAATGCCAAGTGCCCATAGTTGCAAAATCACCCAGATCTGTAGGAAAGAAAATCCAACGTAATCCCTTTTTAGATTACATTTTAAGGCCGTAAAATGTGAAGCTGAGCAAGGGGTGTGTAGACTTTCACTAGGCATTGTTAAACACAAATGGAAACACTCACAGACACTGGCCCCTGTGGACTGGAGATTGTACCACTGCTTTCTGTATACTGTTCTTCAACCCTGTCCTCTATACTGCCTGTATTGCCTGTCAGTCTCACAATTTATTTTACTCCCACACAAAGAGACTGTTTTCTCTTCCTACAGGAACATTTACAAAAGGCTAATTAAATATTGAATGTTTCAAACAATCCCACTAGCCTCATTCCCTATGGACAGGTGTCAGCAAATTCCCAGAATAAATCTACTTTACCATATTGCTTTGACTGTCTATTAATGAATTCTGAGTATCACATCTGACATTTGCCAGTCTTTATGTCATGCGTCTGACACTTTGTTGCTCCTAAATCTCAACTTGACATGGCATGTTGGATTCAACCTGTTACCTAAGCAATTTATCCTAACCCACTGTGCTAATGAACCCTTCTGATTGTTATGCTTTGACAAGTGATGCTAACTGACAAGTAGCAGCCTGTCTGGATATTTAAAGAGTATGCCTTCAGCTCAACTCTACATCTGCACACTGCTGAACACTATCATGCCCATTTATGTTGTCGTGTGGGTATTGGAACATGGCCATAGAGTTTGTGTGAGGTTGGTTGTATACATGATCCTCCTTCATTTGGAAGTACACACAGTGTTTAAAATAACTTTAATTTGGGGAAAAGTATTGATATGATTATTTAATGGGGGAAAAGGGGCCAAATATAGAAAGCACATCTATTTCAACCATTTTATGTAATTGTGTTCCATTGGAGACTTCTGTAATGTATTCATGTATATGTGCGCACACAGGAGAGCTAGTGGGTATGTTAGTGTTTTTCTGCAGTGCATACAGCATGCAGGAGGTGTGTTTGCTGGTCAAACAGTAGGTCAGACTAACAGAGCCATGTGAGGGCCTCCCATTGGGGAGAGGGAAGCACCAATCACACATCAGCTCACACATCATTTTTTTTTAGTCATTTAGCAGATGCTCTTATCCAGAGCGACTTCCAATTAGTGAGTGCATACATTTTTCATACTGGCCCCCGTGGGAATCATAGCCAGCAGGCAGGGTCTGGGCCTTACTGCATCGCTTCACACATGTGAAGCGATGCAGCAAAACACAGCACATGTAAAAAAATAGGGACCTGAGCAAAACATACTACAAAAGTACTGCAGCAGCTTTACATGCTGAAGGTGATATACTGTCAGCTGAATTCAAGTGCATACCATACTGAGTGGCTGTAGATACAATTATGGTTTCAATATACCAGATCCCCACATTGCTTCAGTTTCTCCCAACTACTATATACAGTAGCTACAGTGGGGGAAAAAAATATTTAGTCAGCCACCAATTGTGCAAGTTCTCCCACTTAAAAAGATGAGAGAGGCCTGTAATTTTCATCACAGGTACATGTCAACTATGACAGACAAAATTAGAAGAAAAAAATCCAGAAAATCACATTGTAGGATTTGTTATTTTATTTGAATTTATTTGCAAATTATGGTGGAAAATAAGTATTTGGTCAATAACAAAAGTTTCTCAACACTTTGTTATATACCCTTTGTTGGCAATGACACAGGTCAAACGTTTTCTGTAAGTCTTCACAAGGTTTTCACACACTGTTGCTGGTATTTTGGCCCATTCCTCCATGCAGATCTCCTCTAGAGCAGTGATGTTTTGGGGCTGTCGCTGGGCAACACGGACTTTCAACTCCCTCCAAAGATTTTCTATGGGGTTGAGATCTGGAGACTGGCTAGGCCACTCCAGGACCTTGAAATGCTTCTTACGAAGCCACTCCTTCATTGCCCGGGCGGTGTGTTTGGGATCATTGTCATGCGGAAAGACCCAGCCACGTTTCATCTTCAATGCCCTTGCTGATGGAAGGAGGTTTTCACTCAAAATCTCACGATACATGGCCCCATTCATTCTTCCCTTTACACGGATCAGTCGTCCTGGTCCCTTTGCAGAAAAACAGCCCCAAAGCATGATGTTTCCACCCCCATGCTTCACAGTAGGTATGGTGTTCTTTGGATGCAACTCAGCATTCTTTGTCCTCCAAACACGACGAGTTGAGTTTTTACCAAAAAGTTATATTTTGGTTTCATCTGACCATATGACATTCTCCCAATCCTCTTCTGGATCATCCAAATGCACTCTAGCAAACTTCAGACGGGCCTGGACATATACTGGCTTAAGCAGGGGGACACGTCTGGCACTGCAGGATTTGAGTCCCTGGCGGCGTAGTGTGTTACTGATGGTAGGCTTTGTTACTTTGGTCCCAGCTCTCTGCAGGTCATTCACTAGGTCCCCCCGTGTGGTTCTGGGATTTTTGCTCACCGTTCTTGTGATCATTTTGACCCCACGGGGTGAGATCTTGCGTGGAGCCCCAGATCGAGGGAGATTATCAGTGGTCTTGTATGTCTTCCATTTCCTAATAATTGCTCCCACAGTTGATTTCTTCAAACCAAGCTGCTTACCTATTGCAGATTCAGTCTTCCCAGCCTGGTGCAGGTCTACAATTTTGTTTCTGGTGTCCTTTGACAGCTCTTTGGTCTTGGCCATAGTGAAGTTTGGAGTGTGACTGTTTGAGGTTGTGGACAGGTGTCTTTTATACTGATAACAAGTTCAAACAGGTGCCATTAATACAGGTAACGAGTGGAGGACAGAGGAGCCTCTTAAAGAAGAAGTTACAGGTCTGTGAGAGCCAGAAATCTTGCTTGTTTGTAGGTGACCAAATACTTATTTTCCACCATAATTTGCAAATAAATTCATTAAAAATCCTACAATGTGATTTTCTGGATTTCTTTTTCTCAATTTGTCTGTCATAGTTGACGTGTACCTATGATGAAAATTACAGGCCTCTCTCATCTTTTTAAGTGGGAGAACTTGCACAATTGGTGGCTGACTAAATACTTTTTTTAACACTGTA
The DNA here is from genome assembly GCF_964263955.1 of Coregonus lavaretus. Taxonomy (NCBI): domain Eukaryota; kingdom Metazoa; phylum Chordata; class Actinopteri; order Salmoniformes; family Salmonidae; genus Coregonus; species Coregonus lavaretus. The sequence goes on from NC_139991.1 coordinate 44,662,480, forward strand.
TATTTCAGTACAAATAAATAAAGTCAGGCTTTAGCGAAGACAGTAGGTCTCTCCCTTTCATTTTCTATACCTGTCTTCGTGATTGCTTGTCTAAGTATCTCTTTAGTTTTACAAACTGTTTAGCAAACTGTGGAAAGTGTTTTTCCAATTAAGGAAACTAAAAGCAACAATTGAAAGAATCGCATTAAAAAACAAACCATGTTTCAGCTGCAGCATAACTTCTGCCTGTGTGTAACTGTTCTTGCTGCCTTCCTGGGAGACATTGCCTTGGATGAGGAGGACCTGCGTATGTTTAAGATTTACTTGTAGGACCATCGAGACCTTCAACAATACAGATGCTGGTACAGTATGGGAGCCGTGCTGGACATGGAGGATCCAACATTGGGGTCAATTTAGGGTGTTTTCACATGACTGCCATCTCCGTTGCAAATCCATGCATGAATTTGAGATGAGGGGTTACATTAGTTCTCTGAATTGAGTTGAAATTGATTGAATGTCCTCAAAACTGCATGGACCACATATCTGTTTGCATGTGTCTGCTCCAGTGAATGGTTCGTCGTCCAGTGAGAGCAGTAGGAATGACACGTCGCCAGACAGTCAGGCCCAGGGCTCCCTTCGCAGGAGGAGGGCAGCTACCTCCAGACCAGACGGCGTCATTCCATACGTGATCAGTGGGAATTTCATTGGTGAGTTCTGACTTTGAAGGACAACCCTCCCTTTTAGGCAGCCAACAAGCAAAATTCCTTCAGGCCATGCGTCACTGGGACCTTCACTGAAAGGACAACGGAGGAGAGCTACCAGCAGGAAAGCTCAATGCACCTACTGTACTACTTAGAAGTCCCTTATGCCCACCTGCTGGTAAATTACAGCTCCCTACTGTTCACAGCAGAACATTGCCAGTTGCTTCAGAGTTATGTCCCTTGACAGAAAATAGATGGTAATGCACTTCAGGCAGGAACGCTTCACTGTCATTTTAGCCTTTTGTCTTAGGCTCCTGTGGTTTCAAACCTGATGATTCGCTCCATGAGCAGCAGCTCTTCATGCCTCTCCATTGCTCTTCAACTTTTTCACAATATCTGCCATTCAGACAGGGTTCATGCTGCACACTGCATGACCAATTGTTCTTTATTCTCTCAGATTCTTTGCTTAAGATTTTGATAAAGACTGGGAACAATGGGGCCCGGAGACTGTCTGGTTGAGCAGTAATGCTCTTGTCCTCGGAACCACATACGGAAGCCGGTTCGATCCCCGCATCCATCCTTCTGTTTCTCTTCTCCTGTCATTTCACAAATAAATAAAAATATAAAAGGAGTTTGAAATCTGTTCTCCTTTAAAAAAGAAAGAAAGAAAAGACTGGGAACAAAGCTGTGAGGTAGTTATTCTATAAAGGGATTTGATTGTAAACAGTTTACTGTAAGTGTGTTTTTGCCTGCATGTGTCTGTGTTATTGTCAGAATTCATGGCAAAAAAAGAAAACCGGGAACATTGCCCCAGAGCAAAGTATTTATTCATTTTCTAAATCTGGGCTTTCATGTGTGACTGACCACAGAGCTGGAGCTCTCCAGTTGCAGAGTTTGACCATACTGAGTTATTGAAGTGTGTGCAGTAAACAGTCAATTCCATTTTCATTCTGTCAATTCAGGGGACAAATTAAAGTCAACTTATAAAAGAAAAAAAAATGAGTAGAACTCAATGACAATGGATAGTTTTTCAATTCATTCGATTCAATAATGTAATATCAAGTTATTCCGTGTGCTGAATTGACTGAAATAAATGTGAATCAACCACAGTCCTGCAAGTGGGCATATCCCCCTGAAAGACTGTGTCTCCCTCTACAGGTGTTGCTCCTACGTGGGCAGGAGGGTAGGGGGTCCCCAGGCCATCTCAATAGGAAAGTTTGGGATCGTTGTGCATGAGCTGGGTCATTCGATCGGCTTCTGGCACGAGCATGCACGTCCCGACCGCGATGAACATGTCAGTATTATCAGAGACAACATCCAGCCAGGTAAGTCTGACTGTCTGCCTGTTTCTCGCAGATCATTTTGAGCCTTACCTCCATGGACCTCTACAGGAGCCACTTGTGCTGGTATGACCATGTGGAGGTCCGAGACATGTTCTGGAGAAAAGCCCTGTTGAAAGGTCTTTACATGGAAGAAGATTTAGAGTGGAACCCATCCATTGAGAACTCTCTAGAGAGGCCTGCTCTCTACATCTGTCAATAACTCTGTTTGTTTAGTCACATATTTGATAAAACTGGATTTTAGTCTGTCAGGTCAAATCTTGATTCTTCCCATTTGTCCCAGGACAAGAGAATAACTTCCTGAAGATGGAGCCAGGGGAGGTGGACTCTCTTGGGGAAGTGTACGACTTTGACAGCATCATGCATTATGCACGGAACACCTTTTCCAGGTTGGTACAAAGAACTGATTCTTCATAAGCTCTATTTGGTTAATTGGTTACTGTCTGGTTGGACAATAAAATTGTCTTGAAGGTCAATCATTCTTCTCCTCAGTATCTATACGAAAACAAAAATATAAATGCAACATGTAAAGTGTTGGTCCCATGTTTCATGAGCTGAAAGAAAAGATCCCAGAAATTCTTTATATGCACAAAAAGGGTATTTCTCTCAAATGTTGTGCACAAATTTGCTTACATCCCTGTTAGTGAGCATTTCTCATTTGCCAAGATAATCCATCCACCTGACAGGTGTGGCATATCAAGAAGCTGATTAAACAGCATGATCATTACACAGGTGCACCTTGTGCCGGGGACAATAAAAGTCCACTCTAAAATGTGCAGTTTTGTCACACAACACAATGCCACAGATGTTTCAAGTTTTGAAGGAGCGTGGCAATTGGCATGCTGACTGCAGGAATGTCCACCAGAGCTGTTGCCAGAGACTTTAATGTTCATTTATTTACCATAAGCCGCCTCCAATGTCATTTTTGAGAATTTGGCAGTACGTCCAACCGGCCTCACAACTGCAGACCACATGTAAACACACCACCCCAGGACCTCCACATCCGGCTTCTTCACCCACGGGATTGTCTGAGACCAGCCACCCGGACAGCTGATGAAACTGAGGAGTATTTATGTCTGTAATAAAGCCCTTTTGTGGGAAAAAACACAAGTCTGATTGGCTGGGCCTGGCTCCCCAGTGGGTGGGCCTGGCTCCCAAGTGGGTGGGCCTGGCTCCCAAGTGGGTGCCCTCCCAGGCCACCCAGGGTTGCGCCCCTGCCCAGTCGTGAAATCCATAGATTAGGGCCTAATGAATTTATTTCAATTGATTGATTTCCTTATATGAACTGTACTCAGTAAAATTGTTGAAATTGTTGCATGTTGTGTTTACATTTCTATTCAGTATACATTTGATGTGTTCTAACCTTCAGTTGAGTATTATTCACTCAAGTACTTTGTTTTTCACCTGACACATTGTAGTCAGGTCGCTTGTGCGCGATAACATTAAATATTCTAATTAGTATACATATTAGAATAACAATGTCACTGGCAGGAACTGGTTGTCTTCCAACAAAACGAACACTTTGCTCCTAGTTTTGACTTCAAAGAACCCTGGGATGCCATGGGGATTGGGTCCTGACTGTGATTAGAATGATTTCACAGAAAACCGATGCCTTTTCATTTCTGTCTCGTGCATGTTGTTACCCTGTTGCTTTTTCTGTGTTTTACTTTTTTACCTCCACCAACACTTTGCAGGCCAGGGTCGTGGAGGCGGGCCAGGGGAAATATAGGGCTGTCAGTTGGGTCTTTGTTTGGGACAATCTAAGCTTTCAGGGATGGGCTCCACAGAGCCCGTTGGCACAGCCTAAAGCCCTAGCTCAGACCACTTTATTTGCACATGCCCGCCATTCAAGGGTGCATCACCATGGGAACTGGGTGACAACTGGCTGCTGGGGGGACAGAAAGGGAGGTCGATAAAGTAGAAAAATGTCAAACCGGAAACCCATGTGAAAATGTCTTATTATGGCCTGCTCCTCAGCAGTGCTAAGTCATGACTGCTTTTCCAGTGGTGGAACTGTTGTTAATGATGGTGATATCTAGGATGAATGGTTCTTTTCCAGTGGTGGAACTGTTGTTAATGATGGTGATATCTAGGATGAATGGTTCTTGAGTTTTGACAGTAAAAAAAAAAGTGTTAAAGACTCGTTGTCTTAAAAGTCAGCTGAATACAAATTAAACATTTTGTTTTTCTAAGAGAGAATAAGGAGAGGTTTCTCTTAAAGCTGGATCCGTAATGGTGAAACTGCCACATCCGTTTGCGAAATTACAACAACAAAGAAGTTACTTCAAACAACAAACACATTTTTGCACGCGCAATAGAACAGCAGAGCATGTACTGCAATTTGTTTTTTACCACGATGCTGGATGCTCCTCTCCACGTTTCATCAACAAAACAAGAACAATAACAAATGCACTGGAGGTGAAGTGTGGCGCTGTTTCCCTTTATGCAGATGTTAGTTTTAATGCTCCTCTGTGTGTGTCTGAACTTCAGAGGCATCTTCTTAGACACCATTCTGCCCCGCTATGATGTCAATGGAGTCAGGCTACCCGTTGGGCAGAGGAGCAAAGGGGACATCGCACAAGCTCGCAAACTTTACAAGTGTACAAGACATATCCAACTTGGCAGACCCCCTGACTCATGTAGGCTTTTCACCACTTGAAAAGTCAGAGAGAACATGAGGATAAACCCTGCACAAGGTCTGACTCCTACCACCCCCGCCCATTCAAAAGATGACGACTGATGATTACTGTGTTTACCTTTCTGAAGCCATGACAAAGCTGTAATGACAAAGCCGTAACATGAGTAGATTAATTGTCAAAAGGAGATTGATTAATTCTTTATTTTCCAAAAATTGGAATTCAGTTTATTGTTATAATCCGGAGAACTCAAGCCCCAGGAACGGGCCACAGTTGTTACAAGTCAACAACCAATCAATCAGCAACCATCAAGTGCTTGGTATTGTGCCTCCTTTTTCAGGCTATGGAAAATCTATGTTGAGACAGCTGAAACGAAAGCTTGTCTTTTGTAACCCAGCAATGTTTTGTTTTTGTCTTCTTTCGCCATTCCTGTGGTGTGTTTAGAGTGTGTTTCTTTTTCACTGTGTGCTGTGTTGTGTTTTGTGGGCAGGGTGTGGGGACCGCCTACAGGACAGTTGTCACGACTTCCGCCGAGGCTGCCTCCCCTCCTTGTTCGGGCAGGCTTCGGCGTTCGTCGTCACCGGAGTACTAACCATTGCCGCCCCAGTCATCATCACAATTGTCTTGTCAATCACACACACCTGGTTCTATTCCCATAATTAGTCAGTGTATAAGTGTTCCCTCTGCCCCCTTGTCCTTGTGGGTGATTGTTTATTTGTGGAGGTTAGTGAAGCACGGTGGAGCTTGTGTATTGTGTATCGACGGGAGTATTTTACCCGTATGCCTTGTATTTTCCAGTGCGCCTGTTTTGTGGCCTGGAGTGTGTTTGACGCATTTCTGCGTAAACCTGTATTTTGCGGATTAAAGCCTGTTATTCTGTGATTTACCCTCCTGCGCCTGACTCCTTCATCACCACCTCATCACAACAGTAGTGGAAACTTCTCCACTCCTGGTTATCCCAATGGATATGCAGTCTACGTCCACTGTATCTGGAGGATCTCTGTCACACCTGGAGATAAGGTAGGTTGAAAACATCCAAGGGCTAGCCGTCAAACTCAGTTCACATCTGTGCATTGAGTTTCTCGGTGAGTTCTGTCAGTTCACTTGACAACAAACATATCGTATCCTATAACCAAAGGGGATGAGAGTTCTGGTTGAATTCAAGTGAGGTGCATTGGCTACGGTCTTTGTGCTTAGAATTGCTCAGAAATAGCCTCTTAATAGCCTCAGCGTCTTTGGCTCTGGGGTTGAATCCCTGCCTTGCAGCCAATGGGTTGTAAGTTTAAATAACCTGTTTATTTGTGGATTTCTTGGGGGCAGCAGATATCCTAGTGGTTAAGAGCATTGGGCCAGTAACCGAAAGGTCGCTTGTTTGATTCCCGACTAGCCAAATAGGTGAGAAATGTGTCGATGTGCCCTTTAGCAAGGCACTTAACCCTAATTGCTCCTGTTAGTTGCTCTGGATAACAGTGTCTGCTAAATGACCAAAATGTCCTGTGCTGCCCTTAACAAACAAACTTTACTTCTTCCTTCCTTTTCTCTCTCCCCATCTTCATTTCTGCCTGTCTGTCTGTCTGTCTGTCTGTCTGTCTGTCTGTCTGTCTGCCTGTCTCTCACAGATAATTTTGAACCTTACCTCCATGGACCTCTACAGGACTCACTTGTGCTGGTATGACCATGTGGAGGTCCGAGATGGGTTCTGGAGAAAAGCCGTTCTGAAAGGTCTTTACATGGAAGATTTAGAGTGGAACCCATCCATAGACAACTCTCCAGAGAGGCCTGCTGTCTACATCTGCCAATAACTTATTTAGAAAACATCTGTCCCTAAGTCAATGTTCACCTGAGATTTTGAATTCCTAGAGCAGAGCAGTTTATGTAAATGGTTAGAATTTGAATAGAATGTACAATATGTTCAGAATAATACACTGATGCACAATGATCAAACTTCACCAGCTGTCTGTGTATGTCAAGGTAGATGTAGGTGGGTGTGGTGGTGGAATCAGGCGCAGGACGCAGAACGTTAGTCCAACAGACTTTAGTAGATGCACACAAAAACAATCACGAATAAATGCCCTGAGGCGAAAACTCCGCACGTAGGCGAAAATAATGGGCGCACTAACTGGTGCGACAAAACACTCCAAACAATATGGAGAAATAGCTCAACCGAGCAAACAGTAGAATAACAGCCTACCGGCACGACAGTAAAACAATAACACACAACACTAGACAAACACAACGAGAACTTATAGGACACTAATTACACTAAACGATAACAGGTGTAACAACAATCAGACAAAAGCAAACGAACATAGAAACATGCAACGGTGGCAGCTAGTATTCCGGAGACGACGAACGCCGAAGCCTGCCCGAGCAAGGAAGAGAGGCAGCCTCGGCCGAAACCGTGACAGTACCCCCCCCTTGACGCGCGGCTCCAGACGTGCGCCGGCTCCGGCCTCGGGGACGACCAGGAGGACGCGGAGCAGGGTGCGTCGGGTGCCCACGATGGAATTCCGTCAGGAGAGACGGGTCCAAAATGTCTCTCCTCGGCACCCAGCACCGTTCATCCGGGCCGTACCCCTCCCACTGCACTAGATATTGGAGAACCCCCATCCGACGTCTCGAATCCAAGATGGACCGCACGGAGTACGCCGGTGCCCCCTCGATGTCCAATGGGGGCGGAGGAGTCTCCCTGATCTCACTTTCTTGGAGTGGGCCAGCTACCACCGGCCTGAGAAGAGACACATGGAACGAGGGGTTAATACTTTTATACTCAACAGGTAGTTGTAATTTGTAACACACCTCGTTCAACCTTCTCAGGACTTTAAATGGCCCTACAAACCGCCGACCCAGTTTCCGACAGGGCAGGCGGAGGGGCAGGTTTCTGGTAGAGAGCCAGACTCGATCACCAGGTGCGTACACCGGTCCCTCACTGCGGAGATCGGCGCTCGCCTTATGACGACGGAGGGCCCGCTGCAGGTGGACGTGTGCAGCGTTCCATGTCTCCTCCGAGCGCTGCACCCACTCACCCACCGCAGGAGCCTCGATCTGGCTCTGCTGCCAAGGTGCCAGAACCGGCTGGTAACCCAACACACATTGGAAAGGGGTTAGGTTAGTGGAGGAATGGCATAGGGAATTCTGGGCCATTTCGGCCCAGGGAATGTACCTGGCCCACTCCTCCGGCCGGTCCTGGCAGTATGTTCTAAGAAACCTACCCACATCCTGGTTCACACGTTCCACCTGCCCATTACTCTCCGGGTGGTAACCCGAGGTGAGGCTCACCGAGACCCCCAACCGTCCATAAAAGCTCTCCAGACTCTGGAGGTAAATTGGGGACCTCGATCAGACACAATATCCTCGGGTACCCCGTAGTGCCGGAACACATGGGTGAATAGTGCTTCGGCGGTTTGCAGGGCAGTAGGAAGGCCCGGCATAGGGAGCAAACGACAGGCCTTAGAAAACCGGTCCACAACGACCAGTATAGTGGTATTCCCCTGTGAAGGAGGAAGGTCAGTGAGGAAATCCACCGAGAGGTGAGACCATGGTCGTTGTGGAACGGGCAGGGGTAGTAACTTACCCCTAGGCAGATGTCTAGGCGCCTTACACTGGGCGCACACCGAGCAGGAGGGAACATAAACCCTCACATCCCTCGCCAACGTGGGCCACCAGTACTTGGCACTAAGACAGTGCACTGTCCGGCCGATACCAGGGTGTCCAGAGGAGGGTGACGTGTGAGCCCAATAGATCAATCGATCCCGAACCTCGAGCGGAACGTACTTCCGACCCTCCGGGCATTGAGGTGGACTAGGGTCGGTGCGTAACGCCCGCTCGAGTTCAGCATCGACCTCCCACACTACCGGTGCCACCAGACAAGACTCCGGCAGTATGGGAGTGGGCTCCACGGACCTCTCCTCCGTGTCATAACGCCGAGACAGTGCGTCTGCCTTACCGTTCTGTGACCCAGGGATGTACGTGATCTTAAATGTGAACCGGGTCAAAAACATATTCCACCTCGCCTGGCGAGGGTTCAGCCTCCTCGCTGCCCGGATGTACTCCAGGTTACGGTGGTCCGTCAAAATGAGGAAAGGGTGTTGAGCCCCCTCAAGCCAGTGCCTCCACACCTTTAGGGCCTGTACCACGGCTAACAGCTCCCTGTCCCCTACGTCATAGTTTCGCTCCGCCGGACTGAGCTTCTTGGAATAAAAAGCACAGGGGCGGAGTTTAGGTGGCGCGCCGGACCGTTGCGAAAGCACGGCTCCTACACCGGCCTCTGACGCGTCCACCTCTACCTGAAATGGCAAAGAGGGATCCGGATGCGCCAGCACCGGGGCCGAGGTAAACAGGTCCTTCAGCCTCCCAAACGCCCTGTCCGCCTCGGCTGACCACTGCAGACGCACCGGACCCCCCTTCAAAAGAGACGTTATGGGTGCCACCTGTCCAAAACCCCGGATAAACCTCCGGTAGTAATTCGCAAACCCCAAAAACTGCTGCACCTCCTTCACAGGGGTTGGCGTTTGCCAATTACGCACGGCTGACACCCGGTCTACCTCCATCTTCACCCCTGACGCAGACAACTGATAACCCAAAAAGGAGACCAACTCCTGGAAGAACAGACACTTCTCTGCCTTGACATACAGGTCGTGCTCCAACAGCCTCCGCAACACTCGGCGCACCAGGGCCACATGCTCGACTCGGGTAGGCGAGTACACGAGAATGTCATCTATGTACACGACCACCCCCTGCCCCTGCATGTCCCTGAAGATCTCATCCACGAATGATTGGAAAACTGAAGGAGCGTTCATCAACCCGTATGGCATGACAAGATACTCGTAATGGCCCGAGGTGGTACTAAAGGCTGTCTTCCATTCATCGCCCCCCCTAATGCGCACCAAGTTGTACGCGCTCCTGAGATCTAATTTAGTGAAGAAACGCGCCCCGTGCAATGACTCCGTCATGGTCGCAATCAGCGGGAGTGGATAACTGTACTTCACCGTGATCTGATTGAGACCACGGTAGTCAATGCACGGGCGTAACCCCCCATCCTTTTTCTTCACAAAAAAGAAACTCGAGGACGCAGGGGAAGTGGAGGGCCGTATTGTATCCTTGTCTCAGAGATTCGTCTATGTAAGTCTCCATAGCTCTCTTCTCCTCCTGAGACAGAGGATACACATGGCTCCGTGGGAGCGCAACTCCTGCCTGGAGGTCTATCGCACAATCTCCCTGCCTATGGGGAGGCAACTGCGTCGCCCTCGACTTACTGAACACAATAGCCAAATCCCCATACTCAGGGGGAACGTGCAATGCGGGCACCTGGTTTGGACTCTCCACCGAGGTAGCCCCTACGGAAACGCCTAAACATCGACCCACACACTGGGCAGACCACTCCATCAGAGCCCTCTCCTGCCACGAAATAGATGGGTTATGGGTACTCAACCAAGGCATGCCCAGCACCACCGGATACGCAGGCGAGTCGATCAGAAATAGCTGTATCATCTCCTGATGACCCCCCTGCGCACACATCCTAAGTGGCGCCGTGACCTCCCTGATCAAGCCCGCACCCAACGGACGGCTATCTAGGGCATGAACGGGGAAGGGAACGTCAACAGGGAGAAGGGGAATCCCTAAGGCTAAACAAAATTTCTTATCAACAAAATTCCCAGCCGCGCCTGAATCTACCAGCGCCTTATGCTGGGAATGAGGTGCTACCTGTGGAAAACGCACAGGCATACAGAAGTGTGCAACAGAGAGCTCTGGGTGAGTGGGGCGCCTACTCACCTGGAAGGACTCCCCAGTGCGGGACCTGTCGTCTTCTCCCCTAGGAGGCCATCCCCAGCACCTAGCCGCGGTGTGTCCTCCCCGACCACAGTTGGTGCAGGAGATGGACCCCCTCATCATCCGACCCCTCCTCTCTCTAGCGCCAGCGCCCCCGAGCTCCATGGGGCACGGCTCGGAGGCGCTGGAGGGTGAAATGGACGGACCCCCCTCGGGACGTCCGCGGGTAGCTAGCAGGGTATCCAGCCTGATGGACATGTCGACCAACTGGTCGAACGAGAGGCTGGTGTCCCTACAGGCCAGCTCCCTACGGACGTCCTCACGTAGACTACATCGGTAGTGATCGATGAGGGCCCGCTCATTCCACCCTGCATCCGCCGCTAGAGTACGGAATTCTAAGGCGAACTCCTGGGCACTCCTCTTCCCCTGCCGGAGGCAGAACAGACGCTCCCCTGCCGCTTTCCCCTCCGGGGGATGGTCAAACACCGCCCTGAAGCGGCGGGAGAACTCGTCGTAGGTGATGGTGGTAGCGTCGATTCTCCTCCACTCTGCGTTGGCCCATTCCAACGCCTTACCGGAAAGGCAGGAGATCAGGGCGGACACACTCTCGTGTCCCGAGGGCGCCGGGTGCACGGTGGCCAGGTAAAGCTCCACCTGGAGAAGGAATCCCTGACACCCGGCAGCGGTCCCATCGTAGGCCCTCGGGAGCGAGAGTCGAACTCCTCTGGGTTCCGGAGCGGGAATGGGCTGACTTGCCGATGGTGCGGGCAGGGAGGATGGTGGTGGAGGTGTCCCTCGGGTCTCCCAGCCTCGGATGGTGGTGATCACCTCCTGCAGTGCGGACCCCATCCGCAGGATCTGGTCATTCTGCTCGCGGACCCGGTCCTCCAGCGTCGCCTGTGCTGCTGCGGCTCCTGCTGATTCCATTCTAAAGGTGTGTTATTCTGTCAAGGTAGATGTACAGTGGGGAAAAAAAGTATTTAGTCAGCCACCAATTGTGCAAGTTCTCCCACTTAAAAAGATGAGAGAGGCCTGTAATTTTCATCATAGGTACACGTCAACTATGACAGGCAAAATGAGAAAAAATAATCCAGAAAATCACATTGTAGGATTTTTAATGAATTTATTTGCAAATGATGGTGGAAAATAAGTATTTGGTCAATAACAAAAGTTTCTCAATACTTTGTTATATACCCTTTGTTGGCAATGACACAGGTCAAATGTTTTCTGTAAGTCTTCACAAGGTTTTCACACACTGTTTCTGGTATTTTGGCCCATTCCTCCATGCAGATCTCCTCTAGAGCAGTGATGTTTTGAGGCTGTCGCTGGGCAACACGGACTTTCAACTCCCTCCAAAGATTTTCTATGGGGTTGAGATCTGGAGACTGGCTAGGCCACTCCAGGACCTTGAAATGCTTCTTACGAAGCCACTCCTTCGTTGCCCGGGCGGTGTGTTTGGGATCATTGTCATGCTGAAAGACCCAGCCACATTTCATCTTCAATGCCCTTGCTGATGGAAGGAGGTTTTCACTCAAAATCTCACGATACATGGCCCCATTCATTCTTTCCTTTACACGGATCAGTCGTCCTGGTCCTTTTGCAGAAAAACAGCCCCAAAGCATGATGTTTCCACCCCCATGCTTCACAGTAGGTATGGTGTTCTTTGGATGCAACTCAGCATTCTTTGTCCTCCAAACATGACGAGTTGAGTTTTTACCAAAAAGTTATATTTTGGTTTCATCTGACCATATGACATTCTCCTAATCCTCTTCTGGATCATCCAAATGCACTTCAGACGGGCCTGGACATGTACTGGCTTAAGCAGGGGGACACGTCTTGCACTGCAGGATTTGAGTCCCTGGCGGCGTAGTGTGTTACTGATGGTAGGCTTTGTTACTTTGGTCCCAGCTCTCTGCAGGTCATTCACTAGGTCCCCCCGTGTGGTTCTGGGATTTTTGCTCACCGTTCTTGTGATCATTTTGACCCCAAGGGGTGAGATCTTGCGTGGAGCCCCAGATCGAGGGAGATTATCAGTGGTCTTGTATGTCTTCCATTTCCTAATAATTGCTCCCACAGTTGATTTCTTCAAACCAAGCTGCTTACCTATTGCAGATTCAGTCTTCCCAGCCTGGTGCAGGTCTACAATTTTGTTTCTGGTGTCCTTTGACAGCTCTTTGGTCTTGGCCATAGTGGAGTTTGGAGTGTGACTGTTTGAGGTTGTGGACAGGTGTCTTTTATACTGATAACAAGTTCAAACAGGTGCCATTAATACAGGTAACGAGTGGAGGACAGAGGAGCCTCTTAAAGAAGAAGTTACAGGTCTGTGAGAGCCAGAAATCTTGCTTGTTTGTAGGTGACCAAATACTTATTTTCCACCATAATTTGCAAATAAATTCATTAAAAATCCTACGATGTGATTTTCTGGATTTTTTTCCCTCAATTTGTCTGTCATAGTTGACGTGTACCTATGATGAAAATTACAGGCATCTCTCATCTTTTTAAGTGGGAGAACTTGCACAATTGGTGGCTGACTAAATACTTTTTTTCCCCACTGTAGGTGGGTGTGGTGGTGGAATCAGGCGCAGGACGCAGAACGTTAGTCCAACAGACTTTAGTAGATGCACACAAAAACAATCACGAATAAATGCCCTGAGGCGAAAACTCCGCACGTAGGCGAAAATAACGGGCGCACTAACAGGTGCGACAAAACACTCCAAACAATATGGAGAAATAGCTCAACCGAGCAAACAGTAGAATAACAGCCTACCGGCACGACAGTAAAACAATAACACACAACACCTAGACAAACACAACGAGAACTTATAGGACACTAATTACACTAAACGATAACAGGTGTAACAACAATCAGACAAAAGCAAACGAACATAGAAACATGCAATGGTGGCAGCTAGTATTCCGGAGACGACGAACGCCGAAGCCTGCCCGAGCAAGGAAGAGAGGCAGCCTCGGCCGAAACCGTGACAGTGTAACTGAGATGAACTGAAAGCTGCCTGCCTCAGTGTTGTTATTAGTCATTACCCTGGAGTTGTTGCTGTTGTGTTTTTATTTGTTTATCTTTCGTATCATGCTGTTACTGTGGGGACAGTCTACCTGGCCCCATCGTTTCCACGGACAGTCGGCTATGGATAGAGTCCAGGAGCAGCAGCAACTGGGTGGGCAAGGGCTTCTCAGCCGTGTATGAAGGTAACATCAGCCGTTTCACCATATACCATATTGTCTATATATAGTATTAATGTCCTTCTTTTAGTTTCTGAAAAGCCTTAGTTTTCTGCAACATTCAAATTACAGAAGCTCTATAAACACTAAACACAAAACTCATGTGTTGCCACTATATTCCCTTGATTTCAAAAGAAAGAGGGAAGTTGATTTTGTTGTTGGAAGAATTAATGGAAGGTGTACCCCCCTCCCTCTCTCACCAGCCAACTGTGGGGGAGAGGTGAACTGGGACAATGGCCAGATCCAGTCACCTAACTACCCGGACGACTACCAGCCCAACAAAGTGTGTGTGTGGAAGATCACAGTAGCACAGGATTTCCATGTGGGCCTCTCCTTCCAGTCATTTGAGGTAAAGATTATGAAGCGGAAAGGGAAGTCGAATTTCATTTTCACTCAATCATGTACTTGTATGCAGTGCTTGACTTGTACTGAAATAGGTGCCGGTACTCATTTTGGGTGACTGTACTGTTTATATTTAGGTGCAGGTGCTCCACAATACTCTTGAGCTAATATTCTATAAGAGGAACAGGAGCTCAAGCAGTAGAACATTTGAGGTGCCGGTACTCAGCTCCGGTGAGCTCCTGCCCAAGTGAAGAACTTCTTGTATGTGAATGGAACCCTGTGAGAGCCCCAAGAATAATCTGCATTAAATCTGGGATGACCGCAGCACATCTTGATGTCAATCATAAAGTCCAGACACTTTTAGGTGATGGATGTGATGGAGACTTCTTCTTTATTACTGATAGGAGGATACTGCTATGTCGGTTTGAAGTGATCATATTTATAACCGACATAGCAGAGTAGATGTGAATTTGTAGGACAGTTGGGCATCCTGTGTCAACATCCTCCAATGTTCCTTGCCTGTCTCTACCATAGATTGAGAGGCATGACAGCTGTGCCTATGACTACCTGGAGGTGAGAAGCGGGAACTCAGAAAGCAGTCCACTGCTGGGCTGCTTCTGTGGCTACGACAAACCAGATGACATCAAGACCAGCTCCAACCAGGTCTGGATGAAGTTTGTGTCTGATGGGTCAGTGAACAAGGCCGGATTTGCTGCGAACTTCTTCAGAGGTCAAGAATACTGTCCATCTGTGACTAGTGTTAATGATGATATGACACAGGATTGGGTAATATTTTGCACAAAAATCCTTTACAAAATTTGCTACCAGTGAAGAATTTGTCGTAATATAGTAGTTCACATTAATATCTGTGGAACCATCTTCTGATTATTCAACTGTATCTCAGGCCTTCACATTTACATTAAAGGCCCAATGCAGCCATTTTTATCTCAATATCAAATCATTTCTGGGTAACAATTAAGTACCTTATTGTAATTGTTCTCAATCAAAATTCAGCTGTGTATTTCTGCATTGTTACACATATTATCTGATGATGGCCAACATGGCTGACTTATGGAATAAAAGCAGACCTTTTGAATTGATAAGCTAGAGTTGCTCCTTCCTCCCCATATCAGTTAATTTGATATACTTAGTATTTGTGGGCTTTAGATGGATGGCAGGATGTATACCAAAAAAGTTTGAATAGTTTTACTTTGGCCATTTGCCTTATGATGTTGAGGTTAGTGTACACTACTTCAATGGGAGGGAAGTGGAACTGATGGTTTCTTAGAAATGTTTTACTCCATTTTCTCTTTTTGGATGTCACAACGTGTCACACCCTGGCTCTGGGACTCTATATGTTGAGCCAGGGTGTGTTCATTCTATGTGTTGTATTTCTATGTTGGGGGTTCTAGTTGTTCTGTTTCTATGTTGGCCTGAGTGACTCCCAATCAGAGGCAACGAGTGTCAGCTGTGGCTGGTTGTCTCTGATTGGGAGCCATATTTAAACTGTCTGTTTTCCCTTTGTGTTTGTGGGTTCTTGTTCCGTGTTGGTCTATGTTACCTAGGACGTTACGAGTCGTTTGTTGTTTTGTTCATTGTCAGTATTTATCACTATAGATAAATAAACATGTTCGTTCATCACGCTGCGCCTTGGCCTACTCTCCCTGACGATCGTGACAGAAGAACCCACCATCACAGGACCAAGCGGCGTGTCCAGGAGCAGGCAGCCTGGACGTGGGAGCAGATCTTAGACGGGCAGGGGTCCTGGACCTGGGAGGAAATCCTGGCCGGGATGGATCGCCGGCCATGGAGTGAGACAGTAGAGAGGCGACGGAGAGAGGAGCAACGGCGTGATCAGTGTCGTCGTCGGGCTGACGAGAGGCAACCCCAAAAAATTTTTAGGGGGGGGGCACAGGGCATGGACGACGGGGCTGACGGAGGCAGAAAAGGGGCGTATTCAGAAGGCCACCAGGTTACGGGGGCCACTGGTCAAAGTAGGGAAAGAAGGTTTAGAGGCACGGCGAGAGGTACTGGGGTGTGTTACCAGTCCGGTCCGGCCCGTTCCAGATCCCGGGGTAGAGCCAGTGGTGTGTGTCCCCAGTACGGTCCGGCCTGTTACGGCCCCTCGCACCAAATGTACGGTGCGCGTCGCCAGCCCGGTCCGGCCTGTTCCTGCCTCTCGCACCAAGCCTACGGTGTGCGTCGCCAGCCCGGTCCGGCCTGTTCCTACCACTCGCACCAAGTCTACGGTGTGCGTCGCCAGCCCGGCCCGGCCTGTTCCTGCCACTCGCACCAAGTCTAGGGTGCGCGTCGCCAGCCCGGCCCGGCCTGCTCCTGCCACTCGCACCAAGTCTACGGTGCGCGTCGCCAGCCCGGCCCGGCCTGTTCCTGCCACTCGCACCAAGTCTACGGTGTGCGTCGCCAGCCCGGCCCGGCCTGTTCCTGCTCCTCGCACCAAACCTACGATGTGCGTCGCCAGCCCGGCCCGGCCTGTTCCTGCCACTCGCACCAAGCCTACGGTGCGCGTCGCCAGCCCGGCCCGGCCTGTTCCTGCCACTCGCACCAAGCCTACGGTGCGCGTCGCCAGCCCGGCCCGGCCTGTTCCTGCCACTCACACCAAGCCAGGGGCGCGAGTCATCAGCCTGGTCCAGCCTGTTCCTGCCACTCGCACCAAGCCAGGGGTGCGAGTCGTCAGCCTGGTCCAGCCCGTTCCTGCTACTCGCACCAAGCCAGGGGTGCGAGTCGTCAGCCCGGTAAAGCCCGTTCCGGCTCCACGCACCAAGCCAGGGGTGCGCATCGTCAGCCCGGTCCGGCCCGTTGCTGCTCCACGCACCAAGCCAGGGGTGCGAGTCGTCAGTCCGGTGAGGCCCGTTCCGGCTCCACGCACCAAGCCAGGGGTGCGCATCGTCAGCCCGGTCCAGTCCGTTCCTGCTCCACGCACCAAGCCAGGGGTGCGAGTCGTCAGTCCGGTGAGGCCCGTTCCGGCTCTACGCACCAAGCCAGGGGTGCGTATCGTCAGCCCGGTCCGGTCCGTTCCTGCTCCACGCACCAAGCCAGGGGTGCGTATCGTCAGCCCGGTCCGGCCCGTTGCTGCTCCACACACCAAGCCAGGGGTGCGCATCGTCAGCCCGGTCCGGTCCGTTCCTGCCTCACGCACCAAGCCAGGGGTGCGCGTCGTCAGTCCGGCACAACCAGTGCCTGGGTCACCGGTGCCTAATCAGGTACCGCTCAACTGCTCCACAACGGAGCTGAAGCTAACCGCTCCTGCTACGTCCAGTTCAGCTCCAGCCAGCGGGGCCAGACCGGACCAGGGGCGCTATGGGGGGAGTATTGGAGGGTGGTGGGCAAGCCCGGAGCCAGAAGCGCCACCGAGGAGAAATGCCCACCCAGCCCTCCTCTGTTTTGCTCTAGTTGAGGTGCGGTCGCAGTCCGCGCCTTTAGGGGGGGGGGGGGGGTACTGTCACACCCTGGCTCTGGGACTCTATATGTTGAGCCAGGGTGTGTTCATTCTATGTGTTGTATTTCTATGTTGGGGGTTCTAGTTGTTCTGTTTCTATGTTGGCCTGAGTGACTCCCAATCAGAGGCAACGAGTGTCAGCTGTGGCTGGTTGTCTCTGATTGGGAGCCATATTTAAACTGTCTGTTTTTCCCTTTGTGTTTGTGGGTTCTTTTTCCGTGTTGGTCTATGTTACCTAGGACGTTACGAGTCGTTTGTTGTTTTGTTCATTGTCAGTATTTATCACTATAGATAAATAAACATGTTCGTTCATCACGCTGCGCCTTGGCCTACTCTCCCTGACGATCGTGACACAACGGCCTTTCTGGATGAAAGAGATGGAGTATATTATGAACTCTTTATTTCTGTCGACTGAAAATACAAAGGGAAGGAAGTGGAAGTATTTATACAATGTGCAGAGGAACGGATGGTTTCTTCTGGTTCCTTTCTTCTTGTCACGTCTCCTCCCGTTGCTCCCCTCCGGCGCTCTGATTCGCCGGTCTACTGAGCCACCGGTCTGAGCGCACCACCTCGGCAACACCGGAATGGAAACCCAACGCACCTTAATCACCTCCAGCGCACCTGCACCTCATCATCTCATCACCACCCCTATATAGCCCTGGACTGTTCTGGATGATGTTGTGTGTGATTGTTTAGCTTCGTGTCGTTTTACTCTATCTTTGTTATTTCTCATTGTCATTCTTAAGTAAACCTTGACCTTGTTAATTCCTGCGTCTGCGTCCTGCCTCTTCGTATACTCAGAACGCGTCACACTTCTTCATGACATATCACGACGGCTCTGTGGGTGGTAGAGATGGACGAGTGTTCCAAGCCTGATAATGGGCTCTGTGAGCAGCGCTGTGTGAATACCCTGGGCAGCTACCGATGTGCCTCTGACCCTGGCTTTGAGCTCGCCTCAGACAGGCACAGCTGTGAGGGTGAGCGCAAGGGGTGCTTATTTAACCATCTCCTAAAAACACCAGCAATGTAGTATGAATCACACAACTTCACCATCCCATTCACTGGACAGTGTCAAGGTTTTAGACAACTCAAGCCACAGTCTAACATCACCTAATAACCATCTGCGCAATTGTCATAATTGAATAATGAGCTTCTCAGGAGATACATTTCCCAATATTGACACCATTGTAGTTAAAAAACACTCACCAGTCCCTATCTTCTAACTAAATGTTGATATTCTTTATCACTTGGACATGAATTGGACACACACTTATTCATGAACTCAGTGTCTGCCACCTCAACAATCATCCTTTATCAGAGGAAAGAGTGTGTTTTTATAACAGTCATACCACTTCATCACAGTTTATTATCAACGAGGCACTAAATGGATTTTGAAGACCTGATTCAATGTCAATTATGAAAAGTATTCCAGCAAGCTTTGATGGGCATCTGAGGATACATTAGTTTGTGGGTTTATTTTACTTTATTTTGCATCAAGAGGACATGATTGCACTTTGTGTATTATAAAAGTTTCACTTGCCAGTGCTAAAGTGCTTTTTCTTTTCTACTGCCACTCAAAATATGGTATTCAAAATTACTCTACTTAACGTTAATGGATGCTTGTTTCATTTTGTAGAGCTGTAATCTACATCCTAGTGCAAATTGCACAACAGAACAGCATATGTAGGACCTGACTTTCATATTAGCTTCACACACTGTTGCAGTTTGCAACTTAGTGAGCTCTCTCAGAGTATTAAAGAATATCAACATTTAGTTAGAAGACAATGATTGATGAGTGCTTTTTAACTACAATGGTGTCAATATTGGGATATTTATCTCCTGAGAAGCTCATTATTCAATTATGACAATTGTACAGATGGTTATTTTGTGATGTTAGACTGCGGCTTGAGTTTTCAAAAACCTTGACACTGTCCAGTGAGTGGGATGGTTAAGTTGTGATTCATACCATATTGATGGTGTTTTTAGGAGATGGATAAGTAAGCACCCCCTGCACTCACCCTCACAGCTGTGCCTGTCTGAGGCGAGCTCAAAGCCAGGGTCAGAGGCACATCGGTAGCTGCCCAGGGTATTCACACAGTGCTGCTCACAGAACCCATTATCAGGCTTGGAACACTCGTCCAGCTCTACCACCCACAGAGCCGTCATGATATGTCATGAAGAACAAAGGAACCAGAAGAAACCATCCGTTCTACTGCACATTGTATAAATACTTCCACTTCCTTCCCTTTGTATTTTCAGTCGACAGAAATAAAGAGTTCATAATCTACTCTATCTTTCATCCAGAGAGGCCGTTGTGACATCGCATGAGGGAAGACAGAATAAATGAAGCAAAACATTTGCACTGGGCCTTTAACATTGACTTAACAAATTGCTGGTACATTTGGGCTACAGTATAAATTATTTTGAAAAGGTTCCGAGGTATGAGAATTTTTGTTTATTCTTATACAGTGAGTGTTTGGGTGAGACAGTGACCCTGAGTAGAAATGAGGGGAATTAGGCACAACTCTCATTTGTCACTTTAAATAAAATGTCATATTTTATTCAACTGTATATTTCTGCATTGTTGCACATATTATCTGATGATGGCTGACTTATGGAATAAAAGAGGACTTTTGAATTGAAGCTAGAGCTGCTCCTTGCTCCGAATATCAGTTAATTTGATATGCTTTACATGGAAGGCTGAATGTCCACCTGTGTGTACACAAAAAAAATCTAATTTTTTCAGTGTACTGAAAATAGGGTACACTACTTCAATGGGAGGGAAGTGGAACTGATGGTTTCTTAGAAATGTTTTACTCCATTCTCTCTTTCTTCCTTCATGGGATGTCACAACGGCCTCTCTGGATGAAATAGATGGGAAGGAAGTGGAAGTATTTATACAATGTGCAGAGGAACGAATGGTTTCTTCTGGTTCCTTTCTTCTTCATGACATAACACAACGGCTTCTGTGGGTGGTAGAGATGGACGAGTGTTCCAAGCCTGATAATGGGTTCTGTGAGCAGCGCTGTGTGAATACCCTGGGCAGCTACCAATGTGCCTCTGACCCTGGCTTTGAGCTCGCCTCAGACAGGCGCATCTGTGAGGGTGAGTGCAGGGGGTGCTTACTTATCCATCTCCTAAAAACACCAATGTATACTGAACCAAAATATATAGACATGTAAAGTGTTGGACCAATGTTTCATGAGCTTAAAAAAATTATCCCCGACATTTTTCATACGCACAAATAACGTATTTCTCTCTAATTTGGTGCACAAATTTGTTTACATCCCTGTTAGTGAGCATTTCTCCTTTGCCAAGATAATCCATCCACCTGACAGGTGTGGCATATCAAGAAGCTGATTAAACAGCATGATCATTACACAGGTGCACCTTGTGCTGGGGACAACAAAAGCCCACTAAAATGTGCAGTTTTGTCACACAACAAAATGCCACAGATGTCTCAAGTTTTGAGGGAACATGCAATTGGCATGCTGACTACAGGAATGTCCACCAGAGAAGTTGCCAGATAATGTAATGTTAATTTCTCTACCATAAGCCGCCTCCAACGTCGTTTTAGAGAATTTGGCTTTACGTCAACTGGCCTCACAACTGCAGACCACGTATAACCACACCAGCCCAGGACCTCCACATTCGGCTTCTTCACCTGCGGAATCTTCTGAGACCAGCCACCTGAACAGCTGATGAAACTCTGGGATTGCACAACCGAAGGATTTCTGCACAAACTGTCAGAAACCGTCTCAGGAAGCTCATTTGCGTGCTTGTCGTCCTCACCAGGGTCTTGACCTGACTGCAGTTCGACGTCGTAACTGACTTCAATGAGCAAATGCTCACCTTCAATGGCCAGTGGCATGCTGGAGAAGTGTGCTCTTCACGGATGAATCCCGGTTTCAACTGTACCAGGCCGATGGCAGACAGCATGTATGGTGTCTTGTGGGTGAGCGGTTTACTGATGTCAACATTGTGAACAGAGTGCCCCATGGTGGCGGTGGGATTATTGTATGGGCAGGCATAAGCTACGGACAACGAACACAATTGCATTTCATCGGTGGCAATTTTAATGCACAGAAATACCGTGACGAGATCCTGAGGCCCATTGTCGTGCCATTCATCCACCGCCATCACCTCATGTTTCAGCATGATAAAGCACAGCCCCATGTCGCAAGGATCTGTACACTATTCCTGAAAGCTGAAAATGTCCCAGTTCTTCAATGGCCTGCATGCTCACCAGACATGTCACCTATTGAGCATGTTTGCTCTGGATCGACGTGTACAACAGCATGTTCCATTCCCGCCAATATCCAGCAACTTTGCACAGCCATTGAAGAGGAGTGGAAAAACATTCCACAGGCCACAATCAACAGCCTGATCAACTCTATGCGAAGGAGATGTGTCGCGCTGCATGAGGCAAATTGTGGTCACACCAGATACTGACTGGTTTTCTGATCCACGCCCCTACCTTTATTTTTAAGGTATCTCTGACCAATCGATGCATATCTGTATTCCCAGTCATGCCGACTAGGTGAAAAATCTGTCGATGTGCCCTTGAGCAAGGCACTTAACCCTAATTGCTCCTGTAAGTCGCTCTGGATAAGAGCGTCTGCTAAATGACTAATTATTAATTATGTGAAATCCATAGATTAGGGCCTAATGAATTTATTGAAATTGACTGATTTCCTTATATGAACTGAAATCTGAAATTGTTGCATGTTGCGTTTATATTGTTGTTCAGTGTTGTATGAATCACATAACATCACCATCCCACTCACTGGACAGTCTCAAGGCTTTAGAAAACTCAAGCCACAGTCTAACTTCACAAAATAACCATCTGTGCAATTGTCATAATTGTAATAATGAGCTTCTCAGGAGATAAATATCCCAATGTTGACACCATTGTAGTAAAAAAAACGACACTCATCAGCCCCTGTCTTCAAACTAAATGTTGATATTCTTGCAACAGAGCAACAATCACATTAATCTGCTTTATAGTGTATTGTACTGTGAACCCGTTCCACCTTCTCTACACTATAACAGTTATGATGTGGTACGAGGTGTGTTGCCTCATGGCCACAGGTCTGTCACTAATGTTCGCTCTGTATCCTCCCCAGCAGCTGCGTGTGGAGGCTTCATTACCAAGCTTAACGGCTCCATCACCACCCCTGGCTGGCCCAAAGAATACCCCCCCCCCCAACAAGAACTGTGTCTGGCAGCTGGTGGCCCCTACACAGTACCACATCACCCTGCTGTTTGATGTCTTCGAGACCGAGGGCAACGATGTAAGCATTATACCCTGAATTATCAGAGAGGGCACATTTTGTAAGTGGGAAGGAATGGGCAGTTACAATGGCCAGTGAAAGTGGCCACCGATGTCTCTCCTCATGAGGGAAATGATTGTCTAGTCCAGTAAGGCGGTGTCTGTGTGTAGTGGTTTACCTTGACTTATTCCATAGTACATGTTCCAGTTCCTCTTCAACACTGTCTGACCTGTCCTCTGTGGTCTCTTCTTCCCTCAGGTGTGTAAATATGATTATGTGGAGGTGAGGAGTGGACTAACCGCTGATACCAGGCTTCATGGGAAGTTTTGTGGAACAGAGAAACCAGAGGCCATCACCTCCCAAAACAACAACACAGTGTCCGAAAAAGGTTTCAAAGCCCAATTCTTCTCGGGTAAGTCTTTAAAAAAAGAATTGTGAGACAAAATGTACATATAAGCACTAACACAATAAATGCTCAAAGATTTGAGTGTTATAAAGGGCTTAGGTGGGTTTAACAATGTCTGACAATGTTCTGTTCCTATGCAGTCAAGGACGAGTGCTCTAAGGAGAATGGAGGCTGCCGACACGAGTGTGTCAACATATTCAGGAGCTACAGTTGTCAGTGTCTCAGTGGCTTTGTGCTGCATGACAATAAACACGAATGCAAGGAAGGTACAGGATGTCTCCTATCTTAATGGATTTATCCTTACATTTACCTACAGATCATACTGTAGCTATCCATATCCATCCATCCAGGAATTACATAAAGCCCTTGACATCCTATTTTACATGGCTCATGAAATCAAAGAGCTGGGGATATGATCTGTCCTCTTGGATTACTGAGCTATTCAGCAATGTTTATTTTCTAGCCGGCTGTGATCATGTGGTGAGCAGTGTGTCAGGCACCATCACCAGCCACTACTGGCCTGACAAGTACCCCAGCAAGAAGGCCTGTACCGGGGCCCTCTCCACTACCCCAGGCCACCTCATCGAAATTGTATGTTAACTGCTCGTGACAAGATTGGAATAGTTTTAATGACACCTGTTATGTCATGCTTATAATTTACATTGTAACAGTACATAGTCAGCAGAAGAAGGTTAATGTAGATTCTTACCACCTACCTCAATTAATCTACATACAATTTTCATGTTTTCAAAGAGATCGACATGGAGGCTCATCTGGAGTGTGCCTACGACCACCTGGAGATCTACGATGGGCGGGGCGGCGGGCCCCCAGTCTGGATGCTTCTGTGGCACCAAAAAACCCTCGCCAGTCATCTCCAGTGGCAACAAGATGTTCCTGTGCTTCTTCTCTGACAACTCAGTCCAGAAGAGAGGCTTTGAGACACGTACACTGGAATTAGCACTAGTATTAGCATTTTGTGATACCAGAAAGAAAAGGACTGAAATTGATAATTATTATTTGTTCACAGGGAGATGGGCGAACTGCTATCATGTTGTTTTGATTTCAGAGAAATTAGAACATTCAACTAATATTGATTGTATAATAAATTATTCAACCTTTTTCATTTAGGTCTGGTCAATCCACTGCCATAGCCTATTTAAAATATTGATAATAATAATGATAAATAATCCATAAATCTCAGCAGACCAGTTAAGTGGTATTCATTGATCTTACCAATGCCTTTGATCCAGTTGGGCTCATTTTGTCTCTTAGATCAATCAAAAAGGCTTGCGTTTTCCCAAAGACAACTCCAATTACTGGGATGTCGAAAAGGATGGGCCACAAGGGTTTGATCCTGGGACCATTGTTAACCTCCTTCATCGTTAAT
Source organism: Coregonus lavaretus (assembly GCF_964263955.1). NCBI lineage: Eukaryota > Metazoa > Chordata > Actinopteri > Salmoniformes > Salmonidae > Coregonus > Coregonus lavaretus. Next base: position 44,687,007 of record NC_139991.1, read on the forward strand.
GATCAGTTCTGTGTCCACTGATGCAAATGTCTTCTTGTATGCTGATGACACTATCTCTGGTTTTTGTTTTGTTTGTATTATATTATCACTAAGGTACAGTACATTATGTTAGTAATTCGTGAACAACATATGTTGTTTTGTCAAGACCCTTGAATAATGACAGGATTCATCTCAAGGAATTAATCCTGCATAAATTGGGGGTTACAATGGCCATTTTGCCATCTGGGTTTGTGATTAGTGGTCTCTTTCATCTCACGCGTATAAAGTTACACAATACCACAGGGAGTGTAGTGGATTTTTTGGGGGGAAAATAACTGCTCTCAGAGAATTATTTGTTGCTAAATTGCACATTCCATATCTGAATGAGTTCCTTCTCTGAGCCTCGGTCTCTAATTTTGTGGCTGTGCGTTCTCAGAGTGTGCAGGAAGCATTAAAGCTGAGGTCAAGACCAAAGATCTTTACTCCCACGCCCAGTTAGGGGATAACAACTACCCAGGGTTGTCTGACTACCAGTGGGTGGTCTCTGCTGAGAAGGGCCACGGAGTAGAGCTCATATTCCAAACCTTTGAGATTGAGGAAGAGGCTAGGAATACATGGAGCTATTTGATGGTGCTGATGTCAAGGCTGTGGATCTGGGGTAAGGACGACCAAAGGTTTCAGTACATCTACTAGACTGTAACAGCTACTGTACATAGTGTTACTGTATGTAGCACTTCACAAAATGCCAGGGGTGTTTGCATACTTTTAAAATGTAGAGGTGTAAGATTATCTCTCTCTCTCTCTCTCTCTCTCTCTCTCTCTCTCTCTCTCTCTCTCTCTCTCTCTCTCTCGCTCCCTCTTTCTCGCTCTCTTTCTTTCATCCCCTGAGGAGATCCTACTCTGCTGGGGACGCCATCGTTATAAAGTTCCATTCTGATGTCACCATCAATAAGAAGGGCTTCCATGAATGGTACACCAACACAAAGTTCCAAGACAGGGGTGGTATTACTGTACAGGATAGATTAAGGTCAGGGTACATGTGTAGCTCAGTTGGTAGAGCATGGCGCTTGCAACACAAGGGTTGCAAGCGTCAGCAACACTGAGCTACACATGTTTGAACATCTTGGAGAAGAATCTGGCCTTAATGGCCATGTACTGTTAAAATCTCCACCCGGCACAGCCAGAAGGGGACTCAGAGCCTGGTTCCTCTCTAGGTTTCTTCCTAGGTTTCTGCCTTTCTAGGGAGTTTTTCCTAGCCACCGTGCTTCTACATCTGCATTGCTTGCTGTTTGGGGTTTTAGGCTGGGTTTCTGTATAGCACTTTGTGACATCTGCAGATGTAAAAAGGGCTTTATAAATACAATTTGATTGATTGTGGGTTCGATTCCTATGGGGGGACCAGTACGGGGGAAAAAAGTAAAAAAATGTATCCACTCAGTACTGTAAGTCGCGCTGGATATGCGTGTCTGCTAAATGACTAAAATGTAAATGTCATAGGGACTACTCCCCAGTGCCCTGACCACCTCGTAACTTGAAGCCCAGCTGAGCCCTAACTTCTTGGGAAGTTAACCTTCCAACCTTGCCTTGGTGTGTCTTTGATAAAAGATTGATTCCTAAATATGACTATTTACTCTTGAATTTTAATTATAGGCACTGTAACTATTGTATATCATTACGGGTGCACGTTGATGATTAGGAAAGACAGATAGAACCGGGGAAATTTGTTTTGAGCACACAGATGTAATTTGTATGGTCCTCCATGTCACGATCGCCAATGAAGTATGACCAAAGCGCAGCGTTGGGAGTGAACATGATGATTTTAATTTTGAAACACACGACAAAACAAAACACGATCCGTGAAGTCCTCAGTGACAACTACTGAACAATGAACATAGACCCACCACCACAAGGTGAACACAGACATTTAAATATGGCTCCCAATCAGAGATAACGAGCCGACAGCTGACACTCGTTACCTCCGATTGGGAGTCACTGACCAAACATAGAACGCGAACACCTAGACACTACCCACAGTACACAACACACGGAAATCTACACACCCTGACTAAACACAAAACGTCCTAGAACCAGAGTGTGACAGTACCCCCCCCCAAAGGCGCGGACTGCGACCGCGCCTAACTACAAGCAAACAGGGGAGGGCTGGGTGGGCATTCCTCCTCGGCGGCGGCTCCGGCTCCGGGCTTCCTCCCCACTTCCTCTCCAACCCCCCAAAGTACCCCTGGTCCTGTCTAGCCCCGCTGGCCGGAACCGGACTGACGACACGCGCCCCTGGCTTGGTGCGTGGATCCTGGCTGGACGGCTCTGGCGGATCCCGGCTGGACGGCTCTGGCGGATCCCGGCTGGACGGCTCTGGCGGATCCCGCCTGGACGGCTCTGGCGGATCCTGGCTGGACGGCTCTGGCGGATCCTGGCTGGAAGGCTCTGGCGGATCCTGGCTGGAAGGCTCTGGCGGATCCCGGCTGGACGGCTCTGGCGGATCCCGGCTGGACGGCTCTGGCGGATCCTGGCTGGACGGCTCTGGCGGATCCTCGCTGGACGGCTCTGGCGGATCCTGGCTGGACGGCTCTGGCGGATCCTGGCTGGACGGCTCATGGCTGGCTGACGGATCTGGCTGCTCATGGCTGGCTGACGGATCTGGCTGCTCATGGATGGCTGACGGATCTGGCTGCTCATGGCTGGCTGACGGATCTGGCTGCTCATGGCTGGCGGAAGGATCTGGCTGCTCATGGCTGGCGGAAGGCTCTGGCTGATCCTGTCTGGCGGAAGGCTCTGGCTGATCCTGTCTGGCGGACGGCTCTGGCTGGACAGGGCTGACGACGCACCCCGTAGGCTCGGTGCGTTGAGCAGGGACAGGCCGGGCTGGGCTGGCGAAACGCACCACAGACTTGGTGCGGGGCGCAGGAACAGGCCGAGCTGGGCTGGCGACGCACCCCGTAGGCTTGGTGCGTTGAGCAGGGACAGACAGAACCGCACTGGGGACACACACCCCTGGCCCTACACGGGGATCAGGAACGGGCCGGACCGGACTGGAAACACCCCCCAGTACCTCTCGCCGTGCCTCCACACTTTCCATCCCCTTCGTAACCAGTGGCCCCCTTAAACTGGCGGCCATATCTGCCAACCTCTTGCACTCCTCCGGGCCGTACACCTTCTGCCCCGACGTCGTGAGCCCCCCCCTAAAAATTTTCTGGGGGTCTCTCCTCTCGGTGGACCAGGCCTCCATAGTCCTCTCCCAACCTTCGCTCTTCTGGCTCCACCACTCGTTATCCAACTGCTGCTTGGTCTCGTTGTGGTGGGTTTTTCTGTCACGATCGCCAATGAAGTATGACCAAAGCGCAGCGTTGGGAGTGAACATGATGATTTTAATTTTGAAACACACGACAAAACAAAACACGATCCGTGAAGTCCTCAGTGACAACTACTGAACAATGAACATAGACCCACCACCACAAGGTGAACACAGACATTTAAATATGGCTCCCAATCAGAGATAACGAGCCGACAGCTGACACTCGTTACCTCCGATTGGGAGTCACTGACCAAACATAGAACGCGAACACCTAGACACTACCCACAGTACACAACACACGGAAATCTACACACCCTGACTAAACACAAAACGTCCTAGAACCAGAGTGTGACACTCCAATGTAGAACAGGGATGATTTTTTCCCCACTCATGATTGATGATAGCCGGACAAGAAAAAACAACGTTTGTTGTTATTCTTTTCAAAGGCTAATGAATATAGTGTAAGGTAGTGGTCTGTTCTTTTCCATTTGTTTAGATGATTTGGCCCAAATATATACCTCACAGAAGGACCAACATTTTCATAATTCCCATGCTGTCCTCAATAAGTGCTCCTAATGGGTGTTTCACTGTGCAGGTTTGAAACCATAGTTTTATTCTCTCGCTAGCTCGCCCGCTCACTCACTCTCTATCTCTCTCTATCTTTATTAATCCATAATCCATTAAACAATTACTGATTTATGTTGTTGTATCAGCCTGCATGGTGGATAGAGAATGCTTTCCTTAAAGTGCTACTAATGATATACAACATTTCAATGTGCTGGTTTGAACTGCTCTCTCTCTCTCTCCCTCTCGCTCCACTGATAATAGCCTAGGCCTATGCCATTACGTTGAGTGCAGTTTCCTTCCAAAAATAACTGTTTTTTTAATTATGTAAGTGCAAGGGTGGAATGGGAGGGAAGAAAAAGCGTATGAAATGTACTCTTGTGGAGATTGTTCAGAACCGTAACTTCTAAGTCTGACCTGCTAATCCTGGGCAAAACGTGGGTAGCACAATGTTATGGTACTGTACTGTGTCCACAGGTACTTCTAAGGTACCTTGAATGGTGATAGTGGTGCTATCCTAGTATGGTGCTATCCTAAAGAAACAAAACAGTTATTCATCAGTTGTTGTGTTTTAACCTCTTCTGCTTTGCAGGCTTTCATTCTATTAATGTTGTGTGATGTTCTGCGGACCGTGTGGCCAATCCATCTCCATTTCTGCTCCTGGATGCTGATAGAGACTTTATAATGTTATCTATAGTAGCTCTATGTACTATTTTCATTTCCAAAATGACTCACACTGACAAAAACACTTGTCGATGAGACAGTGACAGCTCCATTATGGACAAGCACTTCTCTGACTTGCACTATCAGGGATTTCTAGGAAATGGTCCACATCTTAAATTTTACTACAATCATTTTGACCCAATACTCAGCTCAGTAAGAAAGTGACACAACCACAAAACTCGCTTCAAATGACCTCTTAATTAGTTTTTTTTTCTTTCCTGTGCTCTGATATTCACAAACAGAAGTGTGTTCATGCTTGTTGCTGTTCCTGCTAAGACTGTCCAGATCAAAAAAAGGGTTATATTTCAACACAGAGACACAAAACAAATGTGTATTTATTTAGAACGATATCTTGCAGTATACATTTGAAATACTGATGATATCCAATATTTGTATGAAAATTATAATTATGCATTGAAAATTACTTATCCAAATAGTTGGCGCACCTTTGTCTCAAAATACTGAACTGCCGTACATTGTAGACGATAAGGCAATTTTGTATTCATCATTCAGTTAACGCCAGGCCGGTACAATTTATGCTGTAATATTGCAAAAGGTTATTGCGCATTAATAATAAAGATGACAAAAACATTAAACAATCCTTGATGGTGAAGCTCACTGACCCCCATCAAGATGACTTTAGTAAGATATTGAGATGTTTCTGAAGTTGAACAGTTGGCCTACTTACTATTTAACATCTCAAAACAATATGGTAGCATTTTGTGCTCGTTTTTTATGTCGCTTATTATCTGACAGTTATACTCTGAGGGAGGTTTAGCACCAGTATAAGGCTTGCCACAGGCTTTGCGATGTGTAGATGCGTGCTGCGGTTGTCAGATTTTGGGAAGGAAAACTTTGAGGGGCTCATTCTCATGCACTTTATCCAGGAATCCCAGATTGAAGTAGGGGTACAACGTCTCTGTGAAGGTTTCACGGAAGGTATAGAGATGAGTCATGCTCTCTGCATTGTAGAAAGACACCAGACCCCTCTTATAATCCAGATACACCCCTATCCTAGCCAGAGGCTCCTCAAGTGACAGCACAGTAGGGGGCGATGTACAGGCCATGTACTGTATTCCATAGGACAGGGACAGGGTCCAGAAGCCATTGGCTGGCAGGGCTTTGATGACCCCCTTCCTGGATACAGACTCTCTGGCTACCCCCACGGTCCACACAGTGCTGCTGTAGACCTCTATCTCCCAGTAGTGGCGGCCATGGGTGAAGCCCTGACTGCCCAGCAGGGACAGGGCAGCGTTGAAGCGGTGGGGGTTGTCCTGGACAGAGTGGTTGAAGGTCTGGTAGCGGACACAGGTGAGGGAGGAGGTCAGGCTGAGCCAGGGGTTGGCCGTGCTCGAGTTTAAGGTGATGGCAGCCGGAACTGAGCAAGGAAAACAAGTATAACATTCCATAATACAGATAAAAGTGGTACAGCAGTGTCATTCTCAATTAAACAGTTTCATCTTTCTATCTAAAATAAGAAAACAACAGTTAAGTAGATAATTCTGTGTAGTAAAGTAGTGAATTCTGTGCAAATCACCAGTGTTGTGTTCAAGACCAACTAAAGCGAGACCGATTCAAGACCAAGACCGGGAGGGGGACAAGGGGTCCGAGACAGAGTCAAGATGGCGTAGCAGTGTGGTCGTGTTTTCTGTTGTGTCCTCGTGTAAATAGCCCTGTTTTTTGTCTTTTTTTCGTATATATTTCTCTATCTCACTTCCCATCCTTTAACCAAATATACTTTCCTGCAACCCGCCTCACCCAATGTGGAACGGATTCTATTATTTCTTTATTTTTATCAAGAACCTACGGCTGATACTAGCCAGCTAACTAGCTACTTGCTATTAGCCACCGTTAGCGCTCTTCACCACTGTCCGTGGCCTGCACTACCTACCAGCCAGCTCTAGCCTGGACAATTATCGGTCTACACAGCGTGCTATCGACCCAGAGCATATCAGATTTTCTGCCGGAATCACTGAATCACTGGACCTTAACACCGGATCATTGCAACTAGCTAGCTGCAACCGAATGGCTGTTGTTGGCTAATTCACCACTGTCCCGATGCACCCAGTTAGCCTTGAGCTAGCCTCGAGCCAGGCCCATCTCCCGGCTATCTAACTCTCTGTCAACCAGACGGGACCTCCTAGTGTCGACACGGAGCCCCGCCGATCCATCACGACTGGTCTGCCGACGTAATCGTCTGATGTGATTTCAACAGGCTTCCTTTTGCGACGACCACGAAGATCCATCTGCTAGCCCCGGCCCGCTAGCACGCGCAATCAACAGCCATGCCTCCTGCTCGCCTGTGCTGTAGCAGCCTACAAACTGCTCCCGGACTTAGCTATTGCTGTTCACTGGACCTTATGATCACTCAGCTACACAGCTGATGCCTGCTGGACTGTTCCTTTATACGGTACCCTGTCCTGTTTATCTGTTTAGCCTCAGCCCTAACTTTCGTCGCCATTACCAGTTGTTGTCTTAGCCCTAACGAATAACACCTGTGATTGTGTTATGCCTCTCTCCCATGTCAATATGCCTAGCCTATTGCTGTTTGGGCTAGTTCTTATTATACTATTTCACTGTAGAACCTCCAGTTCCGCTCAACCAGCCTCAGAGAGCTCCTTTGTCCCACCCCACATACACGCGGAGACCGGCTCAATCGGTACCTCCAGTGATGCTACCTATTTCATCGTTACCCACTGCTTAGGTGTACCTCCACTGTACTCATATCCTTCCATATCCTTGTCTGTACATAATGCCCTGAATCTATTCTACAACGCCCGGAAATCTGCCCCTTTTATTCTCTGTACCCAACGCACTAGAAGACCAGTTCTTAAAGCCTTTAGCCGTATGCTTATTCTATTCTTATCAATAAGCATCCTTCACCCAAATTCAGATAGCTGATGTCCTGAAAGAGCTGCAAAATCTGGACCCCTACAAATCAGCTGGGCTAGACAATCTGGACCCTTTCTTTCTAAAATTAGCTGCCGAAATTGTCGCAACCCCTATTACTAGCCTGTTCAATCTCTATTTCGTATCGACTGAGATCCCCAGAGATTGGAAAGCTGCCGCGGTCATCCCCCACTTCAAAGGGGGTGACACTCTAGATCCAAACTGTTACAGACCTATATCCATCCTGCCCTGCCTTTCGAAAGTATTTGAAAGCCAAGTTAACAAACAGATCACCGACCATTTCGAATTCCATCGTACCTTCTCCGCTATGCAGTCTGGTTTCCGAGCTGGTCATGGGTGCACCTCAGCCACGCTCAAGGTCCTAAACAATATAATAACCGCAATCGATAAAAGACAGTACTGTGCAGCCGTCTTTATCGACCTGGCCAAGGCTTTAAGCATCTCCAATCCAAAGTTAAATCTAGAAGCCCCCTTCACTCATGCTGCTAAACATACCCTTGTAAAACTGACTATCCTACCGATCCTTGACTTCGGCAATGTCATTTACAAAATAGCTTCCAACACCCTACTCAGCAAATTGGATGTAGTCTATCACAGTGCCATCAGTTTTGTCACCAAAGCCCCATATATTACCCAGCATTGTGACCTGTACGCTCTCGTTGGCTGGCCCTCACTACATATTCGTCGCCAAACCCACTGGCTCCAGGTCATCTATAAATCTCTTCTAGGCAAATCCCCGCCTTATCTTAGCTCATTGGTCACCATAGCAACACCCACCCGTAGTATGCGTTCCAGCAGGTATATTTCACTGGTCATCCCCAAAGCCAACACCTCCTTTGGCTGCCATTCCTTCCAGTTCTCTGCTGCAAATGACTGCAATGAACTGCAACAATCTCTGAAGCTGGATACACTTATCTCCCTCACTATCTTTAAGCATCAGTTGTCAGAGCAGTTTACCGATCACTGCACCTGTACACAGCCCATCTGAAATTAGCCCACCTAACTACCTCATCCCCATATTGTTATTTATTTTGCTCATTTGCACCCCAGTATCTCTATTTACACATCATTTTCTGCACATCTATCACTCCAGTGTTAATACTAAATTGTAATTATTTTGCACTATGGCCTATTTATTGTCTTACCTCCATAACATACTACATTTGCACACACTGTATATAGATTTTCTATTGTGTTATTGACTGTACGTTTAGTTTATTCCACATGTAACTCTGTGTTTGTTGTTTTTATTGCACTGCTTTGCTTTATCTTGGCCAGGTCGCAGTTGTAAATGAGAACTTGTTCTCAACTGGCTTACCTGGTTAAATAAAGGTGAAATAAAATAAAATAAAAAAGACAAAGACTAGCAGAATGCGAGTCCAATTCAAGACCATGATTGTAATTTTGTCAAATCACCACCCTAATAACAGTTTAAAATGTCCAGTATTTCTGTGTTCATATTTCAGAACAAAATATGGATTCTTTAGACATTCAGAATAGTGAAAAAATGCATGCTGTGGGAAAATAGAGCCACTCTACAAATTATTAACCCAAACACAGTGGGGAACAATGGGCCTTCTCCGCCTTCAGAGAAGGGCTAACGATTTATAAAATAATGATAATTATAATAATAATAATATTATTATTTTCAATGATGTTCTGATTTAATCTCTTCAGTTTTTGTTGGAAAGAGAACAAAAGATCCAATCAGTATTTTTCTTTGCTGGACTCTGGGGAGATAAATCTAGCTAGCTAAATCAGTCATTGGCTAGGCCATCAGAATCTAGATAAAGGCATCTGCCATTCAACTGTATTAGGGCAACATTTTGGAGTGACAGTGGAATCAACCAATCACATTTTGACTTAATGAGTGGGACCATTTTTACAAAAACTTATGAAAACTTGAAGGCCAAAAGGTCACTGTGCCATAGCGAGCAGTAGTTTTCCCACGGTCCAGCTAACTAGCTTTTTTTGTTGGCTAGTTTGCAGCGGCTGCAGCAGGTGTTATCAAAGATGATGTTGTTGCTAATTTGTTAGCTTCTCCCTTTTCAAGAATAACTTTCAACAAGAAGTTACGTTTCAAATGATCATCATCTGGTGAGTGGAACTGTGTTTTTTATTGCAGCGCGCTTGCTGTTGTTAGCCATCTCTTTGAAAATAACTTATGTGTGTAAAACATTGCTGCATTTAAAGTGGAACTGACAGCATTTTAGCAACATGAAATTATATTAAAATCTGTTAATATACACCCCCAGGAAGAATATTACAAAATCTGACAAGCGACCACTTAGATATGGTCATTTTCATAAATTCTTAGAATGTTTGGGAAATATAAAGTGGGAAAGCGGCCGTGCGTTTGGACAATTAATAGACACAGCAGTAAATAAAACTGCATAAAAACATCTGTCTTGTCCAGGACAGGAGTCTACACAAACCGGTGTGCTACAGCCAATCAGAGCTACAGTAGATCTTTATACAAACAAGCCATTTTCCATACGGGCCCACCATCATTCACTTTGAACTGGACTGTGTGTTTACAGGCAGTTGCAACAGCCCGAATTTAGATCATTAGAACGCATTCGCCAAAAGCCACAAAATACACCTGAATGGATTTCTGTAAATATGTAAACACCACAGGAGTCTTACATTTGGGAACTTACAGTCCTATTGATCAACAACCATGAAAAGGTGGGCATTTTCTCCCTCAACAACAACAAGATCAACAACTAATGATAGCCAGAGCAAGATGATCTAAAATCTAACGAAGGAACAAAGCTCATCACTAAGCTAAGGACCCTGGGACTAAACACCTCCCTCTGCAACTGGATCCTGGACTTCCTGACTTGCCGCCCCCAGGTGGTAAGGGTAGGTAACAACACATCTGCCACGCTGATCCTCAACACGGGGGCCCCTCAGGGGTGCATGCTCAGTCCCCTCCTGTACTCCCTGTTCACCCATGACTGCATGGCCAAGCATGACTCCAACACCATCATTAAGTTTGCCGACGACAAAACATTGGTAGGCCTGATCACCGACAACGATGAGACAGCCTATAGGGAGGAGGTCAGAGACCTGGCAGTGTGGTGCCAAGATAACAACCTCTCCCTCAACATGATCAAGACAAAGGAGATTATCGTGGACTACAGGAAAAGGAGGGCCGAGCACACCCCCATTCTCATCGACGGGGCTGTAGTGGAGCAGGTTAAGAGCTTCAAGTTCCTTGGTGTCCACATCACCAATGAACTGTCATGATCCAAACACAACAAGACAGTCATGAAGAGGGCACGACAATGCCTATTCCCCCTCAGGAGACTGAAAATATTTGGCATGGGTCCTCAGATCATCAAAAAGTTCTACAGCTGCACAATCGAGAGCATCCTGACTGGTTGCATCACCGCCTGGCATGGCAACTGCTCGGCCTCCGACCACAAGGCACTACAGAGGGTAGTGCGTACGGCCCAGTACGTCACTGGGGCCAAGCTTCCTGCCATCCAGGACCTCCATACCAGGCGGTGTCAGAGGAAGGCCCTAAAAATAGCCAAAGACTCCAGCCACCCTACTCATAGACTGTTCTCCCTGCTACCGCAGCGCAAGCGTTACCAAAGCGCCAAGTCTAGGTCCAAAAGGCTTCTTAAAAGATTCTACCCCCTAGCCATAAGAAATCTGAACAGCTAACCAAATGGCTATTTGCATTGACCCCCCCCACCCCATTTCTACGCTGCTGCTACTCTCTGTTTATTATATATGCATAGTCAATTTACCTCTACCTACAGTTGAAGTCTGAAGTTTACCTACACTTAGGTTGGAGTCATTAAAACTTGTTTTTCAACCACTCCACACATTTCTTGTTAACAAACTATAGTTTTGGCAAGTCCGTTAGGACATCTACTTTGTGCATGACACAAGTAATTTTTCCAACAATTGTTTACAGACAGATTATTTCACTTATAATTCACTGTATCACAATTCCAGTGGGTCAGAAGTTTGCATACACTAAGTTGACTGTGCCTTTAAACAGCTTGGAAAATTCCAGAAAATGATGTCATGGCTTTAGAAGCTTCTGATAGGCTAATTGACATTATTTGAGTCAATTGGAGGTGTACCTGTGGATGTATTTCAAGGCCTACCTTCAAACTCAGTGCCTCTTTGATTGACATCATGGGAAAATCAAAAGAAATCAGCCAAGACCTCAGAAAAAAAATGGTAGACCTCCACAAGTCTGGTTCATGCTTGGGAGCATTTTCCAAACGCCTGAAGGTACCACATTCATCTGTACAAACAATAGAACACACGTATAAACACCATGGGACCACGCAGCCGTCATACCGCTCAGGAAGGAGACGCGTTCTATCTCCTAGAGATGAACGTACTTTGGTGCGAGAAGTGCAAATCAATCCCAGCACAACAGCAAAGGATCTTGTGAAGATGCTGGAGGAAACAGGTACAAAGGTATCTATATCCAAAGTAAAACGAGTCCTATATCGACATAACCTGAAAGGCCGCTCAGCAAGGAAGAAGCCACTGCTCCAAAACCGCCATAAAAAAGATAGACTATGGTTCTCAAACATTGTACTTTTTGGAGAAATGTCCTCTGGTCTGATGAAACAAAAATAGAACTGTTTGGCCATAATGACCATCGTTATGTTTGGAGGAAAAAGGGGAAGACTTGCAAGCCGAAGAACAACATCCCAACTGTGAAGCACAGGGATGGCAGCATCATGCTGTGGGGGTGCTTTGCTGCAGGAGGGACTGGTGCACTTCACAAAATAGATGGCATCATGAGGAAGGGAAATTATGTGGATATATTGAAGCAACATCTCAAGACATCAGTCAGGAAGTTAAAGCTTGGTCGCAAATGGGTCTTCCAAATGAACAACGACCCCAAGCATACTTCCTAAGTTGTGGCAAAATGGCTTAAGGACAACAAAGTCAAGGTATTGGAGTGGCCATCACAAAGCCCTGACCTCAATCCTATAGAAAATTTGCCACAAGGAGCAAGGAGGCCTACAAACCTGACTCAGTTACACCAGCTCTGTCAGGAGGAATGGGCCAAAATTCACCCAATTTATTGTGGGAAGCTTGTGGAAGGCTACCCGAAACGTTTGACCCAAGTTAAACAATGTAAAGGCAATGCTACCAAATACTAATTGAGTGTATGTACACTTCTGACCCACTGGGAATGTGATGAAATAAATAAAAGCTGAAATAAATCATTCTCTCTACTATTATTGTCACGGTTTCGGCCGAGGCTGCTCCTCCTCCTTGTTCGGGCAGGCTTCGGCGGTCGTCGTCCCCGGAGTACTAGCTGCCACCGTTCGATGTTTCATGTTTGTTTGGTTTTGTCTGCTTGTACACCTGTTCCTTGTTAGTGTTTGATTTGGTTGCCTATTTAGTTTTCGTGTGTGGGGGCAGGTGTTATGTGGTATTGTTTATTTGTCAAGCTGTTGCTCTTTGGTATTACTCTCAGGATTGTTGTTTTTCCGAGAGTCCGCACTGTGTGCGCTATCGTCATTTTTACGCACTGTGTGTGTTGTGCGTACTTTGTATTTTGCCTCCCGGTTGGGTTGGCTGTTCGCCTGTTTGGTGCTGTTATTTTTGTTACTAAAGTCTGTTGACGAACGCCCGTGTTTCCTGCGCTTGATTCCTCACCGCATCTACACTCAGCTACTGACAATTATTCTGACATTTAGAATAAATATATATGTGTATTTGAGATTCTTCAAAGTACCTCCTCCTCCATTCTTCACGGTGGGAACCACACATGCGGAGATCATCCGTTCACCTACTCTGCGTCTCACAAAGACACGGCGGTTGGAACCAAAAATCTCAAATTTGGACTCATCAGACCAAAGGACAGAATTCCACCGGTCTAATGTCCATTGCTCGTGTTTCTTGGCCCAAGCAAGTATCTTCTTCTTATTGGTGTCCTTTAGTAGTGGTTTCTTTGCAGCAATTCGACCATGAAGGACTGATTCACGCAGTCTCCTCTGAACAGTTGATGTTGAGATGTGTCTGTTACTTGAACTCTCTGAAGCATTTATTTGGGCTGCAATTTCTGAGGCTGGTTACTCTAATGAACTTATCCTCTGCAGCAGAGGTAACTCTGGGTCTCCCATTCCTGTGGTGGTCCTCATGAGAGCCAGTTTCATCATAGCGCTTGATGGTTTATGCGACTGCACTAGTTCTTGAAATTTTCCGGATTGACTGACCTTCATGTCGTTTCTCTTTGCTTATTTGAGCTGTTCTTGCCATAATATGGACTTGGTCTTTTACCAAATAGGGCTATCTTCTGTATACCATCCCTACCTTGTCACAACACAACTGATTATCTCAAACGCATTAAGAAGGAAAGAAATTCCACAAATTAACCTTTAAGAAGTCGCACCTGTTAATTGAAATGCATTCCAGGTGACTACCTCATGAAGCTGGTTGAGAGAATGCCAAGAGTGTGCAAAGCTGTCATCAAGGCAAAGGGTGGCTACTTTGAAGAATCTCAAATACACTTTTTTGGTTACTACATGATTCCATATGTGTTATTTCATAGTTTTGATGTCTTCACTATTATTCTACAATGTAGAAAATAGTAAAAATAAAGAAAAACCTTTGAATTAGTTGGTGTGTCCAAACCTTCGACTTGTACTGTACATCAGAGAAGACTGAAATACAGTATAGCAAAACTGTTTGACATAGAGACACCGGATTTTCGTTGTTTAAGAAAAAAACAAAAAACATTTAATTATGAGAAATATTAATAACATTCCACCCATGAGGCCAAAGAGGGCGCTTTTTGTCATTGACTGCAGGAAAGGGCTACAGCAAAAACGAAAGTAGAGTGGTTGGTTGGGGTGGATGGGTAGGCTTATAACGTGAACGACTAGCAACCCGAATCTCATCACGGACAACTTTAGCATTTTAACTAATTAGCAACTTTTCAACTACTTACTACTTTTTAGCTACTATGCAACTACTTAGCATGGTAGCTAACCCTTCCACTAACACAGGGTTTCCCAAACTCGGTTCACAGAGATACCGTGAAGAGATCCTGAGTCCCATTGTCGTGCCATTCATTCGCCACCGTCATCTCATGTTTCATCATGACAATGCAGGGACCCATATAGCTAGGATCTGTGCAGTAGGTGTCCAAACCTTTGACTGGTACTGTATATATTACCTCAATTACCTCGAATAACCTGTGCACCCGCACATTGACTCTGTACCGGTACCCCCTGTATATAGCCTTGTTACTGTTATTTTATTGTTGCTTTTTAATTATTTGTTATTTTTCTATTTTCTTCATTTTTTCTTTTCTTTTTTTACTTTTTTAGTAAATACATTCTTAACACTTAATTTTCTTAAAACTGCATTGCTGGTTAAGGGTTTGTAAGTAAAGTAAGCATTTCACTGTAAGGTCTACACCTGTTTTATTCGGCGGATGTGACAAATAAAATTTGATTTGATTTGATTTGAGATACTGTAAACCCGCTCAAACTTTTCAGCTTGTTGGCCGTCAAATTTGCACTGATAAACAATGGGGAATTGTAGCTTCTTCGTCCTTCTGCAGCTTGCCTGCCAATGCATGCTTGTCCCTACCAACCATCCAAGATAACTGGCTAAAGTTGGCTAGCTTGCTAGCTAGCTACTTTCAGACACAAATGAGAAAACACCTCACTCTGACCATTTTACTCACCATTGTAAAGCTGGTTAGGCTGTTTACATGTTATCTAGAGCATTCTTGACTAACGGGTGTTGTGTGTTTGTAAATTCATCAGTTGTTTTTCACTCTGAGACTCATACGAGAGTGCTCTGAAATCGTAGTAGATAGCCAGAGTGAATTTGCGAACGCAAGAGATATGCTAACTGTATAACAGTCGTTCAAGTTCTTGCTAGCTAACCAAATGACACCTGCATCTCTAGCTGTGTATAGCCAACAAAAAACGATATGAGGGGAAAAAGTCAGTCACTCACCCACTCCTCCAATGGCATGACATGACATCCTTCTATCAGCTAGCTATATAGGTAACATTAGGCTATATGTTTTTAGCTTGCTACATAAATATGTTATGACTGACTTGTGATCATTGCCCTTGCTAGTTTGATTGTATTGACATTCCCAGCCTTAGTTACATTAGTCAGTTTCTGTCCAGAATATTGAGTCATTGAAACTGAAACAGTGCATCCCGAATGGAGGCAGCAAACAATGTACCAGGCCAGCTGTGATTTACATCCTGATAGCAATACAGTGGGGGAAAAAAGTATTTAGTCAGCCACCAATTGTGCATGTTCTCCCACTTAAAAAGATGAGAGAGGCCTGTAATTTTCATCATAGGTACACGTCAACTATGACAGACAAATTGAAGACAAAAAATCCAGAAAATCACATTGTAGGATTTTGAATGAATTTATTTGCGAATTATGGTGGAAAATAAGTATTTGGTCACCTACAAACAAGCAAGATTTCTGAACTTCTTCTTTAAGAGGCTCCTCTGTCCTCCACTCGTTACCTGTATTAATGGCACCTGTTTGAACTTGTTATCAGTATAAAAGACACCTGTCCACAACCTCAAACAGTCACACTCCAAACTCCACTATGGCCAAGACCAAAGAGCTGTCAAAGGACACCAGAAACAAAATTGTAGACCTGCACCAGGCTGGGAAGACTGAATCTGCAATAGGTAAGCAGCTTGGTTTGAAGAAATCAACTGTGGGAGCAATTATTAGGAAATGGAAGACATACAGACCACTGATAATCTCCTTCGATCTGGGGCTCCACGCAAGATCTCACCCCGTGGGGTCAAAATGATCACAAGAACGGTGAGCAAAAATCCCAGAACCACACGGGGGGACCTAGTGAATGACCTGCAGAGAGCTGGGACCAAAGTAACAAAGCCTACCATCAGTAACACACTACGCCACCAGGGACTCAAATCCTGCAGTGCCAGACGTGTCCCCCTGCTTAAGCCAGTACATGTCCAGGCCCGTCTGAAGTTTGCTAGAGTGCATTTGGATGATCCAGAAGAGGATTGGGAGAATGTCATATGGTCAGATGAAACCAAAATATAACTTTTTGGTAAAAACTCAACTCGTCGTGTTTGGAGGACAAAGAATGCTGAGTTGCATCCAAAGAACACCATACCTACTGTGAAGCATGGGGGTGGAAACATCATGCTTTGGGGCTGTTTTTCTGCAAAGGGACCAGGACGACTGATCCGTGTAAAGGAAAGAATGAATGGGGCCACGTATCGTGAGATTTTGAGTGAAAACCTCCTTCCATCAGCAAGGGCATTGAAGATGAAACGTGGCTGGGTCTTTCAGCATGACAATGAGTTGAAAGTCTGTGTTGCCCAGCGACAGCCCCAAAACATCACTGCTCTAGAGGAGATCTGCATGGAGGAATGGGCCACAATACCAGCAACAGTGTGTGAAAACCTTGTGAAGACTTACAGAAAACGTTTGACCTGTGTCATTGCCAACAAAGGGTATATAACAAAGTATTGAGAAACTTTTGTTATTGACCAAATACTTATTTTCCACCATAATTTGCAAATAAATTCATTAAAAATCCTACAATGTGATTTTCTGGATATTTTTTCTCTCATTTTGTCTGTCATAGTTGACGTGTACCTATGATGAAAATTACAGGCCTCTCTCATCTTTTAAGTGGGAGAACTTGCACAACTGGTGGCTGACTAAATACTTTTTTCCCCACTGTATATTTTAGACTACCAAGAAATGTATTGGTGAATTATATTAATCATGCATTTAACTGCATCCATCTATTCTGCCATTAATGCCTTCATGTACGTCATGGAACGTTGAGTCATATAGAAACTATTAAAAAAATATATATTTTTTTTTGACTGAAATTATGATTGTCTGTTTGTTTCATATCTGCAAAGTAGTTAAAACGCTGTCAGTTCCACTTTAAACTTTAAGTCACTGGTTACTTTGTGTGCTAAACGTGCAATGGGAAGTAATAGTTGTACATTTCGATTGGGAAATGCTTAATGGTTGTGTTTTTGTATTCTTATGATTTGGACCTTTTGGCTTAATATGTTCGAGTTTATGGACTGCTTATCCTTTAACATCATGCTGTGTGTGACTGCTGTCTTTCCATCGGCCCTATGCGGTGGTGTAGTGGTGCCTGGAGAAGTAGGTATACTCTAATTTTGCCAGAAACTTCCCAAATGGCCCACTCAGCGAAGGAAAGGCACCCTGTTTGAAAAATCCTTTTTTATTAGTTTTCCTATAGATTTTTCAGATTTTCACTCTCAAAATCACTTTTCTTTTTGTGTGAAAAAAATACAAAAATGTGATGGTCTTAAACCATCACAATGCTTAAACAATGCTAAAATCACTTCAAATCTGTCAGGGCCTGCCTCCCCAGTGGGTGGGCCTCTGTCCACCCAGGCCCATCCATGTCTACGCCCCTGATGCAAACAGCTCATGATGACAATTGCGCATCACAAATAGCCTACTAACCAACACTTTAGACTAAACTTTTTCAATACCTGGTTTGCATACCCATTGATGCCTTAGATAGCATTTACTGGTAGATATCATCAATTGAAATGCCTTTCCTATACCCTACCAGCTACCGATGTCATTCTTCTGTGAGCTGCTCCATGCCAAAACCAGGTAAGAGGTGCACACACTTGCTGCCTGCAGATTATATTCCGTTGAAACTAGGCTATGTGTGCGATACGCATCAGTAGGGATTAAGAAGTGAGTATAAGCAATGCCCACTGAATAAAAGTGGGTATACGGTTTATGCCCTCCACTACACCACTGGCCCTTTGTGTTTTACAAAAAGTACACACTCCTACATGAGTGCGCTGGTATTACGGTTGCTGTCCTTTCAGAATCACGAACCTGTCACACACTGAAGGCCTATAGGTTCGCCACTGCTCAAACATGTCTATAATAGATATAAAGGCTGTTAAGATATTAATGTTTCAAGAAAGTAGTGTATATATTTGGCCTGCCGAAGCGCTTTTATGCGCTGACTGAATGGAAGCTGATAATTAAAATTGTTTTACTCCGCTGGTCTCGGCTGACCTCGGGAAGAAATGGTGAGTCCTCAATGTCCTAGAACCGAGTTAATACAGAATACAAATGTGTCCAACACCGAGACAAGACCGAGACACTCAATATGTGGTCTCGAGACTGTACTACAACACTGCAAATCACCTATGTTGCAGAGCAAGAATAGTAGCTGAAAGCTCCTGAATTGCAGCTCCTGCGTGCTGTAATCGACATTCACTCTATTAAAGATTAGTTATTTAAATTACAGTACCTGGGTAGATGCTTCCTTTCAGTGATTTCCACACTCGGTACTGCAGGGGCCCTGCGAACCGGCCCTCACACAGACTGGGAGCCGTGAGAGTAGGCTTCTCAAACTTCGGAGACGGCCTGCCAAAGACAACACAAGCTTTAGACAAGACATATCAGAAACAGGAAAACCCCATTATGGAATAACATGTTGAAAGCTAAAACAACCCACGTCCCGCCACGCTCTCACCTCTGGAGCAGGATCTTGATATTCTGGGACACGACAGGAAAAACAGAGGGGAGAGAGTGATCATTAGTTTTGGCAGTGGTTAAAAAGAGGAAAAGCAGTTTTCCATATGACATCAATGTCTGAGCTGACGTTATCCCTCCATCTGGGATCTCCCCATAGTTGGGGGAAAGTCCCTGGGTCTGAGCCTGTCCCTATAATCTCCTTATCCTCACCATCGACCAGGAGTGAGGTCATGGGCGCACATTCTGCCTGTGCTCCACCCTAAAGGGTTTCTCCCTGCACTCTGGGGTCCATTGCTTACAGCGATGTCTAGAATAGATACTTACTGCATTATTATAGCAGATGTAAATGTCCAGAGGTGTGCAAGCTAGGTTTGTCCTCCCATCCATATTTTTTTCAAACAGCACATGCAAAAAAACTACATCTGACCTAAACTTGTTCAGTGTAATCGTTCAAGAATTCTCCAGTAGGTAAACAGTAGCCCTGTCCTGTCTCTCACCCGCAGCAGTGTAAAGGGGTCCTGCTCCTTCAGCTTGTCCTCGATCTCGTTCAGGGCCCTCTGCAGACGGCAGACCTCCACACAGAGCAGGGCTTTGTGTTCG
Source organism: Coregonus lavaretus (assembly GCF_964263955.1). NCBI lineage: Eukaryota > Metazoa > Chordata > Actinopteri > Salmoniformes > Salmonidae > Coregonus > Coregonus lavaretus. The sequence continues at coordinate 44,706,613 of NC_139991.1, forward strand.
TCCAGCCTGATCAGCTCCCTGCGCTCCACTGTCTTCAGCTTCACCTGCAGCAGCTTCTCCTCCTGGTAAAGGAACTGGTGCAGGTCACTGAACTGGGCCTCGATGCGTTGCTTCAGGTCCGCCGTGTGCTCCTAGTTTGAGAAGATCAAGGTTTAAGTGCGATGTATAGATTGTTACCAGGTGTAGATATGAGATACTATAGTTTTTCTTACCTTGAGCTTGTTGACCTCTTCTTCAGTCTCTCTCTCACACTGCAGGGCCATGTTCAACTCCCCTTTCAGAGAGTCCATGGAGCTGTTGAGAGACGCCTGCATAGCCAGAACAAAGCAGCAGCATTACTGTAAGTCGTCATCAGCCTTCTGTTCTCTACAGTACACCAGAGCTCATACACAGTAAATACAGTAATCTGCCCTGGGAATGAGGCTGGCAAAAACAATGTTACAGGAAAAGAGCCGGATGCAACTTCAAGCCAGACGAAGAGGGGAAGATAATGAGCGGTTTGTCGTACAGAAATAAAGCGACACCTGAAGTGGTGTGACAAATCATTGACATTTTAGTTGTTGATGCCAAGTCACTTCAAGTTTTTCTGTGCCATATTTAATCCCCAAAATGTTTTGCTTCAATTCCTCCCACGCATAATACTGCTGCTCCATTCATGGCCCCTCAATGTTTTTTCCTGTCCTCAATTTCTCCTGCGTCTGTGACCCTTTGGCTTATTGTATTTTTTTGCCCTGAGCTAAGCTTTTTACAAGCATTCTTTGGGAAATGTAACAGTGTAAAAAGGCAAAACAAGTCAATTAAAATGTGGACTTACCCTGTATCTCTGCTGTGCCTCCTGGACACACACCATGGTGTGGTTCCTGTGCTCCTGAGAGAGTCCACACACCAGACATACCAGCTCCTGGTCGTCCTCACAGTAGAGCTTCAGCTCCTCTCGGTGCCGCCCACAGCGTGGGGCAGGAGCAGGGGCAGGGGTCCTCTCTGTTACCCCCACGTCCCCCAGCAGCCCCCCGCTCTCCTCCAGGCCCTGGCAGTAGCTTTCCACTATGTTGGCCACGATGCGGTTGGGCCGGTAGCTCTGGCCAGGGAACACCTTTCTGCACTGGGGACAGGATCCAGACCCCCCCTGGACCTGGCCTCTGGGGCCCGCCCAGTAGCCAGCGATGCATACCTGGCAGAAGGTATGGTCGCAGGGCAGGGAGACAGGCTGCTTGAAGAGGTCCAGGCAGATAGAACAGGTCAGGTCTCGGCTGAGTCGCTGTGCTGAGCTCTTGGATACTTGCCCAGCCATAGTAGACGGCCTCTGCTTTTCCTTTGTAGTTTGCTCTGAAAGCTCCCCCTCCCTGTATTTAAAACTTTTCTTATCTGATTTCTCCACCTCAACGTTGTGTTGAGACGTTAACTGGTGTTTCTCCACCTCTCTGTGATTCTTACTCCTTATGTTCATTCCTTTTGTCAGACTTCTCTTTTCTTTGTGCTGGATTTGCAGCTGTTGAGACGTCCTCCTTCTCCTGAGTGTTTGGCTCCTCTCTCTCTGGTCTCTGGTCTGACTTGGCTCAGTCTTCCTGTTGACTGTGGGAAAGGAAGGGGCTGGTGAGGAGGCGGCCTCTATCTCTTGTTCCGTCCCAAAAAGGCAGGGGTGATTTGTGGGCCCCCTTCTAAACTCCCCCTCTGACGTCAGAAAAACAGTCAGAAGTTAGGGCGGTGTGTGTGTGGGTGTGGGTGTGTGTGTGTTTGTGTTTAGGCCTACATTATGTGCAAAATGTGAGTCAAAACAGATGTGCCCTATTTCCTCTTTAGCTGGTTGAAAAAATAATAATCAAAACACCAATTACCGCAAATGGTTATTGACATGGCTATGACAATGCCAAGATAATAGGGCTGGGTAACTTCCTGGAGAATGCAGCTACAGCCAACTCCTGCACAATGAGATTGTAGAGTATGAAAAATGTATGCACTCACTAACTGTAAGTCGCTCTGGATAAGAGCGTCTGCTAAATGACTGAAATGAAATGAAATGAAATGTAGAGAAAACAGCCATCACTATTCACAGAAAATCGTTTAAGTTTCCAATAGTGTGTGACGTTATTAGTCTAGTTCAAAGCAATAATGTTCAATTACAGTACCAGTACAGTGTCAGCCTGCGCTAGCTACTTTCTATTAAAGGCCCAATGCAGCCGTTTATACTGTATATCAATATAAAATCATTTCTGGGTAACAATTAAGTACCTTACTGTAATAGAAAATGGGCAAAAATTGCTTTTTTAGCAAAAAACTATTTCTCAAGCAAGAATTTTGCTAGGATTGTTTGGGAGTGGTCCAAGTGGGGAGCGAAATCAGAAAACTAGCTGTTATTGACAAAGAGGTTGGAAACTCTTAACCAATTTACCGCATGGTGATGTCACGATGGAAAGCCAAAACTCCTGCCCATGCAAACCAGCAGATTAGAAGGTCCTGTGTAGATTGTATTTTCAACAAGCAACTATCAGGAAATAACACTGATCAAATTATTTCACACTTTTTCAGTGTTAGTTTCATCAGCTGTTGTACAATATGATATAAAACACAGGAAAAACACAATTTTGACAGCACTGGGCCTTTAAATTTACTCCACTGTAGACAAACATCTTGTTAAACACTATGGGTTGATTTCATACTTTGAGCATGCTCTTTTTTATTTCTACTACCTTAAGCACAGCATGCATGAGTCATACTTCTCCCTTCATTGTTCACGGCTCTAATACATTCTGTTCTGAATGTGTATCTACCTTAGACTCAGGTTATGCTATTATGCAGGTTATGAGCACAATATGCAACCATTTCTCCAAGACGCTTGACAGGGTACGTATTTACTCTGCTATTGGTGTCTAGTGTTCCAAACAACAAGAATAATTAGCCTACTACTTGATAAACTGAGTGTCTGACTCTTAGCCCTTAAACTGTCAGTTATTGTCACATTGCGTGTTTATACTGGTCTCTCTGTGGGTGACATATAATAATGTAATAACAATGTGGAGCCTGACCATACAGACTAGTGAGTACTTGCATACCAGGTCACTGCAGTTAAAGAAGCACAAATATGTCAGTAACCTTAGGAGACAGTGTAGCCCGTTTTGGACAGTTTTAACACAGTTTACTCTGTTATAGATCCTTTACTGTCGATGACACTGGAATATCCTCCCAGGAGAAAAGCAAGAGCTCAGGTAAGCAGTACATTCATGCAAGTTATTATCCTACTTTGCGGAGGCATGCAGCCATCTGATAGGCTTTGTGGTTGAGGACTCCACTGCTGATCCCTCTGTTGCCGAGGAGAACCAGGAGGAGATAGCATGTCCGGCGCACGGCCACACCCCGGCTGGGCCTCTGTTTGGTGCGCAGGTCCATGGACCTCTCCCTAGGGGTGACCATGTTGTCCCTCACCAGAGCACAGCGCAACCCCCCAGGCTCACTCAATGGGTCTGGATGGCCTCTCTCTCCCTGGCCAGCAGCCTCCTAATCTCACGCCGGGTCAGATGTTCCAGTGATCCCCTGGGGTGGCCGCAATCACCCTGTGGGTACGGACGTTCACCAATGCACAGTCTGCACACTGGCCCTCAAACATCACCATGTCCACATAGTGCTGCAAGCTGGGCAATGCCATTCCTGGAGAGGGGGTTGTGGGATGTGTCCTTGAAAATACATGTTTATTTTAGCCTAGTAGGCACTCTGCAGAATGGTGATAAAGTATGGAGGTAATTGATTATCTACCAATTATGGGTCCATATTGGGAATTCCCCAAAAATGACTTACCTTGTTGGTGGGGATGTTAATGAAATCGTGCCACTGTGTCAACTGAAGTGTCTCAGCCTTCTGTGATGTCACAAATATTTGTAAGTCGCTCTGGATAAGAGCGTCTGCTAAATGACGTAAACGTAAACAAAGGATAACTTAGGGTGCGTTCGTAAATTCCCTCTGGCTATGTGCTCCGATTTCAGAGCACTCTCGTCTGTGTGCCAGAGCGCAGAATAATGTTGATATGACCGGTGTCAGTAAACTTCGGCAAAAAAAACGTTATTAAATTGTTGCCAGCAGCACAGTTAGTCAAGAACGCTGTAGATTTACATTTACATCATTTAGCAGACGCTCTTATCCAGAGCGACTTACAAATTGGTGCATTCAACTTATGATAGCCAGTGGGACAACCACTTTTTAAAAAATGTTTATGGGGGAGTGGGGGAAGAAGGATTACTTTTATACTATTCCAGGTATTCCTTAAAGAGGTAGGGTTTCAAGTGTCTCCGGAAGGTGGTCAGTGACTCCGCTGTCCTGGCGTCGTGGGGGAGCTTGTTCCACCATTGGGGTGCTAGAGCAGCGAATAGCTTTGACTGGGCTGAGCGGGAACTGTGCTTCCGTAGAGGTAGGGGAGCTAGCAGGCCAGAGGTGGATGAACGTAGTGCCCTCGTTTGGGTGTAGGGTCTGATCAGAGCCTGAAGGTAAAGAGGTGCCGTTCCCCTCACAGCTCCGTAGGCAAGCACCATGGTCTTGTAGTAGATGTGAGCCTCAACTGGAAGCCAGTGGAGTGTGCGGAGGAGCGGGGTGACATGAGAGAACTTGGGAAGGTTGAACACCAGACGGCTGCAGCGTTCTGGATAAGTTGTAGGGGTTTAATGGCACAGGCAGGGAACCCAGCCAACAGCGAGTTGTAGTAAGATAACATGAAAACAGCCTAACCAGTTCTGCTAGGGCGAGTATAATTGTCAGTGTGAGGTGGTCTCTTATTTGTATCTGGAAGTAACTAGCAAGCTAGCCAACTTTAGCCAGTTTGCTTGGGTGCTTGACTGACGTTGTGAGGTCCAAAGGCTCGGATCAACCCTACTCCTTGGCCAGAGCGTCCAGTTTGTGCTCTGAACGCTTCGAGAGCGAAACGCTCTGAATTTACAAAAACAGACAATTTGACAATGCTCTGAATTTACGAACACCCAGAGCACACTCTGAGCGCACTGTGGCACTCAAGAGTGAATTTACGAACACACCCTCCATTCCTTTTGTTGCACATAGCCTACCACTGAATCACAAACAGAATACAGACATCTAGTGGCCAAAGTGTAAATGTGCCAATGCCCGTCAACTTGTAGTGCACAGGAAGTAGATTGAATGTTATTACACATGGAAATACTAAACTGGGGTGGAGAGAATAAGAAAATAAATCAATCGTCATTAAATTCAATCCAGAACTTGTTTATGTTTGATTCAATTCCTAATTTCTGATCAACCCAAGTCTAACAAAATGTTAGTTTTTAACAAAATACCTGACTATTGCTGAAAACAAAATTATCCAGTCCCATACAATTATGAATTGTAACCAACACAAGACCTCTTACACATCACTGTACGTTCTATCAGTTAGCAGGATGGCCATCCTTAACTGTAGGTCCACAGACTGGTACATGGTTGTCTATAAGGCCATCTTAGGGCAGCTGCCAATATATTTAAGCACTTTACTCACCCTACAGCGTCATGGACATTACCATTTTTTATATAATGTTCCCAACACAAGAACTGAGTTTGGTAAGAGCCTTTAGCTTTGCTGCCCCATCATCTTGGAACACTTCTCAAAAGGACATAAAACTAGATCATTTTATTCTGATTGATGATTTAAAATCCCAGATTGGATGGCTGTTGACCACAGATTGCACATGTTTTTAAACCTTTTAAGTTATCTGATGCACTTTGCACTGTTTTAACTTGCATTCATTGTTATGTTTTATGTTGTGTTGTGTCTCATGTGTAACTTTATGTATGCTGCTTTCTTGGCCAGGGCTCACTTGAAAAATACATTTAAATCTCAATGTGACTTCTCTGGTTAAATAAAGGTTAAATACATGAAATAAAAAACGATTCTTACAACAAATACCTCACATCATGCCAAAAAAAGTTGTGTTCTTATTTGTGCAACACGACTGCTTTGTATACAGTCTGGAACGCGGCCTACATGTAATTGCTTTGCAGCAAAGCAGGAGGGCATAACATTGGGAGGGCTTCTTGCGCATATTTCGACTTGTAGCAGCAGCTAGCATCAGCTGACCCTAAATACTGCTTTCCAGATCAGAAAGAAAACACAAAGAAAAGCTAAATGTTTGAGGCACGACTGACCCAAGGTCTAATCCTAAAGAAAGTTTTGGACGCTTTGAAAGACCTTATCACTGAAGCTTGCTGGGATGTGAGCTCCTCGGGTATCTCCCTCCAGAGTATGGACTCATCACGTTTCCCCTCGTGCACCTCAACCTGCGAAGCAATGGATTCGACTGGTATTGCTGTGATCGCACGCTCGCTATGGGAGTCAACCTAACCAGGTGTGTGAACAAAGTGTGTATTCATTTTCATGTCATTCATTGATAACACTGTTGAGTTGACCTAAAATTAACACTTGCTGGCTTACTTGCAGCATGTCCAAGATTTTGAGGTGTGCAGGGAATGAGGACATCATCACCCTATGTGCAAATGACACTGCAGAGACTCTTCTCCTGGCGTTTGAGACTGAAAGTAAGTAGGCCACATCAACCTGGTCTCAGAGCATTAAATATTATTCTGTATGTAAATCTGTGACACTCCATTTATACTGAACAAAAAATATAAACGCAACATGCAACAATTTCAAATATTTTACTGATTTAATAATAATAATATGCCATTTAGCAGACGCTTTTATCCAAAGCGACTTACAGTCATGTGTGCATACATTTTTACGTATGGGTGGTCCCGGGGATCGAACCCACTACCCTGGCGTTACAAGCGCCATGCTCTACCAATTGAGCTACAGAGGACCAGTATAAGGAAATCAGTCAATTGAAATAAATTCATTAGGCCCTAATCTATGGATTTCACATGACTGGTAATACAGATATGCAACTGTTGGTCACAAATACCTAGGGGCGTGGATCAGAAAACCAGTCAGTATCTGGTGTGACTGCCATTTTCTCATGCCGCGCGACACATCTCCTTCGCATAGAGTTGATCAGGATGTTGATTGTGGCCTGTGGTATGTTGTCCCACTCCTCTTCAATGGTTGTGCGAAGTTGCTGGATATTGGCGGGAACAGGAACACGCTGTCATACACGTCGATCCAGAGCATCCCAAACATGCTCAATGGGACATGTCAGGTGAATATGCAGGCTGTCATGAGGTGAGGTGTATGTGTGGTGGAAGTCAGGCGCAGGACACCGAGGCTCAGTCCAACAGAGTTTACTCAAAAATTCCAAAAGGAAACGGTAAACAAACGACCTCCAAACATAAGAGGCGAGCATTTACGCAAAAAGCGTAAAACACTAGAATAACAAAACAAGAAACAAAACACGCAGCACAAAGACAGGCGAACAACAACACACAATCCTACCAAGCAAAAAGACGGAACTTATAGGACAGGTGATGAATACACAATAGGACACAGGTGTGACAGACAGACAAAAGCAATCACACACAGAAACATAGATCAGTGGCAGCTAGTACTCCGGGGACGGCGACCGCCGACGCCTGCTCGTACCAGGAGGGGGAGCAGCCTCGGCAGAATCCGTGACAGTACCCCCCCCTTGACGCGCGGCTCCAGCCGTGCGCCGACCCCGGCCTCGGGGACGGCCAGGAGGACGCGGACCCGGGCGCGTGGGATGCCCACGGTGGAAATCAGTCAGGAGGGATGGATCGAGGATGTCCCTCCTGGGCACCCAGCACCGTTCCTCCGGACCGTACCCCTCCCACTCCACGAGATACTGGAGACCACTCATCCGGCGCCTCGAGTCCAAGATGGTCCGGACTCTATACGCCGGGGCCCCCTCGATGTCCAAAGGGGGCGGAGGGGTCTCTCCTATCTCATTATCCTGGAGTGGACCAGCTACCACCGGCCTGAGAAGAGACACATGGAACGAGGGGTTAATATTTTTGTACTCTATAGGCAGTTGTAACCTGTAACACACCTCGTTCAACCTTCTCAGGACTTTAAAGGGCCCCACAAACCGCCGACCCAGCTTCCGGCAGGGCAGGCGGAGGGGCAGGTTTCGAGTCGAGAGCCAGACTCGATCTCCCGGTGCGTACACCGGCCCCTCACTGCGGTGGCGATCGGCGCTCGCCTTTTGTTGACGGATGGCACGCTGCAGATGGACATGGGCAGCGTCCCACGTCTCCTCCGAGCGCCGAATCCACTCGTCCACCGCAGGGGCCTCGGTCTGGCTCTCGTGCCACGGTGCCAGGACCGGCTGATACCCTAAAATACACTGGAAAGGTGTTAATCCGGTGGAGGAGTGGCGGAGAGAGTTCTGGGCCATCTCTGCCCAGGGGATATACCTCGACCACTCCTCCGGCCGGTCCCGGCAATAGGACCTCAAAAACCTACCCACATCCTGGTTCACACGTTCAACCTGCCCATTGCTCTCTGGGTGGTACCCCGAGGTAAGGCTAACCGAGACCCCCAGGCGTTCCATGAAAGCCCCCCAGACTCTGGAGGTGAACTGGGGACCTCGGTCGGACACAATATCCTCGGGGACCCCATAGTGCCGGAACACGTGGGTAAAGAGGGCCTCGGCGGTCTGTAGGGCAGTAGGGAGACCCGGCAGTGGGAGGAGACGACAGGCCTTAGAAAACCGATCCACAACGACCAAAATGGTGGTATTACCCTGGGAAGGGGGTAGATCGGTCACAAAATCTACCGAGAGGTGGGACCATGGTCGTTGTGGAACGGGCAGAGGATGTAACTTACCTCTGGGCAAATGTCTAGGTGCCTTACACTGGGCACATACCGAGCAGGAGGAGACATAAACCCTCACATCCCTGGCTAACGTTGGCCACCAGTATTTTACGCTAAGGCAGTGCACCGTCCGACCAATACCAGGATGTCCAGAGGAGGGTGATGTATGAGCCCAAGAAATAAGCCGATCACGAACCTCGAGCGGAACGTACGTCCGCCCCACAGGACACTCGGGGGGAGTAGGGTCGGTACGCAGCGCCCGCTCGATTTCCGCATCGACCTCCCATACTACCGGAGCCACCAGACAAGACTCCGGCAGTATGGAAATAGGCTCAATGGACCTCTCCTCTGTGTCATACTGCCGGGACAGGGCGTCTGCCTTACCGTTCTGGGACCCAGGGATGTAGGTGATCTTAAAAACAAACCGGGTCAGGAACATGTTCCACCTAGCCTGACGAGGGTTCAATCTCCTAGCTGCCCGGATGTACTCCAGGTTACGGTGATCAGTCAGAATGAGGAAAGGGTGTTGAGCCCCCTCAAGCCAATGCCTCCACACCTTTAGGGCCTGGACTACAGCTAACAGCTCCCTGTCCCCAACGTCATAATTGCGCTCCGCCGAGCTGAGCTTCTTAGAGTAGAATGCACAGGGGCGGAGCTTAGGTGGCGTGCCGGACCGTTGTGACAGGACTGCCCCAATACCGGTCTCGGACGCGTCCACCTCTACTTGGAAAGGCAAAGAGGGATCCGGATGCGCCAGCACCGGGGCCGAGGCGAACAGGTTCTTCAGCTTGACAAATGCCCTGTCCGCCTCAGCTGACCACTGCAAGCGCACCGGACCCCCCTTTAGCAGGGACGTAATGGGAACTGCAACCTGTCCAAAGCCCCGGATAAACCTCCGGTAGTAATTAGCAAAACCCAAGAACCGCTGCACCTCTTTTACGGTGGTTGGAGTTTGCCAATTACGCACAGCCGATACCCGATCTACCTCTATCTCCACGCCAGACGCGGACAAACGATAACCCAAAAAGGAGACGGACTCCTGGAAGAACAGGCATTTCTCTGCCTTGACATACAAGTCATGCTCCAACAGTCGTCTCAATACTCGGCGCACCTGGGCTACATGCTCGGCTCGTGTAGAAGAGTACACCAGGATGTCGTCGATGTAAACTACTACACCCTGCCCATGCATGTCCCGGAAAATCTCGTCAACAAAGGATTGGAAGACTGAAGGAGCATTCATTAACCCGTATGGCATGACGAGATACTCGTAATGACCCGAGGTGGTACTAAATGCTGTCTTCCATTCATCCCCCCCGTTAATGCGCACCAGATTGTACGCGCTCCTGAGATCTAACTTTGTGAAGAATCGCGCTCCGCGTAATGATTCCGTCATCGTCGCAATCAGTGGCAGTGGGTAGCTGTATTTAACTGTAATCTGATTGAGACTACGATAATCAATACACGGGCGCAATCCCCCGTCCTTCTTCTTCACAAAGAAGAAACTCGAGGAGACTGGGGAAGTAGAGGGCCGTATGTATCCCTGTGCCAAGGACTCGGCTATGTATGTCTCCATAGCCGCTGTCTCCTCTTGAGACAGGGGATACACATGACTCCTGGGAAGAGCTGCTCCAGTCTGGATATTTATCGCACAGTCCCCCTGTCTATGAGGAGGTAGCCTTGCTGCCCTCGATTTACTAAATACCAGTGCTAAATCCTCATACTCGGGGGGAATGCGCAGTGCGGGCACTTGGTTCGGACTCTCTACCGAGGTCGCCCCTATGGAAACACCTAGACATCTCCCTACACACTGGGCAGACCACTCCATAAGAGCCCTCTGTTGCCACGCTATGGTAGGATCGTGGGTACTTAACCAGGGAAGCCCCAACACCACTGGGTACGCAGGAGAGTCAATCAGATAGAACTGAATGATCTCCTCATGACCCCCCTGCGTAGTCATCGTCAGTGGTGCTGTGACATCCCTGATCAGACCCGACCCCAACGGCCGGCTGTCTAATGCATGGACAGGGAATGGAACTTCTACCGGCCGAAGGGGAATTCCTAACCTAGCACAAAATTTACGATCAATAAAGTTCCCAGCTGCGCCTGAATCTACTAGCGCCTTATGCTGGGAATGAGGTGCCACCTGTGGAAAACGCACAGGAATACTCATGTGACCAACAGAGAGCTCTGGGTAAGTGGGGCGCCTACTCACCTGAAATGACTCCCCAGTGCGTGACCTGTTGTCCCCTCTCTCAGAAGACCCTCCCCAGCACCTGACCGTGGTGTGTCCTCCACGGCCACAGTTGGTGCAGGGGTTGGCCCTCCTCGGGTTCTCCCTCCTCCTCTCTCTAGCGCCAGCACCCCCGAGCTCCATAGGAATAGGCTCGGAGGTGCTGGAGGATGGAATGGACGACCCCCACTCGGGACGTCCGCGGGTAGCCAGCAGGGTGTCTAGACTGATGGAGATGTCCACCAGCTGGTCGAACGACAGGTTGGTGTCCCTGCAGGCCATCTCACGACGGACGTCCTCTCGTAGGCTACACCGATAGTGGTCAATGAGGGCCCTCTCATTCCATCCCGCATCCGCTGCTAGTGTCCGGAACTCCAGTGCGAACTCCTGTGCGCTCCTCCTCCCCTGTCGGAGGTGGAATAGACGCTCTCCCGCCGCTTTCCCCTCAGGTGGATGATCGAAGACAGTCCTGAAGCGGCGGGAAAACTCCGCGTAGGTGATGGTGGCGGCGTCTATTCCCCTCCATTCGGCGTTGGCCCACTCCAACGCCTTCCCGGAGAGACAGGAGATGAGGGCGGAGACGCTCTCGTATCCCGAGGGCGCCGGGTGTATGGTGGCAAGGTAAAGTTCTACCTGTAGGAGAAAGCCCTGACACCCGGCTGCAGAACCGTCATATGCCCTCGGGAGCGAGAGCCGAATGCCACTGGGTTCCGGTGCTGAGAGAGGAGGACTGGCCGTTGGTGCTGGGATGGTGTGAGACGGCGTGGGCACCTCCCGATTCATCAACCGGCGCAGTCTGTTGGACACCTCGTCCATGGCGACCCCGAGTTGCCGGATCATGGCGTCCTGGCAATTAATCCGGTCCTCCAGGGAATCGGGTATCGCCGCTGTTCCTGCTGACTCCATGGAGATGGTGTGTTGTTCTGTCATGAGGTGAGGTGTATGTGTGGTGGAAGTCAGGCGCAGGACACCGAGGCTCAGTCCAACAGAGTTTACTCAAAAATTCCAAAAGGAAACGGTAAACAAACGACCTCCAAACATAAGAGGCGAGCATTTACGCAAAAAGCGTAAAACACTAGAATAACAAAACAAGAAACAAAACACGCAGCACAAAGACAGGCGAACAACAACACACAATCCTACCAAGCAAAAAGACGGAACTTATAGGACAGGTGATGAATACACAATAGGACACAGGTGTGACAGACAGACAAAAGCAATCACACACAGAAACATAGATCAGTGGCAGCTAGTACTCCGGGGACGGCGACCGCCGACGCCTGCTCGTACCAGGAGGGGGAGCAGCCTCGGCAGAATCCGTGACACAGGCCATGGAAGAACTGGGACATTTTCAGCATCCAGGAATTGTGTACAGATCCTTGCGAGATGGGGCTGTGCATTGTCATGCTGAAACATGAGGTGATGGCGGTTGATGAATGGCACGACAATGGGCCTCAGGATCTCGTCAAGGTATCTCTGTGAACCGAGTTTGGGAAACCCTGTGTTAGGTGAAGGGTTAGCTACTAAGCGAAGTAGTTGCAAAGTAGCTAAAAAGTAGTAAGTAGTTGAAAAGTTGCTAATTAGTTAAAATGCTAAAGTTGCCCGTGATGAGATTCGGGTTGCTAGTCGTTTGCATTATATGCCTACCCATCCACCCCAACCAACCACTCTACTTTCGTTTTTTGCTGTAGCCCTTTCCTGCAGTCAATGTCAAAAAGCGCCCTCTTTGGCCTCATGGGTGGAATGTTATTAATACAGTGCCTTGCAAAAGTATTCATCCACCTTGGCGTTTTTCCTATTTTGTTGCATTACATCCTAATCGGTGAAGTGAAGTTTCAAAAAATTATACAAAATAAATTACGGAAAAGTGGTGCGTGGATATGTATTCACCCCCTTTGCTATGAAGCCCCTAAATAAGATCTGGTGCAACCAATTACCTTCAGAAGTCACATAATTAGTTAAATAAAGTCCACCTGTGTGCAATCTAAGTGTCACATGATCTGTCACATGATCTCAGTATATATATACCTGTTCTGAAAGGCCCCAGAGTCTGCAACACCACTAAGCAAGGGGCACCACCAAGCAAGCGGCACCATGAAGACCAAGGAGCTCTCCAAACAGGTCAGGGTCAAAGTTGTTGTGACGAGGTGTGAAGTAAGGAGTCAGGCGCAGGAGGTAAAATACCGAAGTCCAGAATTTATTCCGTTTACATAAATCAAACGCTCCCAACTTTTCAGGGCAGTTAGGAAAGCAAAGGCTAACTTTTTCAAACAGAAATTTGCATCCTGTAGCACTGACTCAAAGGTTTTGGGACACTGTAAAGTCCATGGAGAATAAGAGCACCTCCTCCCAGCTGCCCACTGCACTGAGGCTAGGAAACACTATCACCACCGATAAATCTACAATAATGGAGAATTTCAACAACATTTTGCTATGGCTGGCCATGCTTTCCACCTGGCTACCACTACCCCGGCCACCAGCTCTGCATCCTCCGCTGCAACTTGCCCATGCCCCTCCCGCTTCTCCTTCACACAAATTCAGACAGCTGATGTTCTGAAAGAGCTGCAAAATCTGGACCCCTACAAATCATCTGGACTAGACAATCTGGACCCTTTCTTTCTAAAACTAGCCACAGAAATTGTCGCAACCCCTATTACTAGCCTGTTCAACCTCTCTTTCGTAACGTCTGAGATCCCCAGAAATTGGAAAGCTGCCGCGGTCATCCCCCTCTTCAAAGGGGGTGACACTCTAGATCCAAACTGTTACAGACCTATATCCATCCTGCCCTGCCTAGTTCACCTCAGCCACGCTCAAGGTCCTAAACGATATTATAACCGCGATCGATAATAGACAGTACTGTGCAGCCGTCTTCATCGACCTGGCCAAGGCTTTCGACTCTGTCAACAACCGCATTCTTATTGGCAGACTAAATAGCCTTGGTTTCTCAAATGACTGCCTCGCCTGGTTCACCAACTACTTCTCAGATAGAGTTCAATGTGTCAAATCGGAGGGCCTGTTGTCAGGACCTATGGCAGTCTCTATGGGGGTGCCACAGGGTTCAATTCTTGGGCCGACTCTTTTCTCTGTGTATATCAATGATGTCGCTCTTGCTGCAGGTGACTCTCAGATCCACCTCTACGCAGACGACACCATTTTGTATACATCTGGCCCTTCATTGGACACTGTGTTAACAAACCTCCAAACGAGCTTCAATGCCATACAACACTCCTTCAGTAGCCTCCAACTGCTCTTAAACACTAGTAAAACTAAATGCATGCTCTTCAATCGAACGCTGCTGGCACCCACCCACCCGACAAGAATCACTACTCTCGACGGGTCTGACCTAGAGTATGTGGACAACTACAAATACCTAGGTGTCTGGTTAGACTGTAAAAAACTATCCTTCCAGAGTCACATTAAGAATCTCCAATCCAAAGTTACATCTAGAATCGGCTTCCTATTTCGCAACAAAGCCTCCTTCACTCATGCTGCCAAACATGCCCTCTTAAAACGGACTATCCTACCGATCATTGACTTCGGCGATGTCATTTACAAAATAGCCTCCAACACTCTACTCAGCAAATTGGATGTAGTGCCATCCGTTTTGTCACCAAAGCCCCATATACTACCCACCACTGTGACCTGTATGCTCATGTTGGCTGGTCCTCACTACATATTCGTCGCCAAACCCACTGGCTCCAGGCCATCTATAAATCACTGCTGGGCAAATCCCTGCCTTATCTTAGCTCATTGGTCACCATAGCAACACCCACCCCGTAGTATGCGCTCCAGCAGTTATATCTCACTGGTCATCCCCAAAGCCAACACCTCCTTTGGCCGCCATTCCTTCCAGTTCTCTGCTGCCAATGACTGGAACAAATTGCAAAATTCTCTGAAGCTGGAGACTCTTATTTCCCTCACTAACTTTAAGCATCAGTTGTCAGAGCACCTTACCGATCACTGCACCTGTACACAGCCCATCTGTTTTCTTTTACCCCATATGTAACTCTGTGTTGTTGTTTTTATCGCACTGCTTTGCTTTATCTTGGTCCAGGTCGCAGTTGTAAATGAGAACTTGTTCTCAACTGGCTTACCTGGTTAAATAAAGGTGAAATAAAAAATAAAATAAATAAAAAAGCTTCAAAACGAAACTATACAAGGGAAAACATCCACCTTGGCATAAACACTAAGAATAGTAGCTCAACCGAGCTACACTCTCTCACAACAAACAATCACTCACAAAGACAAGGGGAACAGAAGGAACACTTCTACACATACTAATTAGGGGAATGATCACCAGGTGTGTGTGATTGACAAGACATGAAAAGTGGAGTGATGAGAATGGGATCGGCAGTAGCTAGTACTCCGGTGACGACGAACGCCGAAGCCTGCCCGAACCAGGAGGGGGGCAGCCTTGGCAGAATTCGTGATAGTACCAACCCCACCCCCCCCCCCCCCCCACCCCCGACACACGGCTCCAGCAGTGCGCCGACCCCGGCCTCGGGGACGGCCAGGAGGACACGGAGCAGGGTGAGTCGGATGGCGATGGTGGAAATCCCTCAACAGGGAGGGATCGAGGATGTGCCGCCTTGGGACCCAGCACCGTTCCTCCGGACCGTACCCCTCCCACTCCACGAGATACTGAAGGCCCCTCACCCGATGCCTCGAATCCAGGATGGAACGGACCGAGTATGCCGGGGCCCCCTCAATGTCCAGATGAGGTGGAGGAACCTCCCGCACCTCAGACTCCTGGAACGGACCAGCTACCACCGGCCTGAGGAGATACACATGAAATGAGGGGTTAATACGGTAATCAGGGGGGAGTAACAACCTGTATGTCACCTCGTTTATTCTCCTCAGGACATTAAACGGCTCCACAAACCGCGGGCTCAGCTTCCGGCAGAGCAGGCGGAGGGGCAGATTCCGGGTCGAGAGCCAGACCCGATCCCCCGGGTACACACACCGGGGCCTCCCTGCGGTGGCGGTCAGTGTTGGCCTGACGACGCACGGCGCGCTGGAGGCTAACATGGGCAGCGTCCCAAGTCTCCTCTGCGCGCCGAAACCAGTCATCCACCCCCAGACGTTCCATGAATGCCTTCCAGACTCTAGACGTGAACTGGGGACCTCGGTCGGACACTATATCCTCTGGTACCCCGTAGTGCCGGAAGACGTGAGTTAACAGAGCCTCCACAGTAGGGCCGTTGGGAGACCGGGCAGAGGAAGGAGTTGGCAGGACTTTGAAAAGCGGTCCACAACGACCAGGATAGTGGTGTTACCTTGGGAAGGGGGAAGATCAGTGAGAAAATCAATACTCAGGTGAGACCATGGTCGTTGTGGAACTGGTAAAGTTTGTAGCTTACCCGCTGGTTGGTGCCTAGGTGCCTTACTCTGGGCGCACACTGAACATGAGGAAACATACACCCTCACGTCCTTAGCCAAGGTAGGCCACCAGTACTTCTCGGTCAGGCAGCGCATTGTACGACCAATACCTGGATGACCAGAGGTGAGGGACGTGTGTGCCCAGTAGATCAGACGATCACAGATAAGCGCAGGCACGTACTGCAGCCCAGCTGGACACTGCGGTGGAGATGGATCTGTGCATAATGCCTGCACTATATCTGCGTCCATCGCCCATACTACCGGCGCCACAATGCATGAGGCCGGAAGTATGGGGGTGTTGTCTCTGGGCCTCTCCTCTGTGTCATACAGCCGAGACAGTGCGTCTGCCTTCATGTTCTTCGTACCCAGAATGTATGAGAGTGTGAAATCAAACCGGGTGAAGAAGAGGGCCCACCTGGCCTGGCGAGGATTCAGCCTCCTCGCTGCCCGAATGTACTCCAGGTTATGGTGGTCTGTCCAGATGAGGAAAGGGTGTTTTGCCCCTTCGAGCCAATGTCTCCACACCATCAAAGCTCAGACAACAGCCAGCAGCTCCCGATCACCAACGCCGTAGTTCTGCTCCGCCGAGCTGAGCTTCTTAGAAATGAGGCACAGGGGCGGAGCTTGGGTGGCGTGCCCGAGCGTTGGGATAAGACAGCTCCCATCCCTACCTCGGACGCATCCACCTCCACTACAAACGGTAGTGATGGATCGGGATGAGCCAGTACCGGGGCTGAGGTGAACAGACCCCGCAATCTACTGAAGGCCAAATCATCCTCAGCAGACCAGCGGAGCCGGGACGGCCCACCCTTCAACAAGGAGGTAATGGGAGCTGCGACCTTGCCAAAGCCCCGAATAAACCTTCAATAGTAGTTGGCAAAGCAAAGGAAGCGCTGCACCTCCTTTACCGTGGTTGGAGTCGGCCAATTACACACGGCTGCAATGCGGTCTCCCTCCATCTCCACACCTGTGGTGGTAATGCAATATCCGAGGAAGGAGATTGACTGCTGGAAAAACTCACAATTATCTGCCTTGGCATAAAGATAATTCTCCAGCAGTCGGACCAGTACCTTGCGAACCAGGGACACATGCTCGGCGCGCATAGTGGAATACACCAGGATGTCATCGATGCAGACCAACACACCGCGACCAAGCATGTCCCGAAACACCTCATTCACAAAGTACTGGAAAACGGATGGAGCATTCATCAAACCGTAGGGCATCAACAGGTATTCATAATGCCCCGAGGTTGTGCCGAATGCTGTTTTCCACTCATCCCCTTCCCGAATACGCACCAGGTTGTAGGCACTCCTGAGGTCTAATTTGGTGAAAAAGCGGGCCCCATGCGTTGACTCAATCACTGAAGGAATGAGGGGAAGAGGATGACTAAATCGTACCGTCACATTATTCAGTGGTCGATAATCCATGCACGGGCGTAAACCGCCATCTTTCTTCTTCACAAAGAAGAAACTCAAGGAGGCAGGTGAAGTGGAGGGACGTATATACCCCTGGCGCAGGGACTTGGAGACGTACATTTCCATAGCCTCCGTTTCAGCCTGCGACAGGGGATACACATGACTCCTGGGAGGTACAGCGTCTACCCGAAGGTTTATCGCGCAATCCCCCTCCCGATAAGGTGGTAATTTAGTCGCTTGCGTCTTGGAAAACGCGAGCGCCAGATCATGATATTCGGGGGGAATGCGCACGGTGGGGGTACCGTCTGGACTTTCCACCGTGGTCGCACCAACGGAAACAACTAGACACCTACCCGGACACTCACCCAGTAAGAACCCTCTGCGGCCATGAGAAATTGGGGTTGTGAAGGGCTAACCACGGGATACCCAAGACTACAGGGTAAGCAGGAGACTCAATAATCATAAAGGTGATCTGCTCAACATGCGTCTCCTACGTAATCATGGTGACTGGTACCGTAACTTCCTTAACCAACCTGGACCCTAATGGTCGACTATCAAGTGCTCTGATGGGGAGTGGAATGGTTAGGGGAACCAATGAAATGCCTTGACGGCGTGCAAATGCCCTGTCCATAAAATTCCCAGCTGCGCCTGAATCGACTAGCGCCTTACACTGGGAACCTACCAAGTGATCGCGAAAGGAGATAGATAAAGTACAGTGTGCCGCAAAGGGCTCTGAACACGTTTGGGTGTTCGTTACCTGGGGTGATGCGTGAGTACCCTGCCTACCGCCTCCAGACCCTTAAAGAACGTTGACTGCGATGTGAGGTGGATTGTCCCTTCGTGCCACCAGAGTGACACTGTCGCTGTCCTCCTGCGCTCTCTCGACCTGCGGCTCCCCCCAGTTCCATCTGCTCGGGGTCAGAGTCGTCCGGAGTGGGAACGGGCAGACCCCTACCAGGACGTCCTCTGGTTGCTAGCAGATTGTCCAGCCGGATGGCCATGTCCACCAGTTGGGAGAACGATAGCATGGCATCCCGGCAGGCTAGCTCCCGTTGGACGTCCTCCATTAGGTGGCACCGGAAATGGTCGATCAGGGCCCACTCGTTCCACCCGGACCCCGCTGCCGGCGTCCGGAACGCCAGCGCGTAGTCCTGAGCGGTCCTCGTCCCCTGCCTCAGATGAACCAGTCGTTCGCCCGCCTCTCGACCCTCAGGCAGGTGATAAAAAAATTACCCGTTGGCCCACTCCAGGGCTCTCCCACAAAGGCAGGAAACGAGGACAGATACCTTCTCCCGCTCCCGGGGCGCCGGCCTGATGCTGGAGAAATACAGCTAGAGTTGGAGCATAAATCCCTTACATCACGCTGCCGTCCCATCAAACGCCGGTGGCCGGGATATCTGGATCCCTCCATAGGCTGGGGTGTAGGTGGCTGGAACCGGTTGACCAGCTGGTCTCGATAGATTGGGTCCTCTCCTCTCCAGGCGTTCTACTACCTGAAGAAACCGATCCATCGCTTCCCCTAAGCTTGCTTGCCAACATCGAGGAGTGCTCCTGGACCCTTGCCACAACTCCAGGCATGCGGTCTTCTCCTGCTGACTCCATTCAGCGGGTGAGTGATTCTGTGACGAGGTGTGAAGGAAGGAGTCAGTCGCAGGAGGTAAAATACCGAAGTCCAGAGTTTATTCCATCGGCAGGGACTGGGAAACTGGTCAGAATTGAAGGAATGATGGATGGCACTAAATACAGGGAAATTATTGAGGGAAACGTGTTCCAGTCTTCCAGAGATTTGAGACTGCGACGGAAGTCCACCTTCCAGCAGGACAATGACCCTAAGCATACTGCTAAAGCAACATTCGAGTGGTTTAAGAGGAAACATTTAAATGTCTTGGAATGGCCTAGTCAAAGCCCAGACCTCAATCCAATTGAGAATCTGTGGTATGACTTAAAGATTGCTGTACACCAGCGGAACCCATCCAACTTGAAGGAGCTGGAGCAGTTTTGCCTTGAATAATGTGCAAAAATCCCAGTGGCTAGATGTGCCAAACTTAAGTTTTCAGTTTTTTTTGTCTTATTTCTTGTTTGTTTCACAATAACAAATATATTTGCATCTTCAAAGTGGTAGGCATGTTGTGTAAATCAAATTATACAAACCCCAAAAAAATCAATTTTAATTCCAGGTTGTAAGGCAACAAAATAGGAAAAATGCCAATGGGGGTGAACACTTTCGCAAGCCACTGTATTTTTCATAATTACATGTTTTTCTAAAACAATGAAACAGTTTCTATGTCAAACAGTTTTGTTATACTGTATTTCAGTCTTCTGTGATGTTAAGGACCAGTCAAAGGTTTGGACACACCAACTCATTCAAGAGTTTTTCTTTATTTTTACTATTTTCTACATTGTAGAATAATAGTGAAGATATCAAAACTATGAAATAACACATATGAAATCATGTAGTAACCAAAGAAGTGTTAAACAAATCAAAATATATTTTATATTTTACGTTCTTCAAAGTAGCCACCCTTTGCCTTGATGACAGCTTTTGCACACTCTTGGCATTCTCTCAACCAGCTTCATGAGGAATGCTTTTCCAACAGTCTTGAAGGAGTTCCCACATATTCTGAGCACATGTTGGCTGCTTTTCCTTCACTCTGCAGTCCAACTCATCCCAAACCATCTCAACTGGGTTGAGGTTGGGTGATTGTGGAGGCCAGGTCATCTGATGCAGCACTCTATCACTCTCCTTGGTCAAATAGCCCTTACACAGCCTTGAGGTGTGTTTTGAAAAACAAATGATAGTCCCACTAAGTGCAAACCAGATGGGATGGCGTATCGCTTCAGAATGTTGTGGTAGCCATGCTGGTTAACCTCTACGGGATCGGTGTCCTGTATACGGGACTGTTGAGCTAAAGTGCTCTAATGTGATTAGCATGACTGTTGTAAGTAACAGCAAACTTTCCAGGACATAGACATGTCTTATATGGGCAGAAAGCTTAAATTATTGTTAATCTAACTACACTGCCCAATTTACAGTACCTATTACAGTGACAAAATACCATGCTATTTGAGGAGAGTGCACAACAACAAAAAACTTATCAAGGCAACTGGTTTGATAGATTCACCTCTGAAGGTAAATAATGTACTTACATTCAGTAATCTTGCTCTGATTTGTCATCCTAAGGGTCCTAGAGGTAAAATGTAGCATAGTTTTGTTTGATAAAATCAATTTTTATATTCAAATGTAGGAACTGGGTTCTACAGTTTGAACCCCTGCTGTCTCTGGCTCCACACCCACCCCGCCCGGCCATCTAGATGTGTGAAAGTTAGTGTATAAGCTAATGATCCATCATGTATGAGATTCCTGGGAGTGTGTAAACTTACATTTTGTATTACCATATAATTTTCATATGTTCTCTATAGTTATGCACTTGAAAATGTATCAATTGACCAATTCGGCACATTTGGGCAGACTTGATACAAAATAGTCCAGTATTGCAATGCTTCACTGGATCAATCTGAAACTTTGCGCACGATCCTTAAGAGGTTTTAACAAAGAACTTCGCATAATAAAACCGTTTTGCAGCAAAATGCCTAATTCCTAATTTTGCACCCCCCTCTGGGTTATTTGAGGCTGATTACGTTTAAATGGGTCAATCTGAAGAAAGCGAGCGCCATAATTCCAAAGTGACCCATTTTGTATTCTGTCTCCTACAGGTGAACATTGAGATCAACTACCTGAACTTCTTCTCCAGAGCTACTCCTCTCTCCAAGACGGTCACCCTCTGCATGTCAGCTGGCGTCCCTCTAGGTACACTACATGCCCAGAGACTGCAGAGGGAAGACTTCAAGTCACACCACTTACTTATTCATTTTTTAAATGCAACTCTCAAAGCCAACCAAGGCCATCCTTTACTCACGTTACCTATTAGTAAGTAGCAGTACAGAACGGAATGAAGTGGTAATAACATGGTAATAGTATGGTGACAAGTTAGCTATTCATGACTTCCATGATCACTGTTGGCCCTGAAGACTCAGGTCTACGTGGAGTTTCTGTTCAAGGGTAACGTGTAAAACCATCTCAACCTAATCCTCAACCTGACTAAAGCACCTCTGAGAACACCTGGACTGAACCCTTAAGAAAACTGTCTGGTCCTAGTGAATGGTTACCTTTAAAGAGGTTTGGCTGTTCTGCACTTCCCAATACATTTACATTTTAGTTATTTAGCAGACGCTCTTATCCAGAGCGACTTAAAGTTAGTGAGTGCATACATTTTCATACTGGCCCCCCGTAGGAAATGAACCCACAACCCTGGCGTTGCAAGCGCCATGCTCTACCAACTGAGCTACAGGGGACAGATGTCAGTTAAATCCTGTAGGAATGCTGTGTACTATATTATGGTTAATGCAATATAACTAGAGCTATGTTTTATGTGTTATGTAAGAAACATTGAAGTTGTCTGGTGGATACAGTATGTTTGCCACAGATTATTTATCCTCATCATACAGCCCTCCTGCTCCTCTCAATAATGTGCTCTAGGCTTACTGTTTAATCCCATTTTACCCACATTCTTTGTAAATATGCTGTTTTGTTACACACTAATAACGTTTTATAGAAGTTGAATTCATTACGGAACTGTGTTATACCCCACATTTTGTCCATCAGAGTATGGAGCTGGATACACTCCGCCATTGCCACGTATGGCCACTTGATGGCAGTCAAGACAATGCAAAAAGAGTCAAATGTAAAATTGATCCCAGTCCAACTTTTCTCTGCTTTCTATCTGAAGTTATTTGGGAAGTGGAAGTGAGAAGAGGGCATGTACAGGGACCATCTTGGTATTAAGAGTAATTAAGCTGTAAGCTTTGTTAATGTCTGATAAAAACCACAACATCGCCTGCTGCTTAACTGCTCAGTGCTCAATCCCCAAGTATTTAATTAACAGCTTAGGATGGAGTTAATTAAAGAGTGAAATGCCTTGCCAGTGTTACTGCGGTCTGCTCTATGGGTCAAGTGTTTTAAAAAGGAACTCCAGCACAATTTATTCCTACCTGGTCCTTTGCTTTCTGATGAAAATCTAAAATCAGTTGCTCAATATTAGTTGCTCATTTATGGCTGTATACATTTTGCAAGTACATAGTATTAGGCTATATTGTTTTGACATACTCATACAGTGCCTTCAGAAAGTATTCACACCCTTTGACTTTTTCCACATTTTGTTGTGTTACAAGGTGGGATTAAAATGGATTTAATTGTCGTTTTCTTGTCAACGATCTACACAAAATATTCTGTAATGTCAAAGTGGAAGAAGAATTCTTGATTACATAAGTAATTCCCCTGAGTTAATACATGTTAGAATCACCTTAGGCAGTGATTTCAGCTATGAGTCTTTCTGGCTAAGTATCTAAGAGCTCTGCACACCTAGATTGCACATTATTATTTTTAAAATTCTTCAAGCTCTGTCAAGTTGGTAGTTGATCATTGCTAGACAGCCATTTTCAAGTCTTGCCATATATTTTCAAGCCTATTTAAGTCAAAACTATAACTCGGCCACTCAGGAACATTCGGTGTCATCTTGGTAAGTAAAAGCAATTCCAGTGTAGATTTGTCTATGTGTTTTAGTTTATTGTCCTACTGAAATGTGAATTTGTCTCCCAGTGTCTGTTGGCAAACAGACTGAACCAGGTTTTCCTCTAGGATTTTGCCTGTGCTTAGCTCTATTCCATTTATTTTTATCCTAAAAAAAACTCCTTAGTCCTTGCCGATGACAAGCATACCCATGACATGATGCAGCCACCACCATGCTTGAAAATAGGAAGAGTGGTATTCAGTGATGTGTTGCGTTGGATTTGCCCCAAACATAGCGTTTCGTATTCAGGACATAAAGTTAATTTCTTTGCAAAAATTTTTGCAGTTTTACTTTAGTGCCTTATTGCAAACAGGATGCATGTTTTGGAATATTTATATTCTGTACAGACTTCCTTCTTTTCACTCTGTCATTTCTGCCAAATCTACACGAGTTGCTTACCAAGAAGACAGTGAATGTTCCTGAGTGGCCGAGAGAGAAGGAGTGAGATTGCAGAGAGGGAATAAGAAAGATGACAGAGAGAAGGAGTGAGATTGCAGAGAGGGAATAAGAAAGATGACAGAGAGAAGGAGTGAGATTGCAGAGAGGGAATAAGAAAGATGACAGAGAGAAGGAGTGAGATTGGAAGAGAGGGAATAAGAAAGATGACAGAGAGAAGGAGTGAGATTGCAGAGAGGGAATAAGAAAGATGACAGAGAGAAGGAGTGAGATTGCAGAGAGGGAATAAGAAAGATGACAGAGAGTAGGAGTGAGATTGCAGAGAGGGAATAAGAAAGATGACAGAGAGAAGGAGTGAGATTGCAGAGAGGGAATAAGAAAGACGACAGAGAGTAGGAGTGAGATTGCAGAGAGGGAATAAGAAAGATGACAGAGAGAAGGAGTGAGATTGCAGAGAGGGAATAAGAAAGACGACAGAGAGTAGGAGTGAGATTGCAGAGAGGGAATAAGAAAGACGACAGAGAGTAGGAGTGAGATTGCAGAGAGGGAATAAGAAAGATGACAGAGGAGTGCAAGAAGTGTGAATATAAAACAGGCTGAGGGATGAAAGCACAGAGAGAAGAGAGAGGAGAAAGGGATGGATATAGTCAATGAAATAACATGGCAAAGACCGAAGGATTATTGTGTGTGTAAGTGCATGCACATTTGCATGGTCCAACAGCATCCTTTGTTGGAGAAGATATGGTAAAAAAGCAAACACAAACACTCACATCCTCAATTAGACTCAACATTGGTGTGTAATCACCGGGGACACCAAGCGCTAGCTGGAGCGCACTAGTCACTAGGCTCAAAATAGCCATAGTGTCTGCAGGAATGATATAGACCTGTAGTGAGATAAGCACCCAGAGGATCACAGGGACAGACTCATGGAAATATTGAATATGTTTTAGCTTTGTCCCTGTAACAGAAAGTGGAATTTAATACATGTAGTGTAACGAAATACCAAAGAAATTAATCACATTAAAGAGTATAAGCCTATTTAATTGGTAGATCGTTGTGTGACTAATTGATTGGCTCTTAAAACAGAATGACTTATTTTCTTTATTATTATTTAATGAATTAAAGTGACATCCGCACCTGCTTATACCTTCCCTTTCCCTTAGAGAACATGTGTTTTTGGATAGCTGAGATGGCTGAAAGAATAAATTTTCATTGGACATTAAAATGTCTAGCTACAGTATATCCATTTCAATCCTTGGGATCATTGAGTTGGTGTCTTCACTTTATGCTGCTATCTGCTTGCTCTCTACTTCTTTTCCTTTATTCAAAATGTTATTCTCTTCACTTTTTCCACCTCCCCCTTAAGTATATTTAACTTTATGCTCTCCTTATGGTCTAAGCCTCCTAAACACTGCTTAGCAACAGTTCCCACAGCAACAAACTCCTGAAAAACTTCACCTCTCTCTCTCTCTCTCTCTCTCTCTTCCCTCCCTGGCCTGTATCTTGTTGACAAGTTGACCGTTTTTGCAATAATAGGATCCCTGCTGTTCCTGCTAGAGTCTATTGATCTGACTGTAATTTGAAAGTGATTTAATGGATTGATAGATGATAACACATACAGTAGACTCTGCTTTTACCAAGCGACAAGAACTGCTTCTTACCAAATTGTAAGTAACACCATGGGTTTGTGGCGATAAAATAATCAAAGCAGTGAATGGAATGACATTCAGATATTTGACAAGCAATGTGATCAAATGGCTTTACTTTACAGTTCACATTCTGAATGAAACCCTACTCCCGTTTTTCTGTAGGACAAGAGCAGGAGAGAACACGGCTTTGAATACCTAATTAAGAGACCTCTGTGATTCGTGTTGTGTGTTCTGTTATCTTGATTGAGTTCAATAGGAAATTAACCTACTAATTGACTGTTGGGAGAAACGACATGAGAGGTCAAAGAGGACCAATCTCTATTCATTCAGCTGTCTATAGAAAATAAAAGAGAAAGGATCTCAGATCACTGTTTAAATAGTGAAAATACAACAGTGCAGGCTAATTTTAGATGCAGGACTGTGTAAACATTAGTGACATGGCAATTCCCATAACATATCTGCCAATACCATCAGCATTTGTATTCATTTAAAATGGGTACTTTATATGCTTTTATAACATCTATTAATGTCCAGTATAATATACAATCACAGGTTCCCTGGGGACATTTTTACCTTGACCTTGTCACACATTGATCCTGTGTTCACTCTATCGTAACTGATAGAAAAATGTATTGTGCTGCTAATACCTAGCCTGAGTAGCCTCTGAATACAAGCCAAAGCATTGAGGAAGTCATGCATCTCTTCATCCCCTCTTCTTCTGCTCGGTTTGTGCAATAATTTCAAGTCAAGCCACTGTTATCAGTGCAGCACTGCCATCTTAAACACTGCTGATTTTCCTGTGTTTTATATATTTCCACACTATGAGGTTGGAATAATACTGTGAAATTGCAATAATTATGATAATGCCCTTTTATTGTAAGTGTCACGACTTTCTCCGAAGCTGCCTCCTCTCCTGGTTCGGGCAGGCTTCGGCATTCGTCGTCACCGGCCTTCTAGCCACTGCCGCTCCTCATCTCATCATTCCATTTGTTTTGTCTTGTCTATTACACACACCTGGTTCATATCCCCTCATTAGTATGTGAATAAGTGTTCCATCTGCCCCCTTGTCCTTGTGGGTGATTGTTTATTGTGAGGAGAGTGTAACTCGGTTGAGCTCCGTGTATTTTGTATTGCCGGGGTATATTCTCCCCGTGTGATTGTTTGGTTCCAGTGCGCCTGTTTTGCGCACGGGACATTATTTATTTTTTTGACGCATTTCTTCTTAACTCTGTATTCCGGAATAAACTCTGTATTCTGTGATTTATCCTCCTGCGCCTGACTCAAATCACCCATCACAGAATCACCCACCCGCCATGGAGTCAGCAGGAGAGGAGCGCATGCCTGGAGTCGTGGCACGGATCCAGGAGCATTCGACGATGCTAGCCAGCTTGGGAGAAGCGATGGATCAGGTTCTCCAGGTCGTCCAACACCTGGAGAGGAGAGGACCCGATCTGTCGGATGTCCGAGAGGGGGACGAGTGGAAGACAGCATTCAGCACAACCACGGGGCATTACGAATACCTGGTGATGCCTTACGGTTTGATGAATGCTCCATCCGTCTTCCAATCCTTTGTGAACGAGGTGTTTCGGGACATGCTTGGTCACGGTGTAGTGGTCTACATCGATGACATTCTGGTGTATTCCGCTTCGCGGGCCGAGCATGTGTGTCTGGTTTACAAAGTGCTGGCCCGACTGTTGGAACATGACCTTTATGCCAAGGCTGAAAAGTGTCTGTTTTTCCAACAGTCCGTCTCCTTCCTCGGATACTGCATTACCACCTCAGGTGTGGAGATGGAGGGAGATCGCATTTCAGCCGTGCGTAATTGGCCGACTCCAACCACGGTAAAGGAGGTGCAGCGCTTTATTGGCTTTGCCAACTACTATCGGAGGTTTATCCGGGGCTTTGGCAAGTTCGCAGCTCCCTGTTCACCTCAGCCCCGGTACTGGCCCACCCCGATCCATCACTACCGTTCGTAGTGGAGGTGGATTCGTCCGAGGTAGGGATAGGCGCGGTCCTATCTCAACGCTCTGGCACGCCACCCAAACTCCGCCCCTGTGGCTTCTTCTCCAAGAAGCTCAGCCCGGCGGAGCAGAGCTACAATGTTGGTGATCGGGAGCTGTTGGCTGTTGTCCGAGCCCTGACCGTGTGAAGGCACTGGCTCGAAGGGGGCGAAACACCCTTTCCTCGTCTGGACGGACCACCGTAATCTGGAGTACATCCAGGCAGTGAGGAGGCCCTATTCTTCACCCATTTTGATTTCACCCTATCATACATCCCGGGTACGAAGAACGTGAAGGCAGACACACTGTCATGTCTGTACAACACAGAGGAGAGGCCCATAGACAACCCCCCCCCCCCCCCCCCCCCCATACTCCCGGCCTCCTGCATTGTGGTGCCAGTAGTATGGGCGATGGACACGGATATAGAGCAGGCGTTATGCACAGAGCCATCTCCACCTCAGTGTCCAGCTGGGCTGCAGTACGTGCCTGCTCTTGTCCGTGACCTTCTGATCTACTGGGAACACATGTCCCCCTCCTCTGGTCACCCAAGTATCAGTCGTACAGTGTGCTGCCTGACCGGAAAGTACTGGTGTCCTACCTTGGCTAAGGACATGAGGGTGTATGTCTCCTCCTGCTTGATGTGCGCCCAGAGTAAGGCACCTAGGCACCTCCCAGCAGGTAAGTTACAGCATTTACCAGTTCCACAACGGGCATGGTCTCACCTGAGTATTGATTTCCTTACTGATCTTCCCCTCTCTCAAGGTAACCCCATCATCCTGGTCGTTGTGGACCGCTTTTCCAAAGCCTGCCACCTCCTTCCTCTGCCCGGTCTCCCCACGGCCCTGCAGGGGTACTGTCACGACTTCCTCCGAAGCTGCCTCCTCTCCTGGTTTGGGCAGGCTTCGGCGTTCATTGTCACCGGCCTTGTAGCTACTGCCGCTCCTCATCTCATCATTCCATTCGTTTTGTCTTGTCTATTACACACACCTGGTTCATATCTCCTCATTAGTATGTGTATAAGTGTTCCTTCTGCCCCCTTGTCCTTGTGGGTGATTGTTTATTGTGAGGAGAGTGTAGCTCGGTTGAGCTCCGTGTATTTTGTATTGCCGGGGTATATTCTCCCTGTGTGCCTGTTTGGTTCCAGTGCGCCTGTTTTGCGCACTGGACTGTTTTGACGCATTTCTGCGTAACTCTGTATTCCGGAATAAACTGTATTCTGTGATTTACCCTCCTGCGCCTGACTCCTTCAAATCACCCATCACAGTAAGAGCTGTTTGTTAAAGACTGCCTGAAATTTCAGCCTGTTTTGGTGGGATGGTGTTTTGGCCTGCCTGGTGACATCACCAGGGGGTAAATTAGTTAAAAGACCAATAAGAAAAAGAGTTCCTAACCTCTCTGACAATAACAGCTAGTTTTCAGTTTTCCCCTCCCCACTCAGACCACTCCCAGACAGTCCTAGCTAAATTATTGCTTGAGAAATTGCTCTTTGCTAAGAAGCTATTTCTGTTTCCTTTTGACCATTTTAATTGTAAACAATCACACTAAGTTACTTAATTGTTACCCAGAAATGATTTGATATTGATATAAAATGGCTGCATTGGACCTTTAAATCCTGGTGATGTGTAAACTGTACATGTGTTCAATTGCACATAGCTTAACTCATCCACAGATTTAGGGATCTCAAGCTAAAATGTATCTTGTTCAAATAAATCTATGTTTCATCTGCTATAGGCTATTCATTCAGTTGTTTAGCCCACATAACAGTCTACAATTTACATGTAACTTATCATAATGATCAGCAAAATTTGCAAAAGTCTACTGAAAGAACATTAAAGTAAGATATCCCCAATGGGCTCAATGCAAATGTAGCTCCCTGTGGGATCAGCTTAACTGGGGAACAGATAGTTGGCCAGGTTTCGTTTGTGACTATCTTATGCTAGATTGGGTAAAACATTGTGCACGCGGTCAGAATTCAGACCAGGAAAACCCCACAGCGAGTTCAGGTCCACGGAAAGCGCCCGAAAGAAGGCATACTGATGGTGCTCTCTCTCTCGTGCGGAGCTTTGAAATGAGCGAGTTGTTGTCTCACAGGTTACCGCTTACATCAGGATCCTAAGAACAGAAAGTGCGCGCGACTAGACGAATGCCTCAGAGCGGTTTACTGCAAAGAGCAAGAAATCAACACAACATCAACATCATGCAGGTAAATAAAAAAAGATAGCATGTATATTTTGTTGTTTTGTTTTAATTGTTGGAATAGCCTAAACTTACTGCCCCAGCAGATTCACTCTCAAGTTTGAGTTCAGTACGAGACAGATCTGCTAAATCCATGCGCACATCATTCGTGCAATAATTTATCATTGAGTTATTGCAAAATATGTCATAGAGTGGAAGCACACGAGTATTGTTGAATCAATCAAATGCAACAGTAACCTAACTGATTGATGATGCCATGGAAAATATGACATGTAAGCTGTTTGGTGTATGAAAAAAGTATGAAAATGTATGCACTCCGGATAAGAACGTCTGCTAAATGACCTAAATGTAAATGTAAAAT
Source organism: Coregonus lavaretus (assembly GCF_964263955.1). Classification (NCBI taxonomy): domain Eukaryota; kingdom Metazoa; phylum Chordata; class Actinopteri; order Salmoniformes; family Salmonidae; genus Coregonus; species Coregonus lavaretus. Next base: position 44,736,579 of record NC_139991.1, read on the forward strand.
GTGTCACTGATATTGTACCTCCTCTGACAATGATTTTATTCTATGCCATGTTGTGAAACTGGCTAGGGTCAACTTAATTATATTAATTCCTACCATTTGCAGTATTTTATGTCAGTAGCTTAATTGTGTTGTAACCATGTACTACTCAATTAATTAGGAGTATCAATTTCAAGCAGGCAATTACGATTTCATTTTTCAAGTTAAGCCATTGTCCAAAGGCAGGCATTCAGATATCACTTAATGTATTTAATCAACTAATGGTGTGCTTATTGATATATAGAGTAACTGACTGTTGTTCAAACCATTGTAGTAATTGTGCTAGACAGAAGTCTAGTAGCTGCAAAAAGCTATTTATTAATACAATAGCTGAGCTTGTTGCTGAAGTTGTAAGGTACAGTGGCTTGCAAAAGTATTGACTTTGTAGAGCCACTTTTTGCAGAAATTACAGCTGCAAGTCTCTTGGGGTATGTCTCTATAAGCTTGGCACATGTAGCCACTGGGATTTTTGCCCATTCTTCAAGGCAAAACTGCTCCAGCTCCTTCAAGTTGGATGGGTTCCGCTGGTGTACAGCAATCTTTAAGTCATACCACAAATGCTTAAATGTTTCCCCTTTAACCACTTGAGTGTTGCTTTAGCAGTATGCTTAGGGTCATTGTCCTGCTGGAAGGTGAACCTCCGTCCCAGTCTCAAATCTCTGGAAGACTGAAACAGGTTTCCCTCAAAAATGTCCCTGTATTTAGCGCCATCCATCATTCCTTCAATTCTGACCAGTTTCCCAGTCCCTGCCGATGTAAAACATCCCCACAGCATGATGCTGCCACCACCATGCTTCACTGTGGGAATGGTGTTCTCGGGGTGGTGAGAGGTGTTGGGTTTGCGCCAGACATAACGTTTTCCTTGATAGCCAAAAAGCTCAATTTTAGTCTCATCTGACCAGAGTACCTTCTTCCATATGTTTGGGGAGTCTCCCACATGCCTTTTGGCGAACACCAAACGTGTTTGCTTATTTTTTTCTTTAAGCAATGGCTTTTTTCTGGCCACTCTTCCATAAAGCCCAACTCTGTGGAGTGTATGGCTTAAAGTGGTACTATGGACAGATCCTCCAATGTCCGCTGTGGAGCTTTGCAGTTCCTTCAGGGTTAACTTTGGTCTCTTTGTTGCCTCTCTGATGAATGCCCTCCTTGCCTGGTCCGTGAGTTTTGGTGGGCTGCCCTCTCTTGGCAGGTTTATTGTGGTGCCATATTCTTTAAATTTTTGAATAATGGATTTAATGGTGCTCCGTGGGATATTAAAAGTTTCTGATATTTTTTTATAACCCAACCATGATCTGTACTTCTCCACAACTTTGTCGCTGACCTGTTTGGAGAGCTCCTTGGTCTTCATGGTGCCGCTTGCTTGGTGGTGCCCCTTGCTTAGTGGTGTTGCAGACTCTGGGGCCTTTCAGAACAGGTGTATATATACTGAGATCATGTGACAGATCATGTGACACTTAGATTGCACACAGGTGGACTTTATTTAACTAATTATGTGACTTCTGAAGGTAATTGGTTGCACCACATCTTATTTAGGGGCTTCATAGCTAAGGGGGTGAATACATATGCTGTCACGATCGTCAGGGAGAGACCAAGGCGCAGCGTGATGAACAAACATACTTTAATAGTTAAAGATTAACACAATACAAAACAAGAAACGACTCGTGACGTCCAACGGTATCAATGACCGAACACGGAACAAAAACCCACAAACACAAAGGGAAAACAGACAGTTTAAATATGGCTCCCAATCAGAGACAACCAGCCAACAGCTGACACTCGTTGCCTCTGATTGGGAGTCACTCAGGCAAAACATAGAAATAGACGAACTAGAACCCCCAACATAGAAACACACCACATAGAACAAACACACCCTGGCTCAACAACTAGAGTCCCATAGCCAGGGTGTGACAGTACCCCCCCCCCCCTAAAGGCGCGGACTGCGACCGCGCCTCAAAAAGAGCAAAACAGGGGAGGGCTGGGTGGGCATACCTCCTCGGCGGCGGTTCTGGCTCCGGGCATGCCCACCACCCTCCAACAAACCCCCCATAGCGCCCCTGGTCCGGTCTGGCCCAGCTGGCTAGAGCTGGACTGGACGTAGCAGGAGCGGTTAGCTTCAACTCCGTAGTGGAGTCGTTGACCGGTACCTGGTTAGGCACCGGTGACCCAGGCACGGGTTGTGCCGGACAGACGACGCGCACCCCTGGCTTGGTGCGTGAGGCAGGAAAGGACCGGACCTGGCTGACGATACGCACCCCTGGCTTGGTGCGTGGAGCAGCAACGGGCCTCACTGGACTGACGACTCGCACCCCTGGCTTGGTGCGAGTGGCCGGAACGGGCTGGACCAGGCTGACGACTCGCACCCCTGGCTTGGTGCGAGTGGCAGGAACGGGCTGGACCAGGCTGACGACTCGCACCCCTGGCTTGGTGCGAGTGGCAGGCACGGGCTGGACCAGGCTGACGACTCGCACCCCTGGCTTGGTGCGAGTAGCAGGAACGGGCTGGACCAGGCTGACGACTCGCACCGTAGACTTGGTGCGAGTGGCAGGAACAGGCCGGGCCGGGCTGGCGACGCGCACCGTAGACTTGGTGCGAGTGGCAGGAGCAGGCCGGGCCGGGCTGGCGACGCGCACCGTAGGCTTGGTGCGTGGAGCAGCAACGGGCCTTACCGGGCTGGCGATGCGCACCGTAGGCTTGGTGCGAGGGGCAGGAACAGGCCGGGCCGGGCTGGCGACGCACACCGTAGGCTTGGTGCGGGGAGCAGGCACGGGCCGTGCCGGACTGACGAAGCGCACCACTGACTTGGTGCGGGGAGCAGGAACGGACCGGACCAGGCTGGCGAAGCGTACCACAGGCTCGATGCGGGGAGCAGGAACAGGCCGGACCGGGCTGGCGACGCGCACCACAGGCTCGATGCGAGGAACAGGAACAGACCGGACCGCACTGGGGACACACACCCCTGGCCCTACGCGGGGATCAGGAACGGGCCGGACCGGACTGGTAACACTCCCCAGTACCTCTCGCCGTGCCTCCACACTTTCCTTCCCCTTAGTGACCAGTGGCCCCCTTAACATGGCGGCCTCCTCTGCCAACCCGCTGGACCGCTCTATCGCGGCCTCCTGCTGCCCCGACATCGTGAGCCCCCCCCTAAAAATGTTCTGGGGGTCTCTCCTCCCCGTGGGCCAGGCCTCTATAGTTTTCGCCCAACTCTCGCTCTTCTGCCTCCAACTCCAGCCATTCTGCTCTTCATTAGGCTTGACCCAGTCGAGACTCTTCCTCCACTGTTCCCAAGTCCACCCTCTCTGCTCTTCACTCGGCTTAGCCCAGTCAAGACCCCTACTCCATCGATCCCAAGTCCTTCCTCTCTCCTCTTCACGCTGCTTGGTCCAGTTTTGGTGGGTTTTTCTGTCACGATCGTCAGGGAGAGACCAAGGCGCAGCGTGATGAACAAACATACTTTAATAGTTAAAGATTAACACAATACAAAACAAGAAACGACTCGTGACGTCCAACGGTATCAATGACCGAACACGGAACAAAAACCCACAAACACAAAGGGAAAACAGACAGTTTAAATATGGCTCCCAATCAGAGACAACCAGCCAACAGCTGACACTCGTTGCCTCTGATTGGGAGTCACTCAGGCAAAACATAGAAATAGACGAACTAGAACCCCCAACATAGAAACACACCACATAGAACAAACACACCCTGGCTCAACAACTAGAGTCCCATAGCCAGGGTGTGACATATGCACGCACCACTTTTCCGTTATTTATTTTGTATACTTTTTTGAAACAAGTTTATTTTTTTCATTTCACTTCACCAATTTGGACTATTTTGTGTATGTCCATTACATGAAATCCAAACAAAAATCCATTTAAATTACAGGTTGTAATGCAACAAAATAGGAAAAACGCCAAAGGGGATGAATACTTTTGCAAGGCACTGTAAATGGGGGATTCTTTCTCTCTTGAAGGTGCTCAGCATTCTGTCAGATACAGTATGTAGACATCACTCATTGCAGCTGCAGCTGGAATTTAATTAAGGTTTCAGCAGTTGCCCCACTGTTTTGAGCAATATGTTGAGATTTGACATTAAAACTATTTGGGTTAAGATGACTCCCTGGAGAAGCTCAATGTGTTTACTTGTTGATGTGCTAAAGGCTAATTGGAAAACAAACTGAAAAATATGGAGCTGAAATGTTATTTTGCTTTGAGGGAAAAACAGGTCAAGAAGTAGTTGCAAGTGCCCTCCAGTTAATACACTGTAAATAATGTATAATACACAACACAACCCCCCTGCATTATACAACACACACACACACACAGTGATGCTTAACTGTGATGTTTGATATTTGAACACGTTTTTAGTTGTCTTTAAAGCAAATGCACAGATTTTGATTTAGACAAGAATCCATAAGTCAGGCATGCGTCTTCCAGAAGGGTGAGGGGACAGACATGCATTATCCCCTTGTCTTATGTAACAGTGACCTGACATGATGTTCTTTTCCAGCACTCATCTCTCAGCAGCTGTCCAATCGGGTGTGTCTACTGATGCATTACTGTACTTACTGAACTACATCAGTTCCTCTCTGGGACAAGATGTTGACTGTGTTACAAATCAGGCATTCTTTCAGGGAGTGAAAATGACAGAAAGCTCCACAGAAAGTGGCTGTTGAATAGGAATCTGTTCTGCAAACATTGATCTTAAGAATCCACTTAACAAATTTTGCAGGCAGTTTCACTAACTCCCAAATTGTAATTAAACATGTTCCTTGCTAGATTCACATTGGGAAACAGAGAGGAGCCCTAGATCTTTGTGACCAGAGTGCAGGTAACAATAGAGAAAAGGTTGATGGAGGGGAATCAAGGAGGGAGGACATTATCATCAACCCAGTGATTAGGAGCACTGTGTTCTTTTTTGTTTACTCTCTCTCTGTCTCTCTCTCTCTCTCTCTCTCTCTCTCACTCTCTCTCACTCTCTCTCTATCTCGCTCTCTCAGGTTATTTGTGTCCACATATAGAGCCTATGGTGAGAGGTTTCTGCTTTTGTACAGAGCTTGTGGAACTAGCCCTGTGATGGATTCAGGGCCCATTAGTCTGTTTCAATTTGATTGATGGTCAGGAAAGTATCCAATGCTCAAGTTAATAATAGCGTATTTGTGAGGGGGAGGGCTCACACACCCAAATGTGAGCTGAAGAAAAGTAGTTGCATAATGAACATGAAGACACACTCCATTGCTCTAAGCAATGTCTTCTGCACAATGATGTATAGAACTGCAAGCCTTTGTACAGCATCCATTTGGTTTGTAGAGCATCCCTTCGAGACTTGCAGTCCACCCATAAAAATGTAGCATACACGTTTACAGTGCCTTCAGATAGTATACACACCCCTTGACTTTTTCCATATTTTGTTGTGTTACAAAGTGGGATTAAAATGGATTTAATTTTCATTTTTTTGTCAACGATCTACACAAAAGACTCTGTAATGTGAAAGTGGATGAAACATCTTGATTACATAAGTATTCGACCCACTAAGTCAATACATGTTAGAATCCCCTTTGGCAGCGATTACAGCTGTGAGTCTTTCTGGGTAAGTCTCTAAGAGCTTTCCACACCTGGATTGTGCAACAGTTGCCCATTATTATTTTCAAAATTGGTGGTTGACCATTGTTAGACAACTATTTTCAGGTCTTGCCATAGATTTTCAAGTAGATTTAAGTCAAAACTATAACTCGGCCACTCAGGTACATTCAGGTACACACACTGTCTTCTTGGTAAGCAACTCCAGTGTAGATTTGGCCTTGTGTTTTAAGTTATTGTTCTGCTGAAAGGTGAATTAATCTCCCAGTGTCTGGTGGAAAGCAGACTGAACCAGGTTTTCCTCTAGGATTTTGCCTGTGCTTAGCTGTCAGAAGGTGCTGTGTGTAGATGTGGTGCAGGAAATCAAGCGCAGGACGCAGAAGCTCAGTCCAACAGACTTTAGTGATCCAACACTCCAAACGATCCAAAAGAGCCACAAGGCAAGCGATTACGCACACAGGCGTAAAACACACATGAAAATAAATAACGCGCACAACAAGTGCGAAAACCTCTCCAAAACAGAGGAGGAACGAAACACAGTCTAGTAGACAGTAAGAGCAATCACACATGCCACATGACTAACAAAACGAGAACTTATAGGACACACTAATGAACGCTAAACGATAACAGGTGTACAACATAAAGACAAAACCAAACGAACATCGAAACATACAACGGTGGCAGCTAGTACTCCGGGGACGACGACCGCCGAAGCCTGCCCGAGCAAGGAAGAGAGGCAGCCTCGGCCGAAACCGTGACATTAGCTCTATTCCGATTTCTTTTTTATCCTGAAAAACTCCCCAGTCTTTAATGATTACAAACATACCCATAACATGATGCAGCCACCACTATGCTTGAAAATATGGAGAGTGGTACTCAGTAATGTGTTCTATTGGATTTGCCCCAACGTAACACTTTGTATTCAGGACAAAAAGTGAATTGCTTTGCCACATGTTTTGCAGTATTACTTTAGTGTCTTGTTGCAAACAGGATGCATGTTTTGGAATATTTGTATTCTGTACAGGCTTTGTTCTTTTCACTCTGTCAATTATGTTAGTATTGTGGAGTAACTACAATGTTGTTGATCCATCCTCAATTTTCTCCTATTTACATTTTTACATTTTACGTCATTTAGCAGACGCTCTTATCCAGAGCGACTTACAGTTAGTGCATACATTATTATTTTTTATTTTCATACTGGCCCCCCGTGGGAATCGAACCCACAACCCTGGCGTTGCAAACACCATGCTCTACCAACTGAGCTACCTCCCTGCCGGCCATTCCCTCCCCTACCCTGGATGACGCTGGGCCAATTGTGCGCCGCCCCATTGGTCTCCCGGTTGCGGCCGGCTACAGCAGAGCCTGGATCACAGAGCCTGGACCTCCTATCACAGCTATTAAACTCTGTAACTGTTTTAAAGTCACCATTGGCCTCATGGTGAAATCCCTGAGCAGTTTCCTTCCTCTCTGGCAACTGAGTTAGGAAGGACGCCTGTATCTTTGTAGTGACTGGGTGTACGGATACACCATCCAAAGTGTAATGAATAACTTTTCCATGCTCAAATGGATATTCAATGTCTTACCCATCTACCAATAGGTGCCCTTCTTTACGAGGCATTGGAAAACCTCCCTGGTCTATGTGGTTGAATCAGTGTTTTTAATGAATTGGTAAACATTTTGAAATACACTACCGGTCAAAGGTTTTAGAACACCTACTCATTCAAGGGTTTTTCTTTATTTTTACTATTTTCTACATTGTATAATAATAGTGAAGACATCAAAACTTTGAAATAACAAATATGGAATCATGTAGTAAACAAAAAAGTGTTAAACATATATGTTTTATATTTGAGATTCTTCAAATAGCCACCCTTTGCTTTGATGACAGCTTTGCATGCTCTTGGCATTCTCTCAACCAGCTTCACATGGAATGCTTTTCCAACAGTCTTGAAGGAGTTCCCACATATGCTGAGCACTTGATGGCTGCTTTTCCTTCACTCTGCGGTCAGACTCATCCCAAACCATCACAATTTGGTTGAAGTCGGGGGATTGTGGAGGCCAGGTCATCTGATGCAGCACTCCATCACTCTTCTAATTGGTAAAATAGCCCTTACACAGCCTGGAGGTGTGTTGGGTCATTGTCCTGTTGAAAACCAAATTATAGTCCCATTAAGCTCAAACCAGATGCGATGGCGTATCGCTGCAGAATGCTGTGGTAGCCATGCTGGTTAAGTGTGCCTTGAATTCTAAATAAATCACAGACAGTGTCACCAGCAAATAACCCCCACACCATAACACCACCTCCTCCATTCTTTACGGTGGGAAATACACATGCGGAGATCATCCATTCACCCACACCGTGTCTCACAAAGACACGGCAGTTGGAACCAATTTGGACTCCAAACCAAAGGACACATTTCCACCGGTCTAATGTCCATTGCTCGTGTTTCTTGGTCCAAGCAAGTCTCTTCTTATTATTTGTGTCCTTTAGTAGTGGTTTCTCTTTGCAGCAATTCAACCACAAAGGCCTGATTCACACAGTCTCCTATGAACAGTTGATGTTGAGATGTGTCTGTTACTTGAACTCTGTGAAACATTTATTTTGCCTGCAATTTCTGAGGCTGGTAACTCTAATGAACTTATCCTCTGCAACAGAGGTAACTCTGGGTCTTCCTTTCCTGTGGCGGTCCTCATGAGAGCCAGTTTCATCATAGCGCTTGATGGTTTTTACGACTGCACTTGAAGAAACTTTCCTGTTCACAACACAACTGATCGGCTCAAACGCATTAAGAAGGAAAGAAATTCCAGAAATACAGGTGACTACCTCATGAAGCTGGTTGAGAGAATGCCGAATGTACAAAGCTGTCATCAAGGCAAACAGTGGCTATTTTGATTTGTTTAACGCTTTTTTGGTTACTACATGATTCCATATGTGTTATTTCATAGTTTTGATGTCTTCACTATTATTCTACAATGTAGAAAATAGTAAAAAATAAAGAAAAACCCTTGAATGAGTAGGTGTTCTAAAACTTCTGGACTGAAAACCCACAGGACGGTAGATCTCCAGGAAGAGGGTTGGGCAGCCCTGGTGTACATAATTCCACTTTGACATTATGGGGTTGTCACGCCTGCACCCGCTCCCCATCCCTGGCGCTAGAGGGCGCCAGGCTGCCCATCATTACGCACACCTGTCACCATCCTTACGCGCATCAGCGCTTCATTGGACTCACCTGAACTTCATCACGGCTTAATTACCTCTCCTATATCTGTCTGTTCCTCTGTTTGATCCCGGTGTCAGCATTAATGTAATTATGTTTCCCCTGTCCAGACGCTGTCTGTGTTTTGTTTCATGTCTGTTTATATTAAATGTTAACTCCCTGTACCTGCTTCTCATCTCCCAGCGTCTGTCCTTACAGGGGTATTGTGTGTAGGCCAGTGACAAATCAAAATATATTCCATTTTAAATTCAGGCTGTAACACATCAAACTGTGAAAAAAGTCAAGGGGTGTGAATACTTTCTGAAGGCACTGTATCTTGGGACCGTCCACAAAACCAACGAGGGAGCGTTATGTAAATGATAACCATTTTCACTGTAGTTGTACTGTATTTTGATTGTGAGACACAGTGCATCTGCGATACAGTGCACAGAGAGCATATTTAATACAATATAATAATAGTGCTCTGAGATACAGTGCATCCCTCTGTGACAATCAGCTGATCCCAGCTGTTCCATGCAGCCAGGCATGATAAGCACAATGGAACCCTAGAGCAGATGTTCCCACCCTAGGGGGTGCGGGGCACCAAAGTCTTGTGTGGGGTACGCGGGACCTTGCTTGATTTGATTTTTTTATTTTTATTTTTTCAATTCGCGATTTAGACCGATCTAAAACAACACATGCATTTGTGATGCTTCAGGCTAGAAACAAGCAGTAAATGCCAGAGGAAAATGCTACTCTGAAGCACATGGGAACATCAGATGGGTTTGTCTCTATGACAGAAGCTGAGCTACAACCATCTAGTCGAGGAGTCAAAGAAATTGGACTTTGCTTGGGAAGTAATCTTATGTGTGACTCTGTTGCTATCAATTAATCTATTTACTTTCTGTAAAAGAAAATATGTCTAATTAAATTGAGGGTTCATATTAATTATCATAATAAAAACATATTTAGTAGCGGAATAACATTTTGGGAAATCGGGTCTAGACGTTTTCCTTATTTATTATTATTATCATAAAATATACTATCTAAAATATGTCATGAGTCTTGTTAAACTAAGTAATTGAAGGAAATTAGCTTCAAACCCCTCAAATTGAACAAAATGAAGCTGGTGGTGTATTTAATATAGGCTATCTCAATAGAGGGGGGGCTGGCGTGACATTTTTGAAATGTGAAAAAGGGGGCCCTGGCGAAAAAAGGTTTGGAACCCCCTGGTCTGTGATTTACCACCCAGCAGCACTGTACGCTGAAGCTTCTCAACTGCTGGCCCCTTTCTCACCAAACAACACAAAACCGGAATAAATAGTTACAATTGCTTGGGAAATATGTAAAAGCAGCTTTTTCCCCAAAGTTCACATAATACAGTAGTTGAGGAACCCCTCGGGCCTGTAGATCTAAACAGAAAGAATGTCATACATTGCGATTTCAGACTCGGAGGACACTTAGATAAGATTCAAAAGTAACCACACTGTTGCTTATATAGGATTATTCATTGAACAATTCATCCAGGCAAATAAAATATAAAAATGTTTCCCCTTTTCTCACCTGTCGTGAAATCTGCTTTAGCTTGCCAATAGGAGAAAAGGAAGCAGGATCAATTGAGAGAGGAAGAGACATCTTGGAGGAGTGTATGGGGATGGAGGCTATTTTAAGTATTTCTATAAGAGAGCGAAAATGTATTTGCTTGTCCAAGTGTATGTATTATGTAATATATAAACATTTCTCCCACAAGAAAAGGTCCCTTGTGCACTGTCCTTAGATAAAGGCCAAAAAGGTACCGTAAACTGTACTGTAGTGATCCAGGTCAGGGCAGGGAAAGTTCATCTTTAGGGCTTGTGATCACCCAGACAATCTGTATTTAGCAGTCCTGTTATGGGCCAGTTCTACTGGAGCGGTGAGTGTACCATCTCACTGTGATCCATGACAAGAGAAGAAGGATGCTGTATCTGTGTTGCCTGTCAATGAGCTCTGTGTACTCTGTGTTCTCCTACTCTGTCAGGACTAAGGGAGAGGCTTCAAGTTCCACACACACAGGGAGAAAGAGGGGCTGACAATGAAGAGGGCATGTGTAGGAGACATATCTGGTGATCAGCAGATGGTGCAGTCGCCCGCAGTGTGCATGATGAGTTGGATTATTAAGGGAGGATAGTTAAACCCTGCTGCATTTCACACATGGCTGGCTGTCAGGCTAAACGTTAATAATGTAGTACTGTGTATGCCAGGGCCTATAATCATTACTGTTGAGATGACATACACTGAGTATACAAAACATTTCCATGACATAGACTGACCAGGTGAATCCAGGTGAAAGCTATGATCCCTTATTGATGTCATTTGTTAAATCCACTTCAATCAGTGAGGATGAAGGGAAGGAGGTGGGTTAAAGAAGGATTTTTATGCCTTGAGACAATTGAGACATGGATTGTGTATGTGTGCCATTCAGAGGGTGAATGGGCAAGACAAAATATTTAAGTGCCTTTGAACAGGGTATGGTAGTAGGTGCCAGGCGCACTGGTTTGTGTCAAGAACTGCAACGCTGCTGGGTTTTTCACACTCAACAGTTTCCCGTGTGTATCAAGAATGGTCCACCACCCAAAGGACATCCAGCCAACTTGACACAACTGTGGCATTGGAGTCAACATGGGCTGGCATCCCTGTTGAACGCTTTCAACACCTTGTAGAGTCCATGCCCCGACGAATTGAGGCTTTCCTGAGGGCAAAAGGGCAACTCAATATTAGGAAGGTGTTCCTAATGTTTTCTACACTCAGTGTATACTGTATTGTTGACAGTGTGTTTGAAGAATAGTGGTCAACGTGATCAATAAGGAGAACAGTGGCTGCAGAGCAATGTGGGCAAACCATTTCCCCTGCATGCATATCATGTACCAACCCTTCCTGTATTCGATGCCATGAAGCCAGCGTAAGCAAGAAGCTGCATTCGTTTAACGCTCAGGAGGCGACAGTTGACGCCATGTTTCAGGGTAGTCATTTGAAGGTGGTGTGGGGGTGGGGGTGTGTGTGTTTGGGTGGGTTTGTGTGCGTGTTTGGGTGGTTTTGGGATGGTCTCTCTTGTATATGTCCTGGTGTTTAACACATGGCTGGTAATCAGTGTTTAACACATGGCTGGTACTCATCCCCACCATGGTGGCTGACTCTGATCTTTTATTGATGCTGTTTTAAGGAGTGTGAATTATTGAGTGAGTTCCTCAAGGCTCTGTGCGCCATGGCTTCCTTTCATATTCAAATAGGAGATGAGGAGATTACGAGGGGGCTGGGAATCTCCTTCGATATTTCGCTCCATTCTCTCTTCAAACACCGTAACAAAACAAGAACGCATGCCCATGCACACACACAAACACACACACACATTAACAGAGAATACCATACACATAGTCACACACATACAATACACTATAGTACACACCCATACATACTAGTGGGCCTTCCATTCCCCATCAATCCAGGGGTGATAAAGCTTCCTCATCTCCATTTCTTCATCCCTGTCATCCTACAGCCCATCCTCCTCTTTTCTTCATCCCTGTCGTCCTATAGCCCATCCTCCTCTTTTCTTCATCCCTGTCGTCCTACAGCCTATCCTCCTCTTTTCTTCATCCCTGTCGTCCTACAGCCCATCCTCCTCTTTTCTTCATCCCTGTCGTCCTACAGCCCATCCTCCTCTTTTCTTCATCCCTGTCGTCCTACAGCCCATCCTCCTCTTTTCTTCATCCCTGTCATCCTACAGCCCATCCTCCTCCTTTCTTCTGTCACAGCATCCTGTATTTCTTCAGCCTCTGTGAATTGACTGTAACTTTGATATGTGATTCCATTTGATCACATTGGATTTATAACTATGCACATTCCATTGTTTTATCACGCTTCATTTTAACTTCTAACGAGACAATGTTGCTAGGTAATGCGTAGGTGGCTATTTGAAAGAATTGACAACTTTAAAGGAAAATTCCACCCCAAAACTATCTTTTGGTATTTTTTTCATTTTGTTGTGTTACAGCCTGAATTAAAAATGGATACAAAATATTTTCAAAATCACCCATCACACAATACCCAATAATGAAAAAGTGAAAACATGTTTTTAGACATTTTTACAAATGTATTGAAAATAAAATACAGAAATATCTAATTTACATAAGTATTCACACCCCTGAGTCAATACTTTGTAGAAGCACCTTTGGCAGCAGTCTTTCTTAGTAAGTCTCTAAACGTTTCCACACCTGGATTGTGCAATATTTGCCCATTATTCTTCAAAAAACCTCTTCAAGCTCTGTCAAATTGGTTGTTGATCATTGCTAGACAACCATTTTCAGGTCTTGCCATAGATTTTCAAGTAGATTTAAGTCAAAACTATAACTTGGCCAATCAGGAACATTTACTGTCTTCTTGGTAAGCAACTCCAGTCTAGTTTTGGCCTTGTTTTTTAGGTTATTCTCCTGCTGAAAGGTGAATTCATCTCCCAGGGTCTGGTGGAAAGCAGGCTGAACCAGGTTTTCCTCTAGGATTTTGCCTGTGCTTAGCTCCATTCCATTTCTTTTTTATACTGAAAAACTCCCCAGTCCTTAATGATTACAAGTATAGCCATAACATGATGCAGCCACCACTATGCTTGAAAATATGGGGAGTGGTACTCAGTAATGTGTTCTATTGGATTTGCCCCAAACATAACACTTTGTATTCAGGACAAAAAGTTAATTGATTTGCCAAATGTTTTGCAGTATTACTTTAGTGCCTTGTTGCAAACAGGATGCATGTTTTGGAATATTTATATTCTGTCCAGGCTTCCTTCTTTTCACTCTATCAATTAGGTTAGTATTGTAGAGTAACTACAATGTTGTTGATCCATCCTCAGATGTCTCCTATCACAGCCATTAAAATCTGTGGCCTTGTGGTTCGAGTGTCCACCCTGATGTTGGGAGTTCGATCCCCGGCCGAGTCACACCAAAGGCTGTAAAAATGGGACCTGATGTGTCTCTGCTGCTTGGTACTCAGCATTAAGGAGATAGATTGTTTGATATTGAAAGAAAATGAAATCCTCGAGCCGACTAGGTGAAAAATCTGTCGATGTGCCCTTGAGCAAGGCACTTTACCCTAATTGCTCCTGTAAGTCGCTCTGGATAAGAGTTTCTGCTAAATGACTAAAATGTAAATGTAAATAAGAGCGTCTGCTAAATGACAACAAAAAAATAGCCCTGCGATAGACTAGCGTCCTGTCCAAGGGGTGTACTTGTACATCACATGCCAAGGCTTGTGCAAGGCTACTTATAACAAAGTGGTTGAATACTTATTGACTCAAGACATTTCAGCTTTACATTTTTTATTAACTTTCGAAAAACATAATTCCACTTTGACATTATGGGGTATTGACAAAAAAATCTCAATTGAATCAATTTTAAATTCAGGCTGTAACACAACAAAATGTAGAAACAGTCCAGTGGTGTGAATAATTTCTGAAGTCTCTGTATAACCTTCGAATTACAGCCGCTATGATGCATTTTTCAAAAACGCAGAATCATACAGTGTGATGCAAAATGCATGGACTATATTCATGAAACAAAAAGTGGAATTTTCCTTTAAGTCTGCTTAGGAATGGCTTATTTTTTTTATTTTTTTTTATGCAGGGTTCTTTGTACACTCATGTTCTTTCCTTAATATCATGTTCTCTCTCTTCCTCCCACTCTCTGTCCAGCCCATGCGTTCTCCTCTGTGCATCCTCTAACCCTTCTGTACCAACAGTCTTCTCTGTAGTGACCTTACCCCTCTCTCTGTCATCTGTTAACCCAGTTCTGTATCCCCCAGGCTGATGGAAAGGGAGTGGACGGTGGCCTGCTGCCTGACGCCAACGGGAAGGAACCCAACCCGGGAGGACAGAGGGAGGACAGAGAGAAATGGCAGAAGCCCCGGATCACTCGTAAATGTCTGATGAAGTGCTGCCTCGTCAAATGGATCATCGACAGCACAACAAACACTCAGGGGCCAGGTAGGTCAGGGACAGAGCTGAACTAACATGAGGCTCAGTCATCCCAGCCACAGTGTTGTATGTGTTCTTCCCTGTGTGGGGTAGCTGGGGTGGAGTGAAGATGAAGGCAGAGGAGAGGGGGAAGGGATGCAGGTAAGATTAATTTTAATGCATCTACCCCATCTTATAGGACTATATTTAAAACTATCATCTCTCTTGCTGTCTCTCAGTGGACTTCTACTGCCCTAGCATGTCTTCTCTTTGTGTCACTTCAGTATACCAGCCAATCGCTCTATCAATAAATCACCAGTCATCTCTCACTGGAGGGAAGCTACCTCCAGAAAGAGACTATGGCCAGTCATTTAGTCACAATGGTCTTGATCAATGATCAATTACTTTTGTTTCAAAGCCTTTGTGGATTATTTTGCTTTAAATCCTTTGCTATACATCCAAGGCTATACAAAATATTGTTAAATAAATAAGGGTGTTTTTTCTATCCAGCACCTGAACTAGTTTGATATTTTAAATTTTTTATGGGTGGAAGTATGAGCTGAATATGGAGGGAATAGCAGAGTGTCTGTTACTGCTTATACCCCCGGTTTGCCCTAGTTTTCTCTGCCTTTCTAAATTATTGACGTTGCCCTTCTGTACATGCAGACTGGGGCTAACATGTTCATGTGCACCCACCAGAGCGAAGACCCTGCCCTGCTACAACTCTAAGCCTTTTCCAGTAAGGAACCCCAACTACAATCATGTCTAAGGATTGCCCTCTGCTGGATAGTATTAATCATTACATGACACAATAGAAGTACTCTCTATGTACACCAGATGGTAGTCTCACACTTTGGTAGTCTTAGAACTTTTCAGAACACTTCTTAGAACATTTCAGAGGGAGGGAGGGAGGGAGGGAGGGAGAGAGAGAGAGAGAGAGAGAGAGAGAGAGAGAGAGAGAGAGAGAGAGAGACTGTATATATACACAATATGACATTTGAAATCTCTTTATTCTTTTGAAACTTCTGAGTGTAATGTTTACTGTTAATATTTATTGTTTATTTCACTTTTGTTTACTATCTACCTCACTTGCTTTGGCAATGTTAACATACGTTTCCCATGCCAATAAAGCCCTTAAATTGAAAATTGAAATTAAATTGAATTGAATTGAATTGAGAGACAGAGAGACAGAGGAGAGAGAGAGAGAGAGAGAGAGAGAGAGAGAGAGAGAGAGAGAGAGAGAGAGAGAGAGAGACTGTATATATACACAATATGACATTTGAAATCTCTTTATTCTTTTGAAACTTCTGAGTGTAATGTTTACTGTTAATATTTATTGTTTATTTCACTTTTGTTTACTATCTACCTCACTTGCTTTGGCAATGTTAACATACATTTCCCATGCCAATAAAGCCCTTAAATTGAAAATTGAAATTAAATTGAATTGAATTGAATTGAGAGACAGAGAGACAGAGAAGAGAGAGAGAGAGAGAGAGAGAGAGAGAGAGAGAGAGAGAGAGAGAGAGAGAGAGAGAGAGAGAGAGAGAGAGAGAGAGAGAGAGAGAGAGAGAGAGAGAGGGAGGGCTGGGTTGTACTGTAAGCAGATGGTTGTGTTGTTGTGAGTTGCTGTTGTTTGATTGATAGGCTGGGACTATGGGCCTTAATGCTGCTCTCATTACTGTTGTTATTCATGTTTGATCTGTAGAGTGCAGATATGCTGATATGGCAGCATTAAGCCTTTTCCTTGTTTAATATAAGATGTAAGACAGATCAGCACTTAAGGAGCATTAACATTTTGCTGCTGTCTTTGTTTTTAATGGTCTATTACATGAGCTAACCTTATACTGTATTCATGAATACAAGGCTCTGCCTGACACTGTTGTGGCAGCTCACACGGTTATAGATACATCGGTGGATTAAATATGTTCTGTGATCATTCTGATGGTAGTGGTTTGGTCACCTGTGCTTGCTCTTTGTGGAAATGGAGTTGAAAGTGGGGATACTGTTATCTTAAAATAAAAATGTTTCACTTTTATGTGTTTGCAGAGTAGTACTCTGAAATTATGAACAGGGGCTCATTTGTGGGACTGTGTTCCCAGTGCAGTAGTGCAGTGGTGCAGTGGTGCTTAAGTGGTTTCCCTATAGTGTCCACAAGGTGCAGCACCTTTATGTGCAGCATCTCTGGGCACTTAGAAGAGAGAGTCAAATGGCTAACTCCATCTAAATCTCTCTCTGGTAAAATGCATTTCTGGCCTGTTCCCATTCCAGTCCTAAAACCAGTATTTATTTATCCTCCCCTGCCCCCTCTCTCAGCTCCTGCTTAAACTCACTCCAATAAGATGTGCACACTCATCAGTATTTTTTACGCCCTCACACTCATGCACACCACAACTGATATCATGAAAGTGTTGGTGGATTGTTAATGAATGTTGTTAAAACTTTACAGAGACTTTGTAATGAGTTTTAGGATAGGAAAAATCATTAGGGCACTCTGTCTACCTCCACTACTCCTCCTGTTTAAAGTCCCTTAATAAACTCAATTTGAATATCAGTTTTTGAAATCAGTTTGTTGAATTAAAACCACAATGTGAGGTTTCTTTGTGAATCCAGTGTTATGTTGGCTATGAGTATGGCTGTCTGAGGTATCTGTGTGAATGGGGAGATAGACACAGGCAGCGCCACACAGGGCAGGGCAGACTCCTTCACTCTAAGTGCTGCTGGTCATATTCCAGCCATCAGTGGATGTGGATCAATGCCTGGTTCACAGCTTTACATCATCCTTGAAAAGCCTGGGGAAACAAGGAAACGCTCAGACCGTCAATTAGAAACTATTAGTAAAAAAAAAACATCATCCCTCCAGTCTTGCTGCCCTCCTCCCCTCTCTCTCTCTCTCATCTTCCTCACTCACTCCAACTGGAGACTGCACTAGAGGGAGAATTCCTGTCTTGATGGACCTGTAGGACAGACTTAACCAAAAAGGGAGACACAGGGGGTTCAGTCCTTAACTGGGGCAGAATGTGTACTACAGAAGATACTTCACAGAGGATGGAGAGATTTGGGAGATGAGGAATCAAGTAGTATACATTTGTTTTCAACTCAGTACCATGCACTGGACTTGGATTTAGAGGGACTTTTTGAAGACAAGAAGATATTACCAACAAACTCATCTTTTTACTTTTGCTGGATATCAAGGGGTTAAATGAAGGGCATCTGAAACAGAGTAACTGTTACTGGATCTCTACTTTAATGTATCTGAAACAGAGTAACTGTTACTGGATCTCTACTTTAATTTATCTTTACCGTGTTTCATCACATCGTCACCTGCAGATTTCACCTGCTTTAACAGTGTGTGGGTGTGAGGATGACAGGAGTAAAGTAAAGGTGTGACCAATAGATTTCAGTGTTTGCAGCTATTTTTCAGACATCTTGTTCAATTGTTTGTTTTGATGTTTTCTTAGACACACACATACAGCAGCAAACATTTGTTAAGTTATGGAAAACGCATCCTATATGTTCAGCGCTGGCCGATAGCAAGCATATAAAGGTTCTTACTCAAACAAGTCAGCCATGGTGCTGGAAGGCATGGAACTGATTGCAATTACTGTAGTCATTGGCCTGTTTTTTGTAGTGTTCAAGCAGTTTGGTGTCTGGGAGCCCTTGTCATTAGATGGTAAGTAACAAGGAGGGACTCTTCAGTCCCTTTTCTTTTCAAGGCTTCCTCACAGATAGACAGAAGCTTCTTGTACTGTGTTGTTTGATAGTTGAAGATATAAATGGATTTCAGTGTTGTCACTTTATGAGAGACAGCTGGCTTCCACTGCAACTCAAGACAAACTGTCTCAAGACAACAAAGGTTTCATGTCTTATTACTGGTTTATAGAGATAGAAACAACTTCAACCAAAATACTGTAACTGTCTGGCTTAATCTGATTGTATGTATTCCCCCCCTTCTCACCTCCTCACCTCCTCACTTCTCTATACTTCAATCTCTCCCCATTCCTCCCGCTGTTCGTTTGTATTTCATAGATGGTGAGGACACACAGTAACTCCCAGCATTCATTTATTTTTGTCTCGACTATGAGTGTTTAAAGCCGTGCCCCACTTTCTCATTTTACCGTTTTTTTCTCTCTGAGCATTCCTTTCTTGTCTTTCACTCAACATCCTCTCCCACTTTATTATTCCCCTGTCCACCTTCTTTTTGCCTTGAAATATTGTACACCATTTTCATCAAATCAAACTCCTCTCCCTCCCAATTTTTTCTGATTGTCCCCTGTCTTCCTCTCCCGAATTCGACCTTTCTCATTCTTGCCTCTCACCTGATCCACAATCTCCCATCCCTTTCACCTCTCCCCTTCTCCCTTTCACCTTCATTTCCCTGGGTTCTCCTCCTCTCTGTCTTTCCCTCTCCTCTCTCAAACAGAGAGTAGTGACTGTGAATTGGAGCTTTCTACTGTTCGTCACCAGCCTGAAGGCTTGGAACAGCTCCAGGTCCAGACCCAGTTCACCAGGAAGGAGCTGCAGTCACTATACAGAGGCTTCAAAAACGTGCGACTAGGACTTGTCTGGGCGTAGAGCACCGAGTGGGAGTGGGGTAGAGGTTAAATAAACACTGTTAGGGACTTCAAGGACTGTAAAGATATCATCTCACAATATGTTTTATATACTTGCATAGCTACATACATTTATTTACAAATATTAACACTCACTCACTACAAGCCATTACACATATATTAACCATTTACAAACCGTTAGACATATCTATTTTCACAGATATTTAACTACATTTATAAATACATACAGTGCATACAAGTTAAGCACTTAGTACTTGTTAAAGATATTTTAATTTCCCTCTGAACAGGAGTGTCCTAGCGGGCTGGTGGATGAGGAGACTTTCAAAAACATCTACTCACAGTTCTTCCCCCAGGGAGGTAGGAGTCTGCCCTCAAGTGATGTAAGGGAGGCACAAGGGAATATTACTGCAGATGGGTGGGAGACTCCCTTTCAACTGCTGCTACGTTGACAGCTATTTCAATGGGCTGTTATTTAATAGAGAGCATTGTCATACTGTTTTGGAATCGAAATTTGATCAGAAGATGCAAGATTCTGACAACTCAGAACCTCACCTATTGATTTATAGATGCTACAGTTGAAGTCGGAAGTTTACATACACCTTAGACAAATACATTCAAACTTAGTTATTCACAATTCCTGACATTTAATCCTAGTAAAAATTCCCTGTCTTAGTTCAGTTAGGATCATCACTTTATTTTAAGAATGTGAAATGTCAGGATAATAGTAGAGATCATTATTTATTTCAGCTTTTATTTATTTCATCACATTCCCAGTGGGTAAGAAGTTTACATACACTCAATTAGTATTTGGTAGCACTGCCTTTAAATTGTTTAACTTGGGTCAAACGTTTCGGGTTGCCTTCCACAAGCGTCCCACAATAAGTTGGGTGAATTTTGGCCCATTCCTCCTGACAGAGCTGGTGTAACTGAGTCAGGTTTGAAGGCCTCCTTGCTCGCACACGCTTTTTCAGTTCTGCCCACACATTTTCTATAGGATTGAGGTCAGGGCTTTGTGATGGCCACTCCAATACCTTGACTTTGTTGTCCTTAAGCCATTTTGCCACAACTTTGGAAGTATGCTTGGGGTCATTGTCCATTTGGAAGACCCATTTGTGACCAAGCTTTAACTTCCTGACTGATGTCTTGAGATGTTGCTTCAATATATCCACATAATTTTCCTTCCTCATGATGCCATCTATTTTGTGAAGTGCACCAGACCCTCCTGCAGCAAAGCACCCCCATAGCATGATGCTGCCACCCCCGTGCTTCACGGTTGGGTTGGTGTTCTTCAGCTTGCAAGTGCCCCCTTTTTCCTCCAAACATAACGATGGTCATTATGGCCAAACAGTTCTATTTTTGTTTCATCAGACCAGAGGACATTTCTCCAAAAGGTACGATCTTTGTCCCCATGTGCAGTTGCAAACCGTGGTCTGGCTTTTTTATGGCGGTTTTGGAGCAGTGGCTTCTTCCTTGCTGAGCAGCCTTTCAGGTTATGTCGATATAGGACTCGTTTTACTGTGGATATAGATACTTTTGTACCTGTTTCCTCCAGCATCTTTACAAGGTCCTTTGCTGTTGTTCTGGGATTGATTTGAAGTACGTTCATCTCTAGGAGACAGAACGCGTCTCCTTCCTGAGCGGTATGATGGCTGCGTGGTCCCATGGTGTTTATACTTGCATACTATTGTTTGTACAGATGAATGTGGTACCTTCAGGCGTTTGGAAATTGCTCCCATGGATGAACCAGACTTGTGGAGGTCTACAATTTTTTTGCTGAGGTCTTGTCTGATTTGTTTTGATTTTCCCATGATGTCAAGCAAAGAGGCACTGAGTTTGAAGGTAGGCCTTGAAATACATCCACAGGTACACCTCCAATTGACTCAAATTATGTCAATTAGCCTATCAGAAGCTTCTAAAGCCATGACATCATTTTCTGGAATTTTCCAAGCTGTTTAAAGGCACAGTCAACTTAGTGTATGTAAACTTCTGACCCACTGGAATTGCGATACAGTGAATTATAAGTGAAATACTCTGTCTGTAAACAATTGTTGGAAAAATTACTTGTGTCATGCACAACGTAGATGTCCTAACCGACAAACTACAGTTTGTTAACAAGAAAGTTGTGGAGTGGTTGAAAAACAAGTTTTAATGACTCCAACCTAAGTGTATGTAAACTTCCGACTTCAACTGTATACTGACTGACCCATTTCACCCAGAGCGACCGTCAAAGTGGATGAAAGTGGAAAGAGAATAAATAACCAACTGTCACCCACTGTACACCATCCTAATGTTAACTACATTATTGGTATCACTTCTCAGATGCCACCACTTATGCACATTTCCTGTTCAACGCCTTTGACATGGACAGAAACGGTTCTATCCGATTTGAGGTAAGCAAAGCTCCGTTTAAGTTAGGTCAGTTCTCCTCTCGCGTAAAACCTTCCAGAACAATCAACCTTAGCCATCCCAATAACCTGCTCAATCTAAAAAACAAACTGCCTTCAGTAGATTAAATCTGTTACTTCGACAGTCAGCAAGGTTTTCTATGTTTTTTTTGCAGGACTTTGTGATTGGACTATCTGTACTGCTCAGAGGGTCAGAAACAGAGAAACTCCGGTGGGCCTTCAATCTGTATGATATCAACAAGGATGGCTACATCACCAAGGAGGTACAGTGTAAGGTCGTGCATTCAAAGTTTCTTGTTTGTTGCATAGAGATGCTCTTCTAAGACATAGTGCTGACTAAGACGCGCGCGTGTGTGTGTGTGTGTGTGTGTGAACCTTTGTACAGGAGATGTTGGCCATAATGACGTCCATCTATGACATGATGGGCAGGTATACCTCTCCCAGTTTACGAGATGATGACCCAACTGAGCATGTGGACAAGTTCTTTCAGGTACATAAACCCCCAGCGTATGACCCCCTCCCATCCCACCCCCATGTCTGACATTTCACGTTAACCTCTTAAGGATCTTTGACATACCCAAATCTAACTGCCTGTAGCTCAGGACCTGAAGCAAGGATATGCATATTCTTGATACCATTTGAAAGGAAACACTTAGACGTTTGTGGAAATGTGAAATTAATGTAGGAGACTATAACACATTAGATCTGGTAAAAGATAATACAAACAAAAAAACATACGTTGTCACGATCGTCTGAAGGAGCGGACCAATACGCAGCGCGTGGAGTGAACATGATGACTTTTATTAAATAAAGCAACCACGAAAAAACAACAAAATACGATACGTGAAGTTCTATACTGAAATACGACTAACAGCAACAAAGAAACAATAACCCACAAAACAAAGGAGAAAACACACAGAATATATATGGCTCCCAATCAGAGATAACGAGCCGACAGCTGACACTCGTTACCTCCGATTGGGAGTCATTAACCAATCACCACTACATACAAACAAAATGAAACTCACCCATCCCCAACACCACCAAATGAGATACACCCTGGCTCACATAAATAAGTCCTAGAGCCAGAGTGTCACAGTACCCCCCCCTAAAGGTGCGAACTCCGGGCGCACCAACATCAGGACTAGGGGAGGGTCTGGGTGGGCGTCTGTCCATGGTGGCGGCTCTGGCCCCGGTCGTGATCCCCACCCCACCACAGTCACCACCTGCTTCGGTAGCCTCCTCCCAATGACCACCCTCCAACTAACCCCACCTGGACTAAGGGGCAACACCGGACTAAGGGGCAGCATCGGCCTAAGGGGCAGCACTGGGATAAGGGGCAGCACCGGGACAAGGGGCAGCACCGGGCTAAGGGGCAGCACCGGACTAAGGGGCCGCACCGGGCTAAGGGGCAGCACCGGACTAAGGGGCAGCACCGGGCTAAGGGACCGCACCTGACTAGATGGCGGATCCTGGCTAGCTGGCTCTCGCGGATCCTGGCGGGACGGCTCTGGCGGATCCTGGCGGGACGGCTCTGGCGGATCCAGGCTGGACGGCTCTGGCGGATCCCGGCGGGACGGCTCTGGCGGATCCCGGCGGGACGGCTCTGTCGGATCCAGGCTGGACGGCTCTGGCGGATCCTGGCGGGACGGCTCTGGCGGATCCAGGCTGGACGGCTCTGGCGGATCCCGGCGGGACGGCTCTGGCAGATCCCGGCGGGACGGCTCTGTCGGATCCAGGCTGGACGGCTCTGGCGGATCCTGGCTGGACGGCTCTGGCGGATCCTGGCGGGACGGCTCTGGCGGATCCAGGCTGGACGGCTCTGGCGGATCCCGGCGGGACGGCTCTGGCGGATCCAGGCTGGACGGCTCTGTCGGATCCAGGCTGGACGGCTCTGGCGGATCCTGGCTGGACGGCTCTGGCGGATCCTGGCTAGACGGCTCTGGCGGATCCTGGCTGGACGGCTCTGGCGGATCCTGGCTGGCTGACGGATCTGGCTGCTCATGGCTGGCTGACGGATCTGGCTGCTCATGGCTGGCTGACGGATCTGGCTGCTCATGGCTGGCTGACGGATCTGGCTGCTCATGGCTGGCTGACGGATCTGGCTGCTCATGGCTGGCTGACGGATCTGGCTGCTCATGGCTGGCTGACGGATCTGGCTGCCCATGGCTGGCTGACGGATCTGGCTGCTCATGGCTGGCTGACGGATCTGGCTGCTCATGGCTGGCTGACGGATCTGGCTGCCCATGGCTGGCTGACGGGTCTGGCTGCTCATGGCTGGCTGACGGGTCTGGCTGCTCATGGCTGGCTGACGGATCTGGCTGCTCATGGCTGGCTGACGGGTCTGGCTGCTCATGGCTGGCTGACGGATCTGGCTGCTCATGGCTGGCTGACGGATCTGGCTGCTCATGGCTGGCTGACGGATCTGGCTGCTCATGGCTGGCTGACGGATCTGGCTGCTCATGGCTGGCTGACGGATCTGGCTGCTCATGGCTGGCTGACGGATCTGGCTGCTCATGGCTGGCTGACGGATCTGGCTGCTCATGGCTGGCTGACGGATCTGGCTGCTCATGGCTGGCTGACGGATCTGGCTGCTCATGGCTGGCTGACGGGTCTGGCTGCTCATGGCTGGCTGACGGGTCTGGCTGCTCATGGCTGGCTGACGGATCTGGCTGCTCATGGCTGGCTGACGGATCTGGCTGCTCATGGCTGGCTGACGGATCTGGCTGCCCATGGCTGGCTGACGGATCTGGCTGCTCATGGCTGGCTGACGGATCTGGCTGCTCATGGCTGGCTGACGGATCTGGCTGCTCATGGCTGGCTGACGGGTCTGGCTGCTCATGGCTGGCTGACGGATCTGGCTGCTCATGGCTGGCTGACGGATCTGGCTGCTCATGGCTGGTTGACAGATCTGGCTGCTCATGGCTGGTTGACAGATCTGGCTGCTCATGGCTGGCTGATGGTGCTGGCTGCTCATGGCTGGTTGACAGATCTGGCTGCTCATGGCTGGCTGATGGTGCTGGCTGGGAGGCTGGCGGTGGAGGCGGACCCCAGCCTCGGATTGCAGTCATCACCTCCAGCAGGGCGGCTCCCATCTGCAGGAGCTGCTCTTTCTGGTCCCGAACCTGAGCTTCCAGTCTAGTATGGGCTGCGTCGGCTCCTGCTGATTCCATAGCAGGTGTATGATTCTGTCTGGCGGAAGGCTCTAGCGGCTCCTGTCTGGCGGAAGGCTCTAGCGGCTCCGATCTGGCGGACGGCTCTGAAGGCTCATGGCAGACGGACGGCTTTGCAGGCTCAGTACAGACGGGCGGCTTATGCAGCGCTTGGCAGACGGGCAGTTCAGACGCCCTAGGGCAGACGGCAGACTCTGGCCGGCTGGCGACGCACATCGTGGACCTGGTGCGTGGAGTAGGAACAGGCCGGTCCATACCGGGAACACACACCAATGGCCTTAACTGCGGATCAGGAACGGGCCGGACCGGACTGGTAACACACTTCAGTCTCTCATGCCGTGCCACAACAACTTCCCTCCTTCCACTCGCCAATGGCTCCCGTACTCCGTTAGCCTTCTCTCCTTTTCTCCCTGTGGCAGCCTCCTGCTGCCCAGCTGCCCAAGCCATGTGCCCCCCCCCAAAAATTTCTTGGGGTTGCCTCTCTTCCACGGGCTTCCAGCCTCGCCTTCGCGCTGCCTCCTCGTACCACCTCCTCTCGGCTTTGGCTGCCTCCAGCTCTTCACGAGGGCGGTGATATTCCTCCGGTTGTGCCCAAGGACCCTTTCCAGCCCGAATCTCCTCCCATGTCCAAAAATCCTTAGGAGGCGTCCATAACTCCTGTGTAGGTAGGTCCTGTTGCCGCTTGTTACGCTGCTTGGTCCTTTTGTGGTGGGTTATTCTGTCACGATCGTCTGAAGGAGCGGACCAATACGCAGCGCGTGGAGTGAACATGATGACTTTTATTAAATAAAGCAACCACGAAAAAACAACAAAATACGATACGTGAAGTTCTATACTGAAATACGACTAACAGCAACAAAGAAACAATAACCCACAAAACAAAGGAGAAAACACACAGAATATATATGGCTCCCAATCAGAGATAACGAGCCGACAGCTGACACTCGTTACCTCCGATTGGGAGTCATTAACCAATCACCACTACATACAAACAAAATGAAACTCACCCATCCCCAACACCACCAAATGAGATACACCCTGGCTCACATAAACAAGTCCTAGAGCCAGAGTGTCACATACGTTTTATTTTTATTTATTTTTTTCATCATCTTTGAAATGCAAGAGAAAGGCCGCAATATAATCTTTCAGTTTAGGCGCAATTTAGATTTTGGCCAATAGATGGCAGCAGTGTGTGCAACGTTTTAGCGTGATCCAGTGAAGCATTGCAATATAGGACTATTTTGTATCAAGTCTGCCCAAATGTGTCGAATTGGTCAATTGATACATTTTCAAGTACATAACTATAAAGAACATACAAAAATGATATGGTAATACAAAATATACGTTTACACACTCCCAGGAATGTCATGCATGATGGATCATTAACTGTAGAACCCAGTTCCTACATTTGAATATAAAAATGTATTTTATCAAACAAAACTATGCTACATTTTACCTCTGGGACCCTTAGGATGACAAATCAGAGCAAGATTACTAAATGTAAGTACATTATTTACCTTCAGAGGTGAATGTATCAAACCAGTTGCCGTGATAAAAAAATGTTTGTTGTTGTGTACTCTCCTCAAACAATAGCATGGTATTTTTCCACTGTAATAGCTACTGTAAATTGGACAGTGCAGTTAGATTAACAAGAATTTTGGCTTTCTGCCCATATAAGACATGTCTATGTCCTGGAAAGGTTGCTGTTACTTACAACAGTCATACTAATCACATTAGCGCACGTTACCTCAACCGTCCCGTATACGGGACACCGATCCTGTAGAGGTTAACACCTTCTGTCCTTTTGTTTGTATTGTTTCTGTCCTAAGGCTTTATTGTTTGGCTATTGTTTAATGAGAACGCTCATCTGTTTGAGTTTTCCCAACCTTAAAGCTTCAAATGTTGTTACTGTGGAGGTTAGTAGTTCTGTATGTAATCGTATAAGATCTTTAATGGCTACTTTTTTCAGAAAATGGATCGGAACAGAGACGGGGTGGTGACCATTGATGAGTTCATAGAAACGTGTCAGAAGGTAAACACATTCTCCACAATCTTTACTGATGAAAAGATATACTGTACATCTTGTTAGAATGCCCAGACAAGCCACATGCTATTACATGGCTTTAACTTGCCTGGCTAACATTCCAGGTTTTCCTGTAGCTGGTAGACAGCAGATTAACTGACAGGTTTGTTTTACAGAACCTGTACATGTCAGAGCAACACAAAGCATATGAAGAGCTATAAGTAGTGTTCAATTGGCATTGTGTCCTAAAACAACTGATTCCTCAACTCTTAATTTCTCTCACCAGGATGAAAATATCATGGCCTCCATGCAGCTCTTTGAGAACGTCATCTAGGTCTAGGAATGGATGGAGAACATGGATAGAAGTACAAGTCCTGATGACCTTTTATTGCTTCCAATACCAGACCCTACAAGCCCCTTTGCACTTTAACCCCTCACCTTTTGATAATAGACAAATATTTACACACATCAAAATGAGGACAGTAAACATTTGTCAGGGGGCATAGGGAAATGTGACTCTTTAAACGTTTGATTCCACTACGTATGGGAAAATAATCCCTACAATGGTCCTACTGACAGTTCTACTTTCCTTACCATGGACACACAGGGAATGGCAACATACAAATGTCAATGTTAGTAAGCTGTACAGTAGTATGCCTACTGCCCATGCCTGAACAGATTATGATCCTTTGCATGTTTGCCTGAGACTAGTGTAAGTTAATGTTAACACAGTGGAATGCAAATATGAATATTGTTATTGAGTAGCCTGAAACCATTCTAATATTGTATTTGTGTGTGTGTGTTTGGGAGGGAGGGGGCAAGGTCACAAAACGGGATACCTAGGATAAGTTGATATTCACACAATAGCATAGAAATGTAAAAGCTTTTTACATTGCGGTCCTCCCGGGTATATGTCATCAGCATCATGATAGGAAGGTGGGATTTATTGATGTTGCTATATCATATATCATGCAGCCATAAGTCCCAGCCGTCCCGGCACCTACAGCCTATGTCATCTACTCATTGCATACCCAGAGAGAGAATGTATTTTAAAATGTTGTTGAATATCACTAAATTCCTGAATGAATTTGCACTCTTAATATTTTTCAATGCAATGTTAAATAATTTTCCCAAAATGTGGTTATTTTCCTGTGGCAGTAAATGTTTATGAATGACCCCCAGGTGTGTAATTACAATGTCAATTGATTCCCTAAGGGACAGTTGAAGATTACTTGTACTTTGGCTCACATATATATATATATATATATATATATATATATATATATATATATATATATATATATATATATATATATATATATATATATATATATACAGTACCAGTCAAAGGTTTGGACACACCTACTCATTCAAGGGTTTTTCTTTATTTTTACTATTTTCTACATTGTAGAATAATAGTGAAGACATCAAAACTATGAAATAACACATATGGAATCATGTAGTAACCAAAACAGTGTTAAACAAATATATTTTATATTTTATATTCTTCAAATAGCCACCCTTTGCCTTGATGACAGCTTTGCACACTCTTGGCATTCTCCCAACCAGCTTCACCTGGAATGCTTTTCCAACAGTCTTGAAGGAGTTCCCACATATGCTGAGCACTTGTTGGCTGCTTTTCCTTCACTCTGCCGTCCGACTCATCCCAAACCATCTCAATCTGATGCAGCACTCCATCACTCTACTTCTTGGTAAAATAGCCCTTACACAGCCTGAAGGTGTGTTGGGTCATTGTCCTGTTGAAAAACAAAGCACAAATTAGATGGGATGGCGTATCACTGCAGAATGCTGTGGTAGCCATGCTGGTTAAGTGTGCCTAAATAAATCACAGACAGTGTCACCAGCAAAGCACCCCCATGCCATAACACCGCCTCCATGCTTTACAGTGGGAACTACACATGCGGAGATCATCCGTTCTCTCACAAAGACACGGCGGTTGGAACCAAAAATTTCCAATTTGGACTCTAGACCAAAGGACACATTTCCACCAGTCTAACGTCCATTGCTCGTGTTTCTTGGCCCAAGCAGGTCTCTTCTTCTTATTGGTGTCTTTTAGTAGTGGTTACTTTGCAGCAATTCGACCATGAAGGCCTGCTTCACACAGTCCCCTCTGAACAGTTGATGTTGAGATGTGTCTGTGACTTGAACTCTGTGAAGCATTTATTTGGGCTGCAATTTCTGAGGCTGGTAACTCTAATGAACTTATCCTCTGCAGCAGAGGTAACTCTGGGTCTTCCATTCCTGTGGCGGTCCTCATGAGAGCCAGTTTCATCGTAGCGCTTAATGGTTTTTGCGACTGCACTTGAACAAACTTTCAAAGTTCTTGAAATGTTCCGTATTGACTGTCCTTCATGTCTTAAAGTAATGATGGACTGTCATTTCTCTTTGCTTATTTGAGCTGTTCTTGCCATAATATGGACTTGGTCTTTTACCAAATAGGGCTATCTTCTGTAAACCCCCCGCCACCTTGTCACAACACAACTGATTAGCTCAAACGCATTAAGAAGGAAAGAAATTCCACAAATTCACTTTTAAGAAGGCACACCTGTTAATTGAAATGCCAAGAGTGTGCAAAGCTGTAATCAAGGCAAAGGGTGGCTACTTTGAAGAATCTCAAATATAAAATATATTTTGATTTGTTTATCACTTTTTTGGTTACTACATGATTCCATATGTGTTATTTCATAGTTTTGATCTCTTCACTATTATTCTACAATGTAGAAAATAGTACAAATAAAGACAAACCCTTGAATGAGTAGGTGTATCGAAAGTTTTGACTGGTACTGTATATATATTGTCAAGGTTGTTTGCTACTAACAGTTGGGTCAGTGTTTTTGTTCTGAAATACAGCAAAACAACATTAGTACTCCGCTGCATTATATGGTGCATTGGAATGTTGTTTTGTTGCATTTTAGAAAAAAAAATCTGACCCAACTTGTTAGTAGCAAACACACAGAAAAGCTAAATTTTTTCAAATGCAAATATAAAAAATGACTTTGTGGTATTACCTGACAAGAGTTCCTTGGGTGTTTTTCAATCAGAGAAATAGTGAACATAAAAGTTCAATCAGATGAAACGACAGGGATTATCCACTCGCAGTACATTTTAATGACCTAAAACATGACATTTCTACCTTTTAGATTTTGTGGCGAAGAGAAAGTTAAGATATCAGACAGGGGAGGTGATATAAATAATACTCTGAGCAAAAGATAATGTTTTTCGATTTTCACCCTCCAGACATTATTTCCTAAAGGTCTTAATGATGAAATACCTATGTATGTTATGTTGTAAATGTGAATATGAATGAATGCCCCCATTTCAGATTACTCTGACATTTTTCTAGCGCTGTACCCAATGATTTATGAAAACTTGCTTAGTGGTCGATGTCCTCATTGTGGTTTTACAGACGTGTTTAATACGTTTTATGTACACACTGTATTAGAATATTTATGAAATGCACATTGTTATATTTGGTAGCACTTACTTGTTTTCTCTCTACTCCAACCCCATTCGATGCGTGGAACGGATGTGGGTGGGGCTATGTCTACATAAGGGTACTAATTTAAAAAACTCACAAAAGCTCTGACGAAGGCCTTGAGGCCGATAAGAAAAGCTTATTAAAGAGCAGTGATACTATCAAGAGCAGTGTGCGGGTTTCTTCTTTTTTTCTCAAAATGTATGGAGTGAAAAGTACAATATTTTCTTTAGGAATGTAGTGAAGTAAAAGTAAAAATTGTCAAAAATATAAATAGTAAGTAGAGATATCCCAAAAAACTACTTAAGTAGTACTTTAACCTCTATGGGATCGGTGTCCCGTATACGGGACTGTTGAGCTAACGTGCTCTAATGTGATTAGCATGGCTGTTGTAAGTAACAGCAACCTTTCCAGGACATAGACATGTCTTATATGGGCAGAAAGCTTAAATTGCACTGTCCAATTTACAGTAGCTATTACAGTGAAAAAATACCATGCTATTGTTTGAGGAGAGTGCACAACAACAAAAAATGTATCACGGCAACTAGTTTGATACATTCACCTCTGAAGGTAAATAATGTACTTACATTCAGTAATCTTGCTCTGATTTGTCATCCTAAGGGTCCCAGAGATAAAATGTAGCATAGTTTTGATAAAATCAATTTTTATATTCAAATATAGGAACTGTGTTCTACAGTTTGAACCCCTGCTGTCTCTGGCTCCACACCCACCCCGCCCAGCCATCTAGATGTGTGAAAGTTAGTTTATAAGCTAATGATCCATCATGTATGACATTCCTGGGAGTGTGTAAACGTACATTTTGTATTACCATATAATTTTTGTATGTTCTCTATAGTTATGTACTTGAAAATGTATCAATTGACCAATTCGGCACATTTGGGCAGACTTGATACAAAATAGTCCTATATTGCAATGCTTCACTGGATCAATCTGAAACGTTGCACACACTGCTGCCATCTATTGGCCAAAATCTAAATTGCGCCTAAAATGAAATATTATATTGCGGCCTTTCTCTTACATTTCAAAGATGATGAAAAAAATTTAACGTATGTTTTTTTGTTTGTATTATCTTTTACCAGATCTAATGTGTTATAGTCTCCTACATTAATTTCACATTTCCACAAACTTCAAAGTGTTTCATTTCAAATGGTATCAAGAATATACATATCCTTGCTTTAGGTCCTGAGCTACATTTACATTACATTTTAGTCATTTAGCAGACACTCTTATCCAGAGCGACTTACAGTTTAGTGAATACATGTTTTTTTATACTGGCCCCCCGTGGGAATCGAACCCACAACCCTGGCATTGCAAACGCCATGCTCTATCAACTGAGCTACATCCCTGCCGGCCATTCCCTCCCCTACCCTGGGCCAATTGTGCGCCACCCATGAGTCTCCCGGTCGCGGCCGGCTGCGACAGAGCCTGGATTCGAACCAGGATCTCTAGTGGCACAGTTAGCACTGCGATGCAGTGCCTTCGACCACTGCGCCACTCAGGAGCTAGATTTGGGTATGTTATTTAAGGCGAAAATTGAAAAAAAGAGTCCGATCCTTAAGAGTTTAAAGTATTTTTACTTAAGTACTTTACACCACTGGAGCAGGGTGAAAGGTTAAAGGTGAAACTACATTTACATACTGCACATTTGTGGTTACGAACATGAATATTTGAAATACATTTTCTGAATCAGTCATCTGAAGTAATCTCTCGTGGACAGATCTACGTAAACAGAGCAGCTGACCAATTACATGAGACTTCAGTTCTGGGTTAACCGAATTTACATCTGAAGTAATGATTTGGTTTTGAGGAGGAGTAACAATGGGAGCAGAACTCAAACCCTGAGGGTCACTCTGTATTGGAGAGTCATGAAGCGCACACTCAATCATACAGCATCAGTAGTACAATGGAGAATAGAAGTGATTGTATTTAACGTATCAACAAAACTGTACGTGATACAGTGCCTTGCAAAAGTATTCATCCCCCTTGGCGTTTTTCCTATTTTGTTGCATAACAACCTGTAATTTAAATGGATTTTTATTTGGATTTCATGTAATGGACATACACAAAATAGTCCAAATTGGTGAAGTGAAATGAAAAAAATTACTTGTTTCAAAACATTCTACAAAATAAATAACGGAAAAGTGGTGCGTGCATATGTATTCACCCCCTTTGCTATGAAGCCCCTAAATAAGATCTGGTGAAACCAATTACCTTCAGAAGTCACATAATTAGTTAAATAAAGTCCACCTATGTGCAATCTAAGTGTCACATGATCTGTCACATGATCTCAGTATATATACCTGTTCTGAAAGGCCCCAGAGTCTGCAACACCACTAAGCAAGGGGCACCATGAAGACCAAGGAGCTCTCCAAACAGGTCAGGGACAAGGTTGTGGAGAAGTACAGATCAGGGTTGGGTTATATAAAAATATCCAAAACTTTGGACATCCCACTGGATTTAACGGAGCACCATTAAATCCATTCTTAAAAAATATTGGCGCTAAATACAGGGAAATTCTTGAGGGAAACCTGTTTCCGTCTTCCAGAGATTTGAGACTGGGACGGAGGTTCACCTTCCAGCAGGACAATGACCCTAAGCATACTGCTAAAGCAACACTCGGGGTGAATAGTTATGCACGCTCAAGTTTTCTGTTTTTTTGTCTTATTTCTTGTTTTTTTCACCCCAAAAAATATTTTGCATCTTCAAAGTGGTAGGCATGTTGTGTAAATCAAATTATACAAATGCCCCAAAAATCTATTTTAATTCCAGGTTGTAAGGCAACAAAATAGGAAAAATGCCAAGGGGGGTGAATACTTTCGCAAGCCACTGTATTGTGCTAATTTTGTTGGTTGTAAAAGGTAAAGATGTGTGTAACAGATATTATAGACAATCTAGCATCCTTGCATTATCAGTCTTGTCTTAACTAAATGTGAAGGAGGAGGTGTAAGCCTCTCAATAGCCTACAAGGTGTTGAAAGAGGAGGACTCATGGAAGGTGAGAAAGGGAAAGACTCAATTTGTGACTTTAGGAAAATCTTAACTCTATTAATTTGTCATTCTACAGTCTCACTTATTTTGTTAGTTTGCTTTAACTCATAACCAAAAGGTTTGCACTGAGGATGGGCCGATCATGATGGATGGAAACACAGATCCTTTTAGGTTACGACTGTCGTGACGTGACTTTCATTAATATGATGACTGTTACTTATCGAATCAACGAACTATGTTAAATTGTTACTCAGTTTTTTTTATTTATTTTTTACATATTTAGTAGACACTCTTATCCAGAGCGACTTACAGTTAGTGAGTGCATACATTATTTTTTAATTTTTCATACTGGCCCCCCGAGGGAATTGAACCCACAACCCTGGCATTGTAAACGCCATGCTCTACCAACCGAGCTACATCCCTGCTGGCCATTCCCTCCCCTACCCTGGACGACGCTGGGCCAATTGTGCGCCGCCCCATGGGTCTCCCGGTCGTGGCCGGCTACGACAGAGCCTGGAATTAATAAAGACAGAGCCAGTTAAATTAATAAAGTACCAATTAACTCATTAGGATTTGGGGCACCACGGAATAAGTTGTTTATAGAGTTACCATCTCCCGAATTAAACTCTTAAAGGTCTTTACCTATCAATATGTATAAAACAGTCAATGTATCAATCATTACCTCTTATCAGTCGTCATTCTGAATGGTGGCAGAATTCTTGGATCCGCAAGAACCCCAGCTTTACTTATGAATCAGCACTACACAAAAAATGCTTAACTATTTATTTACTAGCTAACTAAATAATAACACAGAATACATACATACTTAATACATGAGAAAAAGTCCCTAGCGGACCAACAGCATGACTTCTTGGTTATCAAAAGAGGGAGGGGTAAAGGGAGAGGGAGAGACAAAGAGAGAGTTAAACTTATCGTTGATACATTTGGAAGCTACCCTCAAAGTAATCATAATACTTTGCTCACGAACCACCGCCCGTTTGGGTAAGAAGTCATGAATGTATTTACGTGTAGATGTCTTTGTTTGTCATCTCTCCATTGAAACCAATCAATCCTTCTATGGGGAAGGGGGGTTGGTTAGGGTAAGGCTGTGGTTGTCCACCAGAGGTCACAATGTCCTTCTTAGTTGTCCTGGCTTTTAGTGGAGTGTTCAAATAGAACAGATATTCAGATGCATTCTAATGATTGTCTGAGATGGGATTTTCTTCTTCCGACCTCGTGTCTTTAGTCAAAGTTCTAGATCACTTTACACGCACAGCTACAGACTGGCAATGTTCTGGTCTAATGAGTATCTTCTTCACCTCGTGTTGAGATTCAAAGGTCTAACCATTTTAAGCCGTGTAGCCACATCTCCACGCTTTCTGGTCTGATGTAAATTTCGTTACCAAGGCTTTTTATGCACATTGGTAAAAGGGGCGTTCCGACTTGCTGACACGGTCTCTGAGCTCACTTGGGGCATGGCTACTGACTGTGCATAGCTTATATGAAAACCTATGATCTCGTTAGAAAACTAAAATCGTTCCTATCTTAACAAAAATACTTTAATAATTTTTCATTTCTTATACACAACGTATTGGATGAACACTTGACAGATAGGGAGAGATTCCCCTCCGGCCTAATTTATGACCGAGTGTTAAGGTGTCAAAACCGGCCCAGCCCCCCCTCCCCTCTTCTGTGGGTGAGAGGGTCTGGTTGTTGTCAGCCATTTGCCAAGCTGATCTGAGGCCTTTGGATCCGCAGCCAGTAGAGTCATGACACAACAAATTTTTTAATTTAAGTCAGAGGGAGGGTTTAGTATTTTTTTAATGTAGTCCAGGGGAGGGTTATGTAATTTGTAATCGATTAAATGTCATATTGCTCAGGGTTTGAGAATGAGTTGCTTATTATAGTATCTCATGTGTGCCCGATGATGCCACTCATCCTTGGTTCTCTGGGCGCGCAATATCAAGTGCGCCTAGTGTGGTCGCAATAAAATGATCCATAGCCTATACTATAGGCTATAAGGCTATACGAAGAGCATTCTCAGAGAAGCACAGGGTAAAATTATATTTCTAAGAAAATTTACTTATTTCCCGAGCTTTTGCGCTGCTGGGATGGTGAATATACAATTAGGCTACACTGCATTACACACTGCAATGGATAGGCGTTCCCAATAATGAGCCCCGGCCTGACCTGATCTTGTTGAGTAAACCATTTTCTGCTGCCTAACCAATGACTGAGCTGTGCACCGTGGCACTTCAGGAGGCAAGTCAATTTGTAAAAAACAAAAGCAATATACTGTATGTGCACGCGGATAAGGCCTGTTCAGTTTTAAAGGGATAGCATGCAGATGAGAAGGAGGACCGGAGGTATGCTTGCTACAGCTATAATAGATTTTTATTGCCAATTATGAAGCTATTTATCAGAGTTATTGACCTCACAATAAACCATATTAGTGTAATTTGCATAATTTACTATGAAGCGGTAGCCACTGAGATGGACAGCTGAAAGTAGGCTAATTCAAGAAGGCCTAATGCATTTAAATAGTCTTCATTTCTATAGACTTTAGGCTACTAACAACAAGAGGTCTTTGTGTTGAAGCCTATTTCTTACTCTTAAAGAAATAAATAGGCCTACCTGTTTGACAGACAAAATTATATTCTACTATCCATAGATTTTGTCAGCCAATTCCTTTAGTCACCATTAGGGTTGAATATTTTCCCAGTATTTTACAAATGTTCCATCCCGAGAATAAATCATATCTTCTCCCAGGTAACCTGGTATTTCCCACCAAAACTGGAAGTGTCATTCAAAGCACATAAATATGTCTGGATTTGATTAAAGTTTTGATCGGCATGAAAATTCAAGCCTGATGCTACCTGAGCTTGATGAGCCATACCTTAAATACATTTTATGATCCCTACATTAAAGACATATTATGAGCCCAAGCACAAAAAAGCACAAATGATAATGCCATTATCCAATACATAGCCTAAATATGCTACAGCACATTATGCATGACAAAAAAACATAAAAGCCCATGGATGTAGCTATGCTCTCTTGGGTAAATAAATTAAAGAAGCACCAGTAGGCTAATCTTTTTGAGTGTGGACTGTATTACTGTACTGTATTGTATTATACTGTATTATATGGACTGGAATTAAGCACCTTGTTCAAACCATGAAGCTGGGAGAGAATATGCGATGCAGGTGCAGGACATGAGGCCTACAAAGTTTCAGTTATAAGCAACACGAATTGAATGTGAGATTGTGTTGTTATAAGCTAGCAGATTTGATTTTAATATGGCCTATTTTACATTTGTTTAATAAGTAGGCTGACTCATATAGTGACTTGCGAAAGTATTCACCCCCCTTGGCATTTTTCCTATTTGGGTCTGGACTGGAGCCGCTGACCGGAGAAGGAACAGGCCGGGCCGGACTGGCGACACGCACCACTAGCTTGGTGCGAGGAGCAGGAACAGGCCGGGCCGGACTGGGAACACGCACCACTGGCTTGGTGCGAGGGGCAGGAACGGGCCGGGCAGGACTGGCGACACGCACCACTGGCTTGATGCGAGGAGCAGGAACAGGCCGGACCGGACTGGGAACACGCACCACTGGCTTGGTGCGAGGAGCAGGTACGGGCCGGGCCAGACTGGCGACACGCACCACTGGCTTGGTGCGAGGAGCAGGAACAGGCCGGGCCGGACTGGGAACACGCACCACTGGCTTGGTGCGGGGAGCAGGAACAGGCCGGGCCGGACTGGGAACATGCACCTCTGACCTGGTGCGAGGAACAGGAACGGGCCGGGCCGGACTGGGAACACGCACCACGGGCTTGGTGCGAGGAGCAGGAACGGGCCGGGCCGGACTGGGAACATGCACCTCTGACCTGGTGCGAGGAACAGGAACGGGCCGGGCCGGACTGGGAACACGCACCACGGGCTTGGTGCGAGGAGCAGGAACGGGCCGGGCCGGACTGGGAACACGCACCACTGGCTTGGTGCGGGGAGCAGGAACAGGCCGGGCCGGACTGGGAACATGCACCTCTGACATGGTGCGAGGAACAGGAACGGGCCGGGCCGGACTGGGAACACGCACCACGGGCTTGGTGCGAGGAGCAGGAACAGGCCGGGCCGGACTGGGAACATGCACCTCTGACCTGGTGCGAGGAACAGGAACGGGCCGGGCCGGACTGGGAACACGCACCACGGGCTTGGTGCGAGGAGCAGGAACGGGCCGGGCCGGACTGGGAACATGCACCACTGGCTTGGTGCGAGGAACAGGAACGGGCCGGACCGGACTGTGGAGGCGGACTAGTGGTCTGGAGCGGAGGGCTGGACAACCCGTCCTGGCTGGCTGCCCACTTTCGCACGACACGTGCGGGGCGCTGGCACAGAGCGCACTGGGCTGTGCATGCGCACTGGCGATACAGTGCGTTTCTCCACATACCTGGGTTCCTTTATTAACCTCCGCTCCACCGGTGCCTGAACCAGCTCCGGTCAGCTGCTCCACTCCGGAGCCTGAGCAGTCCGCTTCACCGGGGTCCAGTCCAGCTCCGGTCAGCTGCTCCACTCCGGAGCCAGAGCAGTCCGCTCCACTGGGGTCCAGTCCAGCTCCGGTCAGCTGCTCCACTCCGGAGCTAGAGTAGTCCGTTCCACCGGTGCCCAGTCCAGCTCCGGTCAGCGGCTCCGCTCCGGAGCCAGAGTAGTCCGCTCCACCAGGGTCCAGTCCAGCTCCGGTCAGTGGCTCCACTCCGGAGCCAGAGCAGTCCGCTCCACCGGTGCCCAGTCCAGCTCCGGTCAGCGGCTCCACTCCGGAGCCTGAGTAGTCCGCTCCACCGGTGCCCGGTCCAGCTCCGGTCAGAGGCTCCACTCCGGAGCCAGAGCAGTCCGCTCCACCGGTGCCCGGTCCAGCTCCGGTCAGAGGCTCCACTCCGGAGCCAGAGTAGTCCGCTCCACCGGGGTCTAGTCCAGCTCCAGTCAGTGGCTCCACTCCGGAGCCAGAGTAGTCCGCTCCACCGGTGCCCAGTCCAGCTCCGGTAAGCGGCTCCACTCCGGAGCCTGAGCAGTCCGCTCCACCGGTGCCCGGTCCAGCTCCGGTCAGAGGCTCTACTCCGGAGCCAGAGCAGTCCGCTCCACCGGTGCCAAGTCCAGCTCCGGTCAGCGGCTCCAGTCCGGAGCCTGAGCAGTCCGCTCCACCGGTGCCCGGTCCAGCTCCGGTCAGCGGCTCCAGTCCAGACCCAGACATCAGCCCCTCTCCAGGTTCGGGGTATTCGGGGGGGGGGGGGGGGGGGGTACTGTCACGCCCTGACTCAGGGGACTCTTATATGTTGAGTCAGGGTGGGAATATTCTATGTTGTGTTTTCTATGTTGCAGTCTAGGTGTTGTAGATCTATGTTTGGCCGGGTGTGATTCCCAATCAGAGACAGGTGTCGCTCGTTGTCTCTGATTGGGGATCATACTTAGGCAGCCTATTGGCACTAGTTAGTTGTGGGATGTTGTTCCGTGAGTAGGCTTGTTTTGTCTGTAGCCTTAGGACTTCATGTTTCGTTGGTTTGTTGTTTTGTCGTGTGTTTATCAGTTAAATAATGTACGCATTTCACGCTGCGCCTTGGTCTGACCCATCCTTAAAAGAACGTGACATACATAAGCAATCAGTTGCCACAAATGTATTGAGTTCTGGTAACTTTTTCGGTTTTACGATGCTTGAATAATATAGGACTAGAATAAGATGCAGACGCTTTCACGTCTCTTCATGAAGATTGAATGGTTATGGGTCTGAATAAATAACTGCTATGCTCTTCTTTCAAACTCCCCGTGAATTCTATTGGCTGCTGTATTTAACATTCAGCAAACAAGAGCTTGCATCCCTGTTCGAATAGTCAATTCGTATAAGAAATAAAAAAAAGCAAGCTATTCTAGTCTAGCTTTTCCTGGGACTCCACGAGGTTAGAAGTGTTTTTTAAGGAGAGAGGCCAGCGGAGCACATGTTTGCATTGCGCAAGAGACAGAGTCTATAAGTTATTATTTTATTATACAGTGAGGGAAAAAAGTATTTGATCCCCTGCTGATTTTGTACGTTTGCCCACTGACAAAGACATGATCAGTCTATCATTTTAATGGTAGGTTTATTTGAACAGTGAGAGACAGAATAACAACAACAAAAATACAGAAAAACGCATGGCAAAAATGTTATAAATTGATTTGCATTTTAATTAGGGAAATAAGTATTTGACCCCTCTGCAAAACATGACTTAGTACTTGGTGGCAAAACCCTTGTTGGCAATCACAGAGGTCAGACGTTTCTTGTAGTTGGCCACCAGGTTTGCACACATCTCAGGAGGGATTTTGTCCCACTCCTCTTTGCAGATCTTCTCCAAGTCATTAAGGTTACGAGGCTGACGCTTGGCAACTCAAACCTTCAGCTCCCTCCACAGATTTTCTATGGGATTAAGTTCTGGAGACTGGCTAGGCCACTCCAGGACCTTAATGTGCTTCTTCTTGAGCCACTCCTTTGTTGCCTTGGCCGTGTGTTTTGGGTCATTGTCATGCTGGAATACCCATCCACAACCCATTTTCAATGCCCTGGCTGAGGGAAGGAAGTTCTCACCCAAGATTTGATGGTACATGGCCCCGTCCATCGTCCCTTTGATGCGGTGAAGTTGTCCTGTCCCCTTAGCAGAAAAAACCCCCAAAGCATAATGTTTCTACCTCCATCTTTGACGGTGGGGATGGTGTTCTTGGGGTCTAGGCAGCATTCCTCCTCCTCCAAAGACGGCGAGTTGAGTTGATGCCAAAGAGCTCCATTTTGGTCTCATCTGACCACAACACTTTCACCCAGTTCTCCTCTGAATCATTCAGATGTTCATTGGCAAACTTCAGACGGGTCTGTATATGTGCTTTCTTGAGCAGGGGGACCTTGCGGGCGCTGCAGGATTTCAGTCCTTCACGGCGTAGTGTGTTACCAATTGTTTTCTTGGTGACTATGGTTCCAGCTGCCTTGAGATCATTGACAAGATCATTCCGTGTAGTTCTGGGCTGATTCCTCACCATTCTCATGATCATTGCAACTCCATGAGGTGAGATCTTGCATGGAGCCCCAGGCCGAGGGAGATTGACAGTTCTTTTGTGTTTCTTCCATTTGCGAATAATCGCACCAACTGTTGTCACCTTCTCACCAAGCTGCTTGGCGATGGTCTTGTAGCCCATTCCAGCCTTGTGTAGGTCTACAATCTTGTCCCTGACATCCTTGGAGAGCTCTTTGGTCTTGGCCATGGTGGAGAGTTTGGAATCTGATTGATTGATTGCTTCTGTGGACAGGTGTCTTTTATACAGGTAACAAACTGAGATTAGGAGCACTCCCTTTAAGAGTGTGCTCCTAATCTCAGCTCGTTACCTATATAAAAGATACCTGGGAGCTAAAAATCTTTCTGATGGAGAGGGGGTCAAATACTTATTTCCCTCGTTAAAATGCAAATAAATGCATAACATTTTTGACATGCATTTTTCTGGATTTTGTTGTTGTTATTCTGTCTCTCACTGTTCAAATAAACCTACCATTAAAATTATAGACTGATCATTTCTTTGTCAGTGGGCAAACGTACAAAATCAGCAGGGGATCAAATACTTTTTTCCCTCACTGTACATAACCCATCAATCATTAGCTAAATATAAGGCTAATACTGCATTTAATGTATTACCTGAAAGAGGTAGTCTAGGACATACAGTGGGGAGAACAAGTATTTGATACACTGCCGATTTTGCAGGTTTTCCTACTTACAAAGCATGTAGAGGTCTGTAATTTTTATCATAGGTACACTTCAACTGTGAGAGACGGAATCTAAAACAAAAATCCAGAAAATCACATTGTATGATTTTTAAGTAATTCATTTGCATTTTATTGCATGACATAAGTATTTGATCACCTACCAACCAGTAAGAATTCCGGCTCTCACAGACCTGTTAGTTTTTCTTTAAGAAGCCCTCCTGTTCTCCACTCATTACCTGTATTAACTGCACCTGTTTGAACTCGTTACCTGTATAAAAGACACCTGTCCACACACTCAATCAAACAGACTCCAACCTCTCCACAATGGCCAAGACCATAGAGCTGTGTAAGGACATCAGGGATAAAATTGTAGACCTGCACAAGGCTGGGATGGGCTACAGGACAATAGGCAAGCAGCTTGGTGAGAAGGCAACAACTGTTGCCGCAATTATTAGAAAATGGAAGAAGTTCAAGATGACGGTCAATCATCCTCGGTCTGGGGCTCCATGCAAGATCTCATCTCGTGGGGCATCAATGATCATGAGGAAGGTGAGGGATCAGCCCAGAACTACACGGCAGGACCTGGTCAATGACCTGAAGAGAGCTGGGACCACAGTCTCAAAGAAAACCATTAGTAACACACTACGCCGTCATGGATTAAAATCCTGCAGCGCACGCAAGGTCCCCCTGCTCAAGCCAGCGCATGTCCAGGCCCGTCTGAAGTTTGCCAATGACCATATGGATGATCCAGAGGAGGAATGGGAGAAGGTCATGTGGTCTGATGAGACAAAAATATAGCTTTTTGGTCTAATCTCCACTCGCCGTGTTTGGAGGAAGAAGAAGGATGAGTACAACTCCAAGAGCACCATCCCAACCGTGAAGCATGGAGGTGGAAACATCATTCTTTGGGGATGCTTTTCTGCAAAGGGGACAGGACGACTGCACCGTATTGAGGGGAGGATGGATGGGGCCATGTATCGCGAGATCTTGGCCAACAACCTCCTTCCCTCAGTAAGAGCATTGAAGATGGGTCGTGGTTAGTCTTCCAGCATGACAACGACCCGAAACACACAGCCAGGGCAACTAAGGAGTGGCTCCGTAAGAAGCATCTCAAGGTCCTGGAGTGGCCTAGCCAGTCTCCAGACCTGAACCCAATATATTATCTTTGGAGGGAGCTGAAAGTCTGTATTGCCCAGCGACAGCCCCGAAACCTGAAGGATCTGGAGAAGGTCTGTATGGAGGAGTGGGCCAAAATCTCTGCTGCAGTGTGTGCAAACCTGGTCAAGACCTACAGGAAACGTATGATCTCTGTGATTGCAAACAAAGGTTTCTGTACCAAATATTAAGTTCTGCTTTTCTGATGTATCAAATACTTATGTCCTGCAAAAAAATGCAAATTAATTATAAAAAATCATACAATGTGATTTTCTGGATTTTTGTTTTAGATTCCGTCTCTCACAGTTGAAGTGTACCTATGATAAAAATTACAGACCTCTACATGCTTTGTAAGTAGGAAAACCTGCAAAATCGGCAGTGTATCAAATACTTGTTCTCCCCACTGTATATACACTACAAAAGTATGTGGACACCCCTTCAAATTAGTTGATTCTGCAATTTCAGCCACACTCGTTGCTGACAGGTGTATAAAATCAAGCACACAGCCATGCAATCTCCATATACAAACATTGGCAGTAGAATGGCCTGTACTGAAGAGCTCAGTGACTTTCAACGTGGCACCATCATAGCATACCACCTTTCTAACAAGTCAGTTCGTCAAATCTCTGCCCTGCTAGAGCTGCCCCGGTCAACTGTAAGTGCTGTTATTGTGAAGTGGAAATGTCTAGGAGCAACAACGGCTCAGCCGTGAAGTGGTAGGCCACACAAGCTCACAGAACGGGACCGCCGAGTGCTGAAGCGCGTAGTCCTCGGTTGCAACACTCACTACCAAGTTCCAAACTGCCTCTGGAAGCAACTTCAGCACAAGAACTGTTCGTTGGGAGCTTAATGAAATGGACTTCCATGGCCAAACAGCCGCACACAAGCCTAAGATCACCATGCGCAATCCCAAGCATCAGCTGGAGTGGTGTAAAGCTCGCCGCCATTGGACTCTGTAGCAGTGGAAACGTGTTCTCTAGTGTGATGAATCA
Source organism: Coregonus lavaretus (assembly GCF_964263955.1). Lineage (NCBI taxonomy): Eukaryota > Metazoa > Chordata > Actinopteri > Salmoniformes > Salmonidae > Coregonus > Coregonus lavaretus. The sequence continues at coordinate 44,779,960 of NC_139991.1, forward strand.
CACTTCACCATCTGGCAGTCCAACAGACAAATCTGGGTTTGATGGATGCCAGGAGAACGCTACCTGCCCGAATGCATAGTGTCAACTGTAAAGTTTGGTGGAGGAGGAATAATAGTCTAGGGCTGTTTTTCATGGTTCGGGCTAGGCCCTTTAGTTCCAGTGAAGGGAAATCTTAACTCTACAGCATACAATGACATTCTAGACAATTCTGTGGTTCCAACTTTGTGGCAACAGTTTGGGGAAGGCCCTTTCCTGTTTCAGCATTACAATGCCACCGTGTACAAAGCGATGTCCATACAGAAATGGTTTGTCGAGATCGGTGTGGAAGAACTTGACTGGCCTGCACAGAGCCCTGACCTCAACCCCATCAAACACCTTTTGGATGAATTGGAACACCGACTGCGAGCCAGGCCTAATCGCCCGATATCAGTGCACAACCTCACTAATGCTCTTGTGCCTGAATGGAAGCAAGTCCCCGCAGCAATATTCCAACATGTAGTGGAAATCCTTCCCAGAAGAGTGCAGGCTGTTAAAGCAGCAAAGGGGGGACCAACTCCATATTAATGCCCATGATTTTGGAATGAGATGTTCGATGAGCAGGTGTCCACATACTGTTGGTCATGTAGTGTATATCAATCTACAACAGGATTAACTATTTGGATGCAATTTGAATGGAATTGATGGAGAGAGAGATTGTGAGAGAGTGCTCGCGTGTGCACTGATTTAAAGTAACAATATTCGATTGATAGGCTGTTTTAAAACTCTGCAGCTGCAATTAAAAAATAAGGTGACCCTCGAAAGCCAGATGGAGATGTGTAAATTAGACTCCCATTCAGTACTTATATTACTGTAGCATAGGCTATTCTGCAGCAAATGTAGACCTACCTGTCACAAGAAAAAAAGTAACCATGATGAGATGATAGGTCTACATGCATTGTGAACTGCGTTCCATTCTGAGATGCGCTGTCTGCCCCCACCCTGAGTGTTGATGATTGATCATACAGATATCAGAGAGAAGGCCTTAGAGAAGCCAGATTTAGACATTGCATATAATTTAACAGTTCCATTTTACATCATGCTGGTCATATAAATTATGTATTATAATTTACTGGTTTCTCGCAGTTATTTATTCCTTGAAAAGGGAGTGGGTTTGGGTGGTAAATCTCTGTAAATCTCGGTAACCCGGTTCCTGCTATTCAACCCAATTCACCATGCAGTCCTTAAATATCTCAGTGTCAGTGAAGAGCTTGGAATGTTAAGTTAAAACCAGGGCTCAAATTGAGGGGGTACAGTGGGGGAAAAAAGTATTTAGTCAGCCACCAATTGTGCAAGTTCTCCCACTTAAAAAGATGAGAGAGGCCTGTAATTTTCATCATAGGTACACGTCAACTATGACAGACATATTGAGGAAAAGAAATCCAGAAAATCAGATTGTAGGATTTTAAATGAATTTATTTGCAAATTATGGTGGAAAATAAGTATTTGGTCACCTACAAACAAGCAAGATTTCTGGCTCTCACAGACCTGTAACTTCTTCTTTAAGAGGCTCCTCTGTCCTCCACTCGATACCTGTATTAATGGCACCTGTTTGAACTTGTTATCAGTATAAAATACACCTGTCCACAACCTCAAACAGTCACACTCCAAACTCCACTATGGCCAAGACCAAAGAGCTGTCAAAGGACACCAGAAACAAAATTGTAGACCTGCACCAAGCTGGGAAGACTGAATCTGCAATAGGTAAGCAGCTTGGTTTGAAGAAATCAACTGTGGGAGCAATTATTAGGAAATGGAAGACATACAAGACCACTGATAATCTCCCTCGATCTGGGGCTCCACGCAAGATCTCACCCCGTGGGGTCAAAATGATCACAAGAACGGTGAGCAAAAATCCCAGAACCACACGGGGGGACCTAGTGAATGACCTGCAGAGAGCTGGGACCAAAGTAACAAAGCCTACCATCAGTAACACACTACGCCGCCAGGGACTCAAATCCTGCAGTGCAAGACGTGTCCCCCTGCTTAAGCCAGTACATGTCCAGGCCCGTCTGAAGTTTGCTAGAGTGCATTTGGATCATCCAGAAGATGATTGGGAGAATGTCATATGGTCAGATGAAACCAAAATATAACTTTTTGGTAAAAACTCAACTCGTCGTGTTTGGAGGACAAAGAATGCTGAGTGGCATCCAAAGAACACCATACCTACTGTGAAGCATGGGGGTGGAAACATCATGCTTTGGGGCTGTTTTTCTGCAAAGGGACCAGGACGACTGATCCGTGTAAAGGAAAGAATGAATGGGGCCATGTATCGTGAGATTTTGAGTGAAAACCTCCTTCCATCAGCAAGGGCATTGAAGATGAAATGTGGCTGGGTCTTTCAGCATGACAATGATCCCAAACACACCGCCCGGGCAACGAAGGAGTGGCTTCGTAAGAAGCATTTCAAGGTCCTGGAGTGGCCTAGCCAGTCTCCAGATCTCAACCCCATAGAAAGTCTTTGGAGGGAGTTGAAAGTCCGTGTTGCCCAGCGACAGCCCCAAAACATCACTGCTCTAGAGGAGATCTGCATGGAGGAATGGGCCAAAATACCAGCAACAGTGTGTGAAAACCTTGTGAAGACTTACAGAAAACGTTTGACCTGTGTCATTGCCAACAAAGGGTATATAACAAAGTATTGAGAAACTTTTGTTATTGACCAAATACTTATTTTCCACCATAATTTGCAAATAAATTCATAAAAAATCCTACAATGTGATTTTCAGGAAAATTTTTTCTCATTTTGTCTGTCATAGTTGACTTGTACCTATGATGAAAATTACAGGCCTCTCTCATCTTTTTAAGTGGGAGAACTTGCACAATTGGTTGCTGACTAAATACTTTTTTCCCCCACTGTATGTGAGGGTATTGTGGCTTTTGTAAAAAAAAATGGTCAATAACAAAAGTTTCTCAATACTTTGACATTCTCCCAATCATCTTCTGGATGATCCAAATGCACTCTAGCAAACTTCAGACGGGCCTGGACATGTACTGGCTTAAGCAGGGGGACACGTGTTGCACTGCAGGATTTGAGTCCCTGGCGGCGTAGTGTGTTACTGATGGTAGGCTTTGTTACTTTGGTCCCAGCTCTCTGCAGGTCATTCACTAGGTCCCCCCGTGTGGTTCTGGGATTTTTGCTCACCGTTCTTGTGATCATTTTGACCCCACGGGGTGAGATCTTGCGTGGAGCCCCAGATCGAGGGAGATTATCAGTGGTCTTGTATGTCTTCCATTTCCTAATAATTGCTCCCACAGTTGATTTCTTCAAACCAAGCTGCTTACCTATTGCAGATTCAGTCTTCCCAGCTTGGTGCAGGTCTACAATTTTGTTTCTGGTGTCCTTTGACAGCTCTTTGGTCTTGGCCATAGTGGAGTTTGGAGTGTGACTGTTTGAGGTTGTGGACAGGTGTATTTTATACTGATAACAAGTTCAAACAGGTGCCATTAATACAGGTATCGAGTGGAGGACAGAGGAGCCTCTTAAAGAAGAAGTTACAGGTCTGTGAGAGCCAGAAATCTTGCTTGTTTGTAGGTGACCAAATACTTATTTTCCACCATAATTTGCAAATAAATTCATTTAAAATCCTACAATCTGATTTTCAGGATTTTTTTTTCTCATTTTGTCTGTCATAGTTGACTTGTACCTATGATGAAAATTACAGGCCTCTCTCATCTTTTTAAGTGGGAGAACTTGCACAATTGGTGGCTGACTAAATACTTTTTTCCCCCACTGTATGTGAGGGTATTGTGGCTTTTGTAAAAAAAAAATGGCTAAAAGCTTACGATAAAAAAATACAAAAAGAAATGGACCTGATTATATAAAGCGATCTATATAAACTCAGCAAAAAAAAAACATCCTCTCACTGTCAACTGCGTTTATTTTCAGCAAACTTAACATGTGTAAATATTTGTATGAACATAACAAGATTCAACAACTGAGAAATAAACTGAACAAGTTCCACAGACATGTGACTAACAGAAATTGAAGAATGTGTCCCTGAACAAAGGGGGGGGTCAAAATCAAAAAGAACAGTCAGTATCTGGTGTGGCCACCAGCTGCATTAAGTACTGCAGTGCATCTCCTCCTCATGGACTGCACCAGATTAGCCAGTTCTTGCTGTGAGATGTTACCCCACTCTTCCACCAAGGCACCTGCAAGTTCCCGGACATTTCTGGGCGGAATGGCCCTAGCCCTCACCCTCCGATCCAACAGGTCCCAGACGTGCTCAATGGGATTGAGATCCGGGCTCTTCGCTGGCCATGGCAGAACACTGACATTCCTGTCTTGCAGGAAATCACACACAGAACGAGCAGTATGGCTGGTGGCATTGTCATGCTGGAGGGTCATGTCAGGATGAGCCTGCAGGAAGGGTACCACATGAGGGAGGAGGATGTCTTCCCTGTAACGCACAGCGTTGAGATTGCCTGCAATGACAACAAGCTCAGTCCAATGATGCTGTGACACACCATGACGGACCCTCCACCTCCAAATCGATCCCGCTCCAGAGTACAGGCCTCGGTGTAACGCTCATTCCTTCGATGATAAATGCACTTTTTGCCAGTTCTGTCTTGTCCAGCGACGGTGGGTTTGTGCCCATAGGCGATGTTGTTGCCGGTGATGTCTGGTGAGGACCTGCCTTACAACAGGCCTACAAGCCCTCAGTCCAGCCTCTGTCAGCCTATTGCGGACAGTCTGAGCACTGATGGAGGGATTGTGCGTTCCTGGTGTAACTCGGGCAGTTGTTGTTGCCATCCTGTACCTGTCCCGCAGGTGTGATGTTCGGATGTACCGATCCTGTGCAGGTGCTGTTACACGTGGTCTGCCACTGTCCTGTCTCCCTGTAGCTGTCTTAGGCTTCTCACAGTACGGACATTGCAACTTATTGCCCTGGCCACATCTGCACTCCTCATGCCTCCTTGCAGCATGCCTAAGGCACGTTCACGTTCCCGGGTGGCGCAGTGGTCTAAGGCACTGCATCGCAGTGCTAACTGTGCCACTAGAGATCCTGGTTCGAATCCATGCTCTGCTGTAGCCGGCCGCAACCGGGAGACCAATGGGGCGGCGCACAATTGGCCCAGGGTAGGGGAGGGAATGGCCGGCAGGGAGGTAGCTCAGTTGGTAGAGAATGGCGTTTGCAACGCCAGGGTTGTGGGTTCGATTCCCACGGGGGGCCAGTATAAAAAAATAATGTATGCACTAACTTAACCACAATATTTGTTGCATTATTTGTTCTGTCGTTTCTGGAGGATTAAATTGAAATTGCAACCAACTTTCTATGGCTTGTTTTAGAAATAGTGACATTTGGGAGATTATTTCCTTTTCAAATAACTGAAAGTGAGAGGTTGTAATCTGAATAAAGGGAAAAAGGCCTTTCTTGAACAGTGGGTGAGACAATCTTACTAATTTGTTTGAGAACCAGTTCGGATTTAAGTATAACTTTTGGATGACTGAAGATTTTAGTGATAGGTCTAATGCTTTAATATTTAATAATTTCTGTCCTCCGAATTCATATTCATTATATAAATATGCTCTTTTAATTTTGTCTGGCTTGCCGTTCCAAATAAAATTGAATATTTTTTTCTCATATAATTTAAAAAACTGTTTGCTAGGCGTAGGCAAGACCATAAGCAAATAGGTAAACTGGGATAATACTAAAGAGTTAATCAGGGTGATTTTTCCACAAATTGACAGGTATTTTCCTTTCCATGGTAGTAAGATCTTATCTATTTTTGCTAACTTTCTATTAAAATTTATTGAAGTGAGATCATTTATTTCCTTTGGGATATGTATTCCGAGTATATCCACATCACCATCAGACCATTTTATTGGTAAACTACATGGTAATGTAAAAATTGTATTTTTTAGTGATCCAATACGTAATATAGTACATTTGTCATAATTTGGTTTTAATCCAGAGAGGTTAGAAAATGTATCTAGATCCTCTATGAGGCTGTGGAGGGATTCTAGTTGTGGATCTAAAAGAAAACATGAATCATCTGCGTACAATGACACCTTTGTTTTTAAGCCCTGTATTTCTAATCCTCTGTTATTATTATTGGATCTGATTTTAATAGCTAACATCTCGATGGCCACAATAAATAGATATGCCGATAGTGGACAACCTTGTTTCACTCCTCTTGACAGTTTGAAACTTTCTGAGAAATAGCCATTATTTACTATTTTACACCTAGGGTTACTATACATGATTTTGACCCATTTTATAAGAGATTCTCCAAAATTGAAATGCTCCAGGCATTTATATATAAATTCCAGTCGAACTTTATCAAATGCCTTTTCGAAGTCTGCTATGAATAGCAGGCCTGGTTTCCCATATTTTCCATAGTGTTCTATTGTTTCCAATACTTGCCTTATATTATCTCCAATGTATCTTCCATGTAAAAAACCTGTCTGATTAGAATGAATAATATCCGACAATACCTTTTTAATTCTATGCGCTATACATTTTGCTAGGATTTTTGCATCACAACACTGAAGTGTAAGGGGCCTCCAATTTTGTAAATGGACTGGATCTTTATATTTTCCACTTGTATCCTGTTTCAGTAATAATGAGATCAGACCTTCTTCTTGAGTGTCAGATAATCTACCATTTACATAGGAGTGGTTAAAACATGCTAATAACGGTCCTCTTAGTATATCAAAAAAGGTTTGGTATACCTCGATTGGTATGCCATCCAACCCTGGAGTTTTCCCGGACTTAAAGTCTTTAATTGCATCCAGAAGTTCCTCCTCTGTAATTTCACCTTCACATGAGTCTTTCTGTGTGGCTGTTAATTTGACATTATCAATAGGAAAAAAATCTCTACAATTAGCTTCAGTTAGAGGAGATGGAGGCGACTGAAAAGAAAACATATGCTTAAAATACTTTGTTTCTTCCTTCAAAATATCATTAGGTGAATTATGGGTGACTCCGTCAATTGTAACCAGTTTCATTAAGTTCTTTTTGGTAGCATTCCTATGTTGAAGATTAAAAAATAATTTTGTGCATTTTTCCCCATATTCCATCCAGTTTGCTTTATTTTTATAATATATTACACTTGATCTTTCTTGAATAAGTTTTTCCATTTCTTTTTGTTTTTCCTCTAATTTATTCTGAGCCTCTATGTTACAGTTTTTATTGCCATCTATCTGTTCTGTTAGACTTTCTATTTCCTTTCTTAGTATAAACTCTTTTGACCTAAATTGCTTTTGTTTTCGAGATGAGTTCTGAATTGCATGGCCTCTAAAGGCACATTTAAAGGTGTCCCATACAATAAGGGGATTCGCTGTACCTATGTTATGTTGGAAAAAGTCAGTTATAAATTCCTTTGTTCTAATTATAAATAAATTATCATCTAATAGGCTTTGATTAAATTTCCAATATCCTCGCCCACGTGGAAATTCAGTCAGAGTAATGTATATGCCTATTATATGATGGTCCGACCGCATTCTGTCCCCTATCAACACTTTTTTTACTTTTGGTGCCAACGAGAATGAGATAAGAAAGAAGTCAAGACGACTAGCTTGATTCAGTCTCCGCCATGTATATCTCACTAGATCAGCATATTTAAGCCTCCATATATCTACTAGTTCTAATGTATCCATGACATTCACAATTTCCTTAAGAGCATGTGGGTGATTGTTTGTGGTGTGATTTCCTTTTCGGTCCATTGAGCTATTTAAAACAGTATTATAATCCCCCACCATAATAATATTGTCTTGAGTTGCTTGCAGGCTTGATAATTTATTATATATATTGTCAAAGAATTGTGGATCATCATTATTTGGTCCGTAAAGGTTAATGAGCCATATCTGTTTATGGTCCAATACCATATTTAAAATAATCCATCTACCTTGCGTATCTATTTGGACAATTTGCACATTCGGATCGAAATTACTATTCATTAATATCATCACCCCTTTTGAATTTCTTTGCCCATGGGAGAAGTATATTTCCCCCCCCCATTCTATTTTCCACGCTACTTCATCTCGAATTGTTGAATGAGTTTCCTGTATACAATAGATATTATATTCCTTCTCTTTGAGCCATGTAAATATTGTTCTTCTTTTGTTATTATCAGCTAAGCCATTACAATTATAACTGGCTATACTTATTTCACCATACACCATAATGAGATACAAGTTTCAAGTCTATTTATCATTATATATGTTTGTAAATTTACCAATAAAAAATAGCGTAATGATTGAGTGTCCATATAGCTGTACCGTGATATTTGCATTGCTACGGAGTAACCCTTCAATTGTTCTCCACTAATTCCCCCGCTGAAGCCCCTCCCCATCCCAAGTTGAGCCGTCATCCCAGTGATCAGCATCCCCCCCACGTCCCTCCGTATCCCTAAGGCCCCGAGAGGCCAGGACCCATCCATCGAAAACAGCACACAGTGCCACCCACAAAACAGAAGCAGGTTAACCGCCAAAAGCATTTCCAATGCTTTCACCTCTATATATATATATATATCTATATAACTATTTTTTTATTTTTTATTATGCATTATGGGAGACAGGAATTAGTTCAACCATTTATCTTTAATGTACTCGGTCTACAACACACACACAACTCCCATGATGCGCTGCGGCACAATACCAATCCACCACATCTCTTCGCCACCTACTTAAATTGTACCCATTATGAACAACAATTATGGACAAGCGTCTTGGTGCCTACCTATCTCTCATAGGTTAACGGCAGTCAACCTGACTCTCAATAACAATGTCTTTAGACTGTGGCATTGACACAGGTGTAGGCATGTGAGTAGCCTGTGTCACAGTCTCGTCACACACTTGTGTGGGTGCGGCTGAGTCAGTGTCCTGGGAATGTGACTGTGAGCCCCTAGGTGATGATTGCTGGGTCAGGATGTCACCCAGTAACAGTTCTGGACCACTCATGACTGATGGTGCTGTTGGTGTTGCTTTACTCAATAGTTAATGATCTGTGTGCTTTTTCCAGGTGACGTCCTCTGCAGTCTGGACAGTGTAGGAAACAGGACCAGTCTGAGCAATGACTGTAGCAGGAACCCACTTTGGTCCTTTGAGGTAGTTCCTAGCTAAGACAGTTTGTCCAGGATTGAAAGCTCTGCCGTTTGCTCTCAGTTCACAACGTTTAACTATTTTGCATTCTGAGGTTTGAGTAGGTCAAAGCTTGTGCGTAGCTCTCTCTTCATGAGAAGCGACGCAGGTGAAGCCTTGGTGGTTGCGTGAGACATGTTCCTGTAGGATAGCAGGAAGCTGTTCAAACATTGGTGCAGTGACCCTTGACCCTGAGACGCTTTTAAGGCATGTTTCATGGTCTGTATGAAACTCTCCACCAACCTGTTGGTAGATGGATGATACGGCACGGACCTGATGTGTTGTAAGCCATTCACCTGTAGAAATGTAGCCATTTCTTGGGACATTAGCTGCTGCCTGTTGTCGCTAATGAGATGGAGTGGCAATCCGAACCGACAAAACACTTCTCCAAACTTCTGGACGGCCTTCTCAGCAGCAGTAGACCTCATTATGGCAACCTCCGGCCACTTGCTATGAGAATCCACGACCACAAGAAACATTCTGTCTTCGAATGGACATGCGAAGAAGACATGTACGCATTGCCCCCCATCTCCGCCAACCCCACACATGAGGAAAATGTTTTTGCTTTCTCCTCAATGCTTCACTCCAATCCAGGCCGCCAGAAGTAGCTTTGTGAGATTTCTTTCATGCGAACCATTCCACAATGAACTGAGTGTAGTTGGTGCAACTACACTCAGTGAAGGTGGAATGATAACTCTCCTGCCCCACAGCAGACAACCGGACTGTACTGACAGCTCAGTTCTCCTGGAAAGGTAAAGTTTCAGTTCCGGAGCAACACCGGGTCATTTATGGTGTTTCTCTGCACTTGTGTTGAAGTGACTGGTGCGTTTTCCACTTGTCTGAACGGCTCATAATAATGGCTGGAATGGAGTGAATGGAATTATATCAAACACATGGAAACGAGAGCACCTTACAGGAGCAATTAGGGTTAAGTGCCTTGCTCAAGGGCACAACGACAGATTTGCATCATCTCTGGGATTTGAACCAGCAACCTTTCAGTTACTGGCTCAATGCTCTTAACCACTAGGCTACCTGCCGCCCCACAAGAGGTACAGCTGCCCCTGTGCCCCTCCAGCAAGGGAGAAACATAGTAGCCGTGCGGTCCTCCAGCATCAGTCAGTATATTTAGTGTGACTGCCTCGTCTGATGACTCACTCACCTCAGTGTTCTCCTGCTAAACAGTGTGAACTTAACTATTTTTTCTTTCGTTGGAATGCTTCTTTCTTGTTTTCATTTGTTTTCTCTGATCTCTTTTTGTTTCTGCAGGCTCGCTCGATGTGGCCCTTTTTACCACAGGTTTGGCAATCCATGTCCTTATACCAACATGTAGATGCCTTATGTCCCGCCTTGCCACAGCGGAAGCATATGACTTGATTTCCCTGTCTCTGATTTTCAGTTGCAACTCTGTGCACTCGTCCTGATGAACTGCTGGACCTCTTTAGCAGCTACAGTAATTTGCAAAAGTATTCATCCCCCTTGGCATTTTTCCGATTTTGTTGCATTACAACCTGTAATTTAAATTGATTTTTATTTGGATTTCATGTAATGAACATACACAAAATAGTCCAAATTGGTGAAGTGGAATGAAAAAAAGAACTTGTTTCAAAAAATTCTAAAAAATAAATAACGGAAAAGTGGTGCATGCATATGTATTCACCCCCTTTGCTATGAAGCCCCTAAATAAGATCTGGTGCAACCAATTACCTTCAGAAGTCACATATTTAGTGTGTGCAATCTAAGTGTCACATGATCTGTCACATGATCTCAGTATATATATACCTGTTCTGAAAGGCCCCAGTGTGATGAGTGATTTCAAAGGAGTCACACGCAGGAGGTTAAATCACAGAATAACAGGATTTATTCCGGCACACAGGGAAATATCCCGGCGATACAAAATACTAGGAGCTCCACCGAGCTTCTCTAACCTCACAATAAACAATCACAGACAAAGACAAGGGGCAGATTCCGGGTCGAGAGCCAGACCCGATCACCCGGTACCAAGACCGGGGCCTCACTGCGGTGGCGGTCAGCGTTGGCCTTCTGGCGACGCACAGCGCGCTGGAGGTGGACGTGAGCAGCGTTCCACATCTCCTTCGCGCGCCAAAACCAGTCATCCACCGCAGGAGCTTCGGTCTGGCTCTGATGCCACGGTGCCAGAACCGGCTGATAACCTAAAACACATTGAAAGGGTGATAGGTTAGTGGAGTAGTGGCGGAGAGAGTTCTGGGCATATTCTGCCCATGAAAAGAACACCGACCACTCCCCCGGCCGGTCCTAGCAGTAGGACCGCAGGAACCTACCCACATCCTGATTCACCCATTCCACCTGCCCATTACTCTCAGGGTGAAACCCAGAGGTCAGGCTTTGGAAAAGAGGTCCACAACGACCAGGATAGTGGTGTTACCCTGAGAGAGGGGAAGATCAGTGAGAAAGTCAATACACAGGTGGGATCATGGCCGTTGTGGAGCTGGTAAGGGCTGTAACTTACCCGCTGGGAGGTGCCTAGGTGCCTTACTCTGGGCGCACACAGAGCAGGAGGAGACATACACCCTCACGTCCTTAGCCAAGGTAGGTCACCAGTACTTTCCGGTCAGGCAGCACACTATATGGCTGATACCTGGGTGACCAGAGGAGGGGGACGTGTGTGCCCAATAGATCAGACGGTCACGGACAAGAGACAGGCCTCTCCTCTGTGTCGTACAGCCATGACAGTGCATCTGCCTTCACGTTCTTCGTACCCGGGATGTAAGATCGTGTAAAATCAAACCGGGTGAAGAATAGGGCCCAGCTGGCCTGGCGAGGGTTCAGCCTTCTCGCTGCCCGGATGTACTCCAGGTTACGGTGGTCCGTCCAGACGAGGAAAGGGTGTTTCGCCCCCTCGAGCCAGTGCCTCCACACGGTCAGGGCTCGGACTACAGCCAACAGCTCCCGATCACCAACGTTGTAGTTGTGCTCTGCCGGGGTGAGCTTCTTGGAGAAGAAGGCACAAGGGCGGAGCTTCGGTGACGTGCCCGAGTGTTGAGATAGGACAGCGCCTATCCCTACCTTGGACGCATCCACCTCCACTATGAACGGTAGTGATGGATCGGGATGGGCCAGTACAGGGGCTGAGGTGAACAGAACCCTCAGGTTACTGAAGGCCCTGTCAGCCTTAGCAGACAAGCGGAGCCGGGCCAACCCACCCTTCAACAGAGAGGTGATGGGAGCTGCGACCTTTCCAAAGCCCCGGATAAACCTCTGATAGTAGTTGGCAAATGCAAGAATGCGCTGCACCTCCTTTACTGTGGTTGGAGTCGGCCAATTACGCACGGCTGAAATGCGATCTCCCTCCATCTCCACACTTAAGGTGGTAATGCGGTATCCGAGGAAGGAGACGGACTGTTGGAAAAACAGACACTTTTCTGCCTTGGCATAAAGGTCATGTTCCAACAGTAGGCCCGAAACACCTCGTTCACAAAGGACTGGAAGACAGATGGAGCATTCATCAAACCGTACAGCATCACCAGGTATGCCTTGGCATAAAGGTGATCTTCCAACAGTCGGCCCAGCACTTAGCGAACCAGGGACACATGCTCGGCGCATGTAGCGGAATACACCAGAATGTCATTGATGTAGACCACTACACCGCGACCAAGCATGTCCCGAAACACCTCGTTCACAAAGGACTGGAAGACGAATGGAGCATTCATCAAACCGTACAGCATCACCAGGTATTCGTATTGCCCTGTGGTTGTGCTGAATGCTGTCTTCCACTCGTCCCTCTCTCGGACAAGCACTCCGGAGATCTAGTTTTATGAAGAAGTGCACCCCATGCATTGACTCGATCACAGACGGAATGTGGGGTAGTGGAGGGACGTATGAACCCCTGGCGCAGGGACTCGGAGACGTATATCTCCATCGCCTCCGTTTCAGCCTGCGACAGGGGATACACATGACTCCTGGGAGGCACCCGGAGGTTTATCGCGCAATCCCCACCCGATGAGATGGTGTTTTGGAAAACGCGTGCGCCAAATCGAGATATTCGGGGGGAATGCGCACGGTGGAGGTAGTGTCTGGACTTTCCACCGTGGTTGCACCAACGGAAACACCTAGACACCTACCCTGACACCCCGTGAGAACCCTCTGCGGCCATGAAAAGGTGGGGTTGTATAGTGCTAACCAGGGAAGACCTAACACCACAGGGAAATCAGGAGACTCAATAATTAAAGAAAGTGACTTGCCTCTATGGGTCTCGTGCGTAACCATAGTGACTGGTGCTGTAATGTCCCTAACGAACCCGGACCCTAATGGTCGACTGTCAAGTACTCTGATGGGGAGTGGAATGGATAGGGGAACCAATGTAATGCCTAGACTATGTGCAAATGACCTGTCCATGAAGTTCCCAGCTGCGCCTGAATCGACCAGCGCCTTACACTGGGGAACTACCGTGTAATCAGGAAAGTGGATGTGTAGGGTATACTGCGCTGCAGAGGGCTCTGAACGAGTGTGGGTGTTCGATACCTGGGGTGACGCGAGAGTGCCCTGCCTGACGCCTCCAGACTCAAAAGAACGCTGACGACAGCGTGCAGGAGAATGTCCTCTCGTGCCACAAGAGTAACACTGGCGCTGTCGTCCTCCACTCTCCCGGATCACCGCTCCACCCAGCTCCATCATCTCGTGATCTGGGTTGTGGGGGGGTGAAACGGGCAGGCTCCTTCCAGGACATCCTATAGAAGCCAGCATGGTCCAACCGGACCCAGCCGCTAGAGTACGAAACTCCAGGGCAAAGTCCTGCGCGGTCCTCGTCCCCTGCCTCAGGTGGACCAGCCGCTCGCCCGCCTCTCTACCTTCGGGCGGGTGATCGAAGACGGCTCGAAAGAGGCGAGCAAATTCCCGTAGTTGTCCAACGCGGCTCCTCCTTCACTCCATACCGCATTGGCACACTCCAGGCCTTTCCCCAAGAGGCAGGAGATGAGGGCGGACAACTTCTCCCGCTCCAATGGAGCCGGGCTGATGTTCGAGAAGTATAGCTCCAGTTGCAGGAGGAATCCCTGGCAGAGGGCAGCTGTCCCGTCAAAATCCTGTGGTTGGGATATATGAATCCCTCTGGGTGCTGGGGTGTGGGTGGCTGGATCTGGTCGCTCAGCTGGCCCCGAAAGATCGTGTCCTCTCCAGACGCTGGACGACCTGGAGAACCCGATCCATCGCTTCTCCCAAGCTGGCTAGCATCGTCGAATGCTCCCGGACCGATGCCACGACCAGGCATGTGCTCCTCTCTTGCTGACTCCATGTCTTGGTGGGTGACATGGAGTCAGCAAGAGAGGAGCACATGCCTGGAGTCGTGGCATCGGTCCGGGAGCAGGATTTATTCTGGAACACAGAGTTACACAGTAATGTGTCAAAACACTCCATGGCGCAAAACAGGCGCACTGGAACCAATACGGCACACAGGGAAATATCCCGGCGATACAAAATACTAGGAGCTCCACCAAGCATCTCTATCCTCACAATAAACAATCACACACAAAGACAAGGGGGCAGAGGGAACACTTATACAGGTACTGATATGAACCAGGTGTGTGTAATAAACAAGACAAAACAAATGGAATGATGAGATGAGGAGCGGCAGTGGCTAGAAGGCCGGTGACGACGAACGCCGAAGCCTGCCCGAACAAGGAGAAGAGGCAGCTTCGGAGGAAGTCATGACACCCAAAGTCTGCAACACCACTAAGCAAGGGGCACCACCAAGCAAGCGGCACCATGAAGACCAAGGAGCTCTCCAAACAGGTCAGGGACAAAGTTGTGGAGAAGTACAGATCAGGGGTTAGGTTATAAAAAAATATCCGAAACTTTGAACATCCCACGGAGCACCATTAAATCCATTATTAAAAATTGGAAAGAATATGGCACCACAACAAACCTGCCAAGAGAGGGCTGCCCACCAAAACTCAGGCAAGGAAGGCATTAAGGACCAGGTAAGGAAGGCATTAATCAGAGAGGCAACAAAGAGACCAAAGATAACCCTGAAGGAGCTGCAAAGCTCCACAGCGGAGATTGGAGTATCTGTCCATAGGACCACTTTAAGCCATACACTCCACAGAGCTGGGCTTTACGGAAGAGTGGCCAGAAAAAAGCCATTGCTTAAAGAAAAAAATAAGCAAACACATTTGGTGTTTGCCAAAAGCCATGTGGGAGGCTCCCCAAACATATGGAAGAAGGTTCTCTGGTCAGAAGAGACTAAAATTGAGCTTTGTGGCCATCAAGGAAAACGCTATGTCTGGCGCAAACCCAACACCTCTCATCACCCCAAGAACACCATCCCCACAGTGAAGCATGGTGGTGGCAGCATCATGCTGTGGGGATGTTTTTCATCAGCAGGGACTGGGAAACTGGTCAGAATTGAAGGAATGATGGATGGCGCTAAATACAGGGAAATTCTTGAGGGAAACCTGTTTCAGTCTTCCAGAGATTTGAGACTGGGACGGAGGTTCACCTTCCAGCAGGACAATGACCCTAAGCATACGGCTAAAGCAACACTCGAGTGGTTTAAGGGGAAACATTTAAATGTCTTGGAATGGCCTAGTCAAAGCCCAGACTTCAATCCAATTGAGAATCTGTGGTATGACTTAAAGATTGCTGTACACCAGCGAAACCCATCCAACTTGAAGGAGCTGGAGCAGTTTTGCCTTGAAGAATGGGCAAAAATCCCAGCGGCTAGATGTGCCAAGCTTATAGAGACAAACCCCAAGAGACCTGCAGCTGTAATTGCTGCAAATGGTGGCTCTACAAAGTATTGACTTTGGGGGGGTGAATAGTTATGCACGCTCAAGTTTTCTGTTTTTTTGTCTCATTTCTTATTTGTTTCACAAAAATATATATTTTGCATCTTCAAAGTGGTAGGCATGTTGTGTAAATCAAATGATCCAACCCCCCCCAAAAATAACTTTTAATTCCAGGTTGTAAGGCAACAAAATAGGAAAAATGCCAAGGGGGTGAATACTTTCGCAAGCCACTGCTCTCTATCATGGTGACGAGGATTCTGGGATGGCCTCCAAACATCTTCTTTAAGGCCTGCTGGTTGGTGGCCTCCCCACTGCTCATGTTGGTGAGTTTCAGTCATGCACTAACTATCCTAACCACTAACTATCCTAACCACTAACTATCCTAACCACTAACTATCCTAACCTCTAACTATCCTAACCACTAACTATCCTAACCACTAACTATCCTAACCACTAACTATCCTAACCACTAACTATCCTAACCACTAACTATCCTAACCACTAACTATCCTAACCTCTAACTATCCTAACCACTAACTATCCTAACCACTAACTATCCTAACCACTAACTATCCTAACCACTAACTATCTACACATACAAAGGACTTTTCTTTAGAATTAAGTTAATAAATCATATTTCTTCAAATTCTTTGCCTATGAACAATAAGTATCCTTTTCTTCTGAATTCTTGGCCATAAAACAAAATCTGAATCTGCCTCTTTTACCTGCAGATTATTTTGGTCACGGCCATGGTCCAGAACACTCCGCTTCAATATGGGAAAACATATCGCTAACCAACATGGCATGACATGGGGTTTGAAACCACTGAGGCCCCATTCATAATATCTCCCTACAGTATTTCATGTTGGTTTATTGCAGTAAGATTTTGATATTTATTAGTACCAAAGTCTATGTTTACATTTTCACTGCTTGTGCCGTGTGTGGACAGCAGTAGGAGATTCATCTGCACACACTCATGAGACTAACAGTGTAGTTACAGTATGTCTGTGATAAAGGGTGCAGGCCAATGTTTATGTAGTTTATGTACCTAAGGTACTGTACCTTACAGAAGTCAGTGAGATGTACTTATTCCTACTGTATCATTATTGTCTTTTCAATTATGGACCATAATCAATAAAGATAATAAAGACATGTAATTGAGAGACCTTCAAATGTCACCTCTTCTCCCTGTTCGGTCACCATGACAACTGCCTGGATGTGTGGGGTATGGAACAAAGAAAGAGTCAATTGATTCCATTTCTATGCTGTGGAAGAGAAAGGGCAGATGCCAGGCAACGAAGAGCGCTGATAGAAATGTGGAACATCATTGAAATAATGACTAAAATTGTACACTGAGATCAAATGCATGCATTGCATTGGTCGAACAAACAGTGAGGAGGGAAAGGGGCATTGGGGGAGAGGAACAAAGAGCAAATAGCATAAACAATTCAACTATTAATCATGAGCCAATAGTAAGGGATAGATGTTTTTCTAGGGAGGAGCAATGTTGTCCTTATGAGGCTATTGACTGGATGCTGTGAACGTGAATGGCAGTTGTGTAAGGTAACTATTGGAGACCCAGAGCAGTTCAATGTGAAAACAGACTGATCCACTCCAGCGTCCCCAGGGAAGTTCCTCTCAGTGACCATTCGACCGGGTAGGCTCTAAAATACAAAAACCTCTTCCCCCACTGCTTTGACAATTATACAATACCTGATGCAATTATTGATATGGTTATTTACAGGATAAATGTGTAATTTTGTGTTGATTTGTATAACTATGTTATTACTGTGTTATATAGTACTGTTGTTACTATGATAGAAAATGTAATAGGAGAGGTCACTACCTTTTCAAAAGATGTTGTGATATATGTCCAGGTACAGAATCTGTGTACAACATGTCCCTTACAGTACATATGCATTCATACACACATAGATCATTTATGTCAGACCTTAAACGTGGTAGCCTAATATTCTTGATGGAAACACAAAACAGACTACATATATTTGGAAAGGTTAGCATGACTAGGATTAGTGTGTGCACTTACAAATGAAAAAAGGTCAGCACTCACTTGAATATGATTTGCAATTGAAGCTTTGGTAACACTTTACTTGACACCCAGCGTCATAACACATTATGACACGGTCATAACCATGCCATAATATGTCATAACAGCTGACATAACTTGTCATAACATGTTATAATATGATCATAACACTGTTATGACACATATATTTAGACCTGTTGTGACATATATTGCATTATTTTATGGCTGGTCATGACATCTACATAAGCATGAACAAATCCACAAAACCTACCATGGTAGTTATTTTATGGCTGGTTATGACACCTACATAAGAGTGTCAAAACCCACAAAACCTACCACACAAGGCAAAACATTCCATTACACCATAGCCTACGTGTCAACAGTATGTTTATGATATATAAAACAAACAAAAAATGGACCATATGAAATTATCATTGGAATTGCGCACACACTGATGTCAGACATCATGTATTTTCTTAGTCCAAGTAAAGTGACACAGGATGGTCATAATGCTTCTTGACAGTGCCAAAAAGTGTATTTTCTTAGTCCAAGTGACACAGGATGGTCATAATGCTTCATGACAGTGCCAAAAAGTGTATTTTCTTAGTCCAAGTGACACAGGATGGTCATAATGCTTCATGACTGTGTCATAAAAGTATATTTTCAAGAAGTTATTTAAAATATGATGGAAAAAAATGACTAAAGAATTCATTACAACAACAACAACAAAGGATTTAAGAACAAAAGGAAACTTCTTGGCAGGGGAAAAAAAAATATTGGAATAAATGTGGGTTTTGACACTGGGTGTCAAGTAAAGTGTTACTGAAGTTTTTACTGAATATGATTAGCAATTGAAGCTTCTATTGAATATGATTTGATTGCAAATCATGTTCAAGGGAGTGCTGGCCTTTCTTAATGTTTTATATGATTTATATTTGTTCCAAGCACCCTTATTACTTGTTTATACAAAAGGATTTAGAGTTGAGCATGTTCTCTATCTTTACTTAGTGCTACATCTTTCATAACCTGTTGATTGGAACTAGGAAAAATAGGTTACTCGTGTACTGTATAGAAGTGCTGATGTCGGCAGAGCATGGGGCATGTTCTAGACCTTACATTTGATGAGGTGCCATTTTTTTTGTTTTGTTTGTTTGTTGGCAAAAGTGCAGACTATGTTTTTGAAGTGTGCTGGGGCGTGTAATCAGCTTTAATGCCTGTCTGAATGACATAGATTACAATTGACTCTTGACCAACGGTCTTTGTGGTGCAGTTTGTTTTTGGTTCCCTAAAACTGTAGGTACATTGAATTGGACTGTGTTTTATTACTGTTATTGTGCCTTCATCTCATTCAGAACATCCCATTGACAAAACTCTATAACATATATTAGAATTCCTCTTACCTGGGTTGATTTTCTAAAACGTTTACAATAGATTGTTCTTAGATTTGCATTCATAACATTTCTCCAAATGTTATTCAAGCTTACAGTGTGTTTTGTTTTTGCAGAAATCTACAGTCATGATAGGCCAGCAGAAGCTTCTCCTCCTGTGGGCATGGATGTTGCTGGTGGCAGCGCTGTGCCCAGGTGCCCTATGCAAACGCGGGGGTGGATTCAGGGGCTGGGGAAAGGGGGCAGGGGTGGGAAGCAAAGGGCCCCCCTCCCAGAGCCATGGCTCCTCCAGGCAGGGGCTAAAAATGGCAGGGGCAGCAGCTGCCGGGGCACTGGGTGGGGCTGCCATTGGCTACGGGCTGGGGTCACTCGGTAAGCCAAGACATGGCTACGGAGGACGTGGGTATGGCTACGACGCAGACTCATCTTCAGCGGACCAGAGATTCTACTATCCTGAAGGCCAAGGGCTTCACAACCAGTCTGACTGGCGCCGCTACAGAAACGCTGCTGGCCCCGGACCTGGACCCATGAGTAACATCCTCTTCACACTGGGATCAATGGTGCCTTTCTTCTTAGGGGACTGGATAAGGGGAATCTAGTCATAAACCATTTCCTTGGAAGTGGATTTTATCTGAATTGCTGGGCCGAAAGACTATAGAGTGGACTGATTTTGAATTCAAACTAATTTTGAATAAGTCCTGATCTTGTTGTCCTTTGGGTTAGTCCCACCATCACCTTTACAAAGCTATACTCATTCAAACCTCATTACCTCTGGTAAGAGAGATGTCAGGGAGGGGGTTTGTATGTTATTGTGTTGTAAAATGAACTTAGGTAGGATGCTGCAAATAATACATTTTTCCATTAACATCTACTTTGCTGTGATTTTGATACTGTTATAAGTCATATTTTGCCATAGCAATACATGTGATTATTCACTAGCTTTAATATCTGCAAATAGCAAACATACGTTTTTGTAACACATATTAAAGGAATTTCAACCAATTTCATATTATTTTCTATGGATTTGGTAATATCCCACTGGGCACAGATGTCAATTCAACGTCTATTCCACATTGGTTCAATGTAATTTCATTGAAATTATGTGGAAACAACATTGATTCAACCAGTGTGTGCCCAGTGGGATGGGATTGCAGGAATGCCGTATTACTTATCATAAGGAAACTTGTTTTACTAACAATGCTTGGTTTATCTACTCTGGTCCACTATAGTTTCATTTAATAAAATATATATTTGTGTGCCTGTGTGTTGCTTTATTATGTTAATGATGATTATTATGCATAGTTAAGTTCAGAACCATATAGTGACATGGATAAGTATAGGGGAGGGGATCAGTAAATAAGAAATCAAAAGGGCTTCCCTCTGCATTTGGATTAAAATACTTGTTAAAAGGATGTAAGGACAATAAACTCAATAGTATAGTACTTCAAATATAAGCATTGTGTGCCAGGCTTCAGCGAAGAGAAAATATTTGATATCCCAGAAACACAAAAGATTGCTTTAAAGGAATTATAGGCTTAATATTCAGTTCATAATCAAATACATGTTTTTAGTGTATGAGGTGAGTCGAGGTATTTGTGTTCTGTTGTAAAGATAGCTTAATGATCATTTTTCATTAGACAGTATGGGAATTGTAACGCTGCCAACTAACAGGCAGAAACCCTGTCTGTTCCATTTCCTCACACAGTAATGACTGTTCTGTAACAATTTCCCCTGAGGCAACTAGTTTCCTAGCAACAGATGTCTTTAAAAGCTTATATGTGCTCTGTGAGATCATCATGGCAGCTACCCTCATGTTTTCCTAGAAGAGAATGACGGCACACTTTCAATGAGCACCAAAGGAAATGTGATTATGTGTTTTTTGTTTTGTTTTTTAGTGATCCTGTACTTGGAAGAAATGGAAGAAGACATCAGTCATTTCAGCAAGATAATGGTAAAATTCACCATTGAGTTCGAGCACGGCAAAGTGGTTATTTTAAACTATTTTAAAGACACATTAAAACAATGAATGTTCTCTACGTTAAAACCAATGTAAATGAGTTCATCACTAAATACATCCTTGAAAAACAAAGGAAAAAGAAGAGTCATTTATATCCATTCGCCAAGAGAAATAAGTGCACTTCTGATAACCAGGGGACAGGAGGACATGGAGAGGGAGACTAGATGGGGAGGTAGAGAGATGGGACAAGAGAGAAAAAGAAAAATAGGAACAGAAATAGGGATTGATTAATAACAAAACACTGACAATTCCTTACTTAATTACGGCGGCGCATTTACAAAACACCCAACTTTTAAAACCAAATACTGCAGACCACATAAGATCAAACATTTAAAGTACAAATACCATGTGATGTATCATGTACAGCAGTGGTTCCCAACTCTGGTCCTCGAGTACCCCCTACAGTACAACATTTTTATTGTAGCCCCGGACAAGCGCACCTGTTTCAACTTGTCAACTAATCATCAGGCACTCAATGATTTGAATCCGTTTGTCCAGGGCTACAACAAAAATGTGTGTGGTTGGGGGTACTCTGGGATTGGAGTTGGGAACCACTGATGTACAGTATAGCGCACACAAAAATGTGTTTATGAAATAATTGATTTAATATGACAGACGGTCGACATAATGCTTGCCTGTACTTTCTGTGGAACCACTTTGGAAAAAAAGACACAGAACCACAAATCGGATGATAGTACCTTACCTCATGTCCTATCACATAATAACACATAACAGGTTAGAATTGGATAATATTTAAAGTTTTTTATGTACTTGTAGTTAGTATTATATTCATAGATATATCGTAATAGTTACACAGATACAATATTAAAGCATCATGCATTTGGCATGACCTAACCATAGTGTTTTACAGAACAAAATACAGAGCTCAACAGACTATTCTACCAGGAACTGCTCTGCAACAAAAAGTGCAATGGAAAAAGAACAGTGGAAGTACTACAGCAGGAGATCCAAATTGACAGGGAATCCGTACAAATGTTAGAGACACAAAGGAGATTGGCCATTAGACAAACGGTAAAACTTTATTCAAGCTCAAATGTCCCCATAACGTGTGGAGGAAATGGTCCTCATTTTGCTGGAAGTTATTTTCCACTGGCTTCCTTTCCTTGTCCCCTTTCCTTCATGACCAAGGATTAGTTAAAGGACTGGTTATATCTCCACCTCCACCATACTTAATTAACCTATCCTCACAAGAAATCAGGGGCATAATGAGGAGGGGGGACTAGGAAATGAAGCTATTCCAGACAACTGGGACATGGCAATGTGTTCCTATCTTACTGCAGCAGGAGAGTGCTGCTCAGGACCATGAGGAGGGTGGTTATCAGCTGTACCAGCCCCTGGCCGAGGGGGTTACTGTGACTGTTCTCATACTTGTTGTTGTTGTTGTTGTTGCTGCCGCTGCTGCTGCGTTCAGCTGTCTGCTTCTCCAGGAAGCGCTCTGAGTAGTTCATGTACAGCTCCACACACTTACGGTTCTTCAGCTGCTCCACCAACACAGGGTAACCAATCTCCTCAATGCTCACTGTTGGGCCGTCATCCTCCTCCTTACCCTTACCCTCTCCAGCTATCTCCACATGGGCTGGGGTGAGAGGCTTCACTGTGTCTGTTCCCTCCTGGTTGCTAGCTGGACTGCTGTTCTCCACCTCAGGAGTGATGGGCATGCTCTGGCTGTTGGCTACCTGGGGGTTGTTCCTCTGGTTGTTAGGTGTGGCCTGGGAGTCGCTGCCCTGATCCTGCAGAAGGTCGTTCCTCTTCATGCAGGTATCCATGAAGCTGTCGTAAGACTCTGCCCGCGGTGGTACTTTGTAGGTATAGTCCCGGCCATAGTCGTTTTCGTCTGTGGAGCGTTCGCCGTATTTGCTGTACATGTAGTTGTTGTAGGACTGCTCCTCCTGAGGGTTGCGGAAGTTAAAGTGTGGGCGAGGGAAACGCCCAAGGCCATAGCCTATTGCCATACCTGCCACGGCCCCAACCCCTGCGGCCATAAGAGCCTTCTTAGCAAAGCCCTTGGACTGAGTAGAGGGGTAGTGCCCCATACCCTGAACTGAGCGTGAGAAGGGAGAGCCACCTCCCATACCCCCATGCCCACCTCCATAACCATAGCCTCCACCATAGCGGGGACTGAGGATCTTATTGTTTGGGTTCCAGTTGGGTTGGTAACCTCCTCCCATCCCTCCACCAGGGTAGCCCCCTGCCTGCCCCCAGCCTTGTCCAGTATTTCCCCCTCTTACTGGGTAACCTCCAGCTGGGTATCCCGGATTGACTCCTCCTCTTCCTGGATTCTGGTTGGGGTAGCCTGCTGCTGCAGGGTAACCACCCGCTGCTGGATTCTGGTTTGGATATCCCCCAGGATTTGCCCGGCCTGGATACTGCTGGTTGGGATAGCCACCAGCGGCTGGGTAACCTCCAGCTACAGGGTTCTGGTTTGGATATCCCCCAGGATTGGCTCTGCCTGGATACTGCTGGTTGGGATAGCCACCTGCTGCAGGATAGCCACCTGCTGCAGGATAGCCACCAGCGGCTGGGTAACCTCCAGCTGCAGGGTTCTGGTTTGGATATCCCCCAGGATTGGCTCTGCCTGGATACTGCTGGTTGGGGTAGCCACCTGCAGCAGGATAGCCACCTGCAGCAGGATAGCCACCTGCAGCAGGATAGCCACCTGCAGCAGGGTTTTGGTTAGGATATCCTCCTTGGTTGGTTCCCCGGCCTGGATACTGCTGGTTGTGGTTTCCACCTGCTGCAGGGTATCCACCGGCTGGGTTCTGGTTTTGATTGGTACCTCTCCCTGGATAACTACCTCCTGCTGGGTATGAGTTAGGGTTCCTGTTGGGGCTCTGTGGTTGTCTGGGGTAGCTTCCTGTCTGCGTGTTTGATGTTTTTGATGGCTTTTTTTCTGAGCCCCTGTTGTTGGATGAAGACTTTTTGCTGCTGCTACTGCTGCCACTTCTCTTAGCCCATGTAGAGTCAGTATGAAGCAGAGCCAGGAGGGCCAGAGACACCAGGGCCAGCTCACATAGCTTCCCCATGATAAATGCCCTGGGGGAAAAGATGATGATGGCGTCATTTACATACAATCATTTTTCTGAAGCCTTATCTCATTATTTCTGTTTTGACTTAAAACTGAGCTAACCCTCTCTGGTCACTGACACTCCCATCGCTGACGGTAAAATGTATTTGCCTAATTATAAGTATAAGCCTACCGTGTTCTGTTTCCAGAAAAACATTGACAATACTTGCTTTAAAAAAAACATGTAGCCATAGCTGAGGGAAGATGTTTGAGGTGGGGTTGCTGAATTTTTGTTGGCCCACGTTACAGACGGCTATATCGGTCCGCTAACACAGGACTAGTAAAGGCCCAATGCACTACCTTTGTGAATAAAAACAATTATTTCTAAAGATTTTCTATTTTTCAGCTTTTATTTAAAGCTAATCAGTAGGCTAAATGTAATAAAAATAGGCTACCACGGTGCCATAAAAGACAACACATATCCACGGGCAGATGTGCTTAGCTGTTTTATGATATATCAAATTTGACATCTCTCTTATCTTAGATATAACTGGAGAGTGAAGGAAACTTCCGCTATACACGCAGTTCTATTTTTTGGAAGCGGACCCTTTATTTGCATATTACGATTTAATTTAATAAAATGGCGCTATAGCGCTTTTATGCACGACAGCCCGGGCTGTATGCCACCTGCTAACTTACTCCTTTACAACGAATGTGAATATCGTAAAATAACCTACCCTTGCTGATTCGAGACGATTCTGTTCCTTTTGTAGAAAAGTCGTATTTTTAATCTTTCGGTTTCTGTTATGATTCGGTCGCTCACCGCTTTCATCCAGAAGGGAGGGATCTATTTATCATGGATCACCGCTCATAGGCTACTCGTCTCTGTCATAGCACTCATAGCGGTGACTATAATAACACATTCTGACCCTGTTATAAGCCATTTAATACAGACTTCAGTTCTCTATATTTTATCAACATTTAGGCTAAACAACCATTTTAGTGCTAACAACTTCTTATAGGAATGCTTACTGAATTTATTGCCAGACTGTGCTACACTTTTCCCACCGACACCCACTACTGACTACATTGTCCCAACTCCGGGACTTTCCATAGGCCTACTACCGTAGCCTGTATGTGTCATACTAAGAGAAGTGATGGAAAATCATCACGTGGGAACCCAATATAACTCCGTGGTTCTTGCTGTGGCCGCAAAGCCTATCCAAGGTTTACATGTTGTTGACACCAGATGGCGACAAATGGATGTATGAGAGTTCATATTTTTGTCTTCATGAATTATTCAAATCAAAATCAAATCAAAACACATTTTATTGGTCGCGTACACACACTTGAAAATGTTATCGCAGGTGCAGTGAAATGCTTGTGCTTCCAGCTCCAACAGTGCAGTAATACCTAGCAATACAAATACACAAATAAAAACAAAATAGGCCTGCTACACACATAATCCAGAAAAATTAAGAAATATCAGAAAGAGCAATGTCAGAGACTATAAATATACACTACCGTTCAAAAGTTTGAATAGGAAATAAAGCAAAATGAATAGGAAATGTAGTCATTCACAAGGTCAGAAATAATTATATTTAATTGAAATAATAATTGTGTCCTTCAAACTTTGCTTTCGTCAAAGAATCCTCCATTTGCAGCATGTACAGTTTTGCAGACCTTTGGCATTCTAGTTGTCAATTTGAGGTAATCTGAAGAGATTTCACCCCATGCTTCCTGAAGCACCTCCCACAAATTGGATTGGCTTGATGGGCACTTCTTACATACCATACGGTCAAACTGCTCCCGCAACAGCTCAATAGGGTTGAGATCAGGCGACTGTGCTGGCCACTCCATTATAGACAGAATAACAGCTGACTGCTTCTTCCCTAAATAGTTATTGCATAGTTTGAAGCTGTGCTTTGTATAAAAGTAATCCTTCTACCCCCCCCCCATTAAAAATAAATATAAATAAAATAAGAACTGACCAAGATAAAGCAAAGCAGTGCGATAAAAACAACAACACAGAGTTACATATGGGGTAAAACAAAACATAAAGTCAAAAAGACAACAGAAAATATATATACAGTGTGTTCAAATGTAGCAAGTTATGGAGGTAAGGCAATAAATAGGCCATAGTGCAAAATAATTACAATTAGTATTAACACTGGAATGCTAGATGTGCAAGAGATGATGTGCAAATAGAGATACTGGGGTGCAAATTAGCAAAATAAGTAACAATATGGGGATGAGGTAGTTGGGTGGGCTAATTTCAGATGGGCTGTGTACAGGTGCAGTGATCGGTAAGGTGCTCTGACAACTGATGCTTAAAGTTAGTGAGGGAGATAAGTGTCTCCAGCTTCAGACATTTTTGCAATTCGTTCCAGTCATAGGCAGCAGAGAACTGGAAGGAATGGCGGCCAAAGGAGGTGTTGGCTTTGGAGATGACCAGTGAGATATACCTGCTGGAGCGCATACTACGGGTGTGTGTTGCTATGGTGACCAATGAGCTAAGATAAGGCGGGGATTTGCCTAGCAGTGATTTATAGATGGCCTGGAGCCAGTGGGTTTGGCAACGAATATGTAGTGAGGACCAGCCAACAAGAGCGTACAGGTCACAGTGGTGGGTATTATATGGGGCTTTGGTGACAAAACGGATGGCACTGTGATAGACTACATCCAATTTGCTGAGTAGAGTGTTGGAGGCTATTTTGTAAATGACATCGCCAAAGTCAAGGATCGGTAGGATAGTCCGTTTTACGAGGGCATGTTTGGCAGCATGAGTGAAGGAGGCTTTGTTGCGAAATAGGAAGCCGATTCTAGATTTAACTTTGGATTGGAGATGCTTAATGTGAGTCTGGAAGGAGAGTTTACAGTCTAACCAGACACCTAGGTATTTGTAGTTGTCCACATACTCTAGGTCAGACCTGTCGAGAGTAGTGATTCTAGTCGGGTGGGTGGGTGCCAGCAGCGTTCGATTGAAGAGCATGCATTTAATTTTACTAGTGTTTAAGAGCAGTTGGAGGCTACTGAAGGAGTGTTGTATGGCATTGAAGCTCGTTTGGAGGTTTGTTAACACAGTGTCCAATGAAGGGCCAGATGTATACAAAATGGTGTCTTCTGCGTAGAGGTGGATCTGAGAGTCATCAGCAGCAAGAGCGACATCATTGATATACACGGAGAAAAGAGTCGGCCCAAGAATTGAACCCTGTGGCACCCCCATAGAGACTGCCATAGGTCCAGACAACAGGCCCTCCGATTTGACACATTGAACTCTATCTGAGAAGTAGTTGGTGAACCAGGCGAGGCAGTCATTTGAGAAACCAAGGCTATTTAGTCTGCCAATAAGAATGCGGTGGTTGACAGAGTCGAAAGCCTTGGCCAGGTCGATGAAGACGGCTGCACAGTACTGTCTATTATCGATCGCGGTTATAATATCGTTTAGCACCTTGAGCGTGGGTGAGGTGCACACATGACCAGCTCGGAAACTGGATTTCATAGCGGAGAAGGTACTGTGAGATTTGAAATGGTTGGTGATCTGTTTGTTAACTTGGCTTTCGAAAAATTTCGGTCCAGTGATTCAGTGATTCCGGCAGAAAATCCGATGTTCTGGGTGAAAACCGCTAACGGTGGCTAATAGCAAGTAGCTAGTTAGCTGGCTGGCTAGTTTCAACTGGAGATTCTAGATAAAGGTGAGTAAATAATAGAATCCGTTCTACATTGAATGAGGCGGGTTGCAGGAAAGTATATTTAATAGAAGGATGAAAAGTGTGATAGGGAAATATATACGTAAAATACAAAAAACAGGCTATTTACATGGACACACAAGAGAACACGACCGCACTGCTATGCGGTGATGCTCAAGCTCAAGATACTCAACTATTCTCAAGAAGGCCAGTTTTCAATTAGCCTTTTAAAATGATAAACTTGGATTAGCAAACACAACGTGCCATTGGAACACAGGACTGATGGTTGCTGATAATGGGCCTCTGTACGCCTATGTTGATATTCCATTAAAAATCAGCTTTTTCCAGCTCAAATAGCAATTTTCAACATTAACAATGTCTACACTGTATTTCTGATCAATTTGATGTTATTTTAATGGACAAAAAAAAAGCTTTTCTTTCGAAAACAAGGACATTTCTAAGTGACCCCAAACTTTTGAACGGTAGTGTTTATGCATATAATGTACAGTGGGGAAAAAACGTATTTAGTCAGCCACCAATTGTGCAAGTTCTCCCACTTAAAAAGATGAGAGGCCTGTAATTTTCATCATAGGTACACCTCGTGCATCTAACTAAGATGTTTGGTCCAGGGTTTTTCAATGAAAAAATTGCCATGAAAAATAGTATTCTCTCCTTGAACTATAACAAAGACTTCATTGAAGAATCCCTACTGTTGACCAATCACCGACGAAGGGGCATAAACTTCGGCTCCGAACTTCGCTTGCCTCCAGAAAAAAATTCCTGTGCCGGAACAGCGGAAAAAACCCTCACCGAAGTCCAAAACGTCGTCGTAATATATGCACGAACTGTTTCTGCTGGGAAGCATGTGGACGACTTTAAGCGTCGGGGGCACAACGCTGTTTTCTCGCCCTGAAGCGAGGCGCTGGATTTCCCTCTGTAATCCGTTTGTAATCCTTGCCACATAGCCTACGTCTTGTATCTGAGCCGTTGAATTGCGAGACCACTTTATCCCAGTACTGTCGTTTTTCCTCGTTGATTGCTGGAGGTCGTAACTGCTCTGTTTGTAGGCTATACGTCAATTTTCCCAGTCACCTTGCCATGATTAAGTGCGGTGGTTTACACTTTCTGTTTTGCGCGAATGCTGCCATCTATCCATGTCAAACATGAAGTCGCTTGAAATTTGTATTTTGTCTAATTAGGCAAGGAGTTCAAGTATGACTTTTGTTATGTTTTGCAATCCAAACTACTGTGTGAAATAAATTGCCTAGAATGAATCGTGCAAAACAGTGAAATAGCAGTAGACCTAGATTTATGCACTGTTAAAAGAGAATTTTCTCATATCTGTAGGCTGCGCATTAAACACTTATGTAGCCTATATCGAGGGAAAAAACAGGTGCGCTTGGTCTGAACTCCCGGTGCTCCTGGCAAGTAAATAAAGCGCACCTCTCTTACGATGGATTTGGCGTGGAGCGTAGGGAGAGCGTGTATTTGCGTGCGCATTAGCTGTGACGTTGGGCAAGCGAATCACAAGACTGGAGGACCCGTATTGAGCTGTGTTTCGGGTGTATTTGTGTGTGACTGTGGAAACCATGTCGGCAAGGATGGTGTACACCGGAGGACCTGTGTCAATGAAATCCACCAAAACCTAAAGAACCAGTGCAAATTGTGCAATTTCACCCTATAAAGAATTGGACAAACTCCGGGGATCCTTTTTTACGATTGTGTTATCGCTATACTGACTCGTGCGTTGTATTCAGTGGCAAAATTATCCTAAACGAATGGTGGAATAATAGTCCCCGAAAGCAGACGCTGAAAGGAGTGGAGAGAAGGGCTCGGCAAGAAGAGACGGGCGCTCGCTTTTGGGGAATGTTATCCGTACTCTCCTATGGCAGACTGGTTGCGAGGGCTGTCCTTGGCGGACTCTCTCAAACTGATGGTCGGGACTACAGCCTGGTCACAGCTAGCTGCGGGTTTGGGAAAGACTTTCGTAAGGGGATCTTGAAGAAAGGGATGTGTTACGGGGATGACGCTTGTTTCATTGCCCGGCATAGGTCCGCGGATGTCTTAGGTAAGTCTTACTTTAATATTCCGTTTCTGTTTGGTAAAGACACCGTTGAAGTAGCCTAACAGTCGTGGATTTTAAGAAAACAAGACACCCTGAAATATGCAAGTGTTTTGTTGGGATAATAGCGTTTTTCAGATTTGACCTTCATGGAGCCTAGCACGTGTCACCCACGGTCATGTCACGAAAACAAAGGGGGTATTCCCTATCCTTTACCTGATTTAACCTCTTATTGTCTTAAGTTGGCACTGTGTTTTACAATACTTGCCTTCTACGGTACAGCTGTGGTTTGTAGGCCTATAAGCGCGACCGAGAAACATTGCGGCGCCTGGAGTTGCCAAACATTTATACTTTGTTGAAGAGTAATTATAATGACCTTTCACCTAGAAAGAAGTCTAGAAAAGCCCCCCTACCAGCGCTACTAGTGGCGATAGTGTGAACATGTAGGCAATACAACGTAATCCAATGTATACACTATCTATTTCATCATATATCTTAATATTCATTAGCTATCATTTGTTGTAGATTTTACAAATATTTCACAAACGCTTAGGGGAAACTGGCCTGTGGTTTTTAAAGGTCAGAACGGTTGAGCATGGAGGCAGCCATGTTGCCAGGACAATTTCACGTTTCGTGCTCCATTCACAACCAAGTGGGAAGGTGGTAATTACCAATTGGATGCATTCATGTGCTTTGAAGTCGTTGAGAAACGCCGATTGGCTAATGGCCAACAAACTGTGTCAAACATAAACTAAAAGTACAGCTATCATGCTCCCACTGGGCACAGAGGTGAATTCAACATCTATTCCACGTTGGTTCAATGTACTTTGATTTATTTAAATGACCTGTGTGCCCAGTGGGCTTGGAAACAAATGTTTTGTTGCATTTAACCTATTAAGGATTGAACCCTTTTTTTTCTCAATTTTCGCCTAAAATGACATACCCAAATCTAACTGCCTGTAGCTCAGGACCTGAAACAAGGATATGCATATTCTTGATACCATTTGAAAGGAAACACTTTGACGTTTGTGGGAATGTGAAATTAATGTAGGAGAATATAACACATTAGATCTGGTAAAAGATAATACAAACAAAAAATTATGCGCTTTCTATAAAAAAATGTGTTCCATCATGCAAGAGAAAGGCCACAATATAATATTGCAGTTTAGGCGCAATTTAGATGTTGGCCACTAGATGGAAGCAGTGTGTGCAAAGTTTCAGATTGATCCAATGAAGCATTGCAATACTGGACTATTTTGTATCAAGTCTGCCCAAATGTGCCGAATTGGTCAATTGATACATTTTCAAGTACATAACTATATATATACATACATTTTGTATTACCATATCATTTTTGTAAGTTTACACACTCCCAGGAATGTCATACATGATGGATCATTAGCGTATACACTAATTTTCAAAAATCTAGATGGGCGGGGTGGGTGGGGAGCCAGAGACAGCAGGGGTTCAAACTGTAGAACCCAGTTCCTACATTTGAATATAAAAATGGTTTTTATCAAACAAAACTATGCTACATTTTATCTCTGGGACCCTTAGGATGACAAATCAGAGCAAGATTACTGAATGTAAGTACATTATTTACCTTCAGAGGTGAATGTATCAAACCATTTGCTGTGATACATTTTTTGTTGTTGTGCACTCTCCTCAAACAATAGCATGGTCTTTTTTTCACTGTAATAGCTACTGTAAATTGGACAGTGCAGTTAGATTAACAATGTAAGCTTTCTGCCCATATAAGACATGTCTATGTCCTGTAAAGTTTGCTGTTACTTACAACAGTCATGCTAGCGCACGTTAGTTCTACCGTCCCATATACGGGACACCGATCCCGTAGAGGTTAACTGCTGAAAATGCTGTTATCAAGGTCATTAGTAGGTGACATCAGAGATCAGCATGTGGGAGGAGTCAGAGCTCAGGGATGATAGAGGAGCTTCCCACTGTTAATTACCAGTTGGAGGGGCGTTCAAGTGGATTTTTCCCAGGCGTACGTGGTAAATACCACCTTCCCACTTGGTTATGAACGCAGCTTCATGTGGTGTCATTTTACGAATTCATTAATTGGACCAAAAGTGTCTATTTGTTACCCATTGAAATTACTCTGTCAAATCACGAGAATGCAACACATTTGCACAATACTAGGAATGAACAAAGACCAACCAACACTTAATTTGAGAGGATTAGGCCTATGCTTCCGGGTGTTGAGCCTTTTGTTACTGGCAGAAAAACACATTCCGCGTGGTTGAGCTGGTGACACTGGGGTGGGGGGGTCTGTTCAGAATGAATGACACAACTATATCAGGTGGAACAAATAACTGGCAGTTTTATGGAATACATTTATATCTCTAACACTCTTGTTGTACTTCATTGAATAGAGTTGGGGTTAGGCTAGCTCATCTTAGCATGGCTTAAAGATGCAGTAATTGCTCTGCCATTTCCTGGTTGCAAAAATTCTAATAGTAAGCCTAATTTCAGTTTGTGACAAAAAGTATAGTTTAGAGAATCATTGTACCATCTAAACTGCTGTGAAATATATTTCCCAAAACCAAAAATATTGTATTTTCAGCTGTTTGAAGCTGGTGTACAAAACTGAAAGTAAAAGAATCAAAAACGGGAAACATAGAAATTGCGCACACAGAACAGATATACCACGTCTTAGACTTGCTTTCAATGGGAATGACAAATCTATAACTCACATTTATATGTGAATTGTTGGGTCACCCCAAAAGTTACATATTGCCGCTTTAGATTGCCCTGTTTTCTTGATAAGATCTAGGCCTAACCAATGTTCCCTAAAAAAAAATGACACTGCGCAAATTTCAGGTCTGCTGAGCACAAACTTGAACGTTGTGAAAATTCTGTGCAACTTACGGCGCGCGTTTACTGTGAACACTGAGCCTGTACCTGCTTTAATTTACTGTGTTAACAGTGGCCAAGTAGGCTACTGTGGCTATTTGATCATAACGTAGGCCTACCAGAGTGGCCTACCAAAAAAACAATGGAGAAAATGCATCGCATAACATTTTAACATGGAAATAGCGGTTCTATCATTCAGCCTACAGTAGCAGCCAATGTGTGGTGTTCAATGTAGGCCTACATTCCATGATACTTTTGAAAGAAACATGCAAGGCTTGACATTGACCTGTTTATCCACTTGTCCTTCAGGAGGTGACGGAACATTTTGTTGTGTTTTGATGCAAGAAACCACTTCACAAAATACAATTCATTATTATTCCCATACCATTATTACATAGAATTAGACAAATTATGTTACACTCTGCCTATTGGCTACTTAGTTTATTTAAGCCTGTCTCAAAATACAACACTGCCACTTTAAGAAATAAAAAAAAGTTATTTACCTAACTTGCTTTTCAAAGATGGCTAGAAATGTACATGTTTGGTGCTCTTGTAGGAAGTGATCACTCCCACATTGCTGACTACAAATTAGTTATAACACTGTATATATATTTTGTTGTATTTTTGACTTTATGTTTTGTTTTACCCCATATGTAACTCTGTTGTTGTTTTTATCGCACTGCTTTGCTTTATCTTGGCCAGGTCGCAGTTGTAAATGAGAACTTGTTCTCAACTGGCTTACCTGGTTAAATAAAGGTGAAAAAAATAAATAATAATAATAACTGGGCTAATAGCTCCCTAACTAGCAAAGAATATGAACAAATGTGCACACGTGGCTACACGCAGCTCTCGCTTTGATCTCAAAACAAGCGCATGTAGCTCAGTTGGTAGAGCATGGCACTTGCAACGCCAGGGTTGTGGGTTCGTTTCCCACGGGGGGCCAGTATTAAAAAATGTATGCACTCACTAACTGTAAGTCGCTCTGGATAAGAGTGTCTGCTAAATGACTAAAATGTAAAAATAATAATTGTGATGCTCATGCTGTAAAACAATCCAGTTCAAAGTGAATGGCACATATCCATATATGGCAATGGTCTATTTAAATATAGGCCTACTGCAGCTCTGATTGGTTATGGCGCACCAGTCTGTGTAGAGTACGGCCTGAGTCATGCCTGTCAATGCAATAGAATCATACTCCGATGCGTTCTGCTTACAACAAAATCTCTTGCATAGTTAGTTTTGCATACTAAATCTTGCATAGTTCGTTATGTTTTGGTATGTTGCATTTAAAGTGGCTAATATTGTGTTGATTCGTTCACAATTCCCACAGGAAAGGGAAACGTTGATAGTGTTAACTAACAGGGAAATCTCTAGAAAGTTGAGTGAAGTTCAATCTCTTGCTTTTCTGCGTGGGCTGATATTTCTTCTGCGTGGCAGTCCTGCGTGCAGCTTAGAGAGATCATTGGGCCTAACTCTGCATCATGTAAAGGTAGGGAATGAGATGCCTTTCAAAAACTTGCCCTATTTGACTCATTCTTCACAGGATCAGTCATTGCAACAGGTCATGCCGAACTAAAATTAAATGGTTGGATGTCTAGTGTAGGCTACGGCCTGCCTGCCTCTACCAGCGGGAACCTTGGATCAGAAACATTACTGCAACAGAGCTGTTCAGCATGCTCATTGTGTCTATTTCATGATGACATTGTTGGGAGTTTTTACATAGAGATGGATAGCTCTAGTCTGCTCGTGTTTAGGGAAATACAGGGATGCTCATATTCAGGTCTACTGATTACTCATGACGGGCCACATCAGGTCAGGGGCTGAGCTGCTTTTCTCTGTGGCTAATTAACTGGTCATGAAGACAGGAGACGGGGTCAAACACCCACAGAGAGGGCCTGCTCTGGGCTTATGTATATAGTGTCCCACTTGGGTGCTATAGGGTCATTCCACCTCAAAAAGCACAAAAGAGGATTTTGACACCCACCAACTTAGATTGTTCTGAAATCGTTTCTGTATTTAGAAACGGCATTCCTGAAACATTATTTTGTGGAAATATAATTTTCACTGAGAAATGAAAGGGAAACTTCACCACTAGACACTATTTGGGGTGTTTTTCCAGTCTCCCTACATAATTATGAGTGATGAGAAGTGTTTCAGACATAATTATGCACCACAGTGGTATTTTTTTTTTTTTTGCGCTGGGAGAGTTCAACCAATAACATCATTGGTTGATTGAGCCTGCTGTCTGATTTTAAAAAAATGAATGGAGTCATGATTTGTAGGCAATTATTGTGGCCTTTGTTTCGCCAATTGCACGATCACTCTAGTACTGAGTAGATATTGTTGTCCTTGTTCAATATAGCCATTGGACTTGACTCAAAGATATTCCGACATGGCGTTCGGAACATATTCAGATCCTTTGACTTTTTCCACATTTTGTTACGTTACAGCCTTATTCTCAAATTGATTAAATAATTTTTTTCTCATCAATCTACACACAATACCCAATAATGACAAAGCAAAAACAGGATTTTTGAAATTTTTGCAAATGTATTAAAAAATCTAAACCCGATGGTCACTCTGACAGAGCTCCAGAGTTCCTCTGTGGAGATGGGAGAACCTTCCAGAAGGACAACCATCTCCGCAGCACTCCACTCTACCATGTGCATTTTACTGAGGAGTGGCTTCCGTTTGGCCATTCTACCATAAAGGCCTGATTGGTGTAGTGCTGCAGAGATGGTTGTCCTTCTGGAAGGTTCTCCCATCTCCACAGAGGAACTCTGGAGCTCTGTCAGAGTGACCATTGGGTTCTTGGTCACCTCCCTGACCAAGGCCCTTCTTCCCCGATTGCTCAGTTTGGCCGTGCGGCCAGCTCTAGGAAGAGTCTTGGTGGTTCCAAACTTCTTCCATTTAAGAATGATTGAGGCCACTGTGTTCTTGGGGACCTTCAATGCTGCAGACATTTTTTGGTACCTTTCCCCAGACCTGTGCCTCGACACAATCCTGTCTCGGCGCTCTACGGACAAATCCTTCGACCTCATGGCTTGGTTTTTGCTACATGCACTGTCAAACTGTGGGACCTTATATAGACAGGTGTGTGCCTTTCCAAAACATATCTAATCAATTCAATTCACCACAGATGGACTCCAAGTTGTAGAAACATCTCAAGGATGATCAATGGAAACAGGATGCACCTGAGCTCAATTTTGAGTCTCATAGCAAAGGGTCTGAATACTTATGTAAATAAGGTATTTCAGTTTTTTGTTTATTTTTAGCAAAAATGTCTAAACCTGTTTTCACTTTGTCATTATGGGCTATTGTGTGTAGATTGATGAGAAATGTTGTATTTAATCAATTTTAGAATAAACCTGTAACGTAACAAAATTTTGAAAAAGTCAAGGTCTGAATACTTTCCGACACGCACTGTATGGAAAGTTGAGAAATAAATATAGAAAGCTGACGGGATCCTCTTTTTAATAGTGGCCATCAAAACTGTTTTCTCATGCAATTGTATAGCCTATAAAAATGTTGCGCCACAGGAACACTTATTTTATTCCATGCATCAACTAGCTATGAGGAGTTGGCTGTCGCTGTGCAATAGATGATCCTATTCCGCTCAAACTCCGAATGCCAGGGCTCTCATTAAGTTGCCGTTAGCAAGTTTGGTAGTCTACTAATGACCATCAGAGGCATTAGAGCACAGTTTTGGAGAAGCCTAGTTACCGTGACTCAATGGTCACATGGAATTTGACTGCCGGTGTGGCGGTAATACGGTCATCGTAACAGCCCTAGTCACTGCAGACCCCATGGATTGTGTGTGTGTGTGAGAGACTATCAAAGGTTCGACGCACATATGGATAGAGGGGTGCTGGAGATGTTTATCAGAACCTACAAGTTCAACTGGCATCGGTAGCCTAGATCTGCTGGACCAGGAAGGCAAATGACAAAATAATAAGTTGTTTTGCTGTCGATAGTTAGCTAGCAATATAAGCTCTCTTTTTACACAAGGCAGTGTTGTACAGTATACGTTTATGATTGATTCGGCCATAATGGGGCTTGATAGTACCACTACTAGCCAAGTTGAGCTAGCTAGCTTTGTTTACTATACCCAAAATGTACTGTAGCCTAACGTTATAGATAGCTAGCTAATGTTAGCTAGCTAGCCTCAGTGCATTTCACTAGGAGCAAAACTGAAGAAATGTTTTGATGATTGATCATAATGACGAAGAGTAAAGGAATGACTTTGGATTTATGACTCATGTTAGTCTTTGCGTAACTATACCTGTGTGTTGTAGCTAGCTAGCTAACGTGTGTCTGGAGGTGTGTAATATTCAGCAGACAGTACACAACGATTGCCCATAATCTAATAGCGTTTTTTGCCATTCTCTTACAGACAATACCGCTTTGTGGCCTACAGATTATTTTTTTAGTTTGTTCTACGTGGGGAGAAGCTAGGCAGAGGACACCGAATCCCCTTTCCTGCTTGTGTTGTTGGGGCCATTTGAGCAAATTATCCCTCACACAATGGACAGAATGTTGGATACAAAGAAGTTGACTCGAGAAGATGTGAAAGGTCCCATAGGAATCTTCCCTTGTATTAAAGTATCCTCTTGACTCCGAACACATAATAATAATAATAATAATAATAATAATAATATGCCATTTAGCAGATTTTTTTTTTTTTTGTGTATGGGTGGTCCCGGGGATCGAACCCACTACCCTTGGCGTTACAAGTGCCGTGCTCTACCAGCTGAGCTAGAGAGGACCACAATCACTGCACCCCCCAAACACACCATATGCAAGTATTCCCTTTGTAGAACTGTAGTATTTATTATAAGCGTTAGTAGTATATTTTTCTTCTACTGTATATATGTCCTACATTGCCATAACTGTTCCTGCATACTGCTGTTTAAACTCACCTCGGTCTCAGCGCATATTGGCTGTCCTGTAGCTCAGTCGGTAGAGCATGGTGCTTGCAACACCAGGGTTGTGGGTTCATTTCCCACGAGGGGCCAGTATTAAAAATGTATGCACTCACTAACTGTAAGTCGCTTTGGATAAGAGCGTCTGCTAAATGACTAAAATGTAAAAAATATATAAACTTTGTCTTGAATACAAGCCATGTCTACTTATTTGCTACATTGACTGACTAATCTGCTGTTTTATTGGAACATATTTACTTGCCAACAAATGAAATTGAAATGATATACCAACTCCCTGCATCTTTTGTTTTAGCAGTACGATTGTAGCTAGTTACTTCCAAATACATTTAATTAATATTACAATGAATTGATCCAGAAGTTGAAGTCAACACTTTGTTGGTTTCTGATTCAGCTGGAATCATTTAGTCACTTGTCAGTACACTTGTAAAAAATATTATGTAAAACATTTTATTAAACTCTATTATATACATATGTGAAAGAGCGAACAATATCTATAATTCAATGCAGTTGTGATCATACTAGACATTCTATATTGTACTACAACATCAGTCTAACTGGATGTTGTGTTGGTTGAATGTTCCAGGCAGGGTCCTGAATGTTCTTCAGCTGGTGAACTTTGTCTTGTGTTGGGCAATGGCAGCTGGTCTGGCAGAACTTCATGAGCTCCATGACCTTGGACTCATAGACTATACACTTTGGCTCTTGCAGGTTTTTTTTACCTCTTCCGGGTCAGATGATGTTGAGCTTGTTCCCGGCTGAAAGCCTTCATCCAATGGGTCTACATGATCTGTACTACTAAAGCTGGTGTCAAGGTCATTATCATCAGCAGCAGGATTAGTCTGTATGACAATATTTTACTACTGTCCCCATCAATATACACTCAAAGAAGGTACAGTACTATATCCACCCATCCCCCTCGTGTCAATAGATCATGCATACTAACCTTCACACACACAATACACCCCCCCCCCCCAAACAGACACCAGTCGGTCACCCACACCATTTCCTCCTTACTAATAACTCTGCTTTTCTCCAATTTAGACTTCAAACTTTGCATAAACAATCAACTAAGCCTCCCAAATACAGATACAACTACAGTAGACGTTGTGGCCTACTTATAAACACACCAACTAGGCCACAAGACACAGATCATGTTTATGCCTAGCTCCAGTATATTTATTTGCTAATCATAGAGTCAAGGTGACTTACACTTGTTCCTGGTGCTGAGCTTGATGTTGATTGGATCGGACTCTGTCACGTTATTCTCTGCAGTAGTTAGTTAGCTACAGCCTACCGTATCTAATTGTTAGCTAACGTAACCTAACGTAGCTAACGTTAGCTTGCAAAGTTACAAATCACATTGCCAGATAGCAGCTGGCTATTTACATTGATTTGCTTTGGAATGTCTAGCCAGTGTATTATGAAAGCTAGCTAGATTTTGGTTTAGATAAACAAATGTAGTTCGCTATCTAGTTATGTTAGCTAGCTAGCTACGTTACCTCTACTCGACTTCTTAGTAAGGTAACTGATGAAATGTTACCAGCAGCCTGTGCTTGCTTGTAGTTTCCACATCCAGGTACTGAGCATCACACCATTACTAAACTTTACAGTTGTTGTCGACACAAAAATAAATAGCTCTTAGCAAGCTGATGTTCTATGAACAAGTGGCTGGTCCAGTGAGTAACATTATCTATCTGTTGACACCCATTCTCAACTGGATCCACCTCGACCGGGGCGGTACTACGTCCTGAAATAGTTGTGAATTCTGAATATTGTGGTTTGCTTACAACCAGGAATTATAGATGGCCCGTTTCTACCGGTGAGATGCAGAAATGTGTGTGTTTGTGTGTAGTAAGGAAATCCTCGATTTTTATGACACATTATATGTAAATAACATATTAACTGACATATAAAGTGAAAGAGCAGCGGTGACATTTGCCTTTAAGCTAGCTAATTGTTTGCACCCAAATTGGCCATTTTAATTTATAGGATTTAGATAACATTCAATAAATGTAGTACCCAACATCCGATTTGGACCAAATTTACCAACGAGTAACACATGAGGAATCAAAAATGGTCAAAAGCCACCCACGGACCCCCCCCCTCCCAAACCCCCATGCCAATCCCATCCCAACAACCAGTGTACAGAATCAGTTCTCTGTATTATGAAGCTGTGGCAGGGTGTATTGCTTCTCATTTACATTACATTTTACATTTACATTTTAGTCATTTAGCAGACGCTCTTATCCAGAGCGACTTACAGGAGCAATTAGGGTTAAGTGCCTTGCTCAAGGGCACATTTCCGTCATTTAGCAGACGCTCTTATCCAGAGCGACTCACAAATTGGTGCATTCACCCTATAGCCAGTGGGATAACCACTTTACAATTTTTTTTTGGGGGGGGGGGG
Source organism: Coregonus lavaretus (assembly GCF_964263955.1). NCBI lineage: Eukaryota > Metazoa > Chordata > Actinopteri > Salmoniformes > Salmonidae > Coregonus > Coregonus lavaretus. Next base: position 44,820,294 of record NC_139991.1, read on the forward strand.
GGGGGGTAGAAGGATTACTTTATCCTATCCCAGGTATTCCTTAAAGAGGTGGGGTTTCAAATGTCTCCGGAAGGTGGTGAGTGACTCCGCTGTCCTGGCGTCGTGAGGGAGCTTGTTCCACCATTGGGGTGCCAGAGCAGCGAACAGTTTTGACTGGGCTGAGCGGGAACTATGCTTCCGCAGAGGAAGGGGAGCCAGCAGGCCAGAGGTGGATGAACGCAATGCCCTCGTTTGGGTGTAGGGACTGATCAGAGCCCGAAGGTACAGAGGTGCCGTTCCCCTCACTGCTCCATAGGCAAGCACCATGGTCTTGTAACGGATGAGAGCTGGCCCTCCATACTCCATACTACACTGCTCAAAAAAATAAAGGGAACACTAAAATAACACATCCTAGATCTGAATGAATGAAATAATCTTATTAAATACTTTTTTCTTTACATAGTTGAATGTGCTGACAACAAAATCACACAAAAATGATCAATGGAAATCAAATGTATCAACCCATGGAGGTCTGGATTTGGAGTCACCCTCAAAATTAAAGTGGAAAACCACACTACAGGCTGATCCAACTTTGATGTAATGTCCTTAAAACAAGTCAAAATGAGGCTCAGTAATGTGTGTGGCCTCCACGTGCCTGTATGACCTCCCTACAACGCCTGGGCATGCTCCTGATGAGGTGGTTGGATGGTCTCCTGAGGGATCCAGACCTGGACTAAAGCATCCGCCAACTCCTGGACAGTCTGTGGTGCAACGTGGCGTTGGTGGATGGAGCGAGACATGATGTCCCAGATGTGCTCAATTGGATTCAGGTCTGGGGAACGGACGGGCCAGTCCATAGCATCAATGCCTTCCTCTTGCAGGAACTGCTGACACACTCCAGCCACATGAGGTCTTGCATTAGGAGGAACCCAGGGCCAACCGCACCAGCATATGGTCTCACAAGGGGTCTGAGGATCTCATCTCGGTACCTAATGGCAGTCAGGCTACCTCTGGTGAGCACATGGAGGGCTGTGCGGCCCCCCAAAGAAATGCCACCCCACACCATGACTGACCCACTGCCAAACCGGTCATGCTGGAGGATGTTGCAGGCAGCAGAACGTTCTCCACGGCGTCTCCAGACTCTTTCACATGTGCTCAGTGTGAACCTGCTTTCATCTGTGAAGAGCACAGGGCGCCAGTGGCGAATTTGCCAATCTTGGTGTTCTCTGGCAAATGCCAAACGTCCTGCACGGTGTTGGGCTGTAAGCACAACCCCCACCTGTGGACATCGGGCCCTCATACCACCCTCATGGAGTCTGTTTCTGACCGTTTGAGCAGACACATGCACATTTGTGGCCTGCTGGAGGTCATTTTGCAGGGCTCTGGCAGTGCTCCTCCTGCTCCTCCTTGCACAAAGGCGGAGGTAGCAGTCCAGCTGCTGGGTTGTTGCCCTCCTACGGCCTCCTCCACGTCTCCTGATGTACTGGCCTGCCTCCTGGTAGCGCCTCCATGCTCTGGACACTACGCTGACAGACACAGCAAACCTTCTTGCCACAGCTCGCATTGATGTGCCATCCTGGATGAGCTGCACTACCTGAGCCACTTGTGTGGGTTGTAGACTCCGTCTCATGCTACCACTAGAGTGAAAGCACCGGCAGCATTCAAAAGTGACCAAAACATCAGCCAGGAAGCATAGGAACTGAGAAGTGGTCTGTGGTCACCACCTGCAAAACCAGTCCTTTATTGGGGGCGTCTTGCTAATTGCCTATCATTTCCACCTGTTGTCTATTCCATTTGCACAACAGCATGTGAAATGTATTGTCAATCAGTGTTGCTTCCTAAGTGGACAGTTTGATTTCACAGAAGTGTGATTGACTTGGAGTTACATTGTGTTGTTTAAGTGTTCCCTTTATTTTTTTGAGCAGTGTATAATATATTCCCTGTGAATCTGGTAATGTTCAGAGAAATTATAAAATACTGAACCAAAATATAAACGCAACAATTTCATTGATTTTACATTTTAGTAATTTAGCAGACGCTCTTATCCAGAGCGACTTACAGTTAGTGAGTGCATACATTTTTCATACTGGCCCCCCGTGGGAATCGAACCCACAACCCTGGCGTTGCAAACACACCATGCTTTATCAACTGAGCTACACGGGAGTTAGTTCATATGAGGAAATCAGTCATTTGAAATAAATTCAGTGGGCCCTAATCTATTGATTTTACATGACTGGGAATACAGATATGCATCTGTTGGTCACAGATACCCCAAAAAAATGTTTGCCTCACAATGGGCCTCAGGATCTCATCACTGTATTTTTGTGCATTCAAATTGACATCAATAAAATGCAATTGTGTTCGTTGTCCGTAGTTTATGCCTGCCCATACCATAACCCCACCGCCACTATGGGGCACTCTGTTCACAACCTTGACATCAGCAAATCACTCGTTCACACGACGCCGTACACGTGGTCTGCGTTTTGAGGCCGGTTGGACGTACTGCCAAATTCTCTAAAACGACTTTGGAGGCGGCTTATGGTAGAGAAATTAACATAAAATTCTCTGGCAACAGCTCTGGTGGACATTCCTGCAGTCAGCATGCCAATTGCATGCTCCTTCAAAACTTGAGACATCTGTGGCATTGTGTTGTGTGACAACTGCATATTTTAGTGACCTTTTATTGTACCCAGTACAAGGTGCACCTGTGTAATGATCATGCTGTTTAATCAGATTCTTGACATGCCACACCTGTGAGGTAGATTAATTATCTTGGCAAAGGAGAAATGCTCACTAACAGGGATGTAAACACATTTGTGCACAAAATATGAGAGGAAAAAAAAGCTTTTTGTCTGTGGAAAATATCTGGGATTTTTTATTTCAGCTCATGAAACATGGGACCAACACTTTTTTTAAATGTTGCGTTTATATTTTTGTTCAGTAAATGAAAGTGTGTTTTTGTGTTTTAGGCACCAACAAACAGCGTTGCTTAGCTAGCAGAGGGGGCTCTCCTTGTATGGGCCCCGACTGTGGAGTCTTGCATTTATGTGTGTCTGTTTGTATGGAGTAGTTGGATGGATGTCTTTTTTTCCTGGAAACCTGTGCTCTGGCACTAGGCTCTCTGTGAAGGAGAGAGGGAGGTAGAGGGGGAAGCTTATAGAGGTCTGCAGTGTGTTCATGGCTTCTCTCTTCTTCTCTGCCCTCTCTCCCTCCTTTTACCGAAGGTCTTTCACCCTGCAGCACTGCAAAGAAAGAGTGAAACTTTGTGAAATATTATTCTCACCCTCTCTCTCCTCTGACTGAGTCAGCTCCACAAAGACTGAAGGTTTTGTTTTTATATTGTTATTGAGCAGCAGACCGAGCCCATCTGACGGAGAACAGTACCTCAGAGCGCCAACTACTTATACACTTGTATTTTTCTCTGTGTCTCAGGTGTGGCGGATGGTGTAGGTGGATGGAGGGACTACGGGGTGGACCCGTCCCAGTTCTCTGCCACCCTGATGAGGACGTGTGAGCGACTGGTGAAGGAGGGCCGCTTCACACCCAGCAGCCCTGTGGGCATCCTCACCTCTGGCTACTATGAGCTCCTACAGAACAAAGTACCCCTGCTTGGTGAGTACACATACTACATTCTCTCTCTCTCTGTCACTCACTCACTCGCACACACACAGTATAATGCATGTGGGGGGACAGGACAGGCCGGGTGAGTAATACACACACCACACACACACACACACTCAAGCTAACACATGCATTGTGCTCTGGTAAATAACATATCTGCAGCATGAGTCAGAGACTGTGTGTGCTGTTGCCTGGGTATCCCTGCCCACTGAGCTGCACTCAGTCACTCCATCCAAAAATATCATTATACAAAGCTTTCCTCCCTATTAATTATGTAGCTGAAATGGTGCCGTCCTTCAGTCTGCCACCACCCAGTTCCAAGGTCCAATTCCACAGAGGTCATTGGGACAAACACCTGACCAAGTCTTTAGCCCCCGCTCCCCCCTCCTCAGTTACCATTTCACCCCATTCCAGAGCGCCTAAAAGGTCAGTGGAAGGAGCAGTAACTGACACTGCTTACGGGTCCACACGTTCTTTTTTTTACGGCACTGGCGTGTAAAAACGTGACAGACTGAGGCCACATTTCAACTGAGACCCAACACCACAGGCAAGGCTGCCTGCACTGAGAGACACTACGATCCACCAAGTCACACGATGTTTGTCTATCAAAAGTGACCCACTTCTTATTTTGGGATCGTGTGACAGCAATTAAAGCCTAGTTCTGTGCTTGACCGTCCCTTCTGAAGGTCAGTGGTAGAGTAGGAGCTGCAGAGTGGGGACAGGGGAAGGACATGGCATTTGTTTTTAGTATGTGCCAGATTGACTGGTCCAACATGTGATCTCACACACCCCCTCCCTGCTGTAGTGGTAACAACACAGTTTTTAACACAAGGAGAAATGGATATCAGGTGATAGCTAACCACCATATGTTGTTATATTCCCTCTCTCACTCTCTTCTCCCCTCTCCACTTCCCCAGGGAGCAGCACAGCATGTATCGTGGTCCTGGACCGACAGAGCCATCAACTGCACACGTGTAATCTAGGGGACTCTGGTTTCCTGGTGGTGCGAGGGGGAGAGGTGGTGCACCGCTCAGACGAACAGCAGCACTACTTCAACACCCCTTTCCAGCTGTCCATTGCTCCCCCAGGGGCAGAGGGAGTGGTACTCAGTGACAGGTCAGTCCCCTCCACCACCTTCACTTCTCTGACCCTCCACCTGGTCTCAAATTACCATTCATATTGAGAGAACTGTCTTTATGGCCCCGCCATGAACTTTAAAATGACTAACACCAAATCAAAACTGTGTAGAAATGTTTAATGGGCCTACATTTATTCCGTTTCTTGACCGTGTCCAGCTTGCTAACTATCACCTAAATGAAAGCTAGACAGTCGGGGAGCATCGGAAAGTTGGACTATTTCTTGCTAATTTTGACAGCGAGGAAATATAACATATTTTCAGTGTGGCCCCCCGGACCTCGTCGAAGACCGATTGCACCTCATGGGGTAAAATGAGTTTGATACCTCAGCTTTAGACGATACACCTGGAGCAAATGACAGGTTGTCATTGGAAATAAGGTTAAATAAAATCGTATCTAGAATTTTCTTTCTCCTCCTCAGTTCACAGAAGGATTTAAAAGGAACGTTGGCTAGATAAAGAATAAGCTTTGTCCTCGTTGTGGGACTGTATTATTGGCTACATCACAGCCATGTGACACTGTGCCCTCGTTAGCTAGTTTAGGCCAAACAACAGCCCCCCCACCAATAGCCCTCAAGCCATTTTCAGCCTGGCCTGGAGACCACTTGAGCTGCTAGGTGCTGGCAGGGTATATTTTCCTTCCCTCTTTTCTATTGAGGGGCCATGTGACAGCAACCAACCCCTCACTTCAGCTGTTCTGCCAACAGTGTGTAGTGCCTGGGCCCGTGCCAGACGCGCGCACACAGAGAGGCCAGTAGCACACAGAGAGGCCAGTAGCACACAGAGAGGCCAGTAGCAGACCCCTTTCCGCTGGGCTTGTTCTTTTTCTCTCTCCAAATTTAAATGAGACATTTATTGTTTTATATTGCAGTCCTCACTGCAAGACCTTCAGGCTCTCATATAACGATCGCATTAACACGCACACTTATACAATGTCGCCATTTATGGTTCCATGCATATGTACCGCTCAGCAAACTCACACACATTCACATGTTCACATTTGCTCTCTGTCTTTCTGGCATGGAGGAGGTTTAATACGGGGAAATACCACGGTAACAGAATTGCAAAAAAAACTTGATTTCTACTTTGTATCTGCACAATTCTTCCTGTAAATGTGTTTCTGTGCATTTTTTTGTGAAAATTGTTACAAGCAGTCCTTGTGCATAGAGTTCTATGGTTTGTTAAACTTTGAAATCAAGGTTTTGTTTAGTATCCATTTTAAAGCCTCAGCATAAATCCATTACCATAGAATTACCCTAAGGTAAAACTATTATTTCGGGAGGAGATATCTATCTGACTGAAGAAGTGCCATCTTGTAGAATTCCTTTTTCACGTCATTGAGTCACTTAGACTTTTCCAGGAAGCCTGTTGACTCAAACTGTCCTCATTGATACCAACTGAGACGGGTTAGAATAAAAGAACAGTCTTGGCGGAATCAAGGGCAGAGGGTTACGGCCGGCTCCCCTACCCTGGCTAGGAGCCAGAGATCATGCTGGGCCTGGTGGGTGGGGCTGGAGCAGGGCAGGCTGCACTGTGTGCCAGGAGGAATCGGCTGTCTTATTACCCAGCCATCATATCCCTCTGAGGCACAGTCACCTTTTGACCTGATTCCTCCTGATCATGTTTGTGAGGAGCACTAGTACTGTCTACCTGGTAGCAGCTCTCTGGTGCCCTCTGGCAGGCCCTGATTGACAGTGCTGTCCTGTGTTCTCCTCCCCAGCCCTGAGGCCGCTGATAGCTCCTCCTTCGATGTCCAGCTGGGTGACATCATCCTGACCGCCTCGGATGGCCTCTTCGACAACATGCCCGACTACATGATCCTGCAAGAGCTCAAAAAGCTCAAGGTACCACATCACAGTACCTCCTAACTGCTTGTACACACACTTAAATCTACACATTCACCTTGGTAAATACCTGCACACATTTCTTCGTCCTAATGCTAACGCTTGTATTTCTCAGAGCGCCAACTATGACAGCATCCAGCAGACGGCACAGAGCATTGCAAAGCAAGCCCACGAACTGGCCTATGACCCCAACTACATGTCCCCTTTCGCTCAGTTTGCCTGTGACAATGGCCTGAATGTAAGAGGTACGTATTGGGTTCTTAGGAAGACCTTTATGTCCCTAATAACACCTCCAGCTCCACTGTATTTTTATGCCCTCCGTCAGCTTGCAGATTGGGTCATTCAAAGTTGACTTTGAACTCTGGAAATCCAATTAACACGTTCTCTTTTGTCTTGTCCTGCAGGGGGGAAACCTGATGACATCACGGTGCTGCTGTCCATAGTGGCAGAATACACAGACTAAGTGTGTGTGATGCTTATTGGAACTGTTTACTTCCTTCCCTCCATCCAAGTCTTCCACCTGCCTCCTTCTCAAATGCACTGCGGCACCTCCCCCACATCCCCTCACTGACCTTCCCATCTCTCTGCCACAATATAGAACACAAACTCCTCACCACAGAATTGAGCTCTATCTGTATTCTTCAATTATGTTTTGGTACTATATTAGTGAGAGGCAGGCAGGCAGCTTGGACTTTATCGTGTTAATCGTAATGCAGACGGTGCAGAACAGCACGTTGCTTCCTTCCCATTCTCCCATATCTTATTTGAAAACATCACTTCATTGGGACTGCGACCAAAGGGAGTTTGCTTTACATTTTAGTCATTTTAGCAGACGCTCTTATCCAGAGCGACTTACAGTTTTTTAGTGAGTGCACACATTTTCATACTGGCCGCCCGTGGGAATCGAACCCACAACCCTGGCGTTGCAAACGCCATGCTCTACCAACTGAGCTACACGGGACTACTACTACCAACTGAGCTATCGGGTCCCTCCTGCTTTTGGCTCGGTCGCCCTGAAACAAGCAGTGTTATTATAAGTAAAGTAAGCCATGGTTTGGGGTTGTTAGGGAGATGTGGTTGTGTTGCCTATGCAATTTGAGTGTCTGTGTTGTAAAGGCCTCATGTAGCTCAGTTGGTAGAGCATGGCGCTTGCAACGCCAGGTTTGTGGGTTCGTTTCCCACGGGGGGCCAGTATGAAAAATGTATGCACTCACTAACTGTAAGTCGCTCTGGATAAGAGCGTCTGCTAAATGACTTAAATGTAAATGTAAATGTTGTAGCTGTGTGACTATCTGTTCTAAGTCTTCTATGTGTGTGGCTGAATATTAAGACTGGGTTATTGTGGGTTTTAGAGAGGGTAGTGACTTGTGATAAGGATGTAGATACAGTATGAGTTTGGTGTTAGTGTCTTGGACTAGTATGAAGGGGTAGCTGGCCAGTACCATTTACTAGCTCCTCTAGCAGAGACGTCTCCAGAGTGCCACCTATAGGCTAGTCTGAAATGTCACCACATTGAGGTTAGTGAAAAGATCTGTCAGTGCACACAGCCTCATGGGTTTATAAATGTTGTGTAACAAGGCAGAGAGTGTCTTCACTTTGACACTGATAAGGATGCAAAGGATGATTATTTTGCTTTGTGACAGATGTGTACACACAAGCATTCACAATCTATAAAGGTTTGAACCTTGAAGTAAATATTCTCAATCCCTCCCTTCCATGGCTTGAAAGAACCAAGACGTTGACATGGCCATGGTATGGACATGTTTGACTCGGTAGTAGTGTGTCAGAACTATGACAGCGTGGCATGTCTTTGTCAACGTGTTGTGTGTGTGTGTGCGTGCGCGCTAAGTGGGTGTAGGTTCTTGTTTGAATGTCTTTGTTGTTGATACGTGTTAACTTGCAAAGCTAATGCTAGCATCTGGGAATGCTTTCAACCGAAACAATAGGTCAGGTATGAATTATTTAAAAAAGATTTATTTTTATAACCTTAATGTTATTAGTTTGAGAGCCATGATGTGATGTTTGAAATGTATCATCCAACATATGAATTCACCGTGTGATTCTTTTGTGAAGCTGTATTTAGCTCCATGGATGGCAAATAAGAATCATGCCATCTTACTACTCAGCAAGAATCATATGTAGTCTTTGTGTGGTGGGTGTGTCATCTCTAAATTTGTATTTTTTCTAGATTTGTTCTGTCTCCCAATAACGATTTACTTGCTGCTTTTATTTTGTAATTTCAATGTGTTTAAGACTGTACATTATTTATGCGACGGGTGTGTGCGCCATTTCATTCTTTCATAAAAGATGGAAGTTGATCATCCTGTACTGGTCTTGGCATGCTGTTGGTTCTTCTGCATAATAGCATAATACACACACCTGTCTTCATTGTTAGCCAATGTTTGCTCTGTTATGATTATGAAGCCAGTGCACCAAAGAGGAGTATTCACTATCTTTCCCCCCTTGCTTTCATTTGGGTTTGGAGTAAAACATGCACCAATACTGTAACATAAAATGTCTCTGTATTTTCACATTGAGAGCATATCTGTCAATCGGTTTGACAGGTAAACCGTCATTTTGCTTGTGGTGAATGCTGGCCAGTCGTGTTTTCGGTGCAAAACAGTCAGAAGACCACTAAGGTGTCTTTTTATTTGTGCCTAAAATGCAATGTGACCAGAACAGGAGTTTGATCGTATTTGTGGCTCTAGTTATATGTGACAGGTAGTCTGTGAGAAACAAAGTACAATGCAGGCTTTTGAATCCTTAAAGAAACCAAAGAAGGAAAGCCATAACTTCACAAGCATGACCAGGCTACAGCTTCTAATCAAAACCCTACAGTCAGGCTAACATAGTGTAATGGAGACCAGTGAAGTTGTCACTGTATTTATCATCTTGCTTAGTTTAGCATAAAAATAATTTAAAAGAACATCAAGCAATCATACAGGCAAGATCAATGGGTACAATTAAATGTATGTTTGTGTAGTAAATACTATTTCAATTTGGTTTAAGTTAATTTTCTGTAGCCTTTAAGACTTCATTTCATGAATATCATGTGTCCTATGCATTCTGTCTTTGCATGACAAGCTGTCTTTGTCCCAGCTATTTGAACGACTGGAATTTGCTTACCTGCAAAGGTGGCCATGTCACTCACAGCTTGCCTCGCCTCCAAATGTCTGTCTGATCAGCTCCCCTTGATTTAAAGGTTGTCCTTCAATCACTTAAACATGCACAAACGTTAATTTTATTCACACATTGGTCATTCTCATATTTCCAGTTATCTTTCTGACAGTCAGTGATGGTGCACTGTGTTAATGAATAATTATACTATTACCTGATCTGATTTTGAGACGAAAAGTAAACCTCTATGGTTTAAGGACACTATATATTAAATGTGCTGAAGCGGGAAGGGCGGGGCAGGTTGAAGTGCTTTTTATTGATAATGGTGAGCACCGATTCCGCCTTAACAAATAGATCTGTACCATCTTATCGAGAGGCCTTGTCTGGCAATGCAAGCGTGTCTCGTCTGGACTTGTATGTTGCTCAATGTCAATTAAGTACCTCTTTCTATCCACTCTCATGACAGTTTTTCAATGGTGCTTCTGACGTCAAGACAAGGTCTGTGTGTTGTTCTCTAAGCAATGCTTGTGAGTATGAAAGCTACACGTGTGTGTACAGTGTAATAATGCAGGACTAGTTTCTGTAAATATGTTTTCAAAGTTGCAAAATATTTAAATAAAGAATATAGTATTTATACTAAGATACATGCCTCTGAGTTTTTCTGGCTATGCATTGAGTAAAGGCTAAAACCGGAATTTCATCCATCCATCTCAAGATCGCATTTATCTTTTATCATTTAATACCTAGTTTTTATACAGTATTGCTTTCCCCCTGTGTTACTATATGAAACCGTCATTAAAAAGGACTCCTTCTGCACGGCTGTTGATTGCAGCCTTCCCTGTGATGGCATTGCCTGTGACAAATTTCACTAGCAGTGTGAAACATTACCTAGCTTGCAGATGATCTTCCCCTGTTGAGGTCAACTCTATAAAGCTGGGCTATTTTTCACCTGTCTTGATGGGAAGCTACTTGATTAGTTTGCCTTACAGTCATGGTCAAATGCTGGTCCCCTTCTCAACCCATCAGGGATCGCATGACTGTCAGTCAACCCCTTGCAATGTTCTTGAATGCCTCCCAAGCATTCATCAAAGGACGTTGGCATAATGAAAGAGCTAACCTGACCCTCATCTGTGTGACGATCTCCCCTCACGTGGAAGACGGCTTATCGAAACCCAAAGCCACTGGTCCGGATTAGTCACCATTTTATTTTTGTTTCTTGTTTGTGTTTTTCTTGCAATTATGTGCCCAACCAACCAGGGGATTAAGGCAGAGAAAAACCCTCAGAATTATTGCAAATAAGGCTGACCTCAATTCCCCTCAGGTCTTACAGAGCTTTCCCCATCTTTGAGAATCCACCAGAATTCTAGAGTTCTGAATGTAACAGATTGGACCCTGTTATGACAAAAGATAATACAATTCCTGTGTATTTCCCACATACAGCTAACTTTGTGCAAATACGTGAATGAGCATTGTGGGTGTGAGGCAAAGCGTGTGATTCTTTATTTGTGAGCTTCTGCAGCAGCATGTGACTGAACATGAGGGTGAGAACGAGAGGGAAAAGGAGATGGAAGGATGCCGAAGGGAGGGGACGGATATCTACCCCAATGGGTGAATGTATAACACTCTAAATCATTCTCTAGAGAACTCCAGTCAGTCCTCTCTTTCTGTCTATCCCTCTCTCTGTCATTGTCTTGCACATCCCTTTTTTATAATCCTATTTCCACCTTGTCATTGTATCTCATTCAGTCTTTAATCTCTTTCTCAGTTCATCTTCCTCTCTCTCTTTTCCCACACGTTAGAGTTTGTTCCCTTGAACTGTGTTGAATACAGATGCCAAACCAATTTTCATATCCACCCACATGATGAACAATGCTAAATGTGATTTGTATTGTGATCTGAGCTCTTCACAGACCAGTGGAGGCAGAGTGTGAAAGGAGTGCCCTGAAACCACGAGACCGGCATGTACTAGGCAACCTATTGTATTTGTGCCAGTGCCATGGTGCCACACACAGGTGACTGACTGGGGTCAACTCGGGTTTTCTCTCCTCCACACATAGGCCCATTCACACTACCAAAGACACAGACATCTCAAATTAGAGGCAATCTCATAAGTGAGATGTGTGTAATCATGACTGGGACAGTGACCAGGATGATTAGTGGTGTTTCCAGCCAAAAAGCCCTGAGCACTGTAATTTATTATTAGCTATTATTATTTGTCTATTTATGAGTAGTTTTATTTATGAATAAAATGCATTTTCATTATAATCTTCTATTCCTATTAGGCATTATCCAAGACAATTGTTCAAACATTAACCGTAAAGGTTTCTCCCATATTTTCCCCAGAGGGCCTTGATATGAATAAGGTCCGCTATTTGCACTTGCACAGAAGAGGTTAATATGGTCCCCCACAACCCCACATGTTCTCTGAGCCACTTGTGGCCCTCATGGTAGGACAACGTCAAGACTGTTAACAGCAAACAGTCTGTTGACAGTGACAGTATCCCCTATCACCTGCACCAGTCATTTTGGAAGGATTGAGGCCAGACCATCATTTTGAGAATCATCCATTGAGTTAAAGTGTTATCATTCAATTTCTGTGGAATCAATACCTCAGTGCACTCAAAATTCATTATAGCCACTGAAAAAGAGACATTCACTTTCAGCTCATGGAGCAGTAATTTGGGACATGTTAGCTAAATGCATCAATAGGTGGCGACAAATATCAACTAACACTATTTGCTGACAACAGCCATAGACATTAAAACCAAACGCCAGAGATTTATGGGCGCGTTCCAGGTCATCTTTGTTGTAGTCGTGCTGCGCAGAAGATCTCACAAGACCTGGACAAGTATTTGGCTTGTCTGGAACCACATTCATATGATATGAACACATATAAAATATGTCTATACCATATTGATGTGGTTTCCGAGAACTAAACGTATCCAATCTTTGTCATATACACTACCAGTCAAAAGTTTGGACACACCTATTCATTCAAGGGTTTTTCTTTATTTTTTACAATTTTTTACATTGTAGAATAATAGTGAAGACATCACAACTATGAAATAACACATATGGAATCATGTAGTAACCAAAAAAGTGTTAAACAAAGCAAAATATATTTTATATTTGAGATTCTTCAAATAGCCACCCTTTGCTTTGATGACAGCTTTGCACACTCTTGGCATTATCTCAACCAGCTTAATGAGGTAGTCACCTGGAATGCATTTCAATTAACAGGTGTGCCTTCTTAAAAGTTACTTTGTGAAATTTATTTCCTTCTTAATGCGTTTGAGCAAATCAGTTGTGTTGTGACAAGGTAGGGGGGGTATACAGAAGATAGCCCTATTTGGTAAAAGACCAAGTCCATATTATGGCAAGAACAGCTCAAGTAAGCAAAGAGAAACAACAGTCCATCATTACTTTAAGACATGAAGGTCAGTCAATACGGAAAATATCAAGAACTTTGAAAGTTTCTTCAAGTGCAGTCGCAAAAACCATCAAGCGCAATGATGAAACTGGCTCTCATGAGGACCGCCACAGGAATGGAAGACCCAGAGTTACCTCTGCTGCAGGGGATAGGTTCATTAGAGTTAACAGCCTCAGAAATTGCAGCCCAAATAAATGCATCACAGAGTTCAAGTCACAGACACATTTCAACATCAACTGTTCAGAGGAGACTGTTTGAATCAGGCCTTCATGGTCGAATTGCTGCAAAGAAACCACTACTAAAGGACACCAATAAGAAGAAGAGACCTGCTTGGGCCAAGAAACACGAGCAATGGACATCAGACCGGTGGAAATGTGTCCTTTGGTCTGGATTCCGAATTTGAGATTTTGGGTTCCAACCGCCATGTCTTTGTGAGATACGGTGTGGAGGAACGGATGATCTTTGCATGTGTATTTCCCACCGTAAAGCATGGTGGAGGAGGTGTTATGGTGTGGGGGTGCTTTCCTGGTGACACTGTCTGTGATTTATTTAGAATTCAAGGCACACTTAACCAGCATGGCTACCACAGCATTCTGCAGCGATACGCCATCCCATCTGGTTTGGGCTTAGTGGGACTATCATTTGTTTTTCAACAGGACAATGACCCAACACACCTCCAGGCTGTGTAAGGGCCATTTGACCAAGAAGGAGAGTGATGGAGTGCTGCATCAGATGACCTGGCCTCCACATTCCCCTGACCTCAACCCAATTGAAATGGTTTGGGATGAGTCGGACGACAGATGAAAGGAAAAGCAGCCAACAAGTGCTCAGCATATGTGGGAACTCCTTCAAGACTGTTGGAAAAGCATTCCAGGTGAAGCTGGTTGAGAGAATGCCAAGAGTGTGCAAAGCTGTCATCAAGGCAAAGGGTGGCTATTTGAAGAATCTCAAATATAAAATATATTTTGATTTGTATAACACTTTTTTGGTTACTACATGATTCCATATGTGTTATTTCATAGTTTTGATGTCTTCACTATTTTTCTACAATGTAGAAAATTGTAAAATAAAATAAAAAATAAGACAAACCCTGGAATGAGTAGGTGTGTCCAAACTTTTGACTGGTACTGTATATATATATATATATATATATATATATATATATATATTAAGCAATCACACCTGAGAGGGGTGTGGTATGTGGCCAATATACCACGGCTAAGGACTGTTCTTACCACAAACTCCCAAGGTGCCTTACTGCTATTATAAACTGGTTACCAAGGTAATTAGAGCAATAAAATAAAATGTTTTGTCATACCCGTGGTATACGGTCTGACATACCACGGCTGTCAGCCAATCAGCATTCAGGGCTCGAACCACTCAGTTTATAAATAAACGACCTGGAACGTGGTCTTTGCTGAACTGACAGTCAGCTGACGCTAGCAGTGTCTCAGTCTAATCAGTCCGCTTGAGTCTAGGCCTTTGAGAGTTAGTCATTGCCGGTGAGAGGTTGATTCACATTGGAATTCAATGGTTTTATCTGGCTGACCAGTCGTTCAACAACACCATCTTGCTTTCTAGCTAATGGTAGAAGTAGACTGCTTTTTGTGTTGTTCTGATTTGTGGTGGTGTTGTTGACAAATAGTGGCATGTTTCTCACTGCTAGCGGTTAGCTAACGTTAATGCTAACCTAGCCAGCTAGCTTCTTTAGCTAGCTAACCAGTTGTCATTCATTGATTATAACTTTCCATTTTAGTTTTCGTTAACGTTAATTGGTTGGTTTACTAACCAACGTTAGCTAGTCGAGATGGTGGTTTTAGATTTAGACTAGTTAGCTAGCTATGTCGCTCTGATTTACTGCGACGATGCTAACGTTATGTTCGGTAATGACGTGTGGACGACCAAAACAACTTCGCTTCAGACAGTAGTTAAGGTTTTCACTGAAGTGTTTGACTTACAATTAAATAACCGGAGGTTTACTTAACTAATGATATTAGAAGAAGAAGCTAAGTTAGAGAGAGCGGTTTAAATGGCAAGAATTAGAATTGAGCCAGGTAATGGACTTCAGTCAGCAGAGTCCACCAAAAGTTTGCGGGACACCAGAGAAAGCCTGGCACTGACAGATGGAGAAGTCAACTCTTTCGGTTCGGACTCAGAACTAAATGGCTATACCAGCGAGAGACAGACGGATAAATATGGATTTATTGGGGGTGCACAACAATATTCAGAACAATCGTAAGTAAGACCCATCTGTTTATAATTTTCCATCAGAAATGAGGGAGCCAAGCTCTGTTTGTGGCTGACAAAATTGTCAAAGTGCATCTTCCTTCCAGATTAGTCACCTGGTTGACCCCATCTGACTTCACATACCACTTTCCTGTTTGTCATTTTCTAATATGCAATTCACA
The DNA here is from genome assembly GCF_964263955.1 of Coregonus lavaretus. Taxonomy (NCBI): domain Eukaryota; kingdom Metazoa; phylum Chordata; class Actinopteri; order Salmoniformes; family Salmonidae; genus Coregonus; species Coregonus lavaretus. The sequence continues at coordinate 44,835,828 of NC_139991.1, forward strand.
TTTGAATCAGTAGCCTGTTGTTTGCGATATAACTCCAGTGGATGCTCTCCACCAAAGACAGTGTCATCCTTACATTTTACATTTGAGTCATTTAGCAGACGCTCGTATCCAGAGCGACTTACAGTAGAGTGCATACATTTTGGTACTTTTTCATGCTTGTCCCCCGTGGGAATCGATCCCACAACCCTGGCGTTGCAAGCGCCATGCTCTAACTGAGCCACACAGGAGGACTTGGAGGTTAACAGAAACAGTTATTCCTCTCTTGCTCTGTCTTACACTCAGAAGAGAGTCCCTTGCTAGCCTTTAGTAACACCTGCCCTGTCCAGAATGACCCCCTACCCCACCCTTAGCAGGTTTAGTTTGCTGCTCTGTGAACCTCTTGAGGAAGCTGTGGACAGAGTGTCTGGTCAGACAAGATGGATGAGAAAGCCTCTATCATGTAAGCCTCTAGCATCACTCAGAGTAACTGATAGCAATAGGACCCGCAGTTCTCCCACGGTCCCTTGGTGTATCAACCCTCTTCCTATCTTTCCACCCTCTCAGCAGCTACTCTTCCCGGGGTCTAAACAGGGTTAAAACAGTTACATCACCGCAAAACACAACAGCCTAGATAATAAATAAAACAATGCATCATACAATACATTATTACTCTAATATTAAACATTTACAATATAAAATCCACAATACCAGAACATCACAATGTGTGTGTGTGTGTGTGCGTGTGTCCTCACAGTCCACGTTGTGTTGTTTTATCCGTTTTTTAAAATGCGATTTTACTGCTCGCTTGAATTACTTGACGCGGAAGAGTTCCATGTAGGCATGGCTCTATGTAGTACTTTGCGTTTCCCAGAGTCTGTTCTGGACTTGGGGACTGTGAAGAGACCCATGGTGGCATGTCTTGTGCGGTATGTATGGGTGTCTGATCTGTGTGTTAGCTGTTTGAAAAGACAGTTTGGTGCTATCAATACCTCTCTCAAAGACAAGTAGTGATGCAGTCAATCTCTCCTCTATGTTGAGCCAGGAGAGATTGACCACGTTTATATGCGCACAGTATTCTGGGTAATAGCTCAAATCCCGCTTAAGGTCTTATTCGGGATAAGTTGTTTACATGCACCTTTGATATCCCGCTCAGAGTATCCCTGTAACCATGAATAAACAGAATATTCATAATTTAAATTCATAAGGGTTAAATGGAATAGTAACTGAAATATGGACACTGACTGTAGGCCTATAACCGCTCACATATAGCGTTATATAATATTAACTCCTGCTGAACTATGCATTTCTTGCAGTAGAATTATAGGACAAATGCTAGTTTTGTCTCGGGAACAGAAGTGGAGAAATATGATTTCCTTTTAGCATCTCTTGAGACAATGCGAATGTGCGTGTTATGTGTTATCTTCAACAATGTTATGCAAGCAGACAGTAGTTGGCAATATCAGAGGGTTTTGTGATGAATGAGCCATCTGTCTTATTTATATATACACTACCAGTCAAAAGTTTGGACACCTACTCATTCAAGGGTTTTTCTTCATTTTTTATTTTCTTTACATTGTAGAATAATAGTGAATACATCAAAACTATGAAATAACACATATGGAATCATGTAGTAACCAAAAAAGTGTTATACAAATCAAAATATATTTTATATTTGAGATTCTTCAAATAGCCACCCTTTGCCTTGATGACAGCTTTGCACACGCTTGGCATTCTCTCAACCAGCTTCATGAGCTAGTCACCTGGAATGCATTTCAATTAACAGGTGTGCCTTCTTAAAAGTCAATTTGTGGAATTTCTATCCTTCTTAATGCATTTCAGCCGATCAGTTGTGTTGTCACAAGGTAGGGGGTTATACAGAAGATGGTCCTATTTGGTAAAAGACCAAGTCCATATTATGGAAAGAACAGCTCAAATAAGCAAAGAGAAACGACAGTCCATCATTACTTTACTTTAAGACATGAAGGTCAGTCAATACGTAGCAAGAACTTTGAAAGTTTCCTCAAGTGCAGTCGCAAAAACCATCAATAACATAAATTGAGTTTTAAAATAAATATATATTTTCCCTAAATAAGCGTTGTAAAATTAAAGGTCAAATAAACTGCATTTCAAACAGTCAGCAATAATCTAATGAATTCAGGGCTTGTGAAGTTATACCTAGGCTAAATCTAAGCCTTCCACAACCATAACACCCACTAATAACTTAATTATTTTATCAAAATAGTTGAACCTGCTTTTTGATTGCGGTAATCACTGATCTGGCTTTCAAGTCTGTCTTTGAAAATGCCCTTTTTTGTTAGAAATGTAACTAGAACCATGCGTAATGCACATTCACTAATGACCAACTCTTCAGTTTCATCAGCTGTCCGGGTGGCTGGTCTCAGACCAACCCGCAGCTGAAGAAGCCGGATGTGGAGGTCCTGGGCTGGCGTGGTACATGTGGTTTGCGGTTGTGAGATCGGTTGGACGTACTGCCAAATTCTTTCAAATGACATTGGAGGTGGGTTATGGTAGAGAAATTAACATTACATTATCTGGCAACAGCTCTGGGGGACATTCCTGCAGTCAGCATGCCAATTGCACGCTCCCTCAACTTGAAACATCTGTGACATTGTGGTGTGTGACAAAACTGCACATTTTAGTGTGGCCTTTTATTGGCCCTAGCACAAGGTGCACCTGTGTAATGATCATGCTGTTTAATAAGCTTCTTGATATGCCAAACCTGTTGGGTGGATGGGTTATCTTGGCAAAGGAGAAATGCTCACTAACAGCGACGTAAACAAATGTGTGCACAAAATTTGAGCGAAATAAGCTTTTTGTGCGTATGGAACATTTCAGGGATCTTTTATTTTAACTCATGAAACATGGGACCAACACTTTACAAGTTGCGTTTATATTTTTGTTCAGTATAGAATTTTCATTGTTGGACATAAAATACTGTAAAAATACCAGGAAATCAGCTCCAAAAGAGATTTACATTTTGGAAATCTGTTCCCAAGTATTCCCACACATAATAGAGAGATGTGATCGTATACAAACGTAAGCAAGGTTTGAAATGATCTGTTTGGGATTCGGTCAAATTGCAGTCTACAAATTATTTGTAGTTATGTTCCAGCCCCCCGACCATCTGCTCAAGAAAAAATCGGCCCGCGGCTGAATCTAGTTGATGATCCCTGCATTAGGCTATAGAAAATTAACACAGGTCTCATCAATAATCTCTCAAGCCCAGGTGCTAGTGATTAGCCAGCTAATCTTTATATTTCAAGTTTGGCCAACTTTGATCTATCTGCTAGCTAACAAGGTTGAACAGTTGAATTGTTATGGACACACCCTTCTGTCTGTCTCCAAATGTTTGAAAAGCATGTTAGCCTGTCCATTTTGTTCATATGTTGAAATCAAGTGCCTTCTTATTTCTCAGAATGAAACATTCCTTATATAATTGTGTTTTATGCTTATTGGATATTTTATAAAACACAGACTAGACATCTAGAATAACAGTCTTTGGCTAAAATGCTGCTAACAGTATGTGGTACCCCAATGCTGCGCGTGACAAACTGAGCATTCATTTTCCAGAATCAATGTTCATTGATACTCTCATTTTAGTAGTGTCTGCTCTGCGCGCAACTTGAGTAGTTGAGACATAAAAAATGTATCGTTAGAAAAGTTAACTTCTCCTCTATTACAGTCAATGTGTTTTAGTGTCCAAATGACCGATTCTGTTGGACCAAACCTCAAATGGAAATACAGAGTTGAAACTGCTTGTCAGAGAGAAAGATGTGATCTCTCAACTTTGTTGGCGTGAGGGGGAGGGGCTTTGTGTGTGTAAACCATAGAGGAAGAGGCGAATCGAGAGGTTTCACTCTTGCTAAAATCTGTCCAAAATAAGGCGTGCGTTTCTATGGGCTTATTTTGGACCTAAGCTTGTCGTCTGCCTTCCCGCCTTTGGGACAACGACTCTCATTGTTAGGGCAGAGACATGAGCATCTCGTCATTATATACAGATCTCTGTTATAAATGGGAAGGTGCACACAGGAGCGAATGAGACGAGACCAAAAATACAACATGAGAACAAGCAAACATAAATGCTCATAAAAACGAAAATTAACAAAACCTAGATTCTTGCGATACAGGCATTTGGAATATCGCACAAAAACATATTTGAATTAATTTGATATCACCCAGCCCTAACCTATGAATTGTTAAGTGATTAAAACTTCATTAAATCAGTAAACAGAATTACAATCCCTTCCACTTGCATTCTGTTATGTTCAGCTCATAACTGTTTTCTTTCATATTCTGTTGTCTGGTGGTCTAAGCGAGAGTGTGAAAACAGTCTGGACAACCCCTCCCTCGTTCTCTCTCTGCATCTCGCTTCTCTCTCTGCGTCTCGCTTCTCTTTCTCTGGTTAATATTACCTCTCCCGGCTCTTACTGACACCTACCCATGAGCCCCCTCTCTTCCATTAACAGTAACCAGCAGCTGCACCAACTGAGCACCAAACCAACACTGGTGTCCATGGACATTGAAAAGTAGTTGAAATTTGATTTCAGCCTTGATTTCAACGTCCACGGACCAAAACATGTGGGCCTTGATTTCAACGTCTATAGACATAGATTTTTGGTCCGGACCAAATCTGAATCAATCATAGATGTCTATGTTTCACTAGTTTGGACAGTACAGTGTGTAGAATAATACCCATATATGCAAAGGAGGATATTGCATATTTCTACCTTTGTGTACCTATTCAGGATACATCACCATGAAGAGAATGACTTTCATATCCATAATGATGCATGTCTGTGTTGTACAGATCAGGGACCCATGATGAAATTCTGTTACCGTAATTCTGTTACCTGGTGTAAATCCACTTCACTTGCTGTAGTTCAACAACCAAAATAGATGTTTTCAAACTCAAGGTGTCATGTCATAGCTGACACCCCAATTCTTTCTGCAGACATCGTTGCATCTTAATTCGTAGCAGATATTTAGCATAGTTTTTGGAAAACATGGACACATAAAAAAATGAAGGGAGATTTTACTGAAATTCTGTTACCAAACTTTGCATCTGCACAGTTCTTCAGTAAATGTGTTTTTGTACAATGTTCAGTGTACATTTTAAAAATTAGGCCTTTTGCATACAGTTGTATGGTTTGTTAAACGTTGAAATCAATGGTTTTTGTTTGACATACATTTTAAGGGATTCTGTTACCTTGAAATTGCCCATTGGCATGCTGCTATTGTATTGAACCATCAACACGTAGGATGGGCTAGTTGTTTATAGACTATAGTAGACCTGGGTGCTTTGGTTTAATTCATTGGCCATTACATTTTTTTGTGAGACTCCGTCTCAGCCAAGTCATTGTTGTCTGTACTGTTACAAATTGAGACGTTTATGACATTCCAACAGATAATTATCAGTGGACCCTTTCGCTGCTATCCACTCCTCACACAAGGGGAGTCCGTGAAGATTCTGGAAGTCCTGCAGTACCTTGAATAATCAGTTCCAGAAATGAGATGTTTTGTGGATTAGCCTACATGGTATGACGACAAGGTTTTCTCCATTTGTAAAAAGCAAGAGCACGATATAGCCTCTTTAGTTCTGGGATTGACTGTCTAAAACCGCTTAGGTTAGTTTGTTGTTTTTAAGTTGTTTACTGCTGCCATGGTCACTTGACAGCCTTTGTGTTGTATGGCATTGTTTTTCCCTCATTTTGCTTACCGATGTGGTATGTTAGGCCGGGTCCTGCTGCCTTGTTAAGTGCTTTTGACTCATAGTCATGTATTTTCTACACTTATGGCTTTTCGCCACCGAGTGCAACATGAACCGCTGATTCTCAGCAAAACAGAATACCGGCCTGATGTGTCACCACTTGTTCTGAACAAACGCCTTCTAACTCGTCTGTTTACAGCCTATTGTGATGTGCATTTCTCTCCAGTGTTTAGGCTCCCAGTGAGCGGTTGCTGAGCAAGAGTAGGACTGGGGAGGTAACAGAAGTAAGGGGAAGTTCTATTAGAACTTCCTGTTTTTTGTGTGCTTCGCAGGTTGTGGCAAGTGTCCCACTGTTTTGTCTGAGGATGGATTTCCTGTGAGGAGTATGAGGAGTAGGAAGGGATCAGCCGCTGCCCTGCTCCTTCCCCCAAGAGCGCCAGGATGTGATGAAAAGAATGCCACATCCCAGCACACTGCTCTGTTTGTATGGTGTTTTGTATTTGAGTGTGTGCTCAGAATAGGGTTGGGCCGATATATGATTGTATTGTGATATTTGACATTGACGATATATCGTGAAGTGCAAGTCTATACTCTATTTAAACTTTACAGATCAAAACTATGCAGTTTAATCAGTTAGGCTGTATCAATATAAATTAATTAACTAAGCCTTATTTTATTGCCACACAGAGATTATTTAATGAGAATATGACTATAATATTGTAAGTACGCACAAAATTCACAGTCATTCGTGTAGCCTACAACAGACAACCTAGTTTCATTCATTCATCCCTGAGAAAAAGGCTAGGCTAAAAATAAAGCGTGTCATGGTGTTGCGTGTTCACACCTCCTCTCTGCATCCCCCTTGGTAATTTGACCACAGTCGGTCCAGTGTACTGGGTGTGTCTGTCAGCTGGATGCAATAAAGATGCTCTTTCTCTGAGAGACACTGAAACACACGCAGCCTCTTTAGGGCCCCTTTGAACCGCCCTCGCCTTCATCCACTGCCCTTCTACCAAGGGAAGGAGCCCAAGCCCAGCAGTCCTCCAGAACTATGTTGTCAGCTCTCTCTCTCTTGTTTTCATCTGGAGAGGCAAAACAATGGCAGCTATTGTCCTTGTCTCTTATCATTTCTTGCATTTCCGTTCTGGTTTCAATGGACACAACGATCAAATGGCTCAAGTTTTCTAGCGAAAGAGTTGTTTCTGTAAGAAAAAGAATGTACGCTCCTCTGGTGAATGATTTTCAGAAGCTACAGGAAGCAGCTTGTATTTCTGTTTTCCTCCAAGACAACTTCCTGTGTGAGGGATGGCTCTTCCTGTTTGGCCCTCGGCCCTCCCTCCTTCCCTCACTCGCCTCTCGTTTCACTGGTGTCTGTGTTGACAGCCTTTGCTTGTCATGGGCTCCCGAGTGGCGCAGCGGTCTAAGGCACTGCATCTCAGTGCTTGAGGCGTCACTACAGACCCCCTCGTTCGATTCCAGGCTGTATCACAACCGGCCGTGTTTGGGAGTCCCATAGGATGGCGCACAATTGGCCCAGCGTTGTCCGGGTTTGGCCGGTATAGGCCATCATTGTAAATAAGAATTTGTTCTTAACTGACTTGCCTAGTTAAATAAAGGTAAAAAGAAATGCCTCAAGTAATACATCCCTGAGTGTTTGTTTAGAGAGACAGGTGTGTAGCTACAGAGTAACCGTCTGTCTGTCCCTGACTCCCACAGAGCTGAAGACATTCCTCCTGAGGTGCTGAGACAGAGGGAGGCCAAATGGCTGGACATGCTCAACAACTGGGACAAATGGATGGCCAAGAGACACAAGAAGGTCAGTAACTCAAACATCTGCTGCGCATCACTGGCTGATAGGCTACCGAAATCCCATTGCTGACGATAACAGCTTTCTTTATAGAAAGCACGTTAACCTTGCAAGCTGTCATGTGCCACCCCTACTACTCTTATTGAGTGACCAGAAAATATGGAAGGAAAGTAATTGAACACATACTTGAACAACCTACCTTGACATTCAATCTATTCCACTGATGGAATTCCCATGATTTTTAAACTAGAATCACCGTGCATGATTATGATGAGTGGTTGTGACACTAGCGCTAACTCCCTACCCCCAGATGAAGCTGCGCTGCCAGAAGGGCATCCCCCCCTCTCTGCGAGGCCGGGCGTGGCTCTACTTGTCAGGAGGAAAGGTGAAGAGGGAGCAGCACAAGGGCAAGTTCGAGGTCGGTCACTAACCACCACCGCTACACACTCATTCATACACACTCTTGTACTTTTACACATAAAGCATGTGAATTCGGGGGACTGTGTGTTTTTAAGGAGCTGGACAGCCAGGCAGGAGACCCTAAGTGGGTGGATGTGATCGAGCGGGACCTCCACAGACAGTTCCCCTTCCATGAGATGTTTGTGGCAAGAGGAGGCCATGGGTGAGTAGCTCTTTTGGCGTGGACCCATGGCTACTTCTCAGTACATGTTTGTTTTCGTAACCGAATTGTGTGCGTGTGTAGGCAGCAGGACCTGTACCGTGTCCTGAAGGCCTACACACTGCACCGGCCTGAAGAGGGTTACTGCCAGGCTCAGGCTCCCATCGCTGCTGTGCTGCTAATGCACATGCCTGCTGAGGTCAGTCCACATACACACCATCCCATGTGTATACAAAAATGTTGAATACTCTGTTACTCACGGTACAGGAATGTGGCATACACCACAGTCGTGCTCAATTCATGTTTTTTGCTTTATTAACAGGATGCATTCTGGGGTCTGGTGCAGATTTGTGAGAAGTACCTTCCTGGATACTACAGTGCAGGGCTGGTAAGACTGTCCACAGACCTACCACACTGGTCCTCTAACACAAAGAATACAAGGAACCAAGGTCACATGCTGAAGAGAATTCGCTGATTGTTGGTTGTGACAGGGAGAGGTTTTATATTGGGGTTTAAAGATCAGGATACAGTTTGTTGGGTTTTCCCAAGGGCAGAGCTAGAGAGTAACTTAAAGAGCTTACCTGTCACTAAAATACAGTTAATCATTAATTCAGCATGTTTATCATTGCCTGGAACTGCAGTGTCATGGAAAAGAAAAGCTGGACAATGTTAGGTGACACTCATGTTGAATGCAGGCAGGCAGGTCATATTATTGGACCAGCTCTCTAGCTGGCATGTGCTGCTGTCATTGCATGTCCTGTAGCCTGTTGTCTGTGACCAGCTAATGACAAATGGCCCTGAGTGAGCAGGTGACCAGGCAATGTGGGCCAGTTAATTAAACATTAAAAAGAGGAAGGCGTCTGTTCTCTCTCTCTCTCCCTCACCCCTCCCTCCCTCTCGACCCCTCCATTTGTCTCTTTCTCCCTCTCCTTTCTGATGGTTGTTCCTGTAGGAGGCGATCCAGCTGGATGGGGAGATCCTTTTTGCTCTGCTGAAGCGTGTGTCTCCTCTGGCCCACCGCCACCTGAAGAAGCACAAGATGGACCCCATCCTGTACATGACGGAGTGGTTCATGTGTGCCTTCTCCAGAACCCTTCCCTGGGCCTCAGTGCTACGTGTCTGGGACATGTTCCTTTGTGAGGGTGAGACACAGAATCTGTCATTTAATAGGATCTCTGTGGTGTGCAATATGTTTAATGTAAGTGGCTATATGAGACATGTGCAATGTGTATGACATGGGTAACATGCAATGTATGTAATATGCTGATTCCACACAGTAAACATACACACATGTACATTTTGTCCACCAGAGAGCACTCTCGGCGAGACATGCTCTTTAGACAGACTGACATGGACACACACACACACACCCCAGCATACTCATCATCACAGACACATTCAAAGATACCCACACAAATACGTTATACACACACTGACACAATGACAAGTCTTATCTCAGGACAAGACTTAATCCGTTTTGTCTGGTGTTGTCCGGTCATCCAGGAGTGAAGATCATCTTCCGGGTGGGCCTGGTGCTGTTGAAGTGCATGCTGGGCTCCCAGGAAAAGCTGAAGACGTGTCAGGGCCAGTATGAGACCATGGAGCTGCTCAAGACCATAGACACACGCTACATGCTGGAGGGATTCCTAGTGCGGGAGGTACACAACCACCATTCACAGCCAGAATTATAGAACCAGAAACATCATACTGGAAAATGCTCAGTGTCATGGTTTTTAGCCACTTTGAGAATAGCTGACATGAATGTGATGAGACTGTGTCATGGCTATGTTGCATGCTAAGGGCTATGGTGTAAACTGAAAAAGACCCTACTGCCACATAGTGGTACTTTAATAAAACAGCATTTTTTCTATGATTTCTACTACTTTGTCAAGCTGACAAGCTATTAAGACTGCTATGTTAACCACTGTTGTTAATCTCTACCCCTTTTGCTCTGTCCCAGATTATAGAGCTGCCATTGTCAGAGCGGGACATTGAGAAGGAGCACCTGGCCCAGCTGCGGCACTGGAAGGAGACCCGGGGTGAGTTGCACTGCAAGTCCCCTCCAAGAATGCACGGCGCCAAGGCTATCATGGCCGCTGAACCACCCAGTCGCCAAGACCTGAGACAGAACCCCACCATCATAGTTGAGTCGTCCCTGGCAACCAATAAGAATGGGGAGGGCCAGGATGAGGACAAAGCTAGGAAAAAGACCAAAGAGGAGAAGAAGGGGAAGAAGAAGAACAGCTCCCCGACCCCGGTGGCGGCCAACCCTGAACCCAGCGACGCCTCTACCGAGCCCTCCCCACCCCTCAAAGACACACCCCTGCAGGGCTCCAATCAGAGTCTGATTAGCACAGAACATGACACTTACCTGTAGCAGATGGAAAGAGCTGGGACCAGCCGGGGATTACAAAACCTATTTACAGCTCACTGACTCCCGATCCCCAGAATACACTTAACCTCTAACCTCTAACACCCCCCTCCCCCCCCCCCATCCCATCCCCATCCTCTTGACTCTTTCCATTATAGCCAAATGCATCTATAGCAAAACACTCCATAAGAATGGAAGCCATCTTCCATATTGCCCTGGGGGCTACTACAAGTGTAGACCAAGTAGACTTTTGTTTTTCACACATGTATGGGAGATGACAATTTAATCATCAGTTGGGAGAGTGCAGCACTTTGTTCAGTGGACCATACGGGTATACAGGCACTTTGGCTGAGGGTAGATTGCACAGCCTGCCGCTGCAATCAATCATATCAGTTTATTATCTCAATCTTTTCTTATTTAATGATGTTTTTTAGACTGATTCAAGATCAGGTGACATAACTATGAAGTCTGTTTAGCCAGGAGTCCTTGCCCTGTCCCAGCTGATCCAGGGTCATTACTGGAGGCTGGAGCACTATGCCTGTTTACGTCTTCCACTTAATATATGCTGTAGTATGAGGCAATACATTGCCAGCACACACCAATCCTGCATTGTTAGATTAAGTCAGTCACAGGGAATGTCAATAGTTAAATTGTAATCACAATAGAATATGGTTTGAATCACGTAGGTTGCCAACATATTGTATAAAGCTAAATGCTATTGTCATTCACTCATTGGTGCATCCTTTCTTTCTGGTTGTAGTTGATGAACACTAGAGGGCTCTGTGGGGCCATTGTTCAGCCCTGACCAATGAAGGACTTGAACTACAGGCTCAAGGGAAAAACCAATCATCTGTATATCATCTTTATAGTTTCTAATGAAGGAAATGAACGTTTGCTGGACAATTCCTGTCACTAGACCAACGATTGTTGATTTGATGGTTTGTCATGTATATGTGTTGTAAGAGCCATGCTGTCTAAATAATTCCTTAGTGTGGGTTGTTTATTCTGTGCAGAGCTCCAGGGAACAGAACCAGTGAGTGTGTGTAGTTATGTAGTGGGAGAATGCCAATCGATGGAACACTCATATCATACTCTGCCATGTTGATTAATCCTTGTCTATGTAATGAGCTAAGTATACGCTATTTGTGTATACCTGTTTATTAGCTCTGTGCATAATTGCTTTATATGTAATTGTCAATATTACATGTGTGTTAGTCAAATTTGCCTTTAGATCAGATTAGAACTGCAGAAGTGAAAGTTTCTGAAGGGACCATTTATATTAAATAACAAGGTAAATAACTGTCTGTTTTATGTATGGTAAAAGGATTATTTCTGTCAAAATTACTATAGATTTTCACACTTGCATGAAGTATAGTTTAGAACTTCATATAATATAGATTTAGATTTGTCTAAGATGAAGCACTTTGTCCCTGGTCAAGCTCTTTAAGAATAAAATTTACATTTTGTTTGTCTTCTGTAAAATTGCCCATGTTTATATATTGTGGGACGTCTATATCTACGTAACCTCTGCCACACATTTAACCAACACTCTGACACACCATAATAATGTATTAAACTTCTATAGCACTTTTCATAATAGAAATCTCAAAGAGAGTCATAAGCAAAAAACTAACAAACAAGCAATATATCATGACTGGTCAACCAATATAGGCCAAGTCTTTGAAAGCTACATCCTCTGCACATGGAGAGGGTCAGTTCATGGCTTGACCGGAGGAAACTGGTCACAGGATGGTGACTGAGTCTGCTGATGATCTTGTAGAGTACAAGTCTGGGAACCAGCCTGTGTCATATAGCCACTGGACTTCTCCTCTTCCACTCTGTGAAACACCCACTTGGGTGATGCCTTTGCAGCTGTGGGCGCCAGAAAGCTCACCACACAAAGTTCAGAATAGTAGCCAGTTGTCCTCTCTACGAGCCCTCTGCCTCAACATTGTCTTCCTCCATCTCTCAATCCACTTCTCACATGGTGTTCTCAAAACAACAGGAACTGGCAGCCAGGTGAAATAAGAAAGCTATATATGAGCTGTGGAGAGATTTCAGCAGTTTTTCATATACTTGTGTATACAGTAGCGGGTGCCATTGAACTTTGATGAACAGGAAACTAGCATAGGTCCAATCCTATTCAAATATGCTAATGATCCTGGGACATATTTCTACACCCATGTTAAGTGTGGATGGATCTCTTCCAGCTTGGACCACCTTTGGGAATAGGGGATAGGCTACTAATGGGGAAGCAGTTATAGATTAAGCACTTTGGGGGACATTTGGGAGATTCTCTGTTGCTGGAACTTTATCTGTATGAAGAATTTTGAATTGTGGGCTCCTAAATGCTAAAGTGTTAGGCCTTGTGTTGGTCTCATTGTAGGTAAATTTAGGAGGAACCAGAATAATCTAGCTATCAACTTTCCACATGGCCATATGGGTGATGATTAGATAGTAAAAGCACTCCTTTCTCTCTTTGTTTGCTTATAAGACTACATCTCCCTGTATCTACTTGCTGTATCTGTACCAAACCAATCACATTTATATGAATACAATTCGATACTCTTGGACTAATCTGTTTTGTCTGTTTCTCGTTCAATATAGTGGGATATTTGGTGCAAACGAGAGTGATGGCAGAACTGAAAAGCCAGAGAGGACTGGACAGAGTGTTATGTGATCTCCATATACTCCCCCAGCCCCCCACCCTCCCATACACACATTAGCCACTTCCTTGGACACCTGTTTCTCTGGGTCTTTCAGCTCTGAGCGGTATTTGCATCTCAAAGACGGCGGAATCACACAACACGCCTCGCCCAACTATTTCCCATCACCCGTTAATGGATGTGCAGAGCCTGTTAAATGTGCAGCAGCCTAACAATAAGGACAGCCTTCTCCCTCGCTCTGATGCATTTATCTAGACCGGGGTTTCCCAAACTTGGTCCTGGGGCCCCCCTGGGTGCACGTTTTGGTTTTTGCCCTAGCTCTACACAGCTAATTCAAATAGCCAACTCATCATCAAGCTTTGATTATTTGAATCAGCTGTGTAGTGCTAGGGCAAAAACCAAAACTTGCACCCAGGGGGGCCCCAGGACCGAGTTTGGGAAACCCTGATCTAGACAGTCATAATAAGCAGAACATCGATTTTCTCGCTCTTTCCCTTCAACATAATTTGCATCAAAACATCCTCGAATGTTCTTTGACTTTTTGACGTGGCTGTCTCACTGCCATAGATACACTGTAACTTAAGGTAACACAGACCTGAGATGTCTGCTCTTCATTTCGTGGTGTCTCCTCTCCACACACTTCCGATCCTTTGTAACGGAATACATTTTAGGGCCTCTGTGGATAGTCTCTTCCGTGGAGATGAAGGAGAAGATTTATTTACAACACCCCAAGGAAAAGGAGAGATGGATCTTGTCTTTCACAGATGGCCAAAAGACAATATATGAATTACAGATCAGACGATGTAGTCTATTTCTTTCTCTTTCCTCCGAGCCACCATCATTGTGTCTAACTATCAGAGGATGCCTGTCATTGGAAGCTTTTCCATGGCTTTTCTTTTGTTTCCTTTTGGCCTTTCTCCTGATTACTGGGGTAAACAATATATCTCCTTCTGCTCTCAACCTGTCCCCACCCTGCTCCACAGGGACATTCAGACAGGGGCCCAGACTACAGGGAACATAATAGAAGACCAGTGAATAGCCTCTTAGCTAATCTGTGGAGGACGAGACATGACCCAGACATGACCCTAGAACCAACCCAACCTATGGGACCCAGACATACTGTAGCAGTGTAGCCCACTATAACCACTGAGGTATGACTATAACTAGCCAGCCATACAGACACTCAACATGTCCTTCTCAAAGTATATCCCAATAAATCAAGGCATTGATACTGGTACACTCATGTTTTAAAAGATTAGGATCCTGTGTTATGAATCCCTTGCTCATCATATTTCCATGATGTGATATGTGTTTTATAGGGATGTATATGTATGGTGGTGTGGAGGGATGATCTCATAGGGCCATATGTGGACAGTGTCCGTCTGTGGGATTACAGTCTGGCTTAATGAGCCCTAAAGCTCCTCAAAAGCTTTTTGTTGACTGAGGGTCTCCCTCTCCTGTTATCCCAGTCAGTCACCCCTTCTCAGTCCACTGTCTCGCTGTCCATGAAGGGGTGCAGAGAGAATCTAGAGTTCAAGGGCACAGGTCAATGTTATTACGACACTCTTTTTGTCTTGATTGGTTAATCTGACATGCAACATCCGAAACTTTTTGGGGGGGGATTTAATAGTGAGAATCACTACTATTGTGATGCTGTCTGAAATGAGCAAAAGTGCAATTATACATACCAGCCATAAAACACTGCAGCATATTGCTGTAGTTGTCACATGCAAAAGAGTGCAAGGTTATCTCTTTTTATGTTTACAAATGAGGAGGGGGCAAGTTAACTGTAACTGTCACTTTTTATTCATCATCTGATTGTCCTAAACCAAGCAGTTGAGACTCAATGCCGCCACTGGAGTTCCCCAATCCATTCATATGGTGTTTCCATGTCCTTCATGTCTTTGGGAAACAGCTTTGATGAACCCAGATTTCAGTAGTCTCTTCCTGCGCGTGTAGGACAGGAAACTGGTACAGAGTAGCAGGGGTCAGGGGTCAAACAGATGCTTTTACAGTAGACCAAGGACAGGAAGTGTATGTGCCTTTTTATTGTGCACACTAGATAACACTACCCAGCTAGCATATCATGTTCTGAGAACCATATGTTGATTAGAGCTTGGTAAGAGCATAGTTGTTATTTTCCATTCAGCCTTCCCACAACTTTCTGGGAATGTTGCAGGATAGTTGCTTGAACTTTAAGAAACAATGTTCTTCTGTGGGAATTTCAGTACTTCAGCATAACGTTTCCTATAGGTTTCCTCATGGTTCTATTTAAAGTAATGTTCTCAAATTGTTCCGAGAATGTTAAGAAAACTTTCCATAAAAACCACAAGAAAACTTTTGTAACGTTCAGAGAACGTTCTAAGAATGTTATTTAAAAACATATACATTCCGTTCTCAGCATCAACAATACTCTTTCTATCCTATATCTTGTTAACCAAATATCTCTAACGGTCGCCCCAGCGTGAGTTGTTTTATGTGGTCCTCTGTAGCTCAGCTGGTAGAGCACGGCGCTTGTAACGCCAGGGTAGTGGGTTCGTTCCCCGCGACCACCCTTACACAAAAATGTATGCACGCATGACTGTATGTCGCTTTGGATAAAAGCGTCTGCTAAATGGCATATTATTATTATGCAAGTGATGTCAGAATGCACTCACTGCTCACTGATTGTTACGCAACAGGACAGTTAACATACGCTGCCTGCTAATCATCTATAGGCTATGTTTCAACTTGTCAATTTCACATTATTTTCTAACAAGTTTTATTTTCTAACAACAGTTTGAATTGAGATGTGTTCCGCCTCCTCATTAATTCACATAGAAGTAGCCCATTTCAGTGTTGCGGACAATTTCTGTTTGAGGCTTTACTGAGCTGGACAATCTTCTCACTCTCTTCGAGGAGAGCCCAAGCACTTCCCCAGTGTTTCCGCAGATCAAGTATGCAGACATTTGCGCAGTCTTGCATGAACTGGCACATTTTCTGGCTGGCACTCGCATTGCCTTCATTGTTGTTTTCCTTACAAATAATAACTTTGGACATGTGTGCGTTCCTATCAAAGTAATTGCCTTATTTTCTGTATATTGTGTTGTCGTTTCTACTGTAGCATACAGTATGTATGTATGGAGCATTATGTATTTACAGTTTTATTCAAGTTTTCAAGTACTGGTGAAAATAATGCAATCTGATTACTGCATAGATTGTAATGGACACCTATGATGTGTGTAAAATACTTTTTTGAAGGTTGTAATAATGAGCTAATGCTAAGCTATTTGCCAGCTATGTGTGGCGCCATGTTTGTTGACATTATACAATGCATTCTGGGTGTCACGTAAACATCTGTCAGACCAAATATGTTATAATGAGGTGAAGGAATGGTTCACTCATCTTTCGAGTAAACTTCCAGAAGTGAATGAAGGGAAGTGAAAGATCGTAGATGACACACCCCCTTCAACATGCATACTGCAAACAGACCAAACTCATCTAGTCTCCTCTTATTATCTTTGGTTGACGCGAAAAAACTAACATTGCGGTGCGCACAAACTACCCATCGTCGGATTACTTTTGATTTCGAGAAAGTGTTTTACTCAATTATTTAGATCAATGGTGAGCTCACCCGTGATGTGATGAATTATAAATAGTAATTGCTATTAGCTAATTCATATTGTGGTTTCTGTCAGCTTGTGTTACGTCAATCTTTCCTCAGCGCTAGGACCAATGTAGCTTACATTTCCAGTTTGGATGATTGTGTCGCTACTTCTGTGAATGCCTGAACATTACATTCAGGACATAACTTTGTAAGGACTGTGTTTGTGCAAAATGTTTCTGTGAAAAAACTGTGTGGCTAGCTCAAATGCTGACTGTTGCGTCAATCGAAACTGAACATTATAAATAAGCATTCTAATCACACCGGTTTGAGCATACGTCACACCCGTTTGTTGGTACGTGTGAAAAGGTTAAGTGTATGCGTAAAAAAACATGACATGCCATCTCCATCCTGGTGGCGTAGTGGACTAATTCCATGGATAGAGAAAAGAAGAAGATAGGTTCGAATCTCACTGATAAAGAAGAAGTGTTTGCATGATTAATGCCTATGGAAATTAATTTCCATGTGTCTTATCTGTTCTTGGAGTTCAGAAAAGTTAACCCTAAATAAGCTAGCAGTGCTATTAAAAGTATTATTGAAACATTCGGTGAACATTTTAAGGAAGTTATTCAAAAACCTCCAAATAACCTATAATTTCAGTTCTCACTTGTGTGCTACTGTAGCTATCAGAAGTGTTTAGAAGTGTGTGTGAGTGCATCTGCGTAATACAGCATGGTGTACGTACATGCGTGCGTTTATCTGTTTGTTGTCCAAGTGTGTTCATTAGCAAGATTTTTACCAACAGTAAGTGGTGTTTGGTATCCTTTGACAAGTGTATTTACTCAATGTCCAATTATGTATTTAGTGTAAGAGGATGTTCACGTAAGAGGATAGTTTTTGATTTACAGTACTGTACTACAATATGGCCTTCCAATGTGTGTTTCATGTTATAAAGTAGATTGCTTTGTCTCTGTGTCTACTTGCTAGGAAGAGAGGAGTCAATCTGTTGTAGTGTAGCTGGTGTGAATGGTCAGGTGCTTATTTATTAATTTAAGAGCACCTTTTTTTGGATCATCTGTTTGTTTAGAGAATCTAATCTGCTCATTAGAAGAATGTGTTTTCTAATTGCCTTACAAGGATGAATCTGTCCATCGGATGAATGCCTTAATAGTGTGAAGACCTGTTCTTCTGGTGCTGGGTGTGTGCTTAGTCCCCTCGTGTACTCCCTGTTCACCCACGACTCCGACACCATCATCAAGTCTGCTGACGACACAACGGTGGTAGGGCTGATCACTGACACCGACAAGTCAGCCAACAAGGAGGAGGTCAGAGACTTAGCAATGTAGTGCCAAGAAAACAACCTCTCCCTCAATGTCAGTAAGACCAAGAAGCTGATTGTGGACTATAGGAGAAGGAGGGGAGAGCACGCCCCCATCCACATCGACAGGGCTGTTGTGGAGCAGGTCGAGAGCTTCAAGTTCCTTGGCATCCACATCACTAAGGACTTCACATGGTCCACACACACCTACACAGTCATGAAGAGGGCACAGCAGCGCCTCTTCCCCCTCAGGAGGCTGAACATTTGGCATGGGCCCTCAGATCCTCAGAAAGTTCTATAGCTGCACCATCGAGAGCATCTTGACTGGTTGCATCACCGCTTGGTATGGCAATTGCACCGCCCTTGACTGCAAAGTGCTACAAATGGTGGTGCGGACAGCCCAGTACATCACTGGGGCCAAGCTCCCTGCCATCCATGACCTCTATATCAGGCGGTGTCAGAGGAAGGCCCCAAAAATTGCCAAATACTCCTGCTACCCAAGCCATAGACTGTTCACTCTGCTACCATCCAGCAAGCAGTACCGTAACATTGGCTCTCGGACCAATAGGCTCCGTGACAGCTTCCACCCCCAAGCCATAAGACTGCTAAATAGCCAGACTGCAAAATAGTCAATTAATGGTACCCGGACTATATGCACTGAGTCTGTCTTGCACTGACCCTACACACACTCACTAGCCTTTATATACACACCATATACACATTCACTCACACACACTACGCTGTTACACTGACACAAAACCCTCACACATTCACAAACACTACATATGCACACACACATATAACACACACACATACCGACAACACAAACACACATACATACACACACGCACACACACACACACACACACACACACACACACACACACACACACACACACACACACACACACACACACACACTTTTACACTCATCATTTGCTGCTGCTACTCTTTTCTTTATTTTACTCTTATTATTATCTATCCAGATGCCTAGTCACTTTACCCTGCCTTTACATATCTGCCTCAAGTACCTCATACCTCTGCACATTGATCTGGTACTGGTACTTCCTGTATATAGCTCCATTCTTTAACTCTGCATAGTTGGGAAAGGTTTGAAAGCAAGTATTTCACTGTAAAGTCTATACCAGTTGTATTCGACGCATGTGATAAATACAATTTGATTTGATTTGTAGCTTGTGTCTATCTGGTGAGAGGAGAGTGTGCTTTTTGTTGATTTGTGCTTGGGGGAAGTTTGTTTTGTGTTTATCTGTCTATGTGTTTGCCGCTAATCTGTATTTGATCTCAAGTCACTTCCTGCCATTGTTGTGTCACATCCCCACTGTCTCCATTCTTCCTATCCATCCAGTCCTCTCTCCCCCAGCAAGGAAACCAGGGGCTCAGAGAGGATACACACAGAGGGGAGTAGGGGCTGTGTGTGTGTGTGTCGTGTGCACCATGGAACACTTGCCCTGATAAAGCTGGGACCATAGATATACAGTATAATATAACACACACACAGACAGACATGTGCTGATATGAATGGGGAACAGCATCAACAGCAGCAGGGCAGCCAGTGATAAGAATGAGAGAGGGACAGACAGATTGAGTAGAGGGGTTTCCTATTACTGGCTTCCCAGGGATGAGACTGCTTGACCAGAGATTATGTAGGTCAATGGTACAACAGAGACCAAATGTTTGTGGTAGAAAATGAGAAAAGTTAGCATCATGAGTCTGACTGCTCTGATATATTCACATATGCACAAACACACCTTCACAAATGAATACACATACAGGAAGAGCGTTTAACTCTGATTACAGTAAACAATAGGCAAAATGGTATATGATGTCATACCTGTGTGTGTGTGTTTGTGTGTGTGTGTGTGTGTGTAGCAGGGAGCATATACGGGTTGAATTGGTAGATACAGAACCTGAACCTGAGAGGTAAAAGCAGTGACCTCAGAGCTCTATTATAATTGAGACTGATGTCAAAACCATATGGGCGGCAGGACCTTTGGTCTCAGGGTACAATAGCTTATTGTGTTCCAACCGGTGTGGTCATGGGTGTTACGTACAAACTCCATAGCACGTGTGTGTGTGTGTATGTGTGTGTGTGCGCGTCCGTGTGTGTGTGTGCGTGTGTTCTTCCCTGGAACTTCACCTCAGATCAAATGTAGGGTTGTGTTACAAAAATGCCTTGAAACCTAGACCTGCCGTAAAACGGCTTTGACGATTCTCATGTTACATAGGGAGGATAACACACCAGAGGACCACTAATCTCACCATACATTTAGAATATTCCTCACAGTTTGTTAAAACGTTGGAATTCCTCCCTTTCTCCTGTCCACCAGTTCAGATGGTGGGAACAATACCGGTCCTAATTAGACCCCGGAGAGAAGAGTAGTGAAGGAGGAGGAGGAAGGGCTTCATGGTCCAATACAATGCCAGATATTACCCACAGGAAGAGGGAAACACTGGCACTTTATTGCAGGTCTGTTGTTGTTGTTGTTTTAGACAGCATGGGCCAAGGCCCTGGACCTTGTCTCCATCTCCTCCTGAACAGGTTTAAATGAATAACACGGGATCCTCAAATCAGGGGAAAGAGGGCAAAGTGATTGAGACAGAGACCATGTTCTCATCATCCTGAGTATTTTAATGCAATTATCTTTCTTTTTTATCCTTTCTCACTATCTTGCCCATCCTGTACTCCTACCTCCAACCGCCACTGCCAATGCTTGGATCAATCACAGTGTTGTGGGAAACATGATCACATACTGTAGGGTGCTCCCCAGTCCGCAACAACAACATCTTATTTACCCAAACAGAGGTCATGGCCTGAAGTACTGGTCCACATCCTGTGCCAGACAGGAAGTCCCTGTTAACTCTGAATCTCTATCTCCTCTTCCCTCTCGGGTCTAAACTCTCTTCCTTCCCGCTTAGAGACATGTTGAGGCCCCACCTTCATATGATGGTTGTTGTATTCTCTCTGTTGTATTAGCTATTTATACCCAATATGAAAACAATGGATTGGGATTTTCCCTCTTGTGCACACGTTTACTCTAATTATTTATATTACACAGTCCCTCTTTATAAAGACAACAACCGAGTGAAAGGAGGATGATTTATCTGAACAAGGTGGCCAGCATAGTGAAGTGTGACCCACAAACAGAGACCGGACACTGGTGCGTCAGCCATGGTTTAGAGCACATGTGTCAAACTCATTCCACGGAGGGCCGAGTGTCTGTCTGCAGGTTTTCGCTTCTCCCTTGTACCTTATTGATGATTTAAGGTCACTAATTAGTAAGGAACTCCCCTCACCTGGTTGTCTATCCCACATGAAAAAATACTACAGTATAGTTTTCCAAACTACCAATTACTTTACACTGGAAGAAGTTAAGCTACACTAAAGCTACCCTTAATGAAAATATAGTTTACTTAACTAAAGCTACGTTGAAAAAGTACTTCACTACTTCCAAGCTACTTCGTAAAAGAATTATGATATCTAAATCTGAAATGTCCTAGACTACAAATTGCAAGAACAGATTCCTCTGGAGTCAGATGTTAACAGAATGTGAAATTTAGCCTATGAAACACAAAACATATATTTCAAGTGAGAATTAGGACGGTCTGATATCGAAAAAGAAAGGAAATTCTTGCATACTTCACCCATATTTATTTTATATTAGCAAATACAGTAGTGTGTAGTTCCAGTAGTTAGCTACACCACTACATTAAAAAAAGTTACTAACTACTGAAAACACTACCAAGATTTTAATTTAGTTCAACTACCACCAAACTAGTTTCATTACTAGTTGAACTACATGTAGGGTGAATTCTGAAAGAGTGGGACGTCATATAAACTGGGACAGCTTAATCCTGATGCGTTTATTTATTGGTCTGACAAGAGAAAATGTAAACAATTGTTACCAAGCCCTTGCAGAGAAACGACCAAATGACCAAATCACATCACTTAATTGGTGTGACATCATGGAGGGGGGCAGAGCAAATTTCAGATAGGAAGCTCACCCCGTGAAGCACACGGTAAGATCAGTGACATCATTTTTTTTCTTCTGTTTTGAAGTTAAGGCTATAAAACTGTCATAAATAATGTACTGTGCCCAGTGCTTGACTTGAACTGAATAGATGCCAGTACTCATTTTGGGTGCCAGTACCGTTTATATTTAGGTGCAGGAGCTCCACAATACTTTAGAGCTAATATTCAATAAAACAAACAGGAGCAAAAGCAGTAGAAAATTTGAGGTCCCGGTACTCAGCTCCGGTGAGCTCCTGCCCAAGTCAAGCACTGACTGTGCCAAATTGTGAATTTAATATGCATACTATGTACTGGTGCATCAAAATACATAAAAAGTTGCCAATATTATGTTTCAATGTTTTTATTGAGTTATTTTTTGTTGTTGTTCCGCTTTACCAACCATAGCTAGCTAAAGTAGGACAGCATGGAGTAGATAA
Source organism: Coregonus lavaretus (assembly GCF_964263955.1). Taxonomy (NCBI): domain Eukaryota; kingdom Metazoa; phylum Chordata; class Actinopteri; order Salmoniformes; family Salmonidae; genus Coregonus; species Coregonus lavaretus. The sequence continues at coordinate 44,858,366 of NC_139991.1, forward strand.
AGTGGGACAGTCTTATAGGCTTTTTCAATGAAATCCAGTTTACATTAGGGACCCCCTGTACTTAGGTTAGGCAGGGTTCTGGTTCTTGTAGTACTAAATCCTGTAAATTTTTTCTTGTAGTACTGATATTAGTCCTGTTATTTGAGTGAATTCAGAAAAAGTGTGACACTTTTTGCATTTCGGTCTTCTGTAGCCTCTTCAGACATCTATCGAACATATTAGCCCAACACATTATACAAAAGTGTCTTATTCCGAATTCACCCTAGTTCATTACTTTCTAACACTAACAATGGATACACTCGATGAGGGTCTGAGCAGTAGGAGTAGCAATGTTTTCTGTGGTAATCGATTTCCGTCAGTGCCAAGAAGTCGAGGGACTGGAGGGCAGCATAGGCTGAGATGAACTCTGCCTTGTTGGCCGCAGAACGGCAGTTCCAGAGGCTGCAAGAGACCTGGAACTCCACGTGGGTTGTGCGCGCAGGGACCACCAGATTAGAGTGGCAACAGCCACATGGTGTGAAGTGTTTGTTTGGCCTGTGCAGAGAGGAGAGAACAGGGATAGACAGACACATAGTTGACAGGCTACAGTAAAAGGCTACAATAATGCAAAGGAGATCAGAATGACAGTGGGTTTTAACCAGTGGCGGAGCCTCCTCTTGACAATGCTTCGCTCCAAGGCTTCGCTTCGCTTATAATCGCTTATAATTTGCATAAAGTAGAGCAGAGCTCAACTTTTTCTACCGCTCCACTAGAAGGGTTCTCGCCGCTCACCTTCCCACCAGTGGAGGCTCCTCAGAGGAGGAATGGGAAGACCATCCTCCTCAGTGAATTTCATAAAAATAAAAACAGTGAAACATTTAAAAGTTATCCTTTTTAGATAAACCTATACTAAATATATTCATGTCACAAATAATTGATTAAAACACACTGTTTTGCAATAAAGGTCTACAGTAGCCTCAACAGCACACTGTAGGGTAGCACCATGGTGTAGCTGGAGGACAGCTAGTTTCCGTCCTCCTCTGGATACATTGACTTCAATACAAAAACTAAGAGGCTCATGGTTCTCACCCCCTTCCATACTTACACAACTTCCAGAGGACGTCCTCCAACCTATCAGAGATCTTGCAGCATGAACTGACATGTTGTCCACCCAATCATTGGATCCGAGAATGACTCTAGTACTGAAAGCATAAGCTATAGCTAGCTAGTACTGCAGTTCATAACATGTGTTGAGTAGTTGACTCAAAAAGAGAGAAAGACAATAGTTGAACAATTTTGAACAAATTGATTAATTTAAAAATGAAGGAAAAGCAAGAGAGAGTGAAAGAGAGAGAGAGCTAGCTATATTTTGTTGTATTTTTTCACTTTCTTTCACTTTAGCTAGTTTAGCCTACTCAAACACCCGGCTCAAACAAAGAGGGACTCTATGTTAGCTAGCTGGCTATGGCTATGGTTAGCTAGCTGGCTAACTCTTCCAAGTCAAGGTAAGTTTTTTGTTGTATTAATTTATTGCCACCTGGGCCCGCCGGTGTAACTGCTAAACTACTTGCTGACTGTACACTGTACTGCATGATTGTAGCGGGTTTACTAGCGTGTTAGTTCTAGTAGCTATGGTGACAATGACGTTAGCTAATATGGTAACAATGATGTAGGCTGTGTGTAATGGTTAGCGGTTATGATATGAAGGTTTCGCCTGGTCACAGACAGCTGATGTGTTGTGCACTGAAGTCCACAAGCGAAGGGAAAAGGTGTAAGTCGCTCTGGATAAGAGCGTCTGCTAAATTATGTAAATGTAAATGTAAATGTGAGAGGAGGAGAGCGCGTAGATGCAAGAAGGAATTATACAATGAGCAAAATGGTCATGCTGTTTGTATGTGGCTGCTATGATAGTGAACTGTGTTTGTGTGTGATCAGGGGTGTATTTTTTTTTTGTGATCCAATTGACATTTTAGTTATTTAGCAGACGCGCTTATCCAGAGCGACTTACAATTAGTGAGTGCATAAATTTTTCATACTGCCCCCCCCATGTATTCATTCCGCTGATTCTGTTGAAAAACATTTCTTATGAATGGGGGCGGTACTTCTCCTGCTGAATTCGTTGTTGGTGTAAACCTTCTGTAAAGCTTAATCGGCATTTAACGCATCATATCGACACTTACATCACAAGAAACAGAAGAAAGATAACAAATTTTTTGTGGATTTGAAAAAAATATATAATTTAATACAGTTTAAATGTTTACAATTTAGATTAGCTGAAATGAAAGCAACTTCTGAAAATTAACACTTGGATTATAGTGATATTACATCTGATCTTGCAAACAACGTAAAGTATGTTCAGATAGGTGTAATCTAGAGCCAAGTGTGTTGATTTTTTATCAAACTATTGACACACTTGTTGAATTATGCAACAGAACAGGACAACAACAGTAATTTATGAGGCAGTTTAGACAGCGCAGGTGAGTGCAGGTATGGTAGACAGAGTGTTTAGTGGATGCAGCCCTGTTCCACCCGTTTATGTTAATGAATTCATATATGCAAATACACCCATTGTGTTTTTGCAAATTAGGCACATCTACTTTTTGTTATTTTAACATAAATAAATACAAAAATACCTGATACAATAACAAAATGTATATATGAGTGCATTCTAAGAAAAAAAAGTGAAATTTGACAATAACTTGAATACCTGAATTCCCACCAGAATCCCTGAACTATAATCCAGTCAATATCTGATGGATTATAAAAATTCAAAAAGTTTAGAGTATCTTCATCCATTATCCAACTGTTCTATTTATTTTAACAATTTCGATGTCCGTTGCTAAAGGAATGCCATAAAACTCAATGGAGGAAATCTTGTAGTAAGGGCACATTTCTGTGAACAAAGGGACACACTCTGGGCCCCTTCTCTCCTCTTTGTGTCCCAGGTCCTGGCTGAAAAGGGACATTTAAGTAAACAGAGCGCTGGTTACATGCTGCCTCCACAGCAGCCGTGACCTCCCATATTTCATCTAATTGGCCAAGGGAAAGGCCCAATCAGGCAGATTTATAATCACCGGTGCTCTGTCGTCAGGACGATGAAGACCGGAGGTCTGGATGCATGTTGTCATCCGGCCACACGTCTGTGTTTGGGGTGTGCAAAAGGATTACAGTAAATGCACAGCTTTCCCTAAAGTGTATAGGGCACACAGGAAAGTCTTGCTGGAGAAAGCTGAAATGGAAATCGTCATGGTCCAGTACAATACTTTCAGACGTTGTTATAGAGGAAGAGATGCAGAGAAAAAAATTACTAGATGAGCCTCAAAAAGCTCATTCAGGATTCTAAGTGCTTAAGTCACTGTGGGACAAAGCACAATTTAGGACAGAACATACTTGTAGCTTTCTGTCTAGCTCTCTGTCTGCAGGAAGCAGTTAAGAAAATAAGGAAATGATGCACATTTAATTTTAACTATGCTCTTTGGCATTCATTGGATCCCCTCTCTCTGACTACTATCTTGTGGGTTCTTTCCTAATAAGTGACACAAGACGTACAGGTTCTGAACAGTTTGTCCAAGTGTTTCTCCATGGTAGCCCATGTTCCTTACAGACATGACGGGCATGACATGACATTACACTGCCTGGACGATTCATAATCTATCATATCTTATCTATCATCTAACATCACTCATTTATCTTTTGAGCATTCCTATGGGTTTGTGTTTTGTTGTGGTTTGTGTGGTAGACCACATCCACAGTATGATGAAATCTTCTCACAGAAGCAGAGACATGTCCAATCAATCACATGCTGTAGGATTGTTTACATGTCCAGACAGATGGTCACACTGCCCATCATGTGGTCTTCCTCTCCCCAGCAGTGGTCCATGTGAGTGAGTAGGGTTGTAAGGGGAGAGGACTGGGGGCTGGGCTGTAGGAGGTGTAACCTTGTCCATCTTGGTGGCTCCAGTGCTTAGCAGGCTGGTGTCAATCATCTCAACCCCCTGGTTGAAGGGAGGTGGAGAGGACAGTGGGATGGACCATAAAGTTGCCCAAATGTTCGCATTCTCCAACTGGGAAGGGTAGCTTGTTTTGGAGACTGTCCATACACCATATCTATCTTATTTTGACATTGATGGTACCTCACTAGTGTGACTTCAATATTATTTTCCTCATTGTGTGTAATGTGTTTGTACACTCTCAATATAAAGTTATAAAACAGATATGTAATGTCACTGGCTGAGTGTTGGTCAGCTCGCAAATCAATCCCTGCAGAGCCAGCTGTCACAGTAAGTTACAGTGGACCAATGCATGGGGTCTCTGACAGTTTAACACACACACATCAAACAACTGGCTGACTGTTTCCCCCGCTCTCTCTCACACACATCACACCGGCCGTATCACCTCCTGCTCATTTGGTGCAAAAGACACAACAGAAACCTGGCTCATAAACACACTTTAACACAGGTCATGTGACGATGGAGGATCAAAGCGGCTCTCAGCAGCCATGCAGACAGATGTAGACCCTCTGTCTGTATGTGTAGCGTGTATGTGTGTGTGTTTTCGTACATTCTTGCATTTGTGCAATTTAGGGATAAAACACCAATGGAATGTTGGAGAAACAGAACTATGCTCACACAAAATGAAAAATTGAAATTCCTTTGGACTTCAATGAATCTTTCAGGGCAACATGGGTCAACACACTGGGCAACAACATTGTAATGGAACATAGGAACTTTGGAAGTTGTCATTGATGTTAATCATCAGCATTAGCCATCTGTTTCTTATCTCTGATCCCTGTTAAATTAGCCTATCTGCTCGTTAAAGGGTTGATCACTTCTTTGGTGCTGGATGGTGGGTGAGTTTGTGGGTGTGAATGGGATTAGGTGTAATATTTTATTTAACTTTAGATTTCACGCCCTTGACCAGCATATACTTCCAACGGCCCTACAATGCTGCACAAAACACAATCTCACATATTCATAGATTCCCATTAGAACAGGGGAAGCTCGCATTGAGTCAACTCACTCTGCTCCTTTCCTGCTCCGAGCTGCCAAATGTCCTGCAAAAGAGCTCAGGAGACAGCTCAGAGGAGAGAGACGGGGTGGGAGACAGAGCAGAGGGAGAAACACAATTAAATCAGTTTAATCACCACACAAACTACCAAAACAAGTAGCAAAAACAAACTGCTCAATATAGGGTAAGTGACGTTTGAAGACTAGTGCTGCTGAGACTTCCACACAGCCTGGTTCTGGCTCATCATCAGAGGAAGAGAGAGATGGGTGGAGAAGGGTAGGGGGAAGGAGGAGGAGGGGACCGGCTGAGCAGATTGTTGAGTGATAGTTGTGTCTAAGAAGGTCAGTGCCCTGGCGCCACTGCTGCTACACTGCTGAGAGACAGAGGAGGGTGGAGAATGAGCCCTCCCACCTGGGCTCCTTCAGCATGGATACACAGGGACTAGATCAGATTCACTTTACATCAGTCAACTGATGATTCTCACCAACTAAACCATTTGGACAGAATCATATTTCTGAGTGGATATGAGACAAACTACTGAGCACCTGAATTAAAATGTTCAGAGATTATATAATATTAGGCCTACATATACCTGGTCTCAACTCTCTACCTCTGTCTTGTCTCATCTCATGTCACACACTGATCCACAGGATACTGAGCATGTCTAACTGTCCCTTAAGCACCAGCTTAGTCAGGGAGAAAAACGTTTTGCTTTGTTTTATCTTGGCCAGGTCGCAGTTGTAAATGAGAACTTGTCCTCAACTGGCTTACCTGGTTAAATAAAGGTGAAATAAAAAATAAAAATAAAAATGATGACCAAGTCTGCAGTGATACAATTCTAATATAAAATCAAATAAAATCAAATTTCATTTGTCACATGCGCCGAATACAACAGGTGTAGACCTTACCGTGAAACACTTACTTACAAGCCCTTAACTAACAATGCAGTTCCAGAAATAGAGTTAAGAAAATATTTACAAAATAAATAACAGGCAGTGATTGTCAACAATAACAGTGTCCTGGATGTGGGAATACTGAATGTCTGAGCTGATGAACTCCGGCAGGCCAAGTCTTCTTGGCTGCCTATATCCAAATATTATGGTGCTTCTTGGGTTGTTTTTTTAGGTAAATGATAATAAATTACATTTTCTTGTTCTTAAATGAGTAACATAGGGCAGACCCCACCCTGATAGGGTAGACCCCACCCTGGGACATCTAATGGCCAGACAAGAAAACAGTTAGCTAAACATGTACATAGTATTTATGTAAAATATAGGCCAAGAACCTTTTCTGTCCTATTTCATGCAGCACAACACATTCCCATTATAAAGAGAATAGGATATTTATAATATAATATTTTATGAGCAAATATTCTCTATCAGTGTTAATTTGCTAGACCATGGTAATTGATAATTTATCAAAATTAATTATGTTAGATATTACTATATTATACTCATCCTAAACATAATATTTTATTTGATACATTGCACATGACACAAGCAACATGTTTGAACAAGCAGTCCTATGCAATTGTGCAATCATTGACTTGGAAATGTGTTATTCTAATTTGGGTGCTCTAGTGTACAATTGCCAGATTGGCAGTGGTTTCCCCTTAAAAGCTGCTACTTTATTATTGTAATTGTCTACTTTTAGACTAGTGGCTTGCCCTGGCTTGCCCTGGCTTGCCCTGGCTTGCCTAGACAGGCAGGAAAACGAATATTGTTCAAATCAATTCAATATCAATTCAATTCAACATTTTATGACTTCTGAAGGCTGTAAAATGTAGAGCAGGTCCCACAATTCGGCTTCAGTCTTTAACATGTATTAAAAGTGTGCGTCATGAGAGTTGTAATAATGTTCTTTCAATGCCCTATTTTGTATTTTCATTATGTTTTCGCTTTTAAATTGAGGCCTGCTTACCGTTTATTGGAGAGTTCTCTTCACACTCGCATGTTAGGGAGTCGCGGGAGGCGTGGGTGGTGGTGAAAGAGAGAGAGCGTTTGGGAAAGGGGGGTGCGGTGTGCTGGGCTCGGCCTGGGAGGAGGAGACAGAGGGTTGTGTGCAGAACTGCCGGGATTTAAAAAGGCAGCCTGCCCTGCGCTGTGACACCAGACCTGAAATCACCCTCGACTGCTCAGGAACTACTTAAAAAACTCTTGTGCTTTTTCTGAACTTCTTGCACACGGATTTGGACCAAGTTTCTAATTGCTTTATACACTTTATTGATCCATTAGATCAACATTATTTTACCTGATAAAATAATCAACATTTTTAAAGAAGTAAAGGATACTCTAAGAAGAATGGAGATGTGGACAACCGCTGACAGCTCTGACTACTATGACTATGATTATGAAGAACAGGAGAACAGCACCATGTGTGACTACTCTGAGTGGGAGCCGTCCTACAAAGTCATCCCAGTCCTCTACATGCTCATCTTCATCCTAGGTCTCTCTGGCAACGGCGTGGTCATCTTCACTGTGTGGAGGGCTCAGGCCAAGCGCCGGACAGCAGACATCTACATAGGCAACCTGGCCATGGCTGACCTGACCTTCGTGCTGACTCTGCCCCTCTGGGCAGTGTACACTGCACTGGGCTACCACTGGCCCTTCGGTGTGGCCCTCTGCAAGATCAGCAGCTACGTGGTGCTGCTCAACATGTACGCCAGCGTCTTCTGCCTCACCGCCATGAGCTTTGACCGCTACCTGGCCATCGTGCACTCTCTGTCCAGCACCCAGCTGCGTACCCGTGGCCACATGCAGGCCTCCCTGACGGCAATCTGGCTCCTCTCTGGCCTACTGGCTGCCCCCACACTCATCTTCCGCACCACCAAGGACGATGAGAACAGCAACCGCATCTCCTGTGGCATGGACTTCAGCCTGGTGTTGGGTGGGGGTAATCAAACAATCAATCGATCAAATGTATTGAAGCAGAAGGAGTCCATGTGGATTGCAGGGCTCAGCATCTCCTCCTCTGCCCTGGGCTTCCTCCTGCCCTTCCTGGCCATGATGGTGTGCTACTGCTTCATCGGCTGCACCGTGACACGCCACTTCAACAGCCTGCGTAAGGAGGACCAGCGGAAGCGGCGTCTGCTGAAGATCATCACCACCCTGGTGGTTGTGTTTGCTGCCTGCTGGATGCCCTTCCACGTGCTGAAGAGCGCTGATGCCCTCTCCTACCTGAACCTGGCTCCAAACACCTGCGCCTTCCTCCGTTTCCTCCTGCTGGCCCACCCTTATGCTACCTGCCTGGCCTACGTCAACAGCTGCCTCAATCCCTTCCTCTACGCCTTCTTCGACCTGCGCTTCCGTTCCCAGTGCCTCTGTCTGCTCAACCTGAAGAAGGCCTTGCACACCAGCCCCGCTTGCTCCCTGTCCTCCCAGAAGACAGAGGCCCAGTCGCTGGCCACTAAGGTGTGACGTTTATGCTGGGGTCAGGGCATGGGAGAGGGATGCCAGCCAGAGAGAATAGGTCTCCAGCTGCCTTTTCCTGTCCTGCCTCCATCGTCACCTGAACACTGCAGGTAAATCTAAGACTTCAGAGGTGCATGATATCATTAACTATCCAGCAAAGTGATATCATTACCTATCCAGCCACATACATGTGGACTGCAGACTGAGTGCAAATGCACGTGTCCTCCTGACTGTGTGACTGAGGAAACTGATAGTCAGTCTTCTGGCTGTAATCATGACCACTGACATCCTCCGAGCTCACTCTCAGTGATTAGGAAGTTTGTACAAACCCCTTGAACTGCTTGATACAGGGGGCCAAGCTCCATGCCAGGGTGATGCAAACCAGACCCCAGCATTTTGGACAGAGTTGAATGTATTTCAAAGGGACAAAGCAGCTCATATTGTTCTCCTGGTGTCCTTTCTGGACTTAAGGCAAGCTCTTAGGTTGGTTGTACCATGGCTCTGGCTTTTAACACTGGAGGAGTGTATTATACATGCATTTGTACCATGCTGTTCTTGTTTTTTTTAAGCACTTGCTCATTGGAAAGAGGGGAGACCTCTTTCTCTGCACCAGTCAGGACGTCAGTGTGTGTGTATGTACAGGAAAGGTGTTGCAGCTTGATTAAAGGGTTGTAAGGGGTGTCTGCTAAATGACTAAAATGTAAAATGTAAATGTAAGGGGAGATAAGGGCACGGAGGGAGGGGGTGGTCCCAGACGGACAGGTGGCAGCTGACAAATGTTGTCGAGGGAGGAGGGCCAACTAATAGCTGGCTGCTCTGACAGATTAAATTCTAGTGTGTGTGTGTGTGTGTGTGTGTGTGTGAAGGTATGAGCGTGTGTGTGTGTGTGTGTGTGTGAGTTTATTGAATTAGGATTGGGGAAGGCATGAATTAACTTGTCTTTATTTGACAAAGATGTCAATACATGCTGTATAATGCTTTTATGTGATGATTTGAAATAAAAAGTAATCTTTTGAACTAAAATCCTCTCGTGTCACTGTGTTGCTTGTTACGATGTCATGCAAACACTATTCAGTAGAATGTGCTTTTTCCTGTTAGCACACAGGGTTGAAGGATGGCAGTCTCATTCCCACTGTGTGCAGTTAGAACAGAATCAAAGCTATGTCTACGGGAAATACATATGAGTTCTATTTCCCCTCCAATGTTTGATTCTTTGCTCCTTTACGACAGTGTCCCCCTCAGACGATTAACAGAAATGTGTTGAAAATTAGCTAATTAAATTATGGAGGACAATGTATTCTTTCTCAGAGAACTTATGTGTTGATTATGTAAACCAGTGTAATCATGCTACCACATCTCTCCCTCACTCCCTCAAGCAACATGTAAGCTTGAGTAGCTTCTTTTAAAGCAAATATCTAAGATTCACTCCCCATTTGTAATGGCACAATATTGTAGTGTACCATTATCAACTCACTGTTCCATTGTTGGGATGCTTTGCACTGAGACCAGTTTAAGCCAATAAAGATAATGTAACTATTGTATGAGTCATTTGCCAACAAGCACTGTGCATACAGCAGGTCATTGACCTGTAAGAGACCATCCCCATGATTAACTGATTTGGCTGTAATGAGCTTTGTTCTGGACATAATCAGTAACAGCAGGGGGATAGGAGGAGTGGGCTACTAATCCTGGGTCACTTACAGACACCACACTCCTCCTGTGAAACAATATTTGCCTTTGTTGACAGGATAAATTGGGCTTGGAGGAACCTGAACCTGATTCAACAGTTAAAGTGTGGCCCTGGAGACCTGTTATAAGTTGTTTATTTCTCATTGTCTCAAATGTACAGACACCAGTCAAACTCTTCCCAATTAGAAAACCGCATCCCCGTCTCTAATCTACAAACCAAACGTACTCTCTATCATTATACCACCATGTTGGAATACCTCGTCATGGAATTCTATGCGTGTTTGAGAAGCCCAATAATGCAAACATGTTTATTCTGCCTCTTCTCAGCTCCAGAGCCTCATGCATGTTAAACTCACCACACAGAACAAAGGCCCACAGACAGATTGAAAGCACTACTACACTACGAACTAATCTCATGTCTGATAAAGACTTTCGTCTAGAGAAGGAGGATATTGAATGGTTAGTTAATTTATCAGACAGGAGATTTCACACAAGTCCCCATGTCTTCCTCATCAGCAGCTGTCTTGACTGGGTCCACATCAGACACACCAGGCATCGCTCACTGTGTAAAAACATGACTCTATCCCCCATCTGCCGACGCCACTGTGCAGGGTCACAGAAAAGTGTGAAAGACAATCTGAATAGATTATGCTCTGAGGTTTTCAAGTTTTATGGAGGTAATTTGATCATATTATACAGATTTCACGGCCTGAACCTTGCATATGCTGGGCAACATAGTTTCTCTTTGAGCTAAAGAGGGCGTTTAGCCATAGTAACATGAGAGACATTTGCCCCTCTGGTCCCTGCACCCCACTGGGTTACACGTTTGTTTGAGATAGCATGGATGGTATGCCGCAGAGTGCTTTTCAAAATAGATTACACAAAACATTTCAAATCAACATTCCTATATAATAATAGGGTGTGGGTTTCAAGTGGGCCTATATCTTTGACAGCAGTCTTACCATGGGGATTTCCCATTCAAGATCTTCTAATTTGATTCCCTTAATAGACTTCACATGGGATGACAAACAAGGTGACAAGACGACTGAACAGAGTTTTTTTCAAAGGGCCATTAGCTCAAATGTTAGTCTCATAGGCTCTTTACGTTCAAATTTTTGTCATTTAGCAGACGCTCTTATCCAGAGCGCCTTACAGTAGTGAGTGCATACATTTTCATACTAGTCCCCCATGGGAATTGAACCCACAACCTCAGCGTTGCAAACACCATGCTCTACCATTTTGGCTGTTCTGTGAACATTATTATTAGGTTGTAGGGAGGTTCTGAAAACATTTTACTATGGTTCCCTGAAAGTTTTCCAGGATTTCTTTTGTATTTTTATTTGCTTATACATACTAAACACATTTCACAGACACTGTATATTTTAAACTAGTTATTATTTATTTAAAAGTAATAATAATTATTCCTACCCTTCAGCTACCCTCAACCCCTCCCATCTATCTCTGAAAACCATCCAGTTTTCATTTCTACTTGCAATATATTTTTCAACTGTGCTGTGATGTTTCACAAAAGTTCTGAACCTTTGTATTCTCATAGTTTCTACAGATTTTAAATTAAAGATGAACATTTTTACTAAGAGTATTATTATATTATTGATCGAATGACTAATGCTTTTCTAGTCACCCAGCAGTGCTATTTACAGAGTTAATTTTAGGTAAATGTGATTTTTCAGCCATTCCTGAACCTGTGACCAAAAACAAGCTACATATGGACAGTACCAAAACAAGTGATCTAATGATTCTGTCTCTTTGCAAAATAAACTGCAGAGCTGGGATTGTTGTATCCCCTATATACTGTACATAATATTATATTGGTTGCAAGAATTTTGTATAATAACTTAAATGGAAAAACTCTCAATTTTGAATCCGGTGTTGTTTTGTATATCAGTTCATAAACCCTGTACCATGGAATCGGCACATCGAAAATCTCTTCCCAACTATTTTGGTCCTTAAATGGAACTGGTATACATTTTTATTTATCAATTTTCTTTTAACCAATGTTGGTCTTTAATGCAGGGCCAACAGACAAGTTCCTTAGCTTCTCCCCCTTCCACTTTCCTCCTCCATTTTTGCAGTAATGCTGCAGTCAGTTGGTTGTAATTTTGGATAGAGCAGATATTTCCATATATTTTTGTTAGCTGCATGTGTGACATAACTCCACCAGTCCTATTTATGATATCGAGTGTGTTCGTAAATTCACTCTGGAGTGCCCTCAGAGTGCACTCAGAGTGCGCTCAGAGCACTCTGGGCATTGTAAATTTAGAGAGTTGTCAGATTGTCCATTCATAAATTCAGAGCGTTTCACACTCAGAACGTTCAGCGCACACACTGGATTCTCTGGCTGAGGATCAGGGTTTATCCGAGCATTCTGAGAGTGAATTCATTAGGTTTTGTTGCCAAAGTTTACTGACACCGGTCATATTCAACTGATGTTGCGCGTTCGTAAATTCCTCAGTTATTCTGCGGTCAGGCACACTCAGACGAGAGTGCTCTGAAATCTGAGTAGATAGCCAGAGTGAATTTACGAACTCATTAACAAAGATTATACCTTAAAAAAAAAAAAAAAAGCTGGGATGTTCCTTAAAGGAAAATTCCGCCCCCAAACTATATTTTGGTATTTGTTTCATTAGTCTATTGTTGATGTACTCCCAAAATGTTTTTTTTCATACTGGCCCCCCATGGGAATCGAACCCACAACCCTGGCGTTGCAAACGCCATGCTCTACCAACTGAGCTACATCCCTGCCGGCCATTCCCTCCCCTACCCTGGACGACGCTGGGCCAATTGTGCGCCGCCCCATGGGTCTCCCGGTCGCGGCCGGCTACGACAGAGCCTGGATTCGAACCAGGATCTCTAGTGGCACAGCTAGCACTGCAATGCAGTGTTATAGTTTTAAAGTTATATATCTTGGAAACTTGACTGCTGACATGCAAAACATTTTGGCACTATATCAACATTGGACTAATGAAAGAAATACCAAAAGATAGTTTTTGAGTGGAGCTTTCCTTTAAATGTGCTGAGAATATTCCAAAGCCAAACAAAGTTCTGGGAAGGTTGTTTGCAAAATAACCATGGGACAACCACACTCTCACCAAGCTCTAAGAAACATTTATAATAGATATTTGAGTCGTAAATTCAACACCAGCAGTAGAATATATGACACTCTGCTTTATCAATATCAAGTCCTTTCAGGCATTTCCAGTGCAATACACATTATGCAAAGACAACCTCACACTTAGTAAAACAACATAGAAACATGTCAAACAGCCTAGACATCATTTCACCTTTATAAAATAGGTGAGTTATTGATTATACCACAGAATGTCATTAGACAAGGGGAGAGAAGTTGAGTTGTTGTGTGCTAGTTATTATATCCATTGCCCTAATGGCTATCTTCAGTGGACATGTGGAAACGCCCCTGACAGACTGTATGGGAGGTGTTACCACACCCAGGCAAACTCAATGAATATTTACCAACCCCAGCCCATTGTGGGTCAAATAAGAGTTACATCCTTTGTTTACATTGATGTGTTGTTTGTTAGCAGGAGTGTGTTTCACAGTAGTTGCAGATAAGGCTGTGGTTTGCATGCTAGGTATGGAAACCGCCTTGACATCCTTATTGGTAAGAATGGTGAAATTGAAACAGCCCTCTCCAAACCCTAGGTTAGGAGGAGATGAGCCGTTTCAGCCAAACAGCTCTCCCTCCCAACAGACCTCCACAACTCCTCTACCTGTTATGAGTGACCCCAGTCAAAATCACAATGGGGTAACGCTATTAAAACAGGCATATAGTCAGGCCTCTTGTCATACACACATCTCCAGCTGTCATAAATCAGAGCAGAAGAAACCAGGCCAGGCAAAAGCAAAAATAGATCCAGAGGAAGTGTGTGCACGTTTCTCCTCCATCTGAACAATGGGGAGAAGGTAGCCAAGGCCACAAACCGGACCTGGGACCAGGCCTGGCTGTGCTGTGGCGGGATGGGGAGATGACCCCTGGAGCGTCTTGGAGGACCCCTGCCTTCCTGCTGCCTGTCTTACCCTCCTTCCTATCTGGAGGGTGATGGACCTCAGTGGACAGGATAGAGTCAGCAGGCCAGGCAGGAAAGACAAGCGGCAAGGTAGGGGTTCCTGTCCAGGGATATCCTGTCTTTCAGCAGCATCGCGCCGCTTCATCCCCCTGGCGCGAGAGACACACGTCCCACCTGACCCTATAGGAGTTCAGGGTGTTAGCAGGAGCAGCTACACTGTGATATGATCAAACCTGCCACATGACCCAACTCTGAGGCAATGGAATAGTAGGATGGGGGTGATGGGGAGGGGTGATCCGCCTCACCCTGCTGAAATCGATTGTCTGTGAGAAACCAAAGAATGCACCCTCACCCTGCCTATCTATTGCTTTTCAGCCCAGTCTCCACAGAGACGTGAGCATGTGACCCAAACACCAGAGGTGAGCATGTGACCCAAACACGTGAGGTGACATAGTGGAGCCCTTTCACACAAGACGGGTATCGTTAAGGGAGTCACGTCGTTTCCGACAGCCACGGGGGAAGAAGGGGTTCTGACTGAGGGACCACTCCGGATCTACGGGTGTGAGGAACTGAGTTATCCCGAACGGATACTCCTCTCTAGGGCACAAAGCACCCCTTCATATCCTTCTCTATCCCCATTGTGAGGGAGCCCTCTCTCTGCACAGAAGCCATCTCCCTCCCTCAGGCCCACCCAAGGGCTAAATGAAGCCTCTGTCATCAGCCCCAGCACAGAGCCAGTTCAGCTGTACTCATTCAAGCAGTCTGAGCATAACATTAGCTACACAGACAGACAGACAGACAGACAGACAGACAGACAGACAGACAGACAGACAGACAGACAGACCTGGAGACAGGTACAAATGTGTTTAGGTCAAGAGTTGCGTCTGCTAATTCCATCCTTATTTGAACACAGGGTAAGTTTGTAATACAAAGATGCGTTATTTTCTATTTATAGACATTTTCAGTATGATTAATACAAATTGCATAAAAATTGGTTACAGAATCAGTGTATATAAAAATTCCCTCACACACACACACGATCAAATGCATGCATGCACGCACGCACGCACACACACACACACACACACACACACACACACTCTTGTAAAAAACAATTAAGTCTGCTGTTAATTAAGTCTGCTGTTCCACATTTCAGCATTTGGGTTCTGTTATTGCAAGCGCCATTGGTGTTGGTGCCTGCTACAACAACCAGCTGCCTCCCACCAACCGACCAACCGACCTACGCACACACACCACACAAACAACACACATACAACACACACACACACACACTCACACAGATGCTCTCTCATAGCCTACACAGTCTCCTCTTCCTGACAGGTGGTAAGCTGAATAAGGACCTCCAGAACAGCTTCATGGCAGAGCATCTACCCCAAAGGAGAGGAAAGGAGGAACTAAAGATGAGAAGCGATGATCAGACAAAAACATTTGAATATAAAGATGTACGGGCAGGTGTCCTGCAGGAATACTGTAGGATTGTCAAAATCCTGAAGGAAAAACCCCTGATGTTCCTGCAGGATTCCAGTAGGAGCATAACTTATCCTGGAGAAAGTTTGAAAATCCTGCACAACCAAGTACATTTTTGCAGGTATCCTGCAGGAACAAAACCTGCAGGATTTTGATATTTCTGCAGGATATTGCAATTCTTGGATGACCAACTTTTGATATTCCTGCAGGATATGGCAATTTCAAGTTAACTACAGGATTTGAGATATATTGTGACAACATAGAAAATATACTTTTGAAATATAGTGCAATGTCAGACAAAATTTCAACTCAGTGGATGTGAGAAATTCAATAAATGACAATGTCCACATGCAATAAATATAGTGTATGCTACTTTTATTTGATAGATACCAACACAATTGATAATGGTTTCAGTAGATCCACAGTTCAGTCAATGTAATAATGTCAATGTAATAATGCATTTATATATCATGCTGCCAGTTTAAGAAACATATTTATTCATACATACTCTGAATATACAAATACAATGTAAAAAAGTTGTACACATTTTTTATAACAAATAAATAAATAGTTAAGTTAAGCGCTTCCACCCATTCACAGTCTACCTCCCACTTGTTGGTTGTAAACAGGTGTAGTTCCCTTGTTCATTTTTCATAACAAATACCCACCAAAAAATGTGTTGAGCGGTTCAATCCTTTCTCAGTCTACTTCCCACTTGTTGGGTTGTAAACAGATGTACCGGTAGTTCCCTTGTACACCTTGGATGTCTTTCAGGTAAACACAGGTGGTACAGATGTCTGTGCACTTGATTAATTGAACCTCATTTGAAATGCCAATCTCTTTAAGAATCCCAGAGGCGGTGCCTCCTGTCTCTCAGTCTCTTATTGTGCAGCTTGTTGTCATCACTGCGTAGCCCACTTCACTGCCTACGTCAATAAAAGACCTGACCATCCCCACTGACCAATGTTGAGTGACCACTACATGGTTTACTCATTTCGGTAAAGTACTTGCTGTTTTGGAATGAATGCATTCCCATTAACGATCACTCTATGGTGAAATGTACATGTTTATTTGTAAGTAACGTCTGATTCTTCAAGGAGAAAAGCCTCCCTTGATGTAGGGTTCTGTGCAACAGGATACCCTAGTAAAAACACAATTTTCACATTTGTTGGCGAATTTGTAGCCCCTTAATATTTCTTCAACAAACCTTTTGCTAGCTTGGTTTGATTCTGTGGTGAATGTAATAGTGAGTAGTCTCGGGATGTGCTGGTAGAGAGTGAATATTTCCACTATTTGTCCTGGTACATCTTGAGTGCCATGGAAGAATTTACCAAGTCTCCCATTACTACTTTCAAAGATGAATGCACTTTGAGCCCACAAAGGTCCCCAGTTTCGGACAGATGTAGGTGCATGCAAAAGTATGTGGACATTGTCACTAACTTGACATTTCCCATACAATTGTTCAAACCTAATAACAAATTCTCAAAGGAACATCTCAGCCATATCAATGTCACATTTACAGGTGGTTTTATGGCAAGCAATCTTTTGTTTATGCGCTCTATTTCTCTTCGAATGTACCAGGACTCAGGGTGATATTTGGACTCAAACCACACTGTAGTCATTTGATGACATATACCTAGTAAGATGCCATGCATGTAATCAAAAGCAAACCCTGAAATCCCGTTTGAAATGTAAGGAACACTAAAGGAGATGGGCACTTGTCACGCCCTGACTCTGAGGACTCTTATTTGTTGAGTCAGGGTGTGATTTTCCTTGTTGTGTATGTTCCTATGTGTTATTTTCTAGGTTTGGATCTAGTATGTATAGATCTATGTTGGCCTGTGTGGTTCCCAATCAGAGGCAGCTGTTGCTCATTGTCTCTGATTGGGGCCCATACTTAGGCAGCCTATTGGCACTAGTGGGTTGTGGGATCTTGTTCCGTGTGAGGTATGTTGTTTGTGTGCTACCTTGGACTTCACGTTTCGTTTGTTGTTTTGTCGTTGTGTTTATTCGTTAATAAACATGTATGCATATCACGCTGCGCCTTGGTCCGTCCCGTCTATAAACGATCGTGACAGCACTTAAAACCATGTATGATGTTCCTGACTCTACCACCAACGACACCTCTCTGCAGTGTTTCGTGTCTGTGCGTTGTTACGGCCCTGAATTTGTCTGAACCATCTCAGTGCTTCTCCTGCCAATAGGGCGCTTCCCCTTTAATTCCCTATTAAATAGCCAGCCACAGCTACGCAAAAGGGGAGTTTTTTGTGACAGTGGCGCGAGAGAGGAAGTGTTCTACCCTCAGCTTGGAAGCTCGTTGAGACCCAGTTTGTTTTGTTTGTAGTAAAAAGTGTGTACTGTAGCCGTGTCGCAGGATCAACCAGTATTGGATCTACTTATGTCTATTGTTGGACTACTGATCTATGTTGGTCTCCGCTGTTTCTTCATGGCCTTTCCCCGCTGGAGATCTGTTAGCGGATTGGATTGTCTGACTGACCGACTGACTACAACTTTTTGCAGACGGTATTTCATTTGTTTTGGTGTGATTTAAACCGTGATGATTTATGTGTTCAGTTGTAGTGAAGAGATGTGACACTCTTTATAGTTGTGTGGTAAAAGAGTTGATTGCAATCTGATTGTATTAATGAGACCGGGATTACGCATCACTTTATGGAAGGACAATTGCGTGACTGAGGTCACTTGGGTTCACTGAACTCCTTTACCGGGCTGGACTCTTTTAGGCCCGAGGTAAAGGACTTTTCTTGAGGAACCAGAGCTCCTATTATTATGTGTGGGATCATTTATTTTGGTAATACAACCAACGCAAAAGAACACAGTTGTTTTGAAGTTATTTCCAATGTTTTAAGGGTTTATGAGAAGTGTATTTCCATACTGACTTTTACATGAGTCCTTTGAATTGGTGTAGACTTGACGGACCGGACGGGACTCATTCCCTCACAACAAAAAAGGAGAAATCAACATTTTCTTTGGTAGGCACAAACTACCTGGCACCCCTAAAAACAATAACCTCAAGTAAAAACCATTACATAAAGAATGAGTACGGATGCGAGCGAAGCCACACCCGATCACGAACCTGGAACTGCATGTTTCATCTCTTCTTATCATAATTTATCTTCTGCTTGAGACGGGCCTTGATCATGTTCTTTGAGACAAGAGCTCACAAGTCGTGAAGATGGACTACTTGGTCATAGCATGCAGAGTCTGAAGTAACCTACTGGGGTTGTAGCACCATATCCAAGGGTCCTCAGAGGGGACGACTCAGGTTCAGCTCTGCAGGGGTGACTCCAGTGGACTCTTGCACAGCAGAATTCAGGGCAAATTTAAACTCGTGAAGGTGCTTGTCCCAGTGTTTGTGCTGGGTCCCTACATAGGAAGCAACCATTGTCTTCAAGGTTCGATTAACCCTCTCGGTGAGGTTGGTCTGTGGGTGATAGGCCGTGGTCAACTTCTGTCTCAGATTCCATCTTTGGCAGGTCTCCTCAAAAAGACCAGAGATTAATTGGGAACCTCGTCAGAAAGGATGTGATCAGGCACTCCCCAGCGAGTCAGGATCTCTTTCGTGAGGATGTTAGAGACTGTCCTCGTTGTGGCCTGACGAAGGGCAAAGAGCTCCACCCACTTGGAATAATCTTTTTTTTTTTTTTTACCACATTCTGATTCGAGCTTCTAGGAAATGGACCCATCAAATCCACTCTTAACACTTCCCAAGGTCGGGTAACCACAGTTTGCTGCAAATTACCAGCAGTCTTTCTGCCTTCTGGTTTGTACATTTGACAAACCTGACAGCTTTGGATGTGTGACTTCACATCCATGCTCAGATGTGGCCAGTACAGTAATGCTTGAAACCGCTTGTAGGTTTTGAACCTGCCCAAATGACCAGCTAACGGGTCTTCATGGAAATGTTGCAGCAGTTGAAGGCGTAGAGGTTCAGATATGTACATTTGGTAGAGTGTTCTGTGAGGTAGTTGTACAACTCGGTAGACTTTGTCTTCAATGATGGTCAGCTTTGTGGTAGGATTGACCATCTTTTCTCCATCTTCCAGGATAGTCTGGTACAAAGCCTGTACTTCTGGATCATCCTGTTGGGCCTTCCATATGGCCTCAACAGAGATGGGAAAGTCAGTTTTGGGTGAGTCTCGACTGCTAGACAGGACAGTAGCACAAGTAAAATGAGGGCCACTGTTACCATCAGCAGGAGCTCTGGATAAGGCATCGGGAACAGTGTTGTACTTTACTTTCCTGTATTCTACAGCAAAGGTGAACTCTTGCAACCGTAGAGCCCATCTGATGAGTCTGGTGCTTGGTTTGTTGGTCTTGAATATCCACACAAGGGAGGAATGGTCAGTGACCACAGTGAAGTACCCTCCTTCTAGGTAGTACCTCCACTTTTCCAAAGGCCAGACAACGGCAAGGCACTCTTGCTCGGTTGTGGAATAGTTCCGTTCTGCTCCATTCAATGTCCAACTGGCGAATGCTAGCACTTCTTCAGTGCCAAGTCCAGTCTGTTGGACTAGGACAGCACCAAGTCCAATATCACTTGCATCCGTGTAAACAACAAAAGGACAGTCAAAGTTGGGATGACCCAAAATGGGAGGTGTGACAAGGTGTTGTTTCAGGGTTTCAAAGGAGGTCTGGCACTCTGCCGTCCATCGGAATATCCCTCCTTTTCGCTTCAATGCGTTGAGTGGTTCTGCCACCAGGGAGAAATTCGACACAAACCGATGGTACCATCCTGCCATCCCAAGGAACCATTGAAGGGCCTTGAGGCTGGTCCATCTCAACCTGCCAATAGCCACTATTGAGGTCGAGGGTGGTGAACACAACAGCACCAGACAATGACTCCAGGATCTCTTGGATGGTGGGAAGAGGATAGGCATCAGTTTGGGAGACGTTGTTGGTCTTCCTATAGTCCACACAAAATTTAAGACCACCGGTCTTTTTTGGGATGAGGACAACAGGAGCAGCCCAGGTAGAGGAGGAATGATCAATTATATCTTCTGTCAACATATCATTAATAAGTCCCTTTTGGAGGATTAGCTTCGCTGGGGACAAACGATATGGCTTCTGCTTGATCGGCATTTCCTGTGTAAGGAATATTTTGTGCTTCAGGAGCCCGGTGCGTCCCAGCTTCGAAGTACATACATCAGAGTTATTCTGCAGCTGTTCCCATAGTCTTAACTCCTCTGGCTGTTCCAGCTGAGCTCTTCTCACAGCCGGTAAAAGGAGATAATCAGAAGGATTATCAAGGGTTAGCTGTACTGGAGCAATGGCAGAGAAGACTGCCACATTTGGACCCCAATCATGTAACTTCGTAGCTTCTGCTTGGAAGAAATGCTTCTAGCTCTGATTGTGTGGAAACCAGTAGCAATTGTGTGCGATATCAATCTGGACACCACTGAAGTACATTAAATCAATTCCCAACAAGACAGGAAAAGCTAGGGTCTTGGAAGGTAGAATAACAGAAGGAATCATATAGGAGCGGTTGCACAGGCAGAACTGTACCTCACTCATTCCAAGTGGTCGTTTAGCCTCACCATCAGCCAGATATAGAGGACCTTCTGTCCACGGCTTCAAAGTTGTATTGTGGACCTTTAACCTCCTTCCACAGTTTCTCATTGAGCAGTGTGTAGGATGACCCGGTGTCCAGGATGGCTCTTCCTGTCCAAGGGCCTATGGACAGGGGTAACACCAGTTGGTGCTGTATTGACTGAAAGGAAGGGGATATCGATGGGTGGGCGTAGGCAGTGACTCTTGGAGTTTCAGCTCTGGTCAAAGCACCTAGAGTAGGATGGTCGTTCCTGCGAAGGGAGTTAGGTGTGTTGGCCTGTTGTGATTTGTTGTACGGTTTGTAGTTTCTGGAAGGGTTTATTTGATACTGATTTGGACATGTAGCTGAAGAATGTCCCTCTTTTTACTACATCTCCAACAGAACACTGGAGGGGTCTAGGCTGGAGACTCTGAATGTGGTTGATGGTCTGTCTTGGGTAACTGTTTGGGTGTCTGTTTCTTTCTCTGTTCATATTGCTGTTGGCATTCTATGTCCTTCTCGAATTGCTGTCCCAGTCTAACCAGTCCATCTACAGTCATGGTCAAAAGTTTTGAGAATGACACAAGTATTGATCTTCACAAAGTTTGCTGCTTCAGTGTTTTTAGATATTTTTGTCAGATGTTACTATGGTATACTGAAGTATAATTACAAGCATTCCATACGTGTCAAGGGCTTTTATTGACAATTACATTAAGTTTATGTCAATATTTGCAGTGTTGACCCTTCTTTTTCAAGACCTCTGCAATCCGCCCTGGCATGCTGTCAATTAACTTCTGGGCCACATCTTGACTGATGACAGCCCATTCTTGCATAATCAATGCTTGGAGTTTGTCAGAATTTGTGGGTTTTTGCTTGTCCACCCGCCTCTTGAGGATTGACCACAAGTTCTCAATGGGATTAAGGTCTGGGGAGTTTCCTGGCCATGACCCAAAATGTCGATGTTTTGTTCCCCGAGCCACTTAGTTATCACTTTTGCCTTATGGCAAGGTGCTCCATCATGCTGGAAAAGGAATTGTTCGTCACCAAACTGTTCTTGGATGGTTGGGAGGAGTTGCTCTCGGAGGATGTGTTGGTACCATTCTTTATTCATGGCTGTGTTCTTAGGCAGAATTGTGAGTGAGCCCACTCCCTTGGCTGAGAAGCGACCCCACACATGAATGGTCTCAGGATGCTTTACTGTTGGCATGACACAGGACTGATGGTAGCGCTCACCTTGTCTTCTCCGGACAAGCTTTTTTCCGGATGCCCTAAACAATTGGAAAGGTGATTCATCAGAGAAAATTACTTTACCCCAGTCCTCAGCAGTCCAATCCCTGTACATTTTGCAGAATATCAGTCTGTCCCTGATGTTTTTCCTGGACTGGTGGTGCCCCGATCCCGCAGCTGAATCAACTTTAGGAGACAGTCCTGGCGCTTGCTGGACTTTCTTGGGCGCCCTGAAGCCTTCTTCACAACAATTGAACCTCTCTCCTTGAAGTTCTTGATGATCCGATAAATGGTTGATTTAGGTGCAATCTTACTAGCAGCAATATCCTTGCCTGTGAAGCCCTTTTTGTGCAAAGCAATGATGACGGAATGCGTTTCCTTGCAGGTAACCATGGTTAACAGAGGAAGAACAATGATTTCAAGCACCACCCTCCTTTTAAAGCTTCCAGTCTCTTATTCTAACTCAATCAGCATGACAGAGTGATCTCCAGCCTTGTCCTCATCAACACTCTCACCTGTGTTAACGAGAGAATCACTGACATGGTGGCAGCTGGTCCTTTTGTGGCAGGGCTGAAATGCAGTGGAAATGTTTTTGGGGATTAAGTTCATTTTCATGGCAAAGAGGGAATTAATTGCAATACATCTGATCACTCTTCATAACATTCTGGAGTATATGCAAATTGCCATCATAAAAACTGAGGCAGCAGACTTTGTGAAAATTAATATTTGTGTCATTCTCAAAAGTTTTGACCACGACTAAAGTGGTGACTCTTTCTCTGAGTTGACTAGCTAGTAGAGGTTGATGTTCTTCAAGATCAACTTAATGACCTCTTCCTCCTCAATGCCAGGTTTCCACCGTCTGCACAGGAAGTGGTAACCCTATGCAAAGTCACGGATACTCTCTCTCTTTGCACTTGATTCCTGACTGTCTGCCAGCTCATCTGTGTAGTCCTCAGACAAAGGCAGAGGAAAACCTGGCCTCAGAGTCAGCCCAGGAGGTAGTGGTGAGACGTGCCACATCCCACCAGTCTCGAGCTGTCCCATGCAATGTATTCCTCAATGTGGCAAGGAGTTCTTCGTCAGCCAGGGGATTGAGGGCAAGAAAGTCACGACATCTTTCCAGATACATTAGCGGATCAGGACTGTCATCCTTTTTCCCAAAGGTGGGAAATTGCAATTTAATGGGCATCGCCCCCACATGAAGTCTACTCAAATCACCATGAACAAGAGAGCTAGGAGGGATTGAGGAAGTAGAGGGTGACAGAGTTATCAGACCATGAAAATGAATACCAGGATGCATGGTGATTGTCTTGGCTATTCTGAGGTGCCAGCTTGGCCCCAGTGGCCTAATTGATAAGGCACTGGCCTCCAAAGCTAGGGATTGTGGATTCAAGTCCAAACTGGGATGCCATCCTTTATGTAACGGTTTTGACTTGAGGTTATTGTTTTTAGGGGTTTGTGCCTACCAAATCAAATATTGATTTCTCCTTTTTTGTTGTGAGGGAATGAGTCCCGTCCGGTCCGTCAAGTCTACACGAATACAAAGGACTCATGTAAAAGTCAGTATGGAAATACACTTCTCATAAACCCATAAAACATTGGAAATAACTTCAAAACAACTGTGTTCTTTTGCGTTGGTTGTATTACTAAAATAAAGTATCTCACACATAATAATATAACAAACAAGGAGCTCTGGTTCCTCAAGAAAAGTCCTGTACCTCGGGCCTAAAAAAGTCCAGCCCGGTAAAGGAGTTCAGTGAACCCAAGTGACCTCAGTCACGCAATTGTCCTTCCATAAAGTGATGCGTAATCCCGGTGTCATTAATACAATCAGATTGCAATCAACTCTTTTACCACACAACTATAAAGAGTGTCACATCTCTTCACTACAACTGAACACATAAATCATCACGGTTTAAATCACACCAAAACAAATGAAATACCATCTGCAAAAAGTTGCAGTCAGTCAGTCAGTCAGACAATCCAATCCGCTAACAGATCTCCAGCGGGGAAAGGCCATGAAGAAACAGCGGAGACCAACATAGATCAGTAGTCCAACAATAGACATAAGTAGATCCAATTCTAGTTGATCCTGCGACACAGCTACAGTACACACTTTTTACTACAAACAAAACAAACTGGGTCTCAACGAGCTTCCAAGCTGAGGGTAGAACACTTCCTCTCTCGCGCCACTGTCACAGAAAACTCCCCTTTTGCGCAGCTGTGGCTGGCTATTTAATAGGGAATTAAAGGGGAAGCGCCCTACTGGTAGGAGAAGCACTGCGATGGTTCAGACAAATTCAGGGCCGTCACAGCGTGGCTCTGGCTCACTTTAAACAGTAGGATACACTCTAGTGAACCCATTACCCTTTTCTACTCCTTCTCCTTTATGACAGCACCAGTTGCACCCATGTTCACCATTAAACTGTTTGATATTCTTTGTCATGTTTTAACGTTGGACAATAAATACTAAGATATTAGTGAATGATTATGTTAACATTTATACAGCCAGGACCATCGGCAGAGGGGATGACCCCTTTGGGCATAAGTAATAAGTAATGCCACACTGCAGGCCTGCAGTAGAGGTGGCACCTGCAGCACAGCCATGGTGAAAGACCTGGCCGTGGCTGTGTTTGGGTGAGAGGTGATTGCTACCCATGGATTATCTGGAAAATTGGAAATGCCAATAAAGGGACTTCAGCAAAGCCGGGCCTTGATGAGGGAAAAGTCAAACTGATCATTGGTAAGGGAAACAATTAGACCGTAATGCAGCACTAAAAAGTTATTTCCAGTGGCAAAACCCATTTAGTAACTCATAAAATGTTTTACTTTGACCGGATTTGGATTTGTAGAAACTGCAAAACAAGTTTCCAGATATACCCCCCAAATTCATCCGAGCAATCAAACAGGCAAAATGTCTGTACAGAGTGTCACACCCTGGTTCTGGGGACTCTATATGTTGAGCCAGGGTGTGTAGATTCTATGTGTTTGTGTTCTGTGTTGATATTCTAGTTGTTGAATTTCTATGTTGGCCGGAGTGGTTCTCAATCAGAGGCAACGAGTGTCAGCTGTTGCTGGTTGTCTCTGATTGGGAACCACATTTAGACAGGCTTTTTTCCCACAGTAGTTGTGGGATCTGTTTCCGTGTTGGTTGTGTTAGACCTAGGACGTCACGTTATCGTTTGTTGTTTTGTTGTTCGTGTAAGCATTTAATAAAGAAGTATGTTTGCAGTCCACGCTGCGCCTTGGTCCTCCTCCTTCGACGATCGTGACAGAAGATCCCACCATAACAGGACCAAGCAGCGTGTCCAGGAGGAAGCGCCGGGTAAGGAGCTGGAGAGGTTGGCGATGGCCCAGGTGGGCCAATTGTGGTCCTGGGAGGACATGCTCGCGGGAAAAGGGCCATGGGCTAAGGTTAAGGCCCTGGCGAGAGAGGAGCAACAGCGTCAACAATTTTTTTTAGGGGGGGGGCACACGGCATGGGCGACGGGGCAGCAGGAGGCAGCTACAGGGCGTATTGGGAGGTTAGGTGAGGAGGCCACCAGGTTAAGGGGGCTATTGGTCCAGAGGGAGCAGGAGTTAGTGGTTCAGAGGGAGGAGCTAATGGAGGCGATAAGGGAAAAGGAGAGAGTAGAGGCACGGCGAGAGGAACTGTGTAGGCAGCTGAGGGAGCGGAGGAATATGAAGAAACCCAGTCCCGCTCCTCACACCAAGCAAGTGGTGTGTGTCACCAGTCCGGTCCGGCCCGTTCCTGCTCCCCGCACTAAGTTGATGGTGCGCGTCGCCAGCCCGGTACGGCCCGTTCCTGCTCCCCGCACCAAGCCAATGGTGCGCGTCGCCAGCCCGGTCCGGCCTGTTCCTGCTCCCCGCACCAAGCCAATGGTGCGCGTCGCCAGCCCGGTCCGGCCTGTTCCTGCTCCCTGCACCAAGCCAATGGTGCGCGTCGCCAGCCCGGTCCGGCCTGTTCCTGCCCCTCGCACCAAGCCTACGGTGCGCGTCGCCAGCCCGGCCCGGCCTGTTCCTGCCCCTCGCACCAAGCCTATGGTGCGCGTCGTCAGCCCGGTACGGCCCGTTCCTGCTCCACGCACCAAGCCAATGGTGCGCGTCGCCAGCCCGGCCCGGCCTGTTCCTGCTCCCCGCACCAAGCCAATGGTGCGCGTCGTCAGCCCGGCCCGGCCTGTTCCTGCTCCCCGCACCAAGCTAATGGTGCGCGTCGCCAGCCCGGCACGGCCTGTTCCTGCTCCCCGCACCAAGCTAATGGTGCGCGTCGCCAGCCCGGCCCGGCCTGTTCCTGCTCCCCGCACCAAGCTAATGGTGCGCGTCGCCAGCCCGGCCCGCCCTGTTCCTGCTCCCCGCACCAAGCTAATGGTGCGCGTCGCCAGCCCGGCCCGGCCTGTTCCTGCTCCCCGCACCAAGCTAATGGTGCGTGTCGCCAGCCCGGCCCGGCCTGTTCCTGCTCCCCGCACCAAGCTAATGGTGCGCGTCGCCAGCCCGGCCCGGCCTGTTCCTGCCCCTCGCACCAAGCCTACGGTGCGCGTCGCCAGCCCGGCCCGGCCTGTTCCTGCCACTCGCACCAAGCCAGGGGTGCGAGTCGTCAGCCCGGTACGGCCCGTTCCTGCTCCACGCACCAAGCCAGGGGTGCGCATCGTCAGCCCGGTCCGGCCCGTTGCTGCTCCACGCACCAAGCCAGGGGTGCGCGTCGTCAGTCCGGCACAACCCGTGCCTGGGTCACCGGTGCCTGGTCAGGTACCGGTCAGCTGCTCCACACCGGAGCCTAAGCAATCCGCTCCTACGATGTCCAGTCCAGCTCCAGCCAGCGGGGCCAGACCGGACCAGGGGCGCTACGGGGGGATGGTTGGAGGGTGGTGGTCAAGCCCGGAGCCGGAACCGCCTCCGAGGAGGAATGCCCACCCAGCCCTCCCCTGTTTGGTTTATGTTTAGGCGCGGTCGCAGTCCGCGCCTTTGGGGGGGGGGTACTGTCACACCCTGGTTCTGGGGACTCTATATGTTGAGCCAGGGTGTGTAGATTCTATGTGTTTGTGTTCTGTGTTGATATTCTAGTTGTTGAATTTCTATGTTGGCCGGAGTGGTTCTCAATCAGAGGCAACGAGTGTCAGCTGTTGCTGGTTGTCTCTGATTGGGAACCACATTTAGACAGGCTGTTTTCCCACAGTAGTTGTGGGATCTGTTTCCGTGTTGGTTGTGTTAGACCTAGGACGTCACGTTATCGTTTGTTGTTTTGTTGTTCGTGTAAGCATTTAATAAAGAAGTATGTTTGCAGTCCACGCTGCGCCTTGGTCCTCCTCCTTCGACGATCGTGACACAGAGACAAAGTGGAGTCGCCATTCAACGGCTCAGACACAAGACGTATGTGTTAGGGACTCCAGACAAACACGGATTACAAAGAAAAAAAAACAGCCACGTCGCGGACACCAACGTCTTGCTCCCGGACAAGCTAAACACCTTCTTCGCCCGCTTTGAGGATAACACAGTGCCACCGACGAGGGCCGCTCCTCAGGACTCTGAGCTCTCGTTCTCATTGGCCGACATGAGTAAGACATTTAAGTGTATTAACCCTCGCAGGGCTGCCAGACCAGACGACATCCCTAGCCTCGTCCTCAGAGCATGCACAGACCAGCTGGCTGGAGTGTTTACAGATATATTCAATCTCTCCCTATCCCAGTCTGCTGTCCCCACTTGCTTCAAGATGTCCACCATTTTTCCTGTACCCAAGAAAGCGAAGGTAACTAAACTAAATGACTATTGCCTCGTAGCATTCACTTCTGTCATCATGAAGTGTTTTGAGAGGCTAGTTAAGGATCATATCACCTCCACCTTACCCAACACCCTAGGCCCACTGCAATTTGCATACCGCCCCAATAGATCCACGGATGACGCAATCGCCATCGTACTGCACACTGCCCTATCCCATCTGGACAAGAAGAATACCTATGTAGGAATGTTGTTCATTGACTACAGCTCAGTCTTCAACTCCATAGTACCCTCCAAGCTCATCATTATGCTCGGGCCCTGGGTCTGAACCCCGCCCTGTGCAACGGAATCCTGGGCTTCCTGAGGGGCCGTCCCCAGTTGGTGAAGGTAGGCAACAACACCTCCACTACTCTGATACTCAACAAAGGAGTCCCACAAGGGTGCGTGCTCAGCCCCCTCCTGTATTCCCTGTTCACCCATGACTGCGTGGCCAAGCACACCTTCAACTCAATCATCAAGTTTGCAGACGACACAACAGTGGTAGGCCTGATTACCAACAACGACGAGACAGCCTACAGGGAGGAGGTGAGGGCCCTTGCAGAGTGGGGCTAGGAAAATAACTTCTCCCTCAATGTCAACAAAATGAAGGAGCTGATCGTGGACTTCAGGAGACAGCACATCGACAGGGCCACAGTGGAGAAGGTGGAAAGCTTAAAGTTCCTCAGCGTACACATCAAAGACAATCTGAAATGGTCCACCCACACAGACAATGTGGTGAAGAAGGCACAACAGCGCCTCTTCTGAAGAAATTTGTCTTGGCCTCTAAGACCCTCACAAACTTTACAGATGCACCATTGAGAGCGTCCTGTCCAGCTGTATCATCGCCTGGTATGGCAACTGCACCGTCCACAACCGCAGGGCTCTCCAGAGGGTGGTGTGGTCTGCCCAACACATCACCGGGGGCACACTGCCTGCCCTCCAGGAATCTACAGCACCCGTTGTCACAGGAAGGCCAAGAAGATCATCAAGGACCTCAGCCACCCGAGCCACGGCCTGTTCACCCCGCTATTATCCAGAAAGCGAGGTCAGTACAGGTGCATCAAAGCTGGGACCGAGATACTGAAAAACAGCTGCTATCTCAAGGCCAACAGACTGTTAAATAGCCATCACTAGCCGGCCTTCACCCAGTACCCTGCCCTGAACTTAGTCACTGTCACTAGCAGGATACCACCCGGTTACTCAACCCTGCACCTTCGAGGCTGCTGCACTTTGTACATGTGGTCCTTTGTAGCTCAATTGGTAGAGCATGGCGCTTGTAACGCCAGGGTAGTGGGTTTGATCCCCGGGACCACCCATACGTAAAAATGTACAGTGGGGAAAAAAAGTATTTAGTCAGCCACCAATTGTGCAAGTTCTCCCACTTAAACAGATGAGAGAGGCCTGTAATTTTCATCATAGGTACACGTCAACTATGACAGACAAAATGAGAAACATTTTTCCAGAAAATCACATTGTAGGATTTTTTATGAATTTATTTGCAAATTATGGTGGAAAATAAGTATTTGGTCACCTACAAACAAGCAAGATTTCTGGCTCTCACAGACCTGTAACTTCTTCTTTAAGAGGCTCCTCTGTCCTCTACTCGTTACCTGTATTAATGGCACCTGTTTGAACTTGTTATCAGTATAAAAGACACCTGTCCACAACCTCAAACAGTCACACTCCAAACTCCACTATGGCCAAGACCAAAGAGCTGTCAAAGGACAGAATTGTAGACCTGCACCAGTCTGGGAAGATTGAATCTGCAATAGGTAAGCAGCTTGGTTTGAAGAAATCAACTATGGGAGCAATTATTAGGAAATGGAAGACATACAAGACCACTGATAATCTCCCTCGATCTGGGGCTCCACGCAAGATCTCACCCCGTGGGGTCAAAATGATCACAAGAACGGTGAGCAAAAATCCCAGAACCACACGGGGGGACCTAGTGAATGAACTGCAGAGAGCTGGGACCAAAGTAACAAAGCCTACCATCAGTAACACACTACGCCACCAGGGACTCAAATCCTGCAGTGCCAGACGTGTCCCCCTGCTTAAGCCAGTACATGTCCAGGCCCGTCTGAAGTTTGCTAGAGTGCATTTGGATGATCCAGAAGAGGATTGGGAGAATGTCATGTGGTCAGATGAAACCAAAATAGAACTTTTTGGTAAAAACTCAACTCGTCGTGTTTGGAGGACAAAGAATGCTGAGTTGCATCCAAAGAACACCATACCTACTGTTAAGCATGGGGGTGGAAACATCATGCTTTGGGGCTGTTTTTCTGCAAAGGGACCAGGACAACTGATCTGTGTAAAGGAAAGAATGAATGGGGCCATGTATCGTGAGATTTTGAGTGAAACCCTCCTTCCATCAGCAAGGGCATTGAAGATGAAACGTGGCTGGGTCTTTCAGTATGAAAATGATCCCAAACACACCGCCTGGGCAACGAAGGAGTGGCTTCGTAAGAAGCATTTCAAGGTCCTGGAGTGGCCTAGTCAGTCTCCAGATCTCAACCCCATAGAAAATCTTTGGAGGGAGTTGAAAGTCCGTGTTGCCCAGCGACAGCCCCAAAACATCACTGCTCTAAAGGAGATCTGCATGGAGGAATGGGCCAAAATACCAGCAACAGTGTGTGAAAACCTTGTGAAGACTTACAGAAAAGTCTTCACTTACAGAAAAGTCTTCACGAGTTCTACCCCCAAGCCATAAGACTCCTGAACAGCTAATCATGGCTACCCGGACTATTTGCACTGCCCCCCCACCCCATCCTTTTTACGCTGCTGCTACTCTGTTAAGTATTTATGCATAGTCACTTTAACTCTACCCACATGTACATATTACCTCAACTAGCCGGTGCCCCCGCACATTGACTATGCAACGGTACCCCCCTGTATATATAGCCTCCCTACTGTCACTTTATTCTATTGTATATATAGCCTCCCTACTGTCACTTTATTTTTTACTTCTGCTCTTTTTTTTCTCAACACTTTTTTGTTGTTGTTTTATTCTTACTTTTTTGTTTAAAATAAATGCACTGTTGGTTAAGGGCTGTAAGTAAGCATTTCACTGTAATGTCTGCACCTGTTGTATTCGGCGCATGTGACCAATAAAATTTGATTTGATTTGATTTGATTTGAGAAAACGTTTGACCTGTGTCATTGCCAACAAAGGGTATATAACAAAGTATTGAGAAACTTTTGTTATTGACCAAATACTTATTTTCCACCATAATTTGCAAATAAATTCATTAAAAATCCTACAATGTGATTTTCTGGATTTTCTTTTCTCATTTTGTCTGTCATAGTTGACCTGTACCTATGATGAAAATTAAAGGCCTCTCTCATCTTTTTAAGTGGGAGAACTTGCACAATTGGTGGCTGACTAAATACTTTTTTTCCCCACTGTATGCACGCATGACTGTAAGTCGCTTTGGATAAAAGCGTCTGCTAAATGGCATATTATTATATTATTACATAGACATGGAACACTGGTCAGTTTAATAATGGAACACTGGTCACTATAACAATGTTTACATACGGTTTTATCCATTTCATATGTATATACTATATTCTAATCAAGGCCATCCTATTCAGCTATTGCTGTACATATACTATTCTATCCTGTGTATTCTTCAGATATACTACATACAATACCGGTCCAAAGTTTTCTTTATTTTTACTATTTTCTACATTGTAGAATAATAGTGAAGACATCAAAACTATGAAATAACACATATGGAATCATGTAGTAACCAAAAAAGTGTTAAACAAATCAAAATATATTTTATATTTGAGATTCTTTAAATAGCCACCCTTTGCCTTGATGACAGCTTTGCACACTCTTGGCATTCTATCAACCAGCTTCACCTGGAATGCTTTTCCAACAGTCTTGAAGGAGCACCCACATATGCTGAGCACTTGTTGGCTGCTTTTCCTTCACTCTGCCGTCCGACTCATCCCAAACCATCTCAATTGAGTTGAGGTCGGGGGATTGTGGAGGCCAGGTCATCTGATGCAGCACTCCATCACTCTCCTTCTTGGTAAAATAGCCCTTACACAGCCTGGAGGTGCGTTGGGTCATTGTCTTGTTGAAAAACAAATGATAGTCCCACTATGCACAAACCAGATGGGATGGATTATCACTGCAGAATGCTGTGGTAGCCATGCTGGTTAAGTGTCACAGACAGTGTCACCAGCAGACAGTGTCACCAGCAAAGCACCCCCACACCATAACACCTCCTCCTCCATGCTTTACGGTGGGAAATACACATTCAGAGATCATGCGTTCACCCAAAGTCTCACAAAGACACAGCGGTTGGAACCAAAAATCTACAATTTGGACTCCAGACCAAAGGACAAATTTCCACCGTTCCACTGTTTCTTGGCCCAAGCAAGTCTCTTCTTATTATTGGTGTCCTTTAGTAGTGGTTTCTTTGCAGCAATTCGACCATGAAGGCCAGATTCACACAGTCTCCTCTGAACAGTTGATGTTGAGATGTGTCTGTCACTTGAACTCTGTGAAGCATTTATTTGGGCTGCAATTTCTGAGGCTGGTAACTCTAAGCCAGTTTCATCATAGCGCTTGATGGTTTTTGCGACTGCACTTGAAGAAACTTTAAAAGATCTTGACATTTTCCGTATTGACTGACCTTCATGCCTTAAAGTAATGATGGACTGTCATTTCTCTTAGCTTATTTGAACTGTTCTTGCCATAATATGGACTTGGTCTTTTACCAAATAGGGCTACCTTCTGTATAACCCCCCTACCTTGTCACAACACAACTGACTGGCTCAAACGCATTAAGAAGGAAAGAAATTCCACAAATTAACTTTTAAGAAGGCACACCTGTTAATTGAAATACATTCCAGGTGACTACCTCATGAAGCTGGTTGAGAGAATGCCAAGAGTGTGCAAAGCTGTCATCAAGGCAAAGGGTGGCTATTTGAAGAATCTCAAATATAACATATTTTCTTATTAGTTTAACACTTTTTTTGGTTACTACATGATTCCATATGTGTTATTTCATAGTTTTGATGTCTTCACTATTATTCTACAATGTAGAAAATAGTAAAAATTAAGAAAAACCCTTCAATGAGTAGGTGTTCTAAAACTTTTGACCGGTAGTGTATTCTATCCACATACTGTCCATAATGTCTATACATCCCATCACATATATACACTACATTACCAAAAGTATGTGGACACCTGCTCGTCAAACATCTCATTCCAAAATCATGGGCGTTAATATGGAGTTGTTCCCCCCTTTGCTGCTATAACAGCCTCCACTCTTCTGGGAAGGCTTTCCATTAGATGTTGGAACATTGGAACATCCAATTCATCCCTAAGGTGTTCGATGGGGTTGAGATCAGGGCTCTGTGCAGCCCAGTCAAGTTCTTCCACATCGATCTCGACAAACCATTTCTGTATGGACCTCGCTTTGTGCACGGGGGCATTGTCATGCTGAAACAGGAAAGGGCTTTCCCCAAACTGTTGCCACAATGTTGGAAGCACAGAATCATCTAGAATGTCATTGTATGCTGTAGTGTTAAGATTTCCCTTCACTGGAACTAAGGGGCCTAGCCCGAACCATGAAAAACAGCCCCAGACCATATACAAAAAAAAAATGTATGCACGCATGACTGTAAGTCGCTTTGGATAAAAGCGTCTGCTAAATGGCATATTATTATTATTATTATTATTCCTTCTCCACCAAACTTTACAGTTGACACTATGCATTGGAGCAGGTAGCGTTCTCCTGGCATCCGCTAAACCCAGATTTGTTAGTCGGACTGTCAGATGGTGAAGCGTGATTCATCACTCCAGTGAACGCATTTCCAAGTGAGCTTTACACCACTCCAGCTGACACTTGGCATTGCGCATGGTGATCTTGGGCTTGTGTGCGGATGCTCGGCCATGGAAACCAAATTTCATGAAGCTCCCGACGAACAGTTATTGTGCTGACGTTGCTTCCAGAGGCAGTTTGGAACTCGGTAGTGAGTGTTGCAACCGAGGACAGACGATTTTGATGTGCTACGAGCTTCAGCCCTCGGTGGTCCCGTTTTGTGCACTTCTGTGGCCTACCACTTCGCGGCTGAGCCGTTGTTGCTCCTAGACGTTTCCACTTCACAATAACAGCACTTACAGTTGACCGGGGAAGCTCCAGCAGGGCAGAAATTTGACAAACTGACTTGTTGGAAAGGTGGCATCCTATGATGGTGACACGTTGAGGTCACTGAGCTCTTCAGTAAGGCCATTCTACTGCCAATGTTTTTCTTTGGAGATTGCATGGCTGTGTGCTCGATTTTATACACCTGTCAGCAACGGGTGTGGCTGAAATAGCTGAATCCACTAATATACTTTTGTATATATAGTGTATATATTTATACTCCGGACTCCGACATTGCTCATCCTAATATTTATATATTTCTTAATTCCATTCTTTTACTTTTAGATTTGTGTGTATTGTTGTGTATTTTTAGATATTACTGCACTGTTAGAGCTAGGAACACAAGCATTTCGCTACACCCGCAATAACATCTGCTAAATATGTGTATGCGACCAATAAACTTTTATTTTATTTGAGCAGCACTGAGGGAGAAGATGAACGATGAGCATAAACTTCACATCAGGTATAGGTTTACATACCTTCTTGTCAATGTATAGGTGTGTTGCGTGTTAATATACATATTTCTTCTGTGTTTTTCAGGCAAAAAATGCTTACGTGAGCAACGTTTCCCTTAACCCCAAATTACCTATTTTATTCAGTTATAGTAACACCCCTCCTTTGCTTCGCTTCCTACTTTTCCCAGGGGTCAGCTTTTTTACTTGTTTATCTGGAAAGGAAGAATTCTTGAGTGGAAGGCTCCACAACACCTGAGCGTTGTAGTGTTGTCACTTCAATGAAGCCATTTGCATGGTTCAGACCATTGAGTGGTGTTTTTTTTTATTTCAGCATAGAGAGAAAAGACAATATCAATATTTAATAAAAGTAAAAAGGAAGTTATGTCTTCAGTGTTCTTTTGTAACATGTTTAATAGTAGGCCTATATCATTACATAGGCTAATCATTACCCATGTGACTGAGTTGACAGCCTATTAGTAATACCGCATATATGGCCTTAATAACCATGTTTAAAAACGATCAAGTTTGTTTCTGTTCCAAGTACGACCCCTTTCATTGAGTTGGATTTATGATAGTAAGTAAGATTCTGGTAAGTATGACCTAACGGTTACTTGTGATTTCCTTTGTCACTGTTCCTCATGTAACACACGCACACATACCGTTTCTGCCGTTACATCCTGTGAACTCTGCCCCTCTCATCTCTTTCCTCTCCTCCCCAGTTAAGACCGAGCCTATGAGCTCCAGTGAGACTGACTAACACAGGCAGCAGCACTGGACAGCCATGCAGGCAATTCTCCAAGGAATCATATTTTATGCAGTGCTGGAGCTGAAATGGACAATCAAACTCATCCTTTGTTGCTGCATTGAATAATGAAATGACCATGCAATCTGATATCTTGTGCTTTCTGTCCATAAAAAAAAAAAAAACATGTATTGTCCTACAGTAAATTCTATATGAAGCATGAGGAAGGGATCCTGCAGGTTGTCCTACAGGAAAATGGCTCTGAAAATCCTATGGGACTTTTTTTGTAAGGGAACCTACAATTAAAAAGTGAAAAATACACACAAACTTTATAGCAACATAACCCATGGTAATATTGTTTTACGTAATTTATGGCTAAGATTTATAGTTCCCTACACACAATAAATCAATGTCTCAATGCTTTGCTAAAGCATCACACCTGCTCTACCCCCCGCTTCTCCTTTATACGCAGTCTACCTAGAAAAGTATGATCACTTACGATAAAATCAGACATTTTTTTTATCATAATCTACTCGGTGAAAGAATGGTTTACACTTTAAACACGAGCAATAAACGCAAGGGATTAAGATTTAAATGAACTGAAATGCAAATCAAAGCCATGTATACTACAGAAGTATACTGCCACTTAGTGATTGAATTCAGAATTACAACTCATCCGGGAAAAAAAGACTCTGAATAAATATATAGGGGGATTTAACGATAGGACAGCGTATTGGCGTTTGTGTTACATTGTTATTTGTCCGTGTCTCCGCAAATTTGGTCGAGGTTACATTAGCTAATCGGCCAGCTAGCTAACTATTGGGAGTTGCGAAACATTGAAATTGGCTTAATCAACTGACAAAATCATTTTAGTATGCACCGAAGACGGGTAATAGGATTACGCCACCCGTTGTCGTGCTCTTTTATGACAACCTATAACGTTTGCTAGCTATTGTTGTTGTGGTGTTGCTGGCTAACTAAACTTGGGAAGCTGCTAGCTATGGCTAACTAAACTTGGGAAGCTGCTAGCTATGTAACGTTATTGTTACAGCTTTTGAGTTTTTGTTGAAGTAAATTAGAATTATAGTAAGTCTCCATACGGAGGGAGGTCATGGTGACTCGTAAACAGAAAAATATTATAAGATACGTGGAAGATGGCAGTTTAACGAAGCTGAAGTCCTACTTTCGGAAACACTCCGACCTCGACGTCAACTTCTCCCAGGGGAAAAAGCGCAGGACTCCCCTGCACCTGGCCTGCTCGCTCGGTGATGACGCCATCCTCCGGCTTTTGTTGAAGTATGGAGCCGACATCCTTCAGAAAGACAAGAAAGGGGACACGCCCCTACACATTGCTGCTAACAAGGCTCTGAAACATGGCAAAAAAGGTGAAGGTCTGCCAGTATTACTAAAAACAAAAATATGTAGCTAGGATAATAACACGCCTTCTAACCTTGTTCTTTTTTATCCCCTTTTATCATGTAGTATATGATGACTTCGTCGTGCCCCTTCAAAAGAGTTGCCCAGATGCCATGGTTGCACCAAATAATGCAGGAATTACACCTCAGGACCTACTGCAATGGATTACATTTGAGAAGGTATGAATGTCTCTGCCATATGCATGTGTAATAGGTTTTTTTAGGACAGAGCTAGGACATGGTTGTATTGTGTGCACATACTTGAGCACTGTTTCTGATGCTACTTTTCTCCCAAAGACTGCACCGAGGGGGAAGTCTTCAAAAGCGACAGATGCTGAGAAAGAGTGGCAAGAGAAGCTCTTTGGGGAATGCCAGGATGAGTTTTTTGAAACCTTTGGACAATATGATGGTAATATTTCACTCTTGAATAATGTGATTAAATAATTGTACATTTGTCATATTGATGTTTTTTTATTTATTTGGCAGATGATTTATTTGCGGAAGATACCGATGAGGAGGACTTTCAAGACTGGGCAGATAGAATTAGACATGAGTATGTCACTAAACAGCATGCAGAGGCTCAAAGACTGGCATCCTCAGGTTCTCATGGGAAGGGGAAGAAAGGTGCGGATGAGGAGGAGCGGGCTAACAGAGAGCTGCATGAGAGGCTACAGAGGGAGCATGACGAGTACCTGGCGCGTGCTGCACGGAAAGAGGAGGAGACGCGTCAGGGGAAGAAGCGGCGCTACGAGGAGCGATGTGCAGATACCTTCAGCACTGACACTGCAGCAGCGGCCACCACAAAATTGAGTTATCGGGACATCCCCTGGCCGGCACCGAAGGGCTCAATTGAGGAGATGGTGGAGGTGATGCTGCATGGTGCAGACAGGAAAGACATGCCAGTGTTCCGTAAACTCCTCAGGCGCCAGCAGACCGTTTGGCACCCCGATAGGTTTGCCCAGCGCTGTGGGGCCCGGCTGGAGGAGGGAGACAAGCAGAGGATCCTGGACACTGTCACTGCTCTCTCACAGGAGCTCAATAGACTGGCTCAGAGCCTCAGGTGACAAAGTCAGACTGGAATGGAACCTGAGATATGAGATGTTGAACAGTCGGTCATTTAGCCACTCACGGTCCTGTTCATGCAGGGCAGTGGTTATGTTTCAAGTTGTGGTCAGTTGTTTTGATCTGTCAAAACAAATTTCCACTTGAAGCACCTAATTTCTTGGATAAACTTGGCTGAGCTTCTTATATGGTAACTCAATCTTGTCACCATGCCAATGTGTTGAGTGAATGCCATATTTCGCAGAGTGCTGTATTGTGTTGTGAACTTCTCGGCACTAGGACTTGATGGAAGAGATGATGTTGCTGGAGAGAATAAGTGTTTGCCTTGTTTAATTTCTCAAATTAATTGAAAATAAATAACCTGTGATTTCTTGATCACATAAGTATTGCTTGAATCAATACTTGGAGGAAGCACATTTGGCAGCAAACCGCCATGAATCTTTATGAACACCTCTTAGGGGTGCAACATTTATCCATTATTGGCAAAGGTTCTGCCAAGTTGGTTAGGGATCATTGATGGACACTGGACATCAACCTTCATGTTATGCCACTGATTTTCAAGCTGTCAGAACTGACAATATTTGTATCCACAAATAAATGTTGAAACAAGTTGTGTAAAGCCTGTGTATAGACAAAATTGAAGATAACATCCAATACCAATATTTAGTGAACACTTAAACACTTACGCAAATGGTTTACATTAGTTTGTAAGTGCTACTAGCATCATTAATAATATGATCGTGTCATGGTAACCCTGCAGAAAAAATGAGAAAAGACACTTGTTATTATGATGTTGTCATGAACCTGGCCTGCCTTATTCAGACAAGTTCAGCATGTTACCCAACTGAAAAAATTATGAAGCTATTTGGGTTAAGGATTGGGAGGGGATCAAAAGGACCACGATGACACAAACTGCACAATACACTCTACCCTCTAAGGCAGAGTGCTGATGAGATCAAAGTGGGTCAGATTTTTTTTATTTTTAAGATCACAGTAAGTAAACAGTTTGATGGAGAAACATTTGACTTGATTTTAAAATGAGAAACTATTGGACAGCATTTATGAACCTACCACCACCTAAAATCCTCATACAGGCCTACACACACAAAGAAAGGGCAGATGGTCCACCCGAATTTGAATGATGGAACTGAATAAATGAAAGGATGCCCTAGTTGCCAGATTCGGTACAAAATCCCAAATGTAAATTATAGCTGTAGGGCGTATTCGTCCTCCGTATAGGCTATCAGAAAAGTGAAAATGTATTGAGAAAAAATGCACATTCAAATGAATGAATGAATCTACAATTCTCTGTGTTTTTGGAAATGTTATAGAAAAATATCTTGACTGTACTAGGCCTGATGGCTTTGTTTATTTATCTCTTGCCACAAGGGCTCATAGCCTATGAATCATAGGCTTTATTGAGAATAATGTAGTATTTTCGTATTGGTAATTTTGCATTCAAAAAGTGGATTATTATTTGAGTGTATAGACTGTGGGTTTAGGCCATACTCTACCTTTATACACTTTGATAATAGCAGTCTATACTCTAGTGTCAAATCTAAATTGGGGGACTAAAATAAAGCTATCTGGCAACCTGCAGTCGCGCTCTGGCTATATAGGCAGCCAACATATTGCGATTAAAGAAAAGGCTGTTTTTATATTTACCCACAGTTTAACTTATACTTTTTATGTACAATTTTGGATATTGTCTTCTGGCATGACTGTAATATATTTTTATTTTCTATTTTGCATAGTGAGCAATCTTGCACATAGCATTGCGACGGGGATATAGTTGACTCTTGGTGAAAGCGACACAGGATGACGCGTATTATCTCACTCGCTCGATAAAATAGGATCAAAGCGATAGAAGGGTGAGGGTGTATTGTTTGTTTTCTCACAATTTAGGGGGCCTGATCTATTGTAAGAGCTCGAGCGTTATTATCGATGAAATAACTAACCCGTTAATAGGCAGAGTAATTTTGCCAAATTGAGAGAGCTCATACTCGATACAATGTATTAATTTTCGGAAATGCTATTGCGAAGCTTGGCATAATAGACACCGGCAGAGTTGTGATTTCGGGTTGGTATGATTTATTTAATGCAACTACTGCTACGGTTGTCGTAGTGTGAATTAATAGGCCGGAGGAGATTTCGTCAGCAAGGTGCCGGTGGCAGATAAGATGGGGTCGGTGTTCCGAAGTGAAGAGATGTGCTTGGCGCAGTTATTTCTACAGTCCGGTTCTGCATACGATTGCATAAGTGAGCTGGGCGAAATGGGTCTGGTCGAGTTTCGAGATGTAAGTAGGCTGTTCCACCTGTCTGTCGAGCCTATGTGCAGACTTGCAATGCAGTAATACAAGCATTGTGTATATCAGTTAGTTAGGCCTACTCAGTGTCTGTCAGGTGTCAATTATATTTCTGGACCAAAACTGTTCTTTGTGTGTCTGTCTGCGTCTGACTACCAGTGCACCCAGGGTTATGCCTAAGTGTGTCTATCAGTCCAGTTAATGTGCTACTCTTGGATCAATTATTTGTCAAAACAAAAAACTAAAGTAGCACAAACTGATTAAGCAAATCAATAAAAGCATTATTTGATCACATATAGTTGTCCCCCTATTCTGTGATTGTCTGGTAGTCTTGATCGAGGTCCCTATGCAACTGCATATGGTCTGTCTGTATATAATTAATGGGCTCCAAAAACCTGGTACCCAGGTACCTTGGTCACTAGGTTTGTTTAATTTTAATTGTTGTGACCTGACCTAGATTTCAAAAGCAAATGGATTTGGACCTATATGTTGATATTTGAATGATACATTCTGCACAGTAAAATGGACTGGAAAGGAATCTATTTTATGAACTCCAGGATGTGAGCATTGGGCCACCTGGCACAGTCACTGACCACTGTGCTCCTCTGGTTTCAGCTCAACCCCAGTGTCAACTCATTTCAGCGCCGCTTCGTCAGCGAAATCAAGAGATGTGAGGAGATGGAGAGAATTCTGGGTGAGGTCACTGAGATGGACACTAGACCAAGACTACTAATACCATACAGATGTAGGATCCTAATTTGAGCCAGTTTGCTACAGCAGGAAAATAATCCTGCAGCAACAGGAAATGTAAATTATTATGTGGATTATACAATTAATGGACATTTTTCTAGGGGATGATACATTTTTCATTAGGGCAAATGAAGTATGAAATATTCAAAGTGGAAATTACAAGCGTTAGAAGCCTTTTTAAACCTCAAATACACTACAAGTTTGCATTTCCTGCGGCACAGGAACATTTTCAGCAACAAAAGAGTGATCAAATTAAGATCCTATATCTGTACCTTTGATTTAGTGGGGTTTGATCAGGCGCTGGTCACCTCTACAGAATGACATATTGCTTTTGGTAACAGGAATGCAGTGGGATTGAATTACAAGTCATTCAGCTGTGAAAGACTGGCTTTGTGCTAGATATAGATCTCAGTTGTTCTTCTACAGATAATTTTAGCAAGACCTCTTTATGTTTTGATCAAACGTGTCTCTGGATGTTTCAACAGATCCCATGATGATTGTGTGTGCTCAGTCAGTCTTTGTTTATCTGAGTAAACAATAAAAAAAAGTCATTTTTTGTTTTCTTTGGACAGGGTACCTTTTGAGGGAGATCCGAAAGGCAAATATTGCTGTGCCAGAAGATGATGAAATCTGTCCAGTCGCCCCTCCCCCCAAACATGTCCTTGAGATCATGGTAGGTCTGAGATGCTGTTTGTCATGTAACGAACATGTGCTGTGGTTGATGTTCACTGTGTGGTCCTCTGTAGCTCAATTGGTAGAGCATGGCACTTGTAACGCCAGGGTAGTGGGTTCGATCCCCGGGACCACCCATCCTTAAAAATGTATGCGCACATGACTGTAAGTCGCTTTGGATAAAAGCGTCTGCTAAATGGCATATTATTATTATTTAGGATGAATTGCTGAGTTGGTAAATGTTTGAAGATAGTATTGACCATGTGTGGTTTAGGGTATTGATTGTGTGTTATTAATGGTTGAGGGGAACTGATTCGCATATGATTGCTGTGGTCAAGGGGTGTTGACCGTGTGTGGTCTGTCTGCTGTGGTCTCCCAGGAGCACCTCCAGAGGCTGGAGGTGGAGCTTAGCGAGGTGGCCAGGAACAAAGAGAAGCTGCAGCGGAATCTTCTGGAGCTGA
This sequence comes from Coregonus lavaretus, assembly GCF_964263955.1. Taxonomy (NCBI): domain Eukaryota; kingdom Metazoa; phylum Chordata; class Actinopteri; order Salmoniformes; family Salmonidae; genus Coregonus; species Coregonus lavaretus. The sequence goes on from NC_139991.1 coordinate 44,900,541, forward strand.
CCGAGTACACGCACATGCTGAGGATCACACACACCTTCGTACACAGCCGCTCCCGGGTTAGTGCCACCATGTCTATTTACAGAACTATGAATCCCACCATACACATTACTATCACATAACCTTTCCTCGTAACTGCCTAATGCCATTTAAGTAACACATACTCTTATCAGACTCCCCCTTTGCTCTATTGCCCTCCAAGACACAACTGTCAGTTGACAGTGACACCATATTTTGGCTCTTTCTGGCCTCTCCATGTGATGAGTATCCTCATCACCACACGCATGAGGATCACCTGACTTTGAACAATGAACATTTGGTCATGTGATTCCACAGCCTATGATGCACGTTTGTTTAGCATGTAGATTATAGGCCAGGGTTCCCCAACTGGCAGCCGGCGGGCCAAATTTGTTGGACATAAATGACTGTAAAAACACCAGGAAATCAGCTTAATAGAGAGACGTGATTGTATACAAAGGTTTGAAATTATTATGTTTTAGTCACATATTATATCTGTATGGGCAATTTGCAGTCTACAAATTATTTGTCATTATGTTCCGGCCCCCCGACCATCCGCTCAAGAAAAAATTGGCCCACGGCTGAATCTAGTTGATGATCCCTGTAATAGGCTACACTTGACAATAGGTGTAGCAATGAATTTCAACCATTATGTAATAATATTGCTATTACAGATTTACAAAAGGTCTATAAACTAGTAATTAACGGTTTATAAACTACTTAAATACCACTTTAAGACTTACCCTTTTTTCAAATTAAAGGTTACTTTTGTTTGTGTGTTGATCATGCTAACCTGACCTTTCCTTTTATGCAGCATGAGGCCCTTGGCCCCCAGTATGAAGAGTTCCAATCGATTGAGTCAGACTCTGGAGGCTGCACCGGTATGCAGAGACTGGGAGCCAAGCTGGGGTGAGATTCACAGACAAACATGTATAATAGACACTCACATAATGTGTAGCTAATCACTGTGAGAGTCAGCTTGAGTAAGTGGTGAGTCCTGAGTGGTAAAGTCTTCCTCTTGGCTGTAGGTTTGTGTCAGGCCTAATCCACCGGGTGAAGGTGGAGGCCTTTGAGCGCATGTTGTGGAGGGTGTGTAAGGGCTACACTATCCTCAGCTACGCAGAGCTGGGCGAGAGCCTCGCTGACCTGGACACAGTGAGTAGAAATAGATAGCAATACGGATTTCAGAAATCTATGTCTACCTCCATATAATTTTTTTTTTTGGAATAAGACACATATTATATGTATTGTGTGTGTACATTACAGGGTGAGATCAGCGAAAATGTGGTGTTCCTTATCTCATTCTGGGGAGACCAGATTGGACAGAAGGTCCAAAAGATCTGTGATTGGTAACTACGCTTTTGCCACCACAAAACACAAAATCATCCATTGCATGCACACACTTCTTCATCTCTCAAGCATGTGTCTCTCATTGAACTGTATCAGTGATATTTTTGTATGCTTTTCTTCCAGTTACCACTGTCACCTTTACCCCCACCCTGAGAATGATGAGGAGAGGGCAGATGTGATGGACAGCCTAAGGACACGCATCCTGGACTTGAACAATGTACGTCTGGGACTGATATTTCCAGGACATTACCCATATGTCTCTCTGTCTGTCTGTCTGTTTGTCTGTCAATATGTATGTCATGTTAAAGGCACGGCCCAAACAAAGACACTAGTTATAAGACTTTATGCAAATCCTTGAACATGTCAAATCTGTGCCCTGGCTCCACCAGGTGCTCCACCGCACTGAGGAGTACCTGAGGCAGGGGCTGCAGAAGGCCTCAGAGTCAGCCTTCACCTGGGTAGTGCAGGTGAAGAAGATGAAGGCCATCTACCACATCCTCAACCTGAGTAGCTTTGACGTCACCAACAAGTGTCTCATTGCTGAGGTGTGGTGCCCTGTCAATGACCTGACCAACCTGCGGGGGGCGTTGGAGGAAGGCTCAGTGAGTGAGGCTGTTGAGGATACCGTAGTCCTACAGATACAGTAGTTTGTTTTGTCAAATCTGGCAGTAGTGTGTATTAATGGAATACATGCTATTTTCCCTTATCAGAGAAAAGGTGACGCCACTGTACCATCCTTTGTAAACCGAATCCCAAGCAACGACACTCCGCCTACGCTCTTGAGAACAAACAAGTTCACCTCCGGCTTTCAGAGTATCGTGGAGGCTTATGGGGTTGGAGACTACAGGGAGGCTAGTCCAGGTGAGTACAGCTTCAGTAGACAGACTAACCTAAAGGTAGGCTAGTTTGGAACACTTTAGACACATTTAGGCAAGCTCAGGTGGGCACTATTAGATTTTCATGAAATGGAATCCATAGAATAGTCATTTAGAGGAAGGATTGTTGACATATATTTGACATTTTTATCTAAAAGCATTATTGATAAATAATTTAATAAAGTTGTCATATTTATGTAAGACTCCATTGTGTTTCATCTGTAGGTGCTACAAAGCAAACATTGGTGTCATATGAAGCTTTACCGCTTGCTCTGTAATATGACTAGTATTTTGATTTAAAAAACGTTATTTACATTAATTAATTAATATTGAGAAATATAAACATGAAAATATACCAATTTTGATTTGGCAAATTATTCAATATATTGTTGAACATAATATACTCTACTGGCATATCAAAGTTCCAGAGTGGGATCTCTGCTACTTCTAGAGTTATGATACAATTTGAAAGCATTACCAACAGAGTGAATAGCTGTGTTTGAATACCCATACTAACATACTGTATACTACATACTTAATGAGTATATACTACATACTATATACTATTCGTTCATTTTAGTATACTGTAAACCAGGGGTGTCAAACTCATTTTAGCTCAGGGGCCACATGGAGGAAAATCTATTCCCAAGTGGGCCGGACCGGAAAAATCATGGTATATATAACTTAAAAACAACAACTTCAGATTGTTTTCTTTGTTTTAATACGATCAACATACAACATAAAGCTGGAGCCTGAGGACAGTGTGTCCAAAATAGTACAAGCACAACATCACTATTAATCATAAAACACGTCAAGTTTATTTGAAAATTCTAAAGAAAAAGAACACACAAACACACAATGCCTCAGTGATTAACAGAACTGTTTCACAGATCACAGAACTATATCAGGGTGTCATTTCTCAGGCAGAAATGTAGATAAAAATAATGAAATCCTGTTCCCCAAACAAGTGCAAGAACCACAGTCAAGAATAGGTTAAATATACAAATAAAATAAAATAAATTAAAAACAATAGCACATCAACATAAAAACATATAAACATAAAGCTGGAGCCTGAGGACAGTGTCCAAAAGCACAACATCACTATTAATCATAAAACACCTCAAGTTATTTGAAAGTTCTGAGGACAAAGAACACACAAACACACAATGCCTCAGTGATTCACAGAAGTATATCACAGATCACAGAACTATATCAGGGTGTCATTTCTCAGTCATTTCCCCAAACAAGTGCAAGAACCACAGAGTCAAGAATAGGTTAAATATACAAATAAAATAAAAACAATTAAAAACAATAGCACATCAACATAAAAACATATAAACATAAATCTGAAAGCGTTGCTCAAACTCCCGTAACAGTCCAGTTATTTTATCTTTGAACCGCTTCATGTCTGCCACATGTTGGGTCGCGCACACATTTTTCAGACAGGGGAAGTGAGCTGCATCACCACCGGCAAGTTGCGTCTCCCACAATGACAGCTTCAACTTGAAAGAACGTATGCTGTCATAATACTGCGTGACAACTTTGTTGCGCCCTTGCAGCTGTTTGTTCAAGTTATTCAGGTGCTCTGCAACATCCACCATAAATGCAAGGTCCGGCATCCATTCTGCGGAATGAAATTCTAACACTGGTTTGCCCTTTTCTTCCATGAACTGTTCAATTTCTTCTCGTAAATCAAAGAAACGCCTCAGCACAGCACCTCGGCTTAACCATCTTACCTCAGTGTGGTATGGCAGGCCATAGATGTGGTCTTTCTCTCTGAGAAGGCTGTCAAACTGACGGTGATTCAGGCTTCTGGATCGGATGAAATTAACAGTTTGGATGACCACCTTCATGACGTTATCCATCTTTAATGACTTGCAACACAAAGCCTCCTGGTGCAAAATACAGTGAAAAGTCAAAAAATCACGTCCTCCATTTGCAGATTGCACTTTCTCTCTGAACTTTGTCACAACGCCTGCTTTTTTCCCGATCATTGAGGGCGCACCATCTGTAGCCAGGCTGACAGCGCGGGACCAGTCCACTCCGACCCTGTCCAGCGCGCCGACGAGTGTGGTAAAAATATCAGCTGCTGTCGTTGTATCTGTCATCGGCACCAACTCCACGAACTCCTCGGTGACGGTCAATGTGTCATCAACTCCGCGGATGAAAAAATGGCCAGTTGTGCAACATCTGTAATGTCCGTGCTTTCATCAATTGCAACCGAAAACGCAATAAATGACTTTACTTTTTGCTTCAACTGGCTGTCCAAATCCACTGAAAGATCGGAAATCCTGTCTGCAACTGTGTTTCTTGTCAGGCTGATATTTGCAAAAGCCTGCCGCTTTTCAGGGCACACAATCTCCGCTGCCTTCATCATGCATGTTTTTACAAATTCACCCTCACTAAATGGTTTTGAAGCCACTGCGATTTCATTAGCAATGAGGTAGCTAGCTTTCACTGCAGCGTCACTGATGTCTCGGCTGTGAGTAAACACAGACTGCTGTTTCTTCAGACCCGCCAACAGTTCATTCACCTTCTCTCATCTCCGCTGTCCTTGAAAGTTGTCATATTTGTCGGCATGAAGACTCACATAGTGGCGATGAAGGTTATATTCTTTCAGCACTGCAACATGCTCTGAACACACCAAACATACAGCTTTCCCATTCAATTCCGTGATTAAATAGGATGACCATTTTTCTTGGAACACTCTGCACTCTGCGTCCACTTTTCTCTTTTTTGACAGAGACATATTGGGACAATGAGGGTGCCAAAGCACATAATGTTAAAAGTAGAAGCCGTAATAAATATCGCAGGCAAAACAAAGTAGCTCATTGGCTGCACGTGCTTGACCTACTTGCTCTGCCCCGGTATAAACAGTTTGCTTGCTTAACACAATTGCTATTGCGCCATCCAGTGGACGCAATTGGAACAGCAGTTTATTTTATTGAAAAATTGCAGCACATTTTTATACTTAAAAAAAAAAAAAAATATATATATATATATATATATATATATATATATTTTTTTTTTTTTAATCATCTCGCGGGCCGGATTAAACCCGTTTGCGGGCCTAATCCGGCCCGCGGGCCGTACGTTTGACACCCCTGCTGTAAACGAACGGTATCCTTTCAGTTGAGCGTACTAGCGCTTCGCCTGTATACCGGAAGTTGATGCTGTTGCTATGCAACCTCTTGCTAGCTTGTTAGCATAACAAATTACTAGCTAAACATTTTACGATTTCGGGTGTGTTAGTAAATTCAATCTGGAGTGCCAGAGTGCACAAATCCAGAGCGTTGTCAGATTGTCCGTTCGTAAATTCAGAGCGTTTCGCTCTCGGAGCATACACTGGACGCTCTGGCCGAGGAGTAGGGTTGATCCGAGCGTTCTGACCTCACAACGGCAGTCAAGTACCCAATCTAACTGGCTAACATTGGCTAGCTACTTCCAGACACAAATGAGAGAACACCTCACTCTGACCATTTTACTCGCCCTAGCAGAGCTGGTTAGGCTGTTTTCATGTTATCCAGAGTGTCATTACTTTATTACATTGCTCAACATTTTCTTAACATTTGTCATAATTAGTTAAAGCAATTAATTTGTATCCGCTCTCGTCGGACTTCGGCCGGCATTTTCTTCAAATCTAAAAACGTTGTGAAGCCACGTCCATTTTCTGAAGAATTGCAATATGGGCCCTAAAAGCACGGAAATAGTGTCCACTGCTTGTATACTTCGTATTTTGGTGAATTTAGTACAAATCCGGGAAATTTTTGGCATACTAACTATATCCATACTATGACCAATAAGCATACTACATACTCAATTTACGTCACAAATAGTATGGTTAGTGCTTAGTATGAGTACTGAAACACGTGAAAATAGTTTAAAAATGGTCGCCCTCAGCTGGTGATTTGCAGGGTGTGCAATGATAAAAGTAAAAGGAGGGCTGTGATTGGACGCTTTTAAATACAAATGGAAAATATATGTCAACAATCCTTCCTCCAAAGGACTATTCTGTGGATAAAATGTCATGAAAATCCCTCAAATCATGGTCTTTTTTTGTCTGGATTTTGTGAGGACTCATTACAGGATTACAATTATGACTAACCAATACATGTAAAGCAGACTGGTCAGGTTGAGCACAGTTATAGGAATAAATGAAAGCTAGCAAAGTTGTCCATGCTGATCATGTTTAGCATTGGGCTAGTAACTGAAAGGTTGCTGGTTCGAATCCCCAAGCCGACTAGGTGAAAAATCTGTAAGTCGCTCTGGATAAGAGCGTCTGCTAAATGACTAAAATATTGAATGTATTTATGATTGGCAGCTCCCTACACCATCATTACATTCCCCTTCCTGTTTGCGGTCATGTTTGGGGACCTTGGTCACGGTGTGGTCATGGCATGCTTTGCCCTGTGGATGGTGCTGAAAGAGAAGAGCCACAAGCGTAAGCGCTCTGATAATGAGGTGAGAGTGTTTTCAGTGTGATTTCTATCAAATTCGACTGTGTTTTTGTAGTTGTCTTGATTTTGTTGTGTAGATTTTGATTTACTGCCATGTATGTTGGTCTTGGTTTCTCTATTGCCCTCAGATCTGGACAATGTTCTTCGAGGGACGTTATATCATACTAATGATGGGCCTTTTCTCTGTGTACACGGGGCTGATCTACAATGACTGCTTCTCCAAGTCACTCAACATATTTGGCTCAGGCTGGAGTGTTAGGGCTATGTTCACAGATCAGCAGTGGACGTGAGTCATCAAAACGAACACACAAAAACATGCACATTAGTACATTCACAAGCAGATTATGCACAGAATTGATGGTCAGTGTACCTGTCGATGTGAACATGTCATTTTAATTTAGCTGTAACTGGCTGAGGTTATTGTACTCATATTCACCTCTTATTCCAGAAATGAAACTCTCCAAACGAATGCTTTGCTCACCCTTGATCCCAATGTCAGTGGTGTCTTTAGTGGGCCATACCCTTTTGGCATCGATCCTGTGAGTATACATGCACACTGCACACAGACACAAAGCAATGTTCTCAGATGCTAAACACACAAACCCACAATCACGCACTCTCATATGTCCCTTCTCATGCCTTTCACTGATCCCAAATCCCAGAGATTGACGTTGTCTAATGTTATGTTCATGTTATGCTTTGTATCACACCCACAGATATGGAACATGGCAGTGAATCGTCTATCCTTCCTGAACTCCTACAAGATGAAGATGTCAGTCATCATAGGGGTCGTGCACATGAGCTTTGGGGTGGTGCTCAGTGTCTTCAACCATTTGTGAGTGAGCAGTTGGTGGTTCCTAACAGTAGTCACAAAAGTTGAAAAACTTCAGAAAGAGTTTCTCTAAATGTAAATCCTCCTTTCCTCCCCTTCTCTATCCAGGCACTTCAAACAGAATTTCAACGTCTACCTGCTGTTCCTCCCTGAGTTGCTGTTCCTGCTGTGTCTCTTTGGCTACCTGGTTTTCATGATCCTTTACAAGTGGTTGGCGTTCGGTGCACGTGACTCCCGCCTGGCCCCTAGCATCCTCATCCACTTTATCAACATGTTCCTCATGCAGGGAGGGGACAACACCCCTCTCTACCCTGGACAGGTGGGTGTTGGGGACGGGTTCATGATTCCGAGTGTCCCTCCTGAGTCTGGGTTTCTCAGCATCTGTATCTGAATCTCTGAATGTCTCTTTTTACCATCTGTCCATGTGGCTCTGTGTTTGACTGTGTGTATTTTGCTCCGCAGACTGGGCTGCAGGTCTTCCTGGTAGTGGTGGCTCTGCTGTCTGTGCCTGTGCTGCTGTTAGGAAAACCTGTCTACCTCTACTGGCTGCACCGTGGAGGGAAGGGCCTGCGATTGCGCAGGGTGAGTATGGTGGAAAGAGTAATGTGTTTTCAGTAAATAATGTATGTGCACATTTTAATGTCTGTTGTCTGTATTTTAGGGTTATGAGAGAGTTCGACGTGTGAGTGAGGATGATATGTCCCAAGCACCAGCATACGATGATGATGAGGAAGAGGGATTAGATGATCTCATGACCAGCAGAGGGACCCAGCCTAAGGAGGTCAGAACCACAACTGTACATCTCATATATACACATTTGAATACATCACTGTTGCGTTTCTGTCTAATCAATGTATTGTCCATCTTTCAGTTTGACTTTGGGGACGTGTTCCTGCACCAAGCCATCCACACCATAGAGTATTGCCTGGGCTGCATCTCCAACACAGCCTCTTACCTACGTCTCTGGGCCCTCAGTTTGGCCCATGCTCGTAAGTATCGGACTCACTATGCCTTTAAAAGGCCACAAGGGGGCAATTACTATCAATGACTGTCTCTATGTTCAGATATTGATCCATACATCTTCCTCTTACTATGTCCATCTATATGTTTGTCAGAGCTTTCGGAGGTACTGTGGGCCATGGTGATGCGTCTGGGCCTCAGGATGACCTCCAGACTGGGGGCTCTGTTTCTGGTACCAGTGTTCAGCCTGTTCGCTGTGCTCACTGTGTCCATCCTGCTAGTCATGGAAGGGCTCTCAGCCTTCCTCCATGCCCTCCGGCTGCACTGGTGAGTCAGTCTTTAAACTTAACTACGTGATGCCTTACTGACTAACTAATTCAGTCAGTCAATCAATCACTCTCTGTTAATCACTCATCTACTCTCACATTCCCCGGTGGTCACCTACTCGGTATAATTCAGTATAATTTTTACAAAATCTCTTAATCATTCACTTAGTAATTTGTTCACACATGCATTCATACTGGTTGTTTACATACAGTATGTCAATGCTCTCCTTTCCTAGGGTGGAGTTCCAGAATAAGTTCTATCATGGGACAGGTATCAAGTTTGCCCCCTTCAACTTCTCCGCCCTGCCCTCAGTCTTTGAGCAGGACGGTTTACTGTGACCAGCGACAACCAGATTCACTGGATTTGAACAGGAAACATGTACCAGGAAGGATGCTATGAGTTAGAGCAAGATGGCACACTGATGAAGAGGAGAAACTGCATAGCAGTGGTGGGATGACTTGTAGCAAAGTTTGTCAGCATACGGCTTTTGACACTATTGGCTGCATTGACTGCCTTACATCATAAATGCGTCCATATCAGCTAACCTCAATTCCTGAATTCAGTGGGATTCAAAACTGTTCATCTAGGTCTGTTGATATGTACTTTGTACTGTTCTGGAGTAATTTATGCATCTCATGTAATGACCACTTTAAGCCAATTTTGTGGATCTGAGCATTTTATTAGCTTTTTGTAGGAAATAGTGTTTTTTATTGTTAATTTATTACTTAAGACTCATATGTATCCTTTAAAGTACAACAAAATATGTTATAGATGCAAGGACAGGAGGTCATATAAAATATCCTGATTTCTAGTGCCATAACAATTTCTTCCCGATAATGACAAATGTGAATACCACGGCTGCTAATTGTGCAGCTTTTCACAGTGCTTATCCATGTGAAGACAGCTTTGGACATATAGTACTGTATAATGAATTGTATACTTGTACAGTAGATCATGATGTTCCTCCTGTATTGCCATTATACAATCCATGTGGCATTCCGGGGAGGATAAAAGATGACAGCTCAATTATGTATTTTTGCAAACGACATTGTCACAGAGCACTTTTCAAATAACAATGCAGAAATGATTGTACAATAAAAGTCAGCATTTTCACTGATGACTAGTCTTACTGTTGTGATGCTAAATGTTATGTGCTACTGCTAACAAGACAGTTTGCACAGGATAGAAATATTTTTGGCTTTACTTTCATGGTTTGGATATTCCCTGAAGTCTACTTGAAGCAGATATATACAGTACCAGTCAAAAGTTTGGACACACCTACTCATTCAAGGGTTTTTCTTTATTTTTACTATTTTCTACATTGTAGAATAATAGTGAAGACATCAAAACTATGAAATAACACATATGGAATCATGTAGTAACCAAAAAAGTGTTAAACAAATCAAAATATATTTGAGATTCTTCAAAGAGCCACCCTTTGCCTTGATGACAGCTTTGCACACTCGGCATTCTCTCAACCAGCTTCACCTGGAATGCTTTTCCAACAGTCTTGAAGGAGTTCCCACATATGCTTAGCACTTGTTGGCTGGTTTTCCTTCACTCTGCCGTCCGACTCATCCCAAACCATCTGAATTGGGTTGAGGTCGGGGGATTGTGGAGGCCAGGTAATCTGATGCAGCACTCCATCACTCTCCTTCTTGGTAAAATAGCCCTTACACAGCCTGGAGGTGTGTTGGGTCATTGTCCTGTTGAAAAACAAATGATAGTCCCACTAAGCCCAAACCAGATGGGATGGCATATCGCTGCAGAATGCTGTGGTAGCCATGCTGGTCTCCCGAGTGGCGCAGCGGTCTAAGGCACTGCATCTCAGTGCTTGAGGCATCACTACAGACCCCCTGGTTCGATTCCAGGCTGTATCACAACTGGCCGTGATTGGGAGTCCCATAGGGCGGCGCACAATTGGCCCAGCGTCGTCCGGGTTTGGCCGGTGTAGGCCATCATTGTAAATAAGAATTTGTTCTTAACTGACTTGCCTAGTTAAATAAAGGTAAAAAAAAAAAGATTTCTAAATAAATCACAAACAGTGTCACCAGCAAAGTACCCCCAGACCATAACACCTCCTCCTCCATGCTTTACGGTGGGAACTACACATGAGATCATCCATTCACCCACATCGTGTATATACACTACCAGTCAAAAGTTTGGACACACCTACTCATTCAAGGGTTTTTCTTTATTTTTACTATTTTCTATGTTGTAGAATAATAGTGAAGACATCAAAACTATGAAATAACACATATGGAATCATGTAGTAACCAAAAAAGTGTTAAACAAATCAAAATATAATTTATATTTGAGATTCTTCAAAGTAGCCACCTTTTGCCTTGATGACAGCACTTTTTTGGTAACTACATGATTCCACATGTGTTATTTTATAGTTTTGATGTCTTCACTATTATTCTACAATGTGAAAACTTGTAAAAAATAAAGAAAAACCATTGATTGAGTAGGTGTCCAAACTTTTGACTGGTACAGTATATACAAATTAATTGGATCTGGCAATAGATTGTAAGGATTTGATCAGTCATGGATTGTGGCTGTAGTGAATGGGAGGGAGGTGCAATTCATTGTCTAGTTGGTGATTTGAGGTAGCCCTACTGGTATCATCATGATTCATGCCATTTAGCTACATCTATTTATTTCTGTCTTTGTAGGAAGTTAGGATCTCAATCCTTTTTAGACATAGGCTACATTTAGGATATAAAGCACAAATGCCAACAAATAAAGAGTCAATGCTCAATAGTATGAACACATACTTATTTATTGAATTTTCTAGATCATAGAAATATATCAAATTAAATATGCCATGACTAGAATAGGTATTACAGATAGCAAGCTTACTTACTAGTGATGGGCATTCTAAGTCTTTTCGGTGAGCGGGCTCATTTGGCTCCGTTCACATAAAAGAGAGACGGCTCATTTAGCCCCCAAATGGCTCTTCATACCCAAATAAATAGACCTTACTGGGTGATCTGAAAAGTCATAGTCAATCGATCAATAATATAATAATACTTTTTGCAAAAATGTTTATTTTCAATTTACAATCTGTAGAAACAATGAGAATAGAAAGGTTCAGAACTTTTGTAAAACATCACAGTACAGTTGAAAAATATTGTCACGATCGTCGTATGGAGTAGACCAATGCGCAGCGTGTTGAGCGAACATACTTTATTTAATTAAAGTGCACACATGATACAAAAACAACAAAACGATAACGTAACGTCCTAGGTAACATAGACCAACACGGAACAAGATCCCACAAACACAAAGGGAAAACAGACAGTTTAAATATGGCTCCCAATCAGAGACAACCAGCCACAGCTGACACTCGTTGCCTCTGATTGGGAGTCACTCTAGCCAACATAGAAATAAACACAACTAGAACTCCCAACATAGAACTACAACACATAGAATGAGCACACCCTGGCTCAACATATAGAGTCCCAGAGCCAGGGTGTGACAGTACCCCCCCCTAAAGGGACTGTGACCGCGCCTCCACTAGAACAAAACAGGGGAGGGCTGGGTGGGCATTCCTCCTCGGCGGCGGTTCTGGCTCCGGGCTTGCCCACCACCCTCCAATAAACCCCCCATAGCGCCCCTGGTCCGGTCTGGCCCCGCTGGCTGGAGCTGAACTGGACGTAGTAGGAGCGGATAGCTTCAGCTCCGTTGTGGAGCAGCTGACCGGTACCTGATTAGGCACCGGTGACCCAGGCACGGGTTGTGCCGGACTGACGACGCGCACCCCTGGCTTGGTGCGTGAGGCAGGAACGGACCGGACCGGGCTGACGATGCGCACCCCTGGCTTGGTGCGAGTAGCAGGAACGGGCTGGACCAGGCTGACGACTCGCACCCCTGGCTTGGTGCGAGTGGCAGGAACGGGCTGGACCAGGCTGACGACTCGCACCCCTGGCTGGGTGCGTGGAGCCGGAACGGGCTTTACCGGGCTGACGACTCGCACCCCTGGCTTGGTGCGAGTAGCAGGAACGGGCTGGACCAGGCTGACGACTCGCACCCCTGGCTTGGTGCGAGTGGCAGGTACGGGCAGGACCAGGCTGGCGACGCGCACCGTAGGCTTGGTGCGAGGGGCAGGAACAGGCCGGGCCGGGCTGGCGACGCGCACCGTACACTTGCTGCGAGGGGCCGGAACAGGCCGGACCGGGCTGGCGACGCGCACCGTACACTTGGTGCGAGGGGCCGGAACAGGCCGGACCGTACTGGGGACACACACCACTGGCTCTACACCGGGATCTGGAACGGGCCGGACCGGACTGGTAACACACCCCAGTACCTCTCGCCGTGCCTCCACACCTTCCTTCCCTACTTTGGCCAGTGGCCCCCTTAACCTGGTGGCCTTCTGAATACGCCCCTTTTCTGCCTCCGTCAACCCCGTCGTCCATGCCCTGTGCCCCCCCCTAAAAAATTTTTGGGGTTGCCTCTCGACCGTCCGACGACGACACTGATCACGCCGTTGCTCCTCTCTCCGTCGCGCCTCTACCGTCTCACTCCATGGCCGCCGATCCATCCCGGCCAGGATTTCCTCCCAGGTCCAGGACCCCTGCCCGTCTAAGATCTGCTCCCACGTCCAGGCTGCCTGCTCCTGGACACGCTGCTTGGTCCTGGTATGGTGGGATCTTCTGTCACGATCGTCGTATGGAGTAGACCAATGAATTATTTAATTAAAGTGCACACATGATACAAAAACAACAAAACGATATCGTAACGTCCTAGGTAACATAGACCAACACGGAACAAGATCCCACAAACACAAAGGGAAAACAGACAGTTTAAATATGGCTCCCAATTAGAGACAACCAGCCACAGCTGACACTCGTTGCCTCTGATTGGGAGTCACTCTAGCCAACATAGAAATAAACACAACTAGAACTCCCAACATAGAACTACAACACATAGAATGAGCACACCCTGGCTCAACATATAGAGTCCCAGAGCCAGGGTGTGACAAATATATGGCAAATAGAAATCCAATATGGATGGTGTTGAATGGAGTTGAAGGATGGGACTAATAACAACTAACAACAACTAATAACAACAAGATAACTAATAATGTAAGCATACTGTGTCCATAATAGGTATATAGGTTATAGGTTGAGAGCTTTTGTGAAAGAGCACAGTTAGAAAGATATGGCATACAGAAGCAAACCTGTCACGATCGCTTACAGACGGGACGGACCAAGGCGCAGCGTGATATGCGTACATGTTTATTTAAATGAATAAACAACCGACAAAACAATAAACAAACGAAACGTGAAGTCCAAGGTAGAACACAAAACATACCTACACGGAACAAGATCCCACAACCCACTAGTGCCAATAGGCTGCCTAAGTCAGAGACAACGAGTCAGAGACAACGAGCTACAGCTGCCTCTGATTGGGAACCACACCGGCCAACATAGATCTACACCTAATAGAAACCCAACATAGAAATACACCACATAGAACATACAGGAGCAGGAGGAGCACTGCCAGAGCCCTGCAAAATGACCTCCAGCAGGCTACAAATGTGCATGTGTCTGCTCAAATGGTCAGAAACAGACTCCATGAGGGTGGTATGAGGGCCCGACGTCCACAGGTGGGGGTTGTGCTTACAGCCCAACACCGTGCAGGACGTTTGGCATTTGCCAGAGAACACCAAGATTGGCAAATTCACCACTGGCGCCCTGTGCTCTTCACAGATGAAAGCAGGTTCACACTGAGCACGTGACAGACGTGACAGAGTCTGGAGACGCCGTGGAGAACGTTCTGCTGCCTGCAACATCCTCCAGCATGACCGGTTTGGCGGTGGGTCAGTCATGGTGTGGGGTGGCATTTCTTTGGGGGGCCGCACAGCCCTCCATGTGCTCGCCAGAGGTAGCCTGACTGCCATTAGGTACCGAGATGAGATCCTCAGACCCCTTGTGAGACCATATGCTGGTGCGGTTGGCCCTGGGTTCCTCCTAATGCAAGACAATGCTAGACCTCATGTGGCTGGAGTGTGTCAGCAGTTCCTGCAAGAGGAAGGCATTGATGCTATGGACTGGCCCGTCCGTTCCCCAGACCTGAATCCAATTGAGCACATCTGTCTCGCTCCATCCACCAACGCCACGTTGCACCACAGACTGTCCAGGAGTTGGCGGATGCTTTAGTCCAGGTCTGGGAGGAGATCCCTCAGGAGACCATCCGCCACCTCATCAGGAGCATGCCCAGGCATTGTAGGGAGGTCATACAGGCACGTGGAGGCCACACACACTACTGAGCCTCATTTTGACTTGTTTTAAGGACATTACATCAAAGTTGGATCAGCCTGTAGTGTGGTTTTCCACTTTAATTTTGAGGGTGACTCCAAATCCAGACCTCCATGGGTTGATACATTTGATTTCCATTGATAATTTCTGTGTGATTTTGTTGTCAGCACATTCAACTATGTAAAGAAAAAAGTATTTAATAAGATTATTTCATTCATTCAGATGTAGGAAGTGATATTTTAGTGTTCCCTTTATTTTTTTGAGCAGTGTATGTATATATGTCGTGTTTTGCAGAGGGGTCAAATACTTATTTCCCTCATTAAAAACAATTGGCCCAGAGTCGTCCAGGGTAGGGGAGGGAATGGCCGGCAGGGATGTAGCTCAGTTGGTAGAGCATGGCGTTTGCAACGTCAGGGTTGTGGGTTCGATTCCCACGGCGGGCCAGTATGAAAAATAATGTATGCGCTAACTGTAAGTCGCTCTGGATAAGAGCGTCTGGTAAATGTAAGAAGACAGCTTTCTCAGATTGATGCCACGGCCAGTGTACAAGAGAAACGTGGAAAATGGTTGGAGGTACCTTAACTGGGGAGAACGGGCTCATGGTAATGTCTGGAGCGGAATTAGTGGAATGGTATCAAATACATCAAACAATTGGTTTCCATGTGTTTGATGCCATTCCATTTAGCCGTTCCAGCCATTATTATGAGCCTTCTTCCCCTCAGCAGCCTCCACTGGTTTTGAGTGAATATGGAATGGAGGATCAGACAGAACGTTTGGAAGAGCTAGAGATGGAAATTGAGAGTGAGGATGAATTAAATGTGGTGGCAGGTGCAGTGATGACCGTCGAGAAGGAGCTGAGTGTAGACGGAAGCGGTGTGGTGAGGTGGCATCAAGTGCAAAAAGAAGGATACATGGTCCAGTAGTTCAGAGATGGAATCTGATGAGAGTGAGGATGAAGTACAGTTGAAGTCGTAAGTTTACATACACTTAGCTTGGAGTCATTAAAACTCGTTTTTCAACCACTGCACACATTTCTTGTTAACAAACTATAGTTTTGGCAAGTCGGTTAGGACATCTACTTTGTGGATGACATAAGTAATTTTCCCAACAATTATTTACAGACAGATTATTTCACTTATAATTCACTGTATCACAATTCCAGTTGGTCAGAAGTTTACATACACTAAGTTGACTGTGCCTTTAAACAGCTTGGAAAATTCCAGAAAATGATGTCATGGCTTTAGAAGCTTCTGATAGGCTAATTGACATCATTTGAGTCAATTGGAGGTGTACCTGTGGATGTATTTCAAGGCCTACCTTCAAACTCTGTGCCTCTTTGCTTGACATCATGGGAAAAGCAAAATAAATCAGCCAAGACCTCAGAAATAAAATTGTAGACCTCCACAAGTCTGGTTCATTCTTGGGAGCAATTTCCAAATGCCTGAAGGTATCATGTTCACCTGTACAAACAATAGTACGCAAGTATAAACACCATGGGACCACGCAGTCGTCATACCGCTCAGGAAGGAGACTCGTTCTGTCTCCTAGAGATGAACGTACTTTGGTGCGAAAAGTGCAAATCAACCCCAGAACAACAGCAAAGGACCTTGTGAAGATGCTGGAGGAAACAGATACAAAAGTATCTATATCCACAGTGAAACGAGTCCTATATCGACATAACCTGAAAGGCCGCTCAGCAAGGAAGAAGCCACTGCTCCAAAACCTCCATAAAAAAGCCAGACTACGGTTTGCAACTGCACATGGGGACAAAGATCGTACTTTTTGGAGAAATGTCCTCTGGTCTGATGAAACAAAAATAGAACTGTTTGGCCATAATGACCATATTTATGTTTGAAGGAAAAAGTGGGTCGCTTGCAAGCCGAAGAACACCGTCCCAACCGTGAAACACGGGGGTGGCAGCATCATGCTGTGGGGGTGCTTTGCTGCAGGAGGGACTGGTGCACTTCACAAAATAGATGGCATCATGAGGATGGAAAATGATGTGGATATATTGAAGCAACATCTCAAGACAGCAGTCAGGAAGTTAAAGCTTGGTCGCAAATGGGTCTTCAAAATGGACAATGACCCCAAGCATACTTCCAAAGTTGTGGCAAAATGGCTTAAGGATAACAAAGTCAAGGTATTGGAGTGACCATCACAAAGCCCTGACCTCAATCCTATAGAAAATGTGTGGGCAGAACTGAAAAAGCGTGTGCGAGCAAGGAGGCCTACAAACCTGATTCAGTTACACCAGCTCTGTCAGGAGGAATGGGCCAAAATTCACCCAACTTATTGTGGGAAGCTTGTGGAAGGCTACCTGAAACGTTTGACCCAAGTTAAACAATTTAAAGGCAATGTTACCAAATACAAATTGCGTGTATGTAAACTTCTGACCCACTGGGAATGTGATGAAAGAAATAAAAGCTGAAAGAAATCATTCTCTCTACTATTATTCTGACTGTTACGGATACAGGTATTCTGTATTTGTTTTTCCTCTCCTTCTGCCCTAATCACAGGTGTCTCTTGTTTTCCTGATTGGTGGTTGTTGGTGTGTCTCACCTGTTCGACATCCTTCGTCTGCTGATTGCTGAGGTGGACCAATCAGTGGACACTCCTCCATATTGCACCACCTGTTTCTGGTTATTCATTACCATATCACATCACACATCCCCTGGTTTTAAAAAGCCAGTCAGTTGTGTTTTCTGACAGAGACTCTTTTTCTTTGTGAGTATGGATACTGTGGTGTCTTGGTTTAGGTGTACTCACTTGTTTGCTGTCTAGTCCATATTGGACCTATGTTGTTTGTTTGTGCCTGGGAAAAGGGGGGTTTAGCAAGTCGCCCTTGGGCATACACTACCCTTGGAATACCTTGTCTAAATACACTAGTCAGACCTGAGCGGACCACCCACTGTATTTTTGTATGGTTAGCAGTAAGCTTAGTGGTTCTTGAGGCAGGCAAGATCAGTTTAGTTTTTTTTTACATTATTGTTTCATTCCTTGGGTCCAGCTCAGCCCCTTTTCCCCAAACCGTTTACCGTGTGTTTATAATAAACATTTTGTGTTTGACGGTAGCATATGGTTGTCGGTGTATTTTGTTCTCACTGTTCCTGGTCAATATTCTAATTCGCATGAGTTATGTTACGGGTCTCTTTTCCATCCACCCTAGACTTTTAAAACCACGGGGTTCGTAACATAATGTGGGGGCTCGTCCGGGATATCTCAATGATACCCATGCCACTCATGCAAATTGGTTTAGTGTCTGGTTCAGTGTTGAGCTTGGCAGCTGTGACTAGCTGGTTTTGTGTGCAGTATTTGTTGGCTCGTGTTGCTAGCTCAAGATGTCTACTTTTGATTTGGATGCCATTTTGGAAAACCCTACGTGGGAGGTTTTTGATAATTGCCGTAGAGTGGATCTACAGGCTTTGGCTGACCACTTTTCTATACCCATAGCGAGGGTTTTAGTGAACGCGGAAGATAGGAAAGTGGTGTTAGAGGTATTATTGAACGAGCGAGTGCTTGAGTTACCGCCGCCTGAGCCTGCAGCTCCTGTAAGCCCGTCGGTTTCTGAGGGCGAGGCTAAGGCTCCAGCCACATTGCCCCGTTTTGACCCACTCTCCCCACTGTCAGACAGTGATGCCAGGATGGATGTCCGCTTGAGACGGCTCCAAATTGAGGCGGAAGAGAGGGCACAAATCAGGCGAGAAAAGTTGGAGATGCGTAAAATGGAACTGGAGGCAGAGACAGCGAGGTTAGTCTCTGCTCATGCTATGCCTGCTAGAGAGCCGTTCTCACCCGCTGTGTCGTCTGCTATGTTTGATATTAGTAGACAGACCACCTTAGTACCTGTGTTTAGGGAGTCAGAGGTTGACTCATATTTTAGTGGTTTTGAGCGTATAGCGGTAGCATTGAAATGGCCCGAAGAGGTATGGTGCCTATTACTTCAGTGTAGATTAACAGGTAAAGCCCAAGAGGTTTTGTCAGCACTGCCTCTTGAAGACAGCATGAATTATGACGTGGTCAAACATTTTATAAATTGATTTGCATTTTAATTAGGGAAATAAGTATTTGACCCCCTCTCAATCAGAAAGATTTCTGGCTCCCAGGTGTCTTTTATACAGGTAACGAGCTGCGATTAGGAGCACACTCTTAAAGGGAGTGCTCCTAATCTCAGCTTGTTACCTGTATAAAAGACACCTGTCCACAGAAGCAATCAATCAATCAGATTCCAAACTCTCCACCATGGCCAAGACCAAAGAGCTCTCCAAGGATGTCAGGGACAAGATTGTAGACCTACACAAGGCTGGAATGGGCTACAAGACCATCGCCAAGCAGCTTGGTGAGAAGGTGACAACAGTTGGTGCGATTATTCGCAAATGGAAGAAACACAAAATAACTGTCAATCTCCCTCGGCCTGGGGCTCCATGCAAGATCTCACCTCGTGGAGTTGCAATGATCATGAGAACGGTGAGGAAACAGCTCAGAACTACACGGGAGGATCTTGTCAATGATCTCAAGGCAGCTGGGACCATAGTCACCAATAAAAAAATTGGTAACACACTACGCCGTGAAGGACTGAAATCCTGCAGCGCCCGCAAGGTCCCCCTGCTCAAGAAAGCACATATACAGGGCCGTCTGAAGTTTGCCAATGAACATCTGAATGATTCAGAGGAGAACTGGGTGAAAGTGTTGTGGTCAGATGAGACCAAAATCGAGCTCTTTGGCATCAACTCAACTCGCCGTGTTTGGAGGAGGAGGAATGCTGCCTATGACCCCAAGAACACCATCCCCACCGTCAAACATGGAGGTGGAAACATTATGCTTTGGGGGTGTTTTTCTGCTAAGGGGACAGGACAACTTCACTGCATCAAAGGGACGATGGACGGGACATGTACCGTCAAATCTTGGGTGAGAACCTCCTTCCCTCAGCCAGGGCATTGAAAATGGGTCGTGGATGGGTATTCCAGCATGACAATGATCCAAAACACACAGCCAAGGCAACAAAGGAGTGGCTCAAGAAGAAGCACATTAAGGTCCTGGAGTGGCCTAGCCAGTCTCCAGACCTTAATCCCATAGAAAATCTGTGGAGGGAACTGAAGGTTTGAGTTGCCAAACGTCAGCCTCGAAACCTTAATGACTTGGAGAAGATCTGCAAAGAGGAGTGGAACAAAATCCCTCCTGAGATGTGTGCAAACCTGGTGGCCAACTACAAGAAACGTCTGACCTCTGTGATTGCCAACAAGGGTTTTGCCACCAAGTAATAAGTCATGTTTTGCAGAGGGGTCAAATACTTATTTCCCTCATTAAAATGCAAATCAATTTATAACATTTTTGACATGCGTTTTTCTGGATTTTTTTGTTGTTATTCTGTCTCTCACTGTTCAAATAAACCTACCATTAAAATTATAGACTGATCATGTCTTTGTCAGTGGGTAAACGTACAAAATCAGCAGGGGATCAAATACTTTTTCCCCTCACTGTATGTTGCCAGTAAAAGGTGTGACATTTATAATGGGCAACGATATTGCCGGAGGAAAGGTGATACCTGTATTGGAGGTATTAGATGAAAGTGACCAGTCTCTCTCTGAGGAGCTGGCACAGAGTTATCCAAATGTGTTCCCCGCTTGTGCTGTCACACGTGCTCAAGCACGACAAGTGGGTGACGTGATAGATTTGTGGGTGACGTGAGAGTGTGACCCAGAGGATAGCTTGTGTGCTACCTCTGGTAAGGTGGTGCGGTCTGACCAACAGCCCAGGGAAGGGAAGAAGTATGTGGAACTTGTTGCTGATGCAATACAGTTACCAGTCACTCGTGATGTGGTGAGGTGTGAATGAGGGAGTCAGGCGCAGGAGGTAAAACACCGAAGTCCAGAGTTTATTCCGTTTACATAAATAAAACGCACCCAGCGTCAAAACGAAACTATCACAAGGGAAATATATTCCACCACTCGCTCTCACAATGAAACAATCACTCACAAAGACAAGGGGAACAGAGGGAACACTTATACACATACTAATTAGGGGAATGAGCACCAGGTGTATGTGATTGACAAGACAAGACATGACCAGTCGAGTGATGAGAATGGGATTGGCAGTAGCTAGTAAGCCGGTGACGACGAACGCCGAAACCTGCCCGAACAAGGAGGGGAGGCAGCCTCGGCGGAAGTCGTGACAGTACCCCCCCTTGACGCGCGGCTCCAGCAGTGCACTGACCCCGGCCTCGGGGACGGCCAGGAGATCGAGGAGCAGGGCGAGTTGGATGGCGACGGTGGAAATCCCTCTACAGGGAGGGATCGAGGATGTCCCTCCTTGGGACCCAGCACCGTTCTTCCGGACCGTACCCCTCCCACTCCACGAGATACTGAAGGCCCCCCACCCGACGCCTCGAATCCAGTATGGAACGGACCGAGTACGCCGGGGCCCCCTCGATGTCCAGAGGAGGTGGAGGATCCTCCCGCACCTCAGACTCCTGGAGTGGACCAGCTACCACCGGCCTGAGGAGAGACATGAAACGAGGGGTTAATACGGTAATCAGGGGGGAGTAACAACCTGTATGTAACCTCGTTTATCCTCTTCAGGACTTTAAACGGCCCCACAAACCTCGGGCTCAGCTTCCGGCAGGGCAGGCGGAGGGGTAGATTCCGGGTCGAGAGCCAGACCCGATCCCCCGGTACAAAAACCGGGGCCTCCCTGCGGTGGCGGTCAGCGTTCGCCTTCTGATGACGCATGGCGCACTGGAGGTGAACGTGGGCAGCGTTCCAAGTCTCCTCCGCGCGCCGAAACCAGTCATCCAACGCAGGAGCCTCGGTCTGGCTCTGGTGCCACGGTGCCAGGACCGGTTGGTAACCCAAAACACATTGGAAGGGTGTTAGGTTAGTGGAGGGGTGGCGGAGAGAGTTCTGAGCGTATTCTGCCCATGGCAGGAACACTGACCACTCCCCCGGCCGGTCCTGACAGTAGTTCCGCAGGAACCTACCCACATCTTGATTCACCCTTTCCACCTGCCCATTACTCTCGGGGAGGTCCAGAGGTCAGGCAGACCGAGACCCCCAGACGTTCCATGAACGCCTTCCAGACTCTAGACGTGTACTGGGTACCTCGGTCTGACACTATATTCTCTGGTACCCCATAGTGCCGGAAGACGTGAGTAAACAGAGCCTCCGCAGTTTGTAGGGCCGTGGGGAGACCGGGCAGAGGAAGGAGGCGGCAGGACTTCGAAAAGCGAACCACAACGACCAGGATAGTGGTGTTACCTTGGGAGAGGGGAAGATCAGTAAGAAAATCAATACTTAGGTGAGACCATGGTCGTTGTGGAACTGGTAAAGGTTGTAGCTTACCCGCTGGGAGGTGCCTAGGTGCCTTACTCTGGGCGCACACTGAGCAGGAGGAAACATACACCCTCACATCCTTAGCCAAGGTAGGCCACCAGTACTTCTCGGTCAGGGAGCGCATTGTACGACCGATACCTGGATGACCAGAGGAGGGTGTCGTGTGTGCCCAGTAGATCAGACGGTCACAGATAAGCGCAGGCACGTACTGCAGCCCAGCTGGACACTGCGGTGGAGATGGATCTGTGTGTAATGCCTGCGCTATATCCGCGTCCATCGCCCATACTACCGGCGCCACAATGTATGAGGGGTGTTGTCTCTGGGCCTCTCCTCTGTGTCATACAGCCGAGACAGTGCATCTGCCTTCACGTTCTTCGTACCCGGAATGTATGAGAGTGTGAAATCAAACCGGGTGAAGAAGAGGGCCCACCTGGCCTGGCGAGGATTCAGCCTCCTCGCTGCCCGAATGTACTCCAGGTTACGGTGGTCAGTCCAGACGAGGAAAGGGTGTTTCGCCCCTTCGAGCCAATGCCTCCACACCGTCAAAGCTCGGACAACAGCCAGCAGCTCCCGATCACCAATGCCGTAGTTCTGCTCCGCCGAGCTGAGCTTCTTCGAAAAGGGTGGCGTGCCCGAGCATTGGGATAAGACAGCGCCTATCCCTACCTCGGACGCATCCACCTCCACTACGAACGGTAGTGATGAATCGGGGTGAGCCAGTGCCGGGGCTGAGGTTAACAGACCCCGCAATCTACTGAAGGCCAAATCAGCCTCAGCAGACCAGCAGAGCTGGGACAGCCCACCCTTCAACAAGGAGGTAATGGGAGCTGCGACCTTGCCAAAGTCCCGAATAAACCTCTAATAGTAGTTGGCAAAGCCAAGGAAGCGCTGCACCTCCTTTACCGTGGTTGGAGTCTGCCAATTACGCACGGCTGAAATGCGATCTCCCTCCATCTCCACACCTGTGGTAGTAATGCGGTATCCGAGGAAGGAGATTGACTGCTGGAAAAACTCACACTTCTCTGCTTTGGCATTAAGATCATTCTCCAGCAGTCGGACCAGTACCTTGCGAACCAGGGACACATTCTCGGCGCGCGTAGCGGAATACACCAGGATGTCATCGATGTAGACCACCACACCGTGACCAAGCATGTCCCGAAACACCTCGTTCACAAAGGACTGGAAAACGGATGGAGCATTCATCAAACCATAGGGCATCACCAGGTATTAATAATGCCCAGAGGTTGTGCTGAATGCTGTTTTCCACTCATCCCCTTCCCGAATACGCACCAGGTTGTAGGCACTCCTGAGTTCTAATTTGGTGAAAAAACAGGCCCCATGCATTGACTCAATCACTGAAGGAATGAGGGGAAGAGGATAACTAAATCACACCGTCACCTTATTCAGTGGTCGATAATCAATGCACGGGCGTAAACCGCCATCTTTCTTCTTCACAAAGAAGAAACTCGAGGAAGCAGGTGAAGTGGAGGGACGTATATACCCATGGCTCAGGAGTGGAACAAAATCCCTCCTGAGATGTGTGCAAACCTGGTGGCCAACTACAAGAAACGTCTGACCTCTGTGATTGCCAACAAGGGTTTTGCCACCAAGTAATAAGTCATGTTTTGCAGAGGGGTCAAATACTTATTTCCCTCATTAAAATGCAAATCAATTTATAACATTTTTGACATGCGTTTTTCTGGATTTTTTTGTTGTTATTCTGTCTCTCACTGTTCAAATAAACCTACCATTAAAATTATAGACTGATCATGTCTTTGTCAGTGGGTAAACGTACAAAATCAGCAGGGGATCAAATACTTTTTCCCCTCACTGTATGTTGCCAGTAAAAGGTGTGACATTTATAATGGGCAACGATATTGCCGGAGGAAAGGTGATACCTGTATTGGAGGTATTAGATGAAAGTGACCAGTCTCTCTCTGAGGAGCTGGCACAGAGTTATCCAAATGTGTTCCCCGCTTGTGCTGTCACACGTGCTCAAGCACGACAAGTGGGTGACGTGATAGATTTGTGGGTGACGTGAGAGTGTGACCCAGAGGATAGCTTGTGTGCTACCTCTGGTAAGGTGGTGCGGTCTGACCAACAGCCCAGGGAAGGGAAGAAGTATGTGGAACTTGTTGCTGATGCAATACAGTTACCAGTCACTCGTGATGTGGTGAGGTGTGAATGAGGGAGTCAGGCGCAGGAGGTAAAACACCGAAGTCCAGAGTTTATTCCGTTTACATAAATAAAACGCACCCAGCGTCAAAACGAAACTATCACAAGGGAAATATATTCCACCACTCGCTCTCACAATGAAACAATCACTCACAAAGACAAGGGGAACAGAGGGAACACTTATACACATACTAATTAGGGGAATGAGCACCAGGTGTATGTGATTGACAAGACAAGACATGACCAGTCGAGTGATGAGAATGGGATTGGCAGTAGCTAGTAAGCCGGTGACGACGAACGCCGAAACCTGCCCGAACAAGGAGGGGAGGCAGCCTCGGCGGAAGTCGTGACAGTACCCCCCCTTGACGCGCGGCTCCAGCAGTGCACTGACCCCGGCCTCGGGGACGGCCAGGAGATCGAGGAGCAGGGCGAGTTGGATGGCGACGGTGGAAATCCCTCTACAGGGAGGGATCGAGGATGTCCCTCCTTGGGACCCAGCACCGTTCTTCCGGACCGTACCCCTCCCACTCCACGAGATACTGAAGGCCCCCCACCCGACGCCTCGAATCCAGTATGGAACGGACCGAGTACGCCGGGGCCCCCTCGATGTCCAGAGGAGGTGGAGGATCCTCCCGCACCTCAGACTCCTGGAGTGGACCAGCTACCACCGGCCTGAGGAGAGACACATGAAACGAGGGGTTAATACGGTAATCAGGGGGGAGTAACAACCTGTATGTAACCTCGTTTATCCTCTTCAGGACTTTAAACGGCCCCACAAACCTCGGGCTCAGCTTCCGGCAGGGCAGGCGGAGGGGTAGATTCCGGGTCGAGAGCCAGACCCGATCCCCCGGTACAAAAACCGGGGCCTCCCTGCGGTGGCGGTCAGCGTTCGCCTTCTGATGACGCATGGCGCACTGGAGGTGAACGTGGGCAGCGTTCCAAGTCTCCTCCGTGCGCCGAAACCAGTCATCCAACGCAGGAGCCTCGGTCTGGCTCTGGTGCCACGGTGCCAGGACCGGTTGGTAACCCAAAACACATTGGAAGGGTGTTAGGTTAGTGGAGGGGTGGCGGAGAGAGTTCTGAGCGTATTCTGCCCATGGCAGGAACACTGACCACTCCCCCGGCCGGTCCTGACAGTAGTTCCGCAGGAACCTACCCACATCTTGATTCACCCTTTCCACCTGCCCATTACTCTCGGGGAGGTCCAGAGGTCAGGCAGACCGAGACCCCCAGACGTTCCATGAACGCCTTCCAGACTCTAGACGTGTACTGGGTACCTCGGTCTGACACTATATTCTCTGGTACCCCATAGTGCCGGAAGACGTGAGTAAACAGAGCCTCCGCAGTTTGTAGGGCCGTGGGGAGACCGGGCAGAGGAAGGAGGCGGCAGGACTTCGAAAAGCGAACCACAACGACCAGGATAGTGGTGTTACCTTGGGAGAGGGGAAGATCAGTAAGAAAATCAATACTAAGGTGAGACCATGGTCGTTGTGGAACTGGTAAAGGTTGTAGCTTACCCGCTGGGAGGTGCCTAGGTGCCTTACTCTGGGCGCACACTGAGCAGGAGGAAACATACACCCTCACATCCTTAGCCAAGGTAGGCCACCAGTACTTCTCGGTCAGGGAGCGCATTGTACGACCGATACCTGGATGACCAGAGGAGGGTGTCGTGTGTGCCCAGTAGATCAGACGGTCACAGATAAGCGCAGGCACGTACTGCAGCCCAGCTGGACACTGCGGTGGAGATGGATCTGTGTGTAATGCCTGCGCTATATCCGCGTCCATCGCCCATACTACCGGCGCCACAATGTATGAGGGGTGTTGTCTCTGGGCCTCTCCTCTGTGTCATACAGCCGAGACAGTGCATCTGCCTTCACGTTCTTCGTACCCGGAATGTATGAGAGTGTGAAATCAAACCGGGTGAAGAAGAGGGCCCACCTGGCCTGGCGAGGATTCAGCCTCCTCGCTGCCCGAATGTACTCCAGGTTACGGTGGTCAGTCCAGACGAGGAAAGGGTGTTTCGCCCCTTCGAGCCAATGCCTCCACACCGTCAAAGCTCGGACAACAGCCAGCAGCTCCCGATCACCAATGCCGTAGTTCTGCTCCGCCGAGCTGAGCTTCTTCGAAAAGGGTGGCGTGCCCGAGCATTGGGATAAGACAGCGCCTATCCCTACCTCGGACGCATCCACCTCCACTACGAACGGTAGTGATGAATCGGGGTGAGCCAGTGCCGGGGCTGAGGTTAACAGACCCCGCAATCTACTGAAGGCCAAATCAGCCTCAGCAGACCAGCAGAGCTGGGACAGCCCACCCTTCAACAAGGAGGTAATGGGAGCTGCGACCTTGCCAAAGTCCCGAATAAACCTCTAATAGTAGTTGGCAAAGCCAAGGAAGCGCTGCACCTCCTTTACCGTGGTTGGAGTCTGCCAATTACGCACGGCTGAAATGCGATCTCCCTCCATCTCCACACCTGTGGTAGTAATGCGGTATCCGAGGAAGGAGATTGACTGCTGGAAAAACTCACACTTCTCTGCTTTGGCATTAAGATCATTCTCCAGCAGTCGGACCAGTACCTTGCGAACCAGGGACACATTCTCGGCGCGCGTAGCGGAATACACCAGGATGTCATCGATGTAGACCACCACACCGCGACCAAGCATGTCCCGAAACACCTCGTTCACAAAGGACTGGAAAACGGATGGAGCATTCATCAAACCATAGGGCATCACCAGGTATTAATAATGCCCAGAGGTTGTGCTGAATGCTGTTTTCCACTCATCCCCTTCCCGAATACGCACCAGGTTGTAGGCACTCCTGAGTTCTAATTTGGTGAAAAAACAGGCCCCATGCATTGACTCAATCACTGAAGGAATGAGGGGAAGAGGATAACTAAATCACACCGTCACCTTATTCAGTGGTCGATAATCAATGCACGGGCGTAAACCGCCATCTTTCTTCTTCACAAAGAAGAAACTCGAGGAAGCAGGTGAAGTGGAGGGACGTATATACCCATGGCTCAGGGACTCGGTGACGTATGTTTCCATAGCCTCCATTTAAGCCTGCGACAGGGGATACACATGACTCCTGGGAGGTACAGCGTCTACCTGAAGGTTTATCGCGCAATCCCCCTCCCGATGAGGTGGTAATTTAGTCGCTTGCGTCTTGGAAAACGCGAGCGCCAGATCATGGTATTCGGGGGGAGCTACTCGCTGTCACAATGAAACAATCACTCACAAAGACAAGGGGAACAGAGGGAACACTTATACACATACTAATTAGGGGAATGAGCACCAGTAAGTGTGATTGACAAGACAAGACATGACAAGTGGAGTGATGAGAATGGGATCGGCAGTAGTTAGTAAGCCGGTGACGACGAATGCCGAAACCTGCCCGAACAAGGAGGGGAGGCAGCCTCTGCGGAAGTCGTGACACGTGAGCAGCTGATTGCTAACCAAAAGGTTGACATTAGCCTGGCTAAATGTTTATCTAGTGTTGTCTCAGAGGAGAAGCTAAAAAATAAAAACATGGCAAACTTCATTGATGGTAATCTCCTCACGCGTAAATGGACATCCCAAGGTGGCGCTGGCGGAGATTGGAATGCTGTTTGCCAAATAGTGATTCCTACAGCCTTCCGACTAAATGTTTTATCCCTCGCTCATGATCACCAGTGGTCCGGACATCTGGGAGTCACCAAGACTTATGATCGGGTTTTGCGACATTTCTTTTGGCCCGGTTTAAAACAAGATGTTTCAGGTAGCTGGGAAACCGAACCGGGTTATTCCTCCCGCTCCTCTTTGTCCCATACCTAAAAATAAAATAAATAAATTGGTCATTTAGCAGACGCTCTTATCCAGAGCGACTTACAGGAGCAATTAGGGTGAAGTGCCTTGCTCAAGGGCACATCGACAGATTTTTCACCTAGTCGGCTCGGGGATTAGAACCAGCGACCTTTCGGTTACTGGCACAACGCTCTTAACCACTAAGCTACCTGCCGCCCCATGTGAGTATTGCGCATACCTGTCATAGGTGAACCATTCGAACATGTGATGGTTGATTGTGTTGGACCAATACCGAAGACAAAATCTGGTAACCAGTTTCTGTTGACGATTATGTGTGTGGCCACCAGATACCCAGAGGCCATTCCTCTGCAAAGGATTACTGCTTCGGTGGTGAGTAAAGCTTTGATCAAATTCTTCTCAACTTTTGGGTTACCTAAGGTGGTACAAACTGATCATGGTACGAATTTCCTTTCTAAGCTTTTCAAACAGGTGTTAAAATCCTTGTCAGTTACACACCGTGTGTCAAGCGCATATCACCCAGAGTCTCAGGGTGCGCTTGAACGTTGGCATCAGACACTGAAGTCTATGCTCCGTAAATATTGTTTGGAATCTGAGAAGGATTGGGATGAGGGAGTTCCTCTAGTTTTGTTTGCTGTCCGTGAGACGATACAGGAATCCCTAGGGTTCAGCCCAGCTGAACTGGAGTTTGAACACACAGTGAGAGGACCTATGAAAGTCCTTAAGGATCCGTTTGTATCACAAGAGTTGTGTGCGAAAGAAAATGTGTTGGACTACGTTAGTCGCTTTCGTGAGCGCCTACATGGTGCCTGTGCTCTGGTAAAGGAAGCGCTGTCTTCCTCACAGAGACATATGAAACGGCACTATGACAACCAGGCTGTTTGTCGTTCGCTGCAGCCAGGTGACCACTTTCTTGTATTATTGCCTGTACCAGGAGCGTCATTGTCAGCACGTTTCTCTGGTCCTTATGTAATTGAAAAGAAACTAAGTGAAACTGATTATGTGATACAGACTCCTGATAGAAAACGCCAATTTCGTGTGTGCCACATTAACATGTTGAAGATATACCACACCAGACCCGTCACCCAGATAGACAGTCCAGAGAAACTGGCCAAGACGGCTGTCTCTATTGCTGCTGCGGCTGTAGTGGGAGGTCATGTTAATGATGTGGACGGAGATGGTTTGGAGTTGCGCAATACTCAGCAGCAGTGTGCTAGATTGCCCAATTCAGAGATGCTGCTGTCTCTCCCGTCAAGCCTGATTCATTTAACGGACGGAAAGACAGATGATATTGTGAGGCTATTACACAGCTTTCCATTTATTTTTAATGATGTTCCTAGACGTAGAAATGTGTTAGAACATGATATTAATGTTGGAAACGCTGCACCTAACAAGCAACATGCTTATCGTGTCAACGTCTCTAAAACATAATGAGGGATGAGTTCAAGTCCTTGGAGTTCTCTGTGCATTCTGGTTCCCAAACCTGATGGGACATCCAGGTTATGTACGGACTATCGAAAGGTAAATTCTGTCACAGTGCCCGACTCGTTCCCGCTACCCAGACTGGATGACTGTATTGACACTGTGGGTGCTGCTACTTATGCAACCAAACTAGATCTTCTAAAAGGTTACTGGCAGGTGCCGTTAACCTCACGTGCCTCCGACATCTCTGCCTTTGTGACCCCAGACCACTTCCTACAATATGCTGTCATGGCATTTGGGATGCGGAACGCACCAGCCACTTTACAACGCCTGGTTAACACAGTATTGGCTTGAGTTCCTAATTGTAGTGCCTACCTTGATGATCTGGTAATTTATTCAACTGAGTGGTCAGATCATATTAACACTCTAAGGGTAGTGTGTGAACGTCTAGCAGCCGCTTCTCTAACCCTGAACTTAGCAAAGTGCGAGTTTGGGAAGGCCACTGTTCCTTATCTCGGCAAACAGGTCAGCCATGGTCAGGTGTGCCCTGTTGAAGCCAAGGTCTCAGCTGTAACTGCATTTCCCGCACCTACCACCAGAAGAGAGCTACGCCGCTTTTAGGGATGGTTGGCTACTACCGTAGTTTCTGTAAAAATGTATCTGCGGTAGTTGCTCCATTAACGGATTTGCTCAGTCCGGCGATAAAATTTGTATGGTCTGCGGATTGTCACACTGCTTTAAACACTGCCAAAGCACTCTTATCTAGTACCCCTGTTCTTGCTGCTCCAGATTTTGAACGGCCGTTTAAACTTGAGGTCCTCGTCAACACTTTCACCCGTGTTAACGAGAGAATCACTGACATCATGTCAGCTGGTCCTTTTGTGGCAGGGCTGAAATGCAGTGGAAATGTTTTTTGGGGGATTAAGTTCATTTTCATGGCAAATAGGGACTTTGCAATTAATTGCAATTCATCTGATCACTCTTCATAACATTCTGGAGTATATGCAAATTGCCATCATAAAAACTGAGGCAGCAGACTTTGTGAAAATTAAAAATATTTGTGTCATTATCAAAACTTTTGACCACGACTGTAGGTAGGACTTCACTGGCCTCACACTCCAGTAAAGTAGGTGGCGCTATATGCGATCCGCCAACCCAATCCCAAAGAAGAAGAAACCGCCACGGCCATTCGCTCTTTTACTGAAGTGTGTCCAGTCAGGTCCGCAAACTAAAATCTGGCCCTGTACACGCCTGCGTGGCGAGAGAGAAGAAAATTACCAACAACAGTATATTTAATCCGATCACACACGAAATGGCGTCAGCAGCAGGTAAGGATGGTGAAACCTTTTTAATTAGTTTACCAAGCTAGCTATCAGATTTTAGATATTTTTGAAGTAGGTAAGTATGTCCAGTGCGAACAATTTAGGTAGCTAACGGTAGCTGTCTACTTCACTCCGTTTTTGTGGGGGACGGGTTCGTTCGCTAGCTAACTATGGTGGCTAACTACTGCATTTTGGAATGAACTGTTGAAACACCGAATCTATTATTGTTGTTGGGAGTTATTATGCATCTCATACAACTAGCTCATAGTTATCGTCCAATGGCTATGTGCCGGTAGTTAGCGAACGTTAGCTACCAAATTATTGCTAAATCTAGCTAGCTAGCCTTTTCGTGAATAACCTGCGGGCTAGCGTAGAATAGGCGGGCATTGAAAAGCGAACTGCTAAAGCCATTTCTTGAATTGAGTTTTGCTAACGTTACCAGCTAGAAGCTAGCCAGGTGTTTGAGACTGCTTTGCCACAAACAAAGTTCATAATCATCATATTGACATGGTAAAGAATCAAATAAACACACAGCATCATGCCTTTACGATAACCTTAGAATCAGATGTGAAACATTCCTCAGGCCAGGGGCTATAGTGTATTTTTGCTTATTTATTCGTTTTTTTGTGTGCAGACTACAGCGCCTATGGCCAGGCGGGAGGCCAACAGGGGTAAGTGTATTCTTGCACTGAAAAACAAATATAAATAATTTGAACTGTTTATCTCATTGACAGCAGCCCCAAACATTGACATGTCAAAGTGTAAAAGCCTTGGTTTCTTGCATGTTAACATCAGAAGCCTCCTCCTTAAGTTTGAGTTATTCACTGCGTTAGCACACTCCGCCAACCCTGATGTTCTAGCAGTGTCTGAATCCTGGCTTAGGAAGGCCACCAGAAATGTCCATCCCCAACGACAACATTTTCCATCTAGATAGAACTGCCAAAGGGGGCGGTGTTGCAATCTACTGTAGAGATGCAGAGCTCTATCATACTATCCAGGTCTGTGCCCAAACAGTTTGAGCTTCTACTTCAAAAAATTCACCTTTCCAGAAATAAGTCTCTCACTGTTGCTGCTTGCTACAGCCCCCCCTCAGCCCCCCTGGAGACCATATGTGAATTGATTGCCCCCATCTATCCTCAGAATTCGTACTGCTTGGTGACCTAAACTGGGATATGCTTAACACCCCGGGCATCCTACAATCTAAACTAGATGCACTCAATCTCACACAAAACCTCATCACTGTCAAACGCTCCCTAAAACACTTTAGCGAGCAGGCCTTTCTAATTGACCTGGCCCGGGTATACTGGATGGATATTGACCTCATTCTGTCAGTAAAGGATGCCTGGTTGTTCTTTTAAAAGTGCTAAATAAGCATGCCCCATTCAAAAAATTCAGAACTAAGAACAGATATAGCCCCTGGTTCACCCCAGACTTGACTGCCCTTGACCAGCACAAAAACATCCTGTGGCGTACTGCATTAGCATCGAACAGCACCCGCGATATGCTACTTTTCAGGGAAGTCAGGAACCAATATACACAATCAGTTAGGAAAGCAAAGGCTAGCTTTTTCAAACAGAAATTTGCATCCTGTAGCACTAACTCCAAAAAGTTTTGGGACACTGTAAAGTCCATGGAGAATAAGAGCACCTCCTCCCAGCTGCCCACTGCACTGAGGCTAGGAAACACTGTCACCACCGATAAATCTACGATAATCGAGAAGTTCAACAAGCATTTTGCTACGGCTGGCCATGCTTTCCACCTGGCTACCCCTACCCCGGCCACCAGCTCTGCACCCTCCGCTGCAAATTGCCCATGCTCCCCCCGCTTCTCCTTCACCCAAATTCAGACAGCTGATGTTCTGAAAGAGCTGTAAAATCTGGACCCCTACAAATCACCTGGGCTAGACAATCTGGACCCTTTCTTTCTTTCTAAAATTAGCCGCCGAAATTGTCGCAACCCCAATTACTAGCCTGTTCAACCTCTCTTTCGTATCGTCTGAGATCCCCAGAGTTTGGAAAGCTGCCGGGGTGACACTCTAGATCCAAACTGTTACAGACCTAAGGCGGCAGGTAGCTTAGTGGGTAAGAGCGTTGTGCCAGTAACCGAAAAGTCGCTGTTTCTAATCCCCGAGCCGACTAGGTGAAAAATCTGTCGATGTGCCCTTAAGCAAGGCACTTAACCCTAATTGCTCCTGTAAGTCGCTCTGGATAAGAGCGTCTGCTAAATGACAAAAAAAAACTATATCCATCCTGCCCTGCCCTTCAAAAGTATTTGAAAGTAAAGTTAACAAACAGATCACCGACCATTTCGATTCCCACCGTACCTTCTCTGCTATGCAATCTGGTTTCCGAGCTGGTCATGGGTGCACCTCAGCCATGCTCAAGGTCCTAAACGATATTATAACCGCGATCGATAAAAGACAGTACTGTGCAGCCGTCTTCATCGACCTTGCTAAGGCTTTTGACACTGTCAATCACCGCATCTTATTGGCAGACTAAATAGCCTTGGTTTCTCAAATGACTGCCTCGCCTGGTTCACCAACTACTTCTCAGATAGAGTTCAATGTGTCAAATCGGAGGGCCTGTTGTCTGGACCTCTGGCAGTCTCTATGGGAGTGCCACAGGGTCCAATTCTCGGGCCGACACTATTCTCTTTGTATATCAATGATGTCGCTCTTGCTGCTGGTGGCTCTCAGAGCCACCTCTACGCAGACGACACCATTTTGTATACATCTGGCCCTTCATTGGACACTGTGTTAACAAACCTCCAAACGAGCTTCAATGCCATACAACACTCCTTCCGTAGCCTCCAACTGCTCTTAAACGCTAGTAAAACTAAATGCATGCTCTTCAATCGAACGCTGCTTGCACCCGCCCGACTAGAATCACTACTGTCTGACTTAGAATATGTGGACAACTACAAATACCTGGGTGTCTGGTTAGACTGTAAACTCTCCTTCCAGACTCACATTAAGCATCTCCAATCCAAAGTTGAATCTAGAATCGGCTTCCTATTTCGCAAAAAAAACGTCCTTCACTCATGCTGCCAAACATGCCCTCGTAAAACTGACTATCCTACCGATCCTTGACTTCGGCGATGTCATTTACAAAATAGCCTCCAACACTCTACTCAGCAAATTGGATGTTGTCTATCACAGTGCCATCCGTTTTGTCACCAAAGCCCCATATACTACCCACCATTGTGACCTGTACGATCTCGTTGGCTGGCCCTCACTACATATTCGTCGCCAAACCCACTGGCTCCAGGTCCTCTATAAATGACTGCTAGGCAAATCCCTGCCTTATCTTAGCTCATTGGCCACCATAGCAACACCCACCCGTAGTATGCGTTCCAGCAGGTATATCTCACTGGTCATCCCCAAAGACAACACCTCCTTTGGCCGCCATTCCTTCATGTTCTCTGCTGCCAATGACTGGAACGAACTGCAAAAATCTCTGAAGCTGGAGACTCTTATCTCCCTCACTAACTTTAAGCATCAGTTGTCAGAGCAGCTTACCGATCACTGCACCTGTACACAGCCCATCTGTAATTAGCCCACCCAACTACCTAATCCGCATTTGTTATTTATTTTGCTCATTTGTACCCCAGTATCTCCATTTGCACATCATCTTCTGCACATCTATCACTCCAGTGTTAATACTAAATTGTAATTATTTTGCACTATGGCCTATTTATTGCCTTACCTCCATAACTTACTACATTTGCACACACTGTATATATATTTTCTGTTGTATTTTTGACTGTACGTTTTGTTTATCCCATATGTAACTCTGTGTTGTTGTTTTTATCGCACTGCTTTGCTTTATCTTGGCCAGGTCACAGTTGTAAATGAGAACTTGTTCTCAACTGGCTTACCTGGTTAAATAAAAATAAATGTTTTGGGGGACATTGGAGAAAGGAACTGTATATTGTAATTAAGGCTGTTTATGTATGTTTATAGGTGTGGCGCGTATGCAGCCCAGCCCCCTCAGGCCGGCTATGGACAAAACACACAGGTAAGCTCCCTTTGTTCTGACCTAAGCCCCTTTCCATAGCCCCTAGCCTTTTAGGGATCACAGATCTGAAAGGACTCGGTGAAGGAATACAATATGAAGCTTCTCTTCTGACTATCGGAGGACAAATTTCCGAAACTCCAAAAATAAAAATGTTTTTTGTTGCTTTCTGAAGAAACCACTGAATGGTATTGGACATTCCATAGATTAAATCTGTGTTGTTTTTCAGACAAGTTATAGCCAACCGCAGGTATATGGGTCATACAGCCAGCCGGCTGAGTCAACCTATCCCCAAGGCAGTAGCTCCTCAAGTGGCTACTCTCAACAGGGTTATGGATCCTCATACAGTCAGCAACCACCAGCTGCAGGTGATAACTTCTATTCACAGTTTAAAACCGGGTTCACTAACTTAACACATTTGATCAAAAAGTGAAATACAACTTTTTATGTGTGAGCCCAGCACACAGTATAATGTTTAGTTTTATGCCACTACCCCCTAGTTTACTGTGGGACAGCTGGGGCTTATAAACGCAGTTTAACAATGACTTTTTGTTTTCTCCTCTCAGCTGGGTACGCTGCCGCTCCTGTTGCCCCTCAGGTTTACAGCCAACCAGCTCATGGGTACGATGCCTCCCCTGCTCCTGCCACCACCACCAGCAGCAGCCAGGGTGGATATGGTGCCCAGCCTGCATACCAGGGATATGGGCAGCAGCCGGCCGCTGGAGCACCACCAAGGTGTTTCTTTGAGCACTCGAATTTCACACTTAATTATTTTTTTTGCTTAACTGGCAGCTTTTATTTTTTTATTTCACCTTTATTTAACCAGGTAAACCAGTTGAGAACAAGTTCTCATTTACAACTGCGACCTGGCCAAGATAAAGCAAAGCAGTGCGATAAAAACAACAACACAGAGTTACATATGGGGTAAAACAAAACAAAGTCAAAAATACAACAGAAATACATATAATATACAGTGTGCAAATTTAGCAAGTTATGGAGGTAAGGCAATAAAATAGGCTATAGTGCAAAATAATTACAATTTAGTATTAACACTGGAATGATGTGCAAGAGATGATGTGCAAATAGAGATACTGGGGTACAAATGAGCAAAATAAATAACAATATAGGGATGAGGTAGTTGGGCGGGCTAATTTCAGATGGGCTGTGTACAGGTGCAGTGATCGGTAAGGTGCTCTGACAACTGATGCTTAAAGTTAGTGAGGGAGATAAGTGTCTCCAGCTTCAGAGATTTTTGCAATTTGTTCCAGTCATTGGCAGCAGAGAACTGGAAGGAATTGCGGCCAAAGGAGGTGTTGGCTTTGGGGATGACCAGTGAGATATACCCGCTGGAGCGCAGACTACGGGTGGGTGTTGCTATGGTGACCAATGAGCTAAGATAAGGCGGGGATTTGCCTAGCAGTGATTTATAGATGGCCTGGAGCCAGTGGGTTTGGCGACGAATATGTAGTGAGGACCAGCCAACAAGAGCGTACAGGTCACAGTGGTGGGTATTATATGGGGCTTTGGAGACAAAACGGATGGCACTGTGATAGACAACATCCAATTTGCTGAGTAGAGTGTTGGAGGCTATTTTGTAAATGACATCGCCGAAGTCAAGGATCGGTAGGATAGTCAGTTTTACGAGGGCATGTTTGGCAGCATGAGTGAAGGAGGCTTTGTTGCGAAATAGGAAACCGATTCTAGATTTAACTTTGGATTGGAGATTCTTAATGTGAGTCTGGAAGGAGAGTTTACAGTCTAACCAGACACCTAGATATTTGTAGTTGTCCACATACTCTAGGTCAGACCCGTCTAGAGTAGTGATTCTAGTCGGGTGGGCGGGTGCAAGCAGCGTTCGGTTGAAGAGCATGCATTTAGTTTTACTAGTGTTTAAGAGCAGTTGGAGGCTACTGAAGGAGTGTTGTATGGAATTGAAGCTCGTTTGGAGGTTTGTTAACACAGTGTCCAATGAAGGGCCAGATGTATACAAAATGGTGTCGTCTGCGTAGAGGTGGATCTGAGAGTCACCAGCAGCAAGAGCGACGTCATTGATATACACAGAGAAAAGAGTTGGCCCAAGAATTGAACCCTGTGGCACCCCCATAGAGACTGCCATAGGTCCAGACAACAGGCCCTCCGATTTGACACATTGAACTCTATCTGAGAAGTAGTTGGTGAACCAGGCGAGGCAGTCATTTGAGAAACCAAGGCTATTTAGTCTGCCAATAAGAATGCGGTGGTTGACAGAGTCGAAAGCCTTGGCCAGGTCAATGAAAACGGCTGCACAGTACTGTCTATTATCGATCGCAGTTATAATATCATTTAGGACCTTGAGCGTGGCTGAAGTGCACCCATGACCAGCTCGGAAACCGGATTGCATAGCGGAGAAGGTACGGTGGGATTCGAAATGGTCGGTGATCTGTTTGTTGACTTGGCTTTCAAAAACTTTTGAAAGGCAGGGCAGGATGGATATGGGTCTGTAACAGTTTGGATCTAGAGTGTCACCCCCTTTGAAGAGGGGGATGACCGCGGCAGCTTTCCAATCTCTGGGGATCTCAGACGTTACGAAAGAGAGGTTGAACAGGCTAGTAATAGGGGTTGCGACAATTTCGGCGGCTAGTTTTAGAAAGAAAGGGTCCAGATTGTCTAGCCCAGATGATTTGTAGGGGTCCAGATTTTGCAGCTCTTTCAGAACATCAGCTGTCTGGATTTGTGTGAAGGAGAAGCGGGGGGGGGCATGGGCAAGTTGCAGCGGAGGGTGCAGAGCTGGTGGCCGGGGTAGTGGTAGCCAGGTGGAAAGCATGGCCAGCCGTAGCAAAATGCTTGTTGAAATTCTCGATTATTGTAGATTTATCGGTGGTGATAGTGTTTCCTAGCCTCAGTGCAGTGGGCAGCTGGGAGGAAGTGCTCTTATTTTCCATGGATTTTACAGTGTCCCAAAACTTTTTGGAGTTAGTGCTACAGGATGCAAATTTCTGTTTGAAAAAGTTAGCCTTTGCTTTCCTAACTGCTTGTGTATATTGGTTCCTAACTTCCCTGAAAAGTTGCATATCACGGGGGCTATTTGATGCTAATGCAGTACGCCACAGGATGTTTTTGTGCTGGTCAAGGGCAGTCAAGTCTGAGGAGAACCAGGGGCTATATCTGTTCTTAGTTCTGTATTTTTTGAATGGGGCATGTCTATTTAAGATTGAGAGGAAATTACTTTTAAAGAACAACCAGGCATCCTCTACTGACGGAATGAGATCTATATCCATCCAGGATACCTGGGCCAGGTCAATTAGGAAGGCCTGCTCGCTGAAGTGTTTTTGGGAGCGTTTGACAGTGATGAGGGGTGGTCGTTTGACCGCGGACCCGTTACGGACGCAGGCAATAAGGCAGTGATCGCTGAGATCCTGGTTGAAGACAGCGGAGGTGTATTTAGAGGGTAAGTTAGTCAGGATGATATCTATGAGGGTACCCATGTTTACGGATTTAGGGTTGTACCTGGTAGGTTCGTTGATAATTTGTGTGAGATTGAGGGCATCTAGTTTAGATTGTAGGATGGCCGGGGTGTTAAGCATATCCCAATTTAGGTCACCAAGCAGTACGAACTCTGAGGATAGATGGGGGGCAATCAATTCACATATGGTGTCCAGGGCACAGCTGGGGGCTGAGGGGGGTCTGTAGCAAGCGGCAACAGTGAGAGATTTATTTCTGGAAAGGTGGATTTTTAGAAGTAGAAGCTCAAACTGTTTGGGCACAGACCTGGATAGTATGATGGAGCTCTGCAGGCTATCTCTACAGTAGATTGCAACTCCACCCCCTTTGGCAGTTCTATCTAGACGGAAAATGTTATAGTTGGGGATGGAAATTTCAGAATTTTTGGTGGCCTTCCTAAGCCAGGATTCAGACACTGCTAGAACATCAGGGTTGGCGGAGTGTGCTAACGCAGTGAATAACTCAAACTTAGGAAGGAGGCTTCTGATATTTATGTGCAGAAAACCAAGACTTTTACGGTTACAGAAGTCAACAAATGATAGCTCCTGGGGAGTAGGAGTGATACTGGGGGCTGCAGGGCCTGGGTTAGCCTCTACATCACCAGAGGAACAGAGGAGGACTAGAATAAGGATACGACTAAAGGCTTTAAGAACTGGTCTTCTAGTGCGTTGGGTACATAGAATAAAGGGGGCAGTTCTCCGGGCGTTGTAGAAAAGATTCAGGGCATTATGTACAGAAAAGGATATGGAAGGATATGAGTACAGTTCAGGTAACCCTAAGCGTTGGGTAACAATGAAAGAGAGAGCCTCATTGGAGGCATCGATTGAGCCGGTCTCGGCGTGTATGGGGGGAGGAACAAAGGAACTATATGAGGCAGTTTGAGAGGGACTAG
This sequence comes from Coregonus lavaretus, assembly GCF_964263955.1. Taxonomy (NCBI): domain Eukaryota; kingdom Metazoa; phylum Chordata; class Actinopteri; order Salmoniformes; family Salmonidae; genus Coregonus; species Coregonus lavaretus. The sequence goes on from NC_139991.1 coordinate 44,940,046, forward strand.
GGGTTCTACATTGAAATTGTATAATAAGAACTAACCCAAACAGCAATAGGCAAGGCATAATTGACATGGGAGAGAGGCATAAAGCAGTCACATGTGTTATTAGAGAGAGCTAAGACACAACTGGAAATAGCGATAACGTTTGGGCTAAGACTAAACAGAATAAACAGGACAGAGTACCGTGTAAAGGAACAGTCCAGCAGGCATCAGCTGTGCAGCTGAGTGATCATAAGGTCCAGTGAACAGCAATATGTGAGTCCGAGAGCAGTTCAAATTGGTGCTTCAGCACAGCTAGCAGGGAGCACAGTTGTGGTTTGCGTGTGCTAGCGGGCCGGGGCTGGCAGATGGATCTTCGTGGTCGTCGCAACGGGAAGCCTGTTGAAACCACATCAGACTATTTCGTCGGCAAACCAGTCGTGTTGGATCGGCGGGGCTCAGTGTCAACACTAGGAGGTCCCGTCCGGTTGACAGAGAGGTAGATAGCCGGGAGATGGGCCTGAGGCTAGCTCAAGGCTAACTGGTGCTTGCTATAGGGCAATGGTAATGGTAATCAGCCAACAACAGGTTGCAGCTAGCTAGCTGGTTGTGATGATCCGGCGCTAAGGTCCAGTGATTCCGGCAGAAAGTCCAATAAGCTCTGGGTCGATAGCACGCTGGGTCGATAGCACGCTGTGCAGACTGGCCGACGAATTGTCCAGGCTAGAGCTAGAGCTGGCTGGTGGATAGTGTAGGCCACGGACAATGGTGAAGACGCTAACGGTGACTAATAACAGGTAGCCACTATTTTCAGCTTACGGTTCTTGATGAAAGTTATAAAGAAATAATAGAATCCTTTCCACGTTGGGTGAGGCGGGTTGCAGGAAAGTATATTTAGTTAAAGAATGAAAGTAAAAAATTGAGAAATATAGACAAAAAAAACAAGAAACGGGATATTTACACAGGACGAAAAATAAAAGTGACCGCACTTAAGCTCCTTTACCAGAACATTGGGTGATAAGAGGTCATTCTAGGGCCAGACTGTTCGTCCTTTATGTCCAGTGAGGATGGTTAATGCTTGGTAGTATCCCGCCCATGTATCTACTAATCTGACAAAGACCAGCTGCATTATGCCAGCTGGAGGTTTGACCCTATTTCTCTTACCTAATTGTGTCTTCTGCCTCTCCTGTCCCCACAGCACCAGCAGCCAGCCACCCTCCAGCTATGAACAGAACTCCTACTCAACGGTGCCCCAGCAGGGCTCCTACTCCCAGCCTCCTCAGGTTGGTGGATACCAGGTGCAACAGGCTCCTCCTCCCCAGCAGCAGGTCCCACCTTCCAGCTATGCTCCCCCATCAGGAGGGTCCTACGGTCAGCCACCTTCCAGCCAGTATGGACAACCAGGTGGACCAGGAGGCACCTATGGTCAGCAGGGTGAATACAAAACACCTAGCCAGTACAGTAAGTCTGGTTACTTAAGGCATTGTATACTGGTCTATTCTATATTTAACGTTCTTACTTGTGTTGGGTGCTAACTGTCTGCTCTCTTCCCAGGCAACTACAGGCAGGATAATTCCAACGGAGGGGGCTATTCGGGGCCAGAGTCGCGTGGATATGGGGGCCGCAGTGAGGGCCGAGGCATGGGTGGGGGGGAGAGCCGCGGCCGCGGGGGGTTTGACCGTGGCGGGATGATGCGTGGTGGTGGCAGCATGCGCGGTGGAATGAGCAGAGGAGGAATGGGGTAAGTGCTCGCCTGTCCTCTCACTTCATCAAACCTTTTCTCCTACAGGAGCAGAGTGATGCCTGCACAGGGCTGAGAGCTGCATATCACCCCTCACTGAATAGGGCAGTGAGCCAAACGAAGCGCAGCAGAAAGACATGGTACACATTATTGCTGCAATTGGAATTGAGTGGGAAGTTAAAGGCATACTTCGGGATTTTGACAATGAGGCCATTTATCTACTTCCCCAGAGTCAATGAACTCGTGGATACCATTTTTATGTCTGTGTCCAGTATGACGGAGGTTAGAGCATGCTAGCAGATACCCATAGACTTCCAGTCATCTGCTAGCATGCTCTAACTTCTGTCATACTGGACACAGGGGCATAGAAATGTTATCCACAAGTTCATCTGACTCTGGGGAAGTAGATTTAAGGGTCTCGTTGCCAAAATCCAGAAGTATCCCTTTGAGGCATAGGATGTAGGATACATTTTAAACTAGCTTGATGAACACATTCTCTAAAATATTATGTGAAATCGGTCTTATCATTTAAGTGCCTTCAGAAAGTATTCACACCCCTTTACTTTTTCCACATTTTGTTGTTACAGCCTGAATTTTAATTTGAATTAAATTGTGATTTTGGGTCACTGGCGTACACATAATTCCCCATAATGTCAGTGGAATTATGTTTTTAGAAACATTTACAAATTAATAAAAAATCGAACGCTGAAATGTCTTGAGTCAAGTATTCAACCCCTTTGTTATAGCAAGTCTAAATAAGTTCTGGAGTAAAAATGTCCTTAACAAGTCGCATAATACGTTGCATGGACTCACTCCGTGTGCAATAATAGTGTTTAACATGATTTTTGAATGACTACCGCATCTCTGTACCCCACACATACAATTATCTGTACGGTCCCTCAGTCAAGCAGTGAATTTCAAACAGATTCAACCACAGACCAAGGAAGTTTTCAAATGCCTCGCAAAGAAGGGCATCTATTGGTAGATGGGTAAAAAAAAAAGAAAAAAAGCAGACATTGAATATCCCTTTGAGCATGGTGAAGCTATTAATTAGACATTGGATGGTGAATCAATACACCCAGTCGCTACAAAGATGCAAGCGTCTTCCTAACTCAGTTGCCGGAGAGGAAGGAAACCGCTCAGGGATTTCACCATGAAGCCAATGGTGACTTTAAAACAGATACAGAGTTTAATGGCTGTGATAGGATAAATCTCTGAGTAACGTTGTAGTTACTCCACAATACTAACCTAAATGACAGTGAAAAGAAAGAAGCCTGTACAGAATAAAACATATTCAGAAACATGCATCCTATTTGCAATTACCGTAATTTTCGGATTATAAGCCGCGCCTTTTTTCCAATTTTTCGACCCTGCGGCTTATATAACGGTGCGGCTAATCTATGGATTAAAAAATTGAAAAGTTTGTGTGTCTGAAACGCTATGTGATACAGTACAGTTTACACAGCACAGTATATGTTCTGTAGCTACTATTGCACTAAATGGTAACACTTGAATACGTTATGCAAATATGCAACTTGTTTGTTGAAATGTTAATAAATGGGAGCTTCCTCAAGCAACCATCTCTTTCCCGACAATCCCCTCTGTGCACGAACCCTTACATATGGTAATTAAACATTAAAACACCAGCGGCTTATAGTCCAGTGCAGCTTATATATGTACACATCATTCAATTTAGCTGCTGCGGCTTATACTCCGGTGCGCCTTATAGTGCGGAAAATACGGTAGACACTAAAGTAAAACGTGGCAAAGAAATGAACTTTTATGTCCTTAGTACAAAGCGTTATACTTGGACCAAATCCAACACAACACATCACTGAGTACCAATCCTCATATTTTCAAGCGTGGTGGCTGGCTCATGTTATGGGTATGCTTGTCACCGGCAAGGACTATGGATTTTTTTTTGTGTAAAAGTAAATGTAATAGAGCTAAGCACAGGCATAATCCTAGAGGAAAACCTGGTTCAGTCTGCTTTCCAAAAGACACTGGGAGACAGATTTACCTTTCAGCACGAAATCAACCTAAAACAAGGCCAAATATACACTGGAGTTGCTTACCAAGACAACATTGAATGTTCCTGAGTGGCCTAGTTACAGTTTTGACTTAAATTGTCTTGAAGTTCTATGGCAAGACTTGAAACTGGCTGTTTACCAATGATCAACCAACTTGAGCTCTTGAAGAATTTTAAAAAGAATAATGTGCAAATATTGTACAATCCAGGTGTGGGAAGCTCTTAGAGACTTACCCAGAAAGACTCACATTTACATTTTAGTCATTTAGCAGACGCTCTTATCCAGAGCGACTTACAGTTAGTGAGTGCATATACTCACAGCTGTAATTGCTGCCAAATATGATTATAACATGTATTGACTCAGGGATGTGAATACTTATGTAAAATAAATATTTCTCTAGTTAATTTTCAATACATTTGCAAACATTTCTAAAAACATGTTTTCATTTTGTCATTATGGGGTATTGTGTGTAGATGGGTGAGAAAATTAATTACTTTAATCCATTTTGATTTAGACTGTAACACAACAAAATGTGGAATAAGTCAAGGGGTATGAATACTTTCTGAAGGCAGTGTATGTTGTGCCACTGGTTGCTGCTCTCAGCCCTCCCACTGTATGGCCAAAGGTAAGAAGGTACCCACAAGCTAAAGACCATCAGCAAACATCTCTACTTTGGCTCCCTAGACACTCCCAACTGAACTGTGTCAGTCAAATACCAGTTTGGCTACCCAGAGAGATGTAGAAAGATGTTTTTTGCCAGTTTATATTTTTTGCCTGTGCAAGTTTATTTTAAAAAGGAGCACACGAGAGCCAAAGTCAGTTGGGATAAAAGCAGTGAGTTCATTGAACCAGAGATTTTGCTTAATTTGGGAGATTCAGGTAGCCAGTACATAATTTACAGCATGTTTATGCTACAAGATGTCTGTAGGTATTTTTTGGAATGAGGGAATTTCTGGTCACATTCAAATGAACAGAAGCTCATGAAGGACCACAATTTGAATAGGCTATTCAACCACGTTATTCTAATGGTTAAATTAATGATACATCTTTGGGGTCCCTGGTTTATTTATTTTAATTCAGGAAATTGTTATGGGGTTCCTACATAAACCCTATCTACATTTTTAAAGGTATTTAGTTTGTGTTCCAACTTTGGCACAACCCCTTTAGGTAGGCTATACAATGCTAAAGTTGTGTGTGAACCGTATATCCACTTAGGGAACGTATAGCTCCAAACCTGCATACATACAGTAACAATATATTTATTTAGCTATGTTAGGTCTTGATATTAGTAGATGGGTATATCAATAACAACAGAGTGAACTGGTCTAAAGCCATACAGCGTTGTGAAGAGCTTTTCAGATTTTGGAGGTTATTTTTCATGTTAATTTGTTATTATTTTTTAAAAAGGTGAATGCATTGCTTTGTCACTTAAGGCCAAATGTATAATTATTCATAACTACCGGTGCAGTTATTGTACTGGTAAAAGCAGAGGCACATTTTATATTGCGGTTTTAACTTTTAACATAATTGATAGACGTTTAATTACCCCAGTATTCACAAGTGCATTGCATTCACCTTTCTTACTCACAGGTAAGAAACAAATATGTGTTTAAATGGTATAACTTAAAATGTATTGCTGAAGTGCACTTTTCTTTTAACATGCTTTGTCGCATTTATATGCTACAGGTTACAAAGTGAGAGCCATGTAAACACACCAATACTTTTACAGTACCACTACTCAGTTCTGAGTCTGTGCCGGCAGCCTTTTGAAAAGGGGACATAATCGGTGGTGTCAACGAGGTGTCCAAAAATGTCAGTAAATGTCATCAAGAGGGGAAAAAAAATGTTTTTGAACAAATGTAATTTGATGAAAATGATTGGTAGCTTATTTATATTTTATGTAATCAAATAATCTCCTTGTGTAATACTGTGTTAATTGACTACATGTTTACATGAAATGGCTGCATGTACCATACAAGTTCTTTAACACAATTGTCTCAGGTGCAGCTCTGAATAGTAAAGGCTTCCATGTGTCTCAGCAGAGCACTTCATGTCATACATGTTATGGCATTTTGCAGGGAAAGGGGGGGGGGGGTGAATTTTACTTTTTATATTGACCCGAGAAGTTTGGTCTTTAACTTGAGATGCATCTGAAACAATACAAATATTTCCTGTTGTGTAAAAGTCAGGGGTTTTCTACCCCAGAGGTAATAAAGATTGAAGCCACCCCATTATAAAAAAACATTGATACTCCTATTAAGTTATGCCACTTCTGCATTCAACAATAATATTGTATTCAGCAAGGGAACCCATAGACTACAAACATTGTATAGACCCCTACCCCTGTTTTTAAGATTCTTTAGTTCCTTTTAAGATTCAATGTGTCTTTTGGGGGGGTTTAGAGCGAAGTTAGTTTATTTTGGGTGTTTTAAATGAGAGCTAGTCAGAACTGTGCCCACTCTCCCCATCCCTGTGGTACAAAGTGGCTGTTAAAGGGAAATCGTCTTCATATCTCCGCTTATTCCCCCAGCTTCGCTGGAGACAGAGGTGGCTTCAGTAAGCCTGGTGGTAAGTTTAATGAGAATTACAAGACAATAATACACTAGTCCACCTTACACATTTAGGAACTTTTTCTCTACTTGCCGTGTTAAGTATTTTCTTGTCAATGGGAAAAACAAAGCAAATATGATATTGACGGTTCATTTGGGTTTTTCACACACACTGCTTCGATGGTATTTTCAATGTCAAGCGTCCACTCAATTACTTCCGAGTTTTAAAGTGTTCCCATTGTTTATGGTATACAACCCCAAGCCATTAGGCTTTTCTACATATTTATTTGCTTAGTAATGTGGTCTTTTGATATACAACTTTCATATGAGGTAAATTTTCAGCCTTTGGTGTTTTGTGTGTTCAGGGGTTTTGAAACCACTTTCTTATACATGAGACAAATTGGGTTTCAGGGATATAATCATGAGGTTGCAACAGCTTATTTTTATTTTCTTATTTGGCAAAAGGGAACGCTCAGATGAGCATGTGTGCCTGAGTAAAGTCAAACCGCTGCATGCATGGGGTAGATGATCAGGCAAATGTGCATACTAACGTTGGGTCTCTCGTCTTCTCTCCTCCTCTTTGTGGATGGGCAACAGGACCAGACTCCGACATGGGTAAGTTCAGCATGCCATGTATCAAACCCAGCAAAATATCTGTGTGCATCAGTTTGTAAATAAAATGTTTAACAGCCCTAACTCTGTCCACAGGACGCCCAGAGGTGCAGGATGACTCTGAGAACAGCACAATTTACATCACTGGCCTGACAGAGAATGCCACGCTGACCGACGTTGCTGACTTTTTCAAGCACAGTGGAATAATCAGGGTTGGTACTTGGCTATGATGCAGTTTGGAGAGTTTTGCTAAATGTTATCACAGGCTTTTGAAAATACCCCAATTTTTCTCCCCAATTTCGTGATATCCAATTGCGATCCAATTACGATATTTTCTCATCGCTGCAACTCCCAAACTGGCTCGGGAGAGGCGGAGGTCGAATCATGTGTCCTCCGAAACATGACCCGCCAAGCCGCGCTTCTTAACACCCGCTTGCTTAACCCGGAAGCCAGCTGCACCAATGTGTCGGAGGAAGCACCGTTCAATTGACGACCGAGGTCAGCTTGCAGCGGCCCGGTCCGCCACAAGGAGTCGCTAGAGCGCGATGAGTTAAGTAAACCCCCAAACTCTCCCCTAACTCGGACGATGCTGGGCCAATTGTGCGCCGCCAGTTGTGAGACAGCCTGGGATCGAACCCCAGGCTGTAGTGACGCCGCAACACTGCGATGCAGTGCCTTAGACCGCTTCGCCACTCGGGAGGCGAATTGGGTGATGATAAAAAAAAAAAAAAAACTGGTTTCAATTTTTCAGATCAACAAGCGCACAGGTTTGCCTGCTATCAACATCTACACAGACAAAGATTCAGGGAAACCACAGGGCGATTGTACTCTGTCCTATGATGAGCCCCCATGCGCCAAAGCTGCAGTGGAGTGGTTTGATGGTGAGTGTCGTATTGCTATTTTACTTTGGGTAGTAACGGAGGCCCTCTGATAGCCCCCTGATAAGAATCAATAGGGCTTCATGCATAATCTTGGCAAAGTTATTTCTATAAATGTTTGTATTAAATATGCACCTCTCAACCTCTTCCTGTTTTTCTACCTAGGCAAAGACTTTCAGGGGAAGAAGCTAAAGGTGTCGATGGCTCGCCGTAAGCCCATTATGGGGATGATGCGAGGAGGCATGCCCATGAGGGGTGACAAGGGAGGCATGATGAACCGTGGAGGTATGTTCTACCAATCCCGTTCAACGCATCTGGAATGGACTTATCCAACCTACTCTGTTTCAGCATTTTAGAATATCTTGCTACATAGAAAATACATTTAAGATGTAACATATACTTGGCAATTAGTAGATGGTGGTAAAAGTTGATAGATCTCAAACTTAGTGTAACATATTCTGAACACTGTCATCCCCTGGTCACACTCAGGGCCAGGAATGATAGGCCGTGGTGGTGGTCCAATGGGTCGAGGTGGGGAGCGCGGAGGCTTTATCCCCAGGGGTGGTCCCCGTGGCATGGGCAGAGGTGGGCCCTCAGGGGGCAACATGCACCAGAGAGCAGGAGACTGGGAGTGCCCTAATGCGTGAGTACTGACAACAACAGTTGAGTCATTGACTGCCTTTCTCTGTGGTTTGGGGTAGTCCTGACTGAGGCTTATGATTGCAGGGGCTGTGGTAATCAGAACTTTGCCTGGAGAATGGAGTGTAACCAGTGCAAATCACCCAAACCAGAAGGCTTTGGACCACCTCCTTTCTCCCCTCCAGGTAAATGCTTTGCTATCAATTCCTACTTCATAAAGGATAAAGTACTCTCCGGTAGGTTAAAGATATTCTCTGGTACTTTTGTATATTTTTTTAGCCAGTAGTTCTGAAAGTAGCACCCATGAGCCAAAAGTGCTCCCCAGAAATTGCGTACTACGCCACAAATGTGCAGATATGTGCACCACCTCATTGCTCTCTCTCAAATCAAATAAAAGTGTATTTATCACATGCTTCAGGTGTAAACATACAGTGAAATGCTTACTTACGGACCCTTCCCAACAACGCAGAACGGAAGAAAATACAGAAATAATAGAAAAGTAAAACACGTAATAATAGATACACAATGAGTAATGATAACTTGGGTTTATGAAAGGGGTACCAGTACAGAGTCAATGTGCTGGGGTACGAGGTAATTGAGGTAGATGTAACTAGGAATAAAGTGACAGATGGTAAACAGTAGCAGCAGCGTATGTGATGAGTCAAAGTTGGTGCAAAAAGGGTCAATGCAGATAATCCGGATAGCTATTTGGTTAACTATTTAACTAACTATTTAGCAGTCTTATGGCTTTGGGGTAGAAGCTGTTCAGGTCCCTGTTGGTTCCAGACTTTGTGCATCGGTGCCGTGCGGTAGCAGTGAGAACAATCTATGACTTGGGAGGCTGGAGTCTTTAACCATTTTTAGGGCCTTCCTCTGACACTGCCTAGTATAGAGGTCCTGGATGGCAGGGAGCTCGTCACCAGTGATGTACTGGGCCATACGCACTACCCTCTGTAGCGCCTTACGGTCGGATGACTAGCAGTTGCAATACCAAGCGGTAATGCAGCCAGTCAAGATGCTCTCAATGGTGCAGCTGTAGAACATTTTGATGATTTGAGGGCCCTGTCAAATCTTCTCAGCCTCCTGAGGGGGAAGAGGCATTGTTATGCCCTCATCACGACTGTGTTGGTGTGTTTGGACCATGATGGATCCTTAGTGATGTGGACACAGGAACTTGAAGCTATCGACCCGCTCCACTACAGCCCTGTCGACGTGAATGGGGGAGTGCTCAGCTCTCCGTTTCCTGTAGTCCACGATCAGCTCCTTTGTCTTGCTGACGTTGAGGGAGAGGTTGTTGTCCTGGAACCACACTGCCAGGTCTCTGACGACCTCCCTATAGGCTGTCTCATCGTCGTTGGCCATCATGCCCACCACCATTGTCAGCGAACTTAATGATGGTGTTGGAGTCATGCGCGGCCACGCAGTCGTGGGTGAACAGGGTGTACAGGAGGGGACTAAGCACGCACCCCTGAGGGGCCCTGTGGTGAGGGTCAGCGTGGCAGATGTGTTGTTGCCCTTACCACCTGGGGGCGTCCAGTCAGGAGGTCCAGGATCCAGTTGCAGAGGGACGTGTTCAGTCCGAGTCCTTAGCTTTGTGGTAAGCTTGGAGGGCAATATGGTGTTGAACGCTGAGTTGTAGTCAATGTAGCGTTCTCATGTAGGTGTTCCTTTTGTTCAAGTAGGAAAGGGCAGTGTGGAGTGCAATAGAAATTGCATTATCTGTGAATCTGTTGGGGTGGTATGCAAATTGGAGTGGGTCTGGGATGATTGAGTTGACGTGAGCCATGACCAGCCTTTCAAAGCATTTCATTGCTACAGATGTGTGTGCTACGGGGCAATAGTCATTTAGACAGGTTACCTTGGCATTCTTGGACACAGGGACTATGGTGGTCTGCTTGAAACATGTAGGTATTACAGACTGGATCAGGGAGAGGTTGAAAATGTCAGTGAAGACACTTGCCAGCTGCTCTGAGTACGCGTTCTGGTAATCCGTCTGGCCCTGCGAATGTTAACCTGTTTAAAGGTCTTATTCACATCAGCTACGGAGAGCTTGGTCACACAGTTGTCCGGAACAGCTGGTGCTCTCTTGCATGGTTCAGTGTTGCTTGCCTCGACGCGAGCATAGAAGGCATTTAGCTTGTCTGGTAGACTTGTAATCCGTGATAGTTTGCCAGCCCTGCCACATCCGACGAGCGTCAGAGCCTGTGTAGTAGGATTCGATCTTAGTCCTGTATTGACGCTTTGCCTGTGATGGTTCGTCGAAGGGCGTAGTGGGATTTCTTATAAGCATCCGGGTTAGTGTCTCACTCCTTGAAAGCAACAGTTCTAGCCTTTAGCTCAGTGCGGATGTTGCCTGTAATCCATGGCTTCTGGTTAGGAAATGTACGTACGGTCACTGTGGGGACGATGTCGTCGGTGCACTTATTAATGAAGCCGGTGACTGACTCTTGCTCTACTGTGTGTTAGTGTTGTCACAATATCAGGTTTAGTATCACAATACTCGATACCGTCACGGAAACACAGCAAATAAATGACTTATTAGCCAAAGTCACAGAATGGCACTTGATCAGATAAACTCAGCTACTGCTCTGTTCAATCGTTGGGCATCTTGAGTTCAACATCATTAAAATTAGATTTATTTTTTAACAAACATTTTTCTGAGACACCATGTATGCATTAATGGTTCAATTATACAATCATACAATCAATTAGACTTTGTTTTTACCAATCTAACTACATAACATAATGGTAATCATTTATTTGAATGGTAAATCTATATTAATAAACTGGGTAAATCTAGATGTAGCCTAGGCCTATCCACATTACAGTCCCGTGTAGCTCAGTTGGTAGAGCATGGCACTTGCAAAGCCAGGGTTGTGGGTTCGATTCCCGTGGGGAGCCAGTATGAAAATGTATGCACTCACTAAGTCGCTCTGAATAAGAGCGTCTGCTAAATGACTAAAATGTAAAAAATAAAATTACAGGTGAATGCATATTCAATAGGAGTGTGTGCATTCATTGAGTTATCAAGCTTGTTTTGGCTGTAATTCATGGGGCTACAGATGACAATCTGTTCCCCTTCCATTTGTGACCTATTTTATTGAACTGATCCACAACATTTGCATAGAAGTAGCTTATTTTGTAAAGTCTCTAACGAGTCAGAGCATATGAGCGGAGTGGAGCGAGCGTGGAGCGTGAGCGGACGGATTTTGAACAGAGCGCAGAGCGGCATTTTTAAAAGGACGGAGCGTCGCCCTATGTCCCGCTCCAATTTCGCTCGCTCACACCACGAGTCTGAAGCATGCTCAAGCCTGACCCAGAATCCATCTGTTTAATTTAATTTGTGTCGTCCATGAATTTGTATTTTATAGAGCGAGAGGAGCAGCAGCAGCAACAAGAGAAAAGGGTTGAGGAATTCAAAAGTTTATTCACTGCACGCAAAGGCCCAACCATAACAAGGGAGAGAAAAAGAGAGCTGGATGTAGCATTTTTTGAAATGATTTTCATGGACTATGAACCGCTGAGTAAAGGAGAACGCGAAGGGATGCAACACTTCGCCAGCGCAGCTCAACCGGGCTACACTCCCCCAAGAAACTATGATAAATCAGTACTTTACTTTGTCAAATTTACATCTGAGATGCCCCATTCACATGCTTCAGCTGGCGATCAAAAACGCCGTTAACAAGCACGACAACATTAATAGGCTGTTAGTGAAAGTCGGGCACCTGGTGAAAAGTGTACGCAAGAGCACAGAGGAAACCGACCAATTAGGTGTCCGCCCCACAAATGCCTGCGCCATTCGATGGAGCAGCCAGCTGCGGATGATTCAGTCGTTCATCCGGTTGTTCCAAAAAGACCCGTTATGGTAAAACAAACTCAAGTCTAATGTTGCTAACATCACCCTGAATCAAGTACGGCAGCTGACGCACCTTGTCAGTGTGCTGACACCACTAGCAGACCTCACAGACAAAATGCAGAAGGAGCTGGGGAACCTGGGGATGATCCTCCCTGCTGTCACAGAAATCAAATCCCTGCTCACCGATTACACTCACGCTGCACTTCCAATGGGCATCGCTGCTTTTGCAGAAACATTGGCAAACAACGTGTCAATTCGCTATGGAATATACTATACTGATTAACATCTCATTTTAGCGTCAGTGTTAGATCCCCGTTTCAAGACAGAATGGATCATCCGAGATGAGTCTGTATGCAACAAATTCGGGGAGATAAAGTAAGGCTGTGGTTTAAGCTAAAAGTGAAATACATGCAGATTTTGTTCCTTTTTTGGAGTGAGCGGGGGGCGATTTTGAGTGGAGCGCGATGCAAACTGCGTTGAGCGCTGAGCGATAATGAGCGGACTGGCCTGATGTGGCTTTGAGCGGGGGGAGCGGAGGAGTGAACAGCTCCGTGAGCGAGGAGCTGAGATTCTCACCGCTCCACTCCGCTCATATGCTCTGTAACGAGTAATAACGTTTTTCACGAGGCAGTCAGTTCGCTGAGGTAATAGAGCTCACCAGCTTGTCCTAAAAACCAGAAATGAGTTACCTCTGGTTCATTCAACCATTCCTATGGGGAAAATGTAATGGAGAAAGAATAGGGTTTTGGGATAAACGCTGAAAATAAGGTCTGAGGTTAACACAGGTTAAGGAGATCTTATACACTACACAACCAAAAGTATGTGGACACCTGCTCGTCGAACGTCTCATTCCAAAAGCATGGCCATTTAAATGTAAAATGTAAAATGTAAATTTAATATGGAGTTAGTCCACCCTTTGCTGCTATAACAGCCTCCACTCTTCTGGGAAGGCTTTCCACTAGATGTTGGAACATCAACCAAACTTTACAGTCAGATTTGTCCGTCGGACTGCTAGATGGTGAAGCGTGATTCATCACTCCAGAGAACGCGGTTTCACTGGTCCAGAGTCCAATATGGGCGAGCTTTACACCACTCCAGCCGACGCTTGGCATTGTGCATGGTGATCTTAGGCTTGTGTGCGGCTGCTCGGCCATGGAAACCCATTTCATGAAGCTCCTGACAAACAGTTATTGTGCTGACGTCGCTTCCAGAGGCAGTTTGGAACTCGGTAGTGAGTATTGCAACCGAGGACAGACTATTTTTACGCACTTCAGCACTCGGCGGTGCTGTTCTGTGAGTTTGTGTGGCCTACCACTTCGCGGCTGAGCCGATGTTCCTCCTAGACGTTTCCACTTCATAATAACAACACTTACAGTTGACCAGGGCAGCTCTTGCAGGGAAGAAATTTGGCTAACTGACTTGTTGGAAAGGTGGCATCCTATGACGGTGCCGCGTTGAAAGTCTCTGAGCTCTTCAGTAAAGCCATTCTACTGCCAATGTTTGTCTATGGAGATAACATGGCTGTGTGCTCGATTTTATACACCTGTCAGCTACAGTTGTGGCTGAAATAGCCGAATTCACTCATTTTAAGGGGTGTCCAAATACAGTGCATTCGGAAAGTATTCAGACCTCTTGACTTTTTCCACATTTTATGTTACAGCCTTATTCTAAAATGGTTTAAATAGTTTCTTCCCCTCATCAATCTACACACAATACCCCATAATGACAAAGCAAACAAGCTTTTTAGAATTTCTGTAAATGCATTAAATAAAAAAAGGAAATATTACTTTTACTAAGTATTCAGACCCTTTACTCTGTACTTTGTTGAAGCACCTTTGGCAGTGATTACAGCCTCGAGTCTTCTTCTGTATGACGCTACAAGCTTGGTACACCTGTATTTGGGGAGTTTCTCCCATTATTCTCTGCAGATCCTCTCAAGCTCTGTCAGGTTGGATGGGGAGCGTTACTGCACAGCTATTTTCTGGTCTCTCCAGAGATGTTTGATCGGGTTCAATTCCGGGCTCTGGCTGGGCCACTCAAGGACATTGAGAATTGTCCCGAAGCCAATCCTGCGTTGTCTTTGCTGTGTGCTTAGGGTCGTTGTTCTGTTGCAAGGTGAACCTTTGCCCCAGTCTGAGGTCCTGATTGCTCTGGAGCAGGTTTTCATCAAGGATCTCTCTGCACTTTGCTCCGTTGAACTTTCCCTCGATCCTGACTGGTCTCCCAGTCCCTGCCGCTGAAAAACATCCCCACAGCATGATGCTGCCACCACCATGCTTCACCGTAGGGATGGTGCCAGGTTTCCTCCAGATGTGACGCTTGTCATTCTGGTGTAAGAGTTCAATCTTGGTTTCATCAGACCAGAGAATCTTCTTTCTCATGGTCTGAGAGTCCTTTAGGTGCCTTTTGGCAAACTCCAAGCAGGCTGTCGTGCGTTTTATTGAGGCGTGGCTTCAGTCTGGCCACTCTACCATAAAGTCCTGATTTGGTGGAGTGCTGCAGAAATGGTTGTCCTTCTGGAAGGTTCTCCCATCTCCACAGAGGAACTTTGGAGCTCTGTCATAGTAACCATCGGGTTATTGGTCACCTTCCTGACAAAGGCCCTTCTCCCCCGATTGCTCCGTTTGGCTGGGCGGCCAGCTCCAGGAAGAGTCTTGGTGGTTCCAAACTTCTTCCATTTAAGAATGATTGAGGCCACTGTGTTCTTGGGGACCTTCAATGCTGCAGAAATGTTTTGGTACCCTTCCCCAGATCTGTGCCTTGACATAATCCTGTCTCGGAGCTCTACGGGCAATTCCTTCGACCTCATGGCTTGGTTTTTGCTCTGACATGCACTGTCATCTCTGGGACCTTTATATAGACAGGTGTGTGCCTTTCCAAATCACGTCCAATCAATTGAATTTACCACAGGTGGACTCCAAGTTTGTAGAAACATCTCAAGGATGATCAATGGAAACAGGATGCACCTTAGCTACATTTCGAGTCGTAATAGCAAAGGGTCTGAATTCTGTAAGTAAGGTATTTCTGTTTTATTTTTTAATACATTTGCTAAAATTTCTAAAAAAAAACAGTTTTTGCTTTGTCACTGGGTATTGTGTGTAGATTGAGAACATTAATTTAATCAATTTTAGAATGAGGCGGTAATGTGGAAAAAGTCAAGGTGTCTGAATACTTTCCGAATGCACTGTATATTGCGCTAATTTCCCTAATGTGGACAGTTTATTACTACTGTACACAAGCTTGCATTTTCACCCCATAAAATGTAGTGGAATTACACATCCTTCTTACCTCAGATTGGTAATGTTAGTATAAAAGTTTTATAGTCGTCACAATGACATAATATACAGTGGGGGGAAAAAAGTATTTAGTCAGCCACCAATTGTGCAAGTTCTCCCACTTAAAAAGATGAGAGAGGCCTGTAATTTTCATCATAGGTACACGTCAACTATGACAGACAAATTGAGGAAAAATGTTCCAGAAAATCTTCCCAGCCTGGTGCAGGTCTACAATTTTGTTTCTGGTGTCCTTTGACAGCTCTTTGGTCTTGGCCATAGTGGAGTTTGGAGTGTGACTGTTTGAGGTTGTGGACAGGTGTCTTTTTATACTGATAACAAGTTCAAACAGGTGCCATTAATACAGGTAACGAGTGGAGGACAGAGGAGTCTCTTAAAGAAGAAGTTACAGGTCTGTGAGAGGCAGAAATCTTGCTTGTTTGTAGGTGACCAAATACTTATTTTCCACCATAATTTGCAAATAAATTCATAAAAAATCCTACAATGTGATTTTCTGGAATTTTTTTTCTCCATTTCTGTCATAGTTGACGTGTACCTATGATGAAAATTACAGGCCTCTCTCATCTTTTTAAGTGGGAGAACTTGCACAATTGGTGGCTGACTAAATACATTTTTTCCCCACTGTAGATTGCTTAAAACAGATCAATATCTTTTCTTTAGTTCCGTTGATTTTGTCACAAGCTGGGATGCGCAGGACGTGGAGTTAATGAAAGGGTACAGAAAATTTGGGCGTTCTCTCTTTGAAAGTCGCTGGCCACACTCCAATCAATGGATTTGATATTCACTTAAATGGCAGGCAACCGTTGTCACTGTTGAAATCCTATGATGCGTTATGATTAGTTTAAGTTAACTAACAGAGAAAGTGGTTTTTCTTTATTTTTACATTGAAGAATAATAGTGAAGTCATCAAAACTATGAAATAACACACATGGAATCATGTAGTAACCAAAGTGTTAAACAAATCAAAATATATTTGAGATTCTTCAAATAGCCACCCTTTGCCTTGACAGCTTTGCACACTCTTGGCATTCTCTCAACCAGCTTCATGAGGTAGTCACCTGGAATGCATTTTAATTAACAGGTGTGACAAGATTGGGGGGGGTATACAGAAGATGGCCCTATTTGGTAAAAGACCACGTCCATATTATGGCAAGAACAGCTCAAATAAGCAAGGAGAAACGACAGTCCATTACCTGTCTATATAATATTCCAGAGTTGACAGTGCATGTCAGAGCAAAAACCAAGCCATGAGGTCGAAGGAATTGCCCGTAGAGCTCCGAGACAGGATTATGTCAAGGCACAGATCTGGGGAAGGGTACCAAAACATTTCTGCAGCATTGAAGGTCCCCAAGAACACAGTGGCCTCCATCATTCTTAAATGGAAGAAGTTTGGAACCACCAAGACTCTTCCTGGAGCTGGCCGCCCAGCCAAACGGAGCAATCGGGGGAGAAGGGCCTTTGTCAGGAAGGTGACCAATAACCCGGTGGTTACTCTGACAGAGTTCTAGAGTTCCTCTGTGGAGATGGGAGAACCTTCCAGAAGGACAACCATCTCTGCAGCACTCCACCAAATCAGGACTTTATGGTAGAGTGGCCAGACAGAAGCCACTCCTCAATAAAAGGCACGACAGCCCGCTTGGAGTTTGCCAAAAGGCACCTAAAGGACTCTCAGACCATGAGAAAGAAGATTCTCTGGTCTGATGAAACCAAGATTGAACTCTTACATCAGAATGACAAGCGTCACGTCTGGAGGAAACCTGGCACCATCCCTACGGTGAAACATGGTGGTGGCAGCATCATGCTGTGGGGATGTTTTTCATCGGCAGGGACTGGGAAACTGGTCAGAATTGAAGGAATGATGGTTGGCGTTTGAAATACAGGGAAATTCTTGAAGGGAAACCTGTTTCAGTCTTCCAGAGATTTGAGACTGGGACGGAGGTTCACCTTCCAGCAGGACAATGACCTTAAGCATACTGCTAAAGCAACACTCGAGTGGTTTAAGGGGAAACATTTAAATGTCTTGGAATGGCCTAGTCAAAGCCCAGACCTCAATCCGATTGAAAATCTGTGGTATGACTTAGATTGCTGTACACCAGCGGAACCCATCCAACTTGAAGGAGCTGGAGCAGTTTTGCAAAAATCCCAGAGGCTAGATGTGCCAAGCTTATAGAGACATACCCCAAGAGACTTGCAGCTGTAATTTCTGCAAAATGTGGCTCTACAAAGTATTGACTTTGGGGGGGGTGAATAGTTATGCACGCTCAAGTTTTCGGTTTTTAAAAATCGTATTTCTTGTATCACAAAAAAAAAATATTTTGCATCTTCAAAGTGGCAGGCATGTTGTGTAAATCAAATGATACAAACCCCCAAAAAATCCATTTTAATTCCAGGTTGTAAGGCAACAAAATAGGAAAAATTCCAGTGGGGGTGATTACGTTCGCAAGCCACTCTATAAGCCTTCTACAAGTTCTCATCTAACCAACCATGTATAGGTTAGTCCAAGTTTCTGTTTGGCCTTTGAATAGTGTTAGTTTAAACAGTGATACACCCCACACGTTTGCCCCCTGTTTTATTGATTTCAGCGTGATACCGATGGAAGTAAATAACAAAACAGGTGTTGCGTTAGATTTACCATGTTGGTGACCCACTTGTATCAAAATGCATCACTCCAAAATGTAGCTGATTGTCTTCTGCAGGTTGTTGTATAAGCAGTGATGCATAAAAAAAATGTATCCAGTTTCTGTGTATTTGTTAGTTTCAACAGCGCGTACAACCTAATTTCTCCACCTAATCGATATCAGTGATGTATTGCCACTTATCAAAACAACTGGGTTTTTGGTGTGTGCAGTTTTTAAGGTTCTGTAAAAAAAAAAAATATATATATATATATAAACAAACTGTTTTGGCATTGGGCTATTTATCAAAATGTCTTGTCAACAGGAAGCAGTTACAGCATTTTCAACTTAAGTTTTAGGAATATAAATTGAACTTTCAACATTCATTTCCATTGGTATTGTACTTAATCTTGTAAAAACTGCTGAATGAGTCCAACAATGTGCTGTGGTTAGTTTTATTTTGATATATCAAAAATCACCATAACTGGTTTGCCCTGCCTAATAAGGGGTTGGCTGCGCTGATAGGCTTGATCCGTGAGACACATTTGACAGAAGTACCAAAAGTAACAAATTCTAGTACCAAACCATTTTTTTTATGTTCTAGTATCTCAAAAGTACAGAAGTTTCGGTATACCGTTCAACACTGTGTGCGTTTGCTAGCTGTCACTCAAATGGCAAGGGGTTGACGCTCTGGCTGAAACTCAAATTTCTAGGGAGCTGGCCCACATTGGGGTAAATGCACAGCTTCAAGAAAAGTTGCTTTCAAACTATGGATTTCGGGGCTCATTGAGGTAAGACAGTAATTCTGCACATAGATTATGCATGTATGAACTACACAATGACACATCCAGCCCAAAGTGGTAGGTTTAAAAAAATACTTACTAGTCGCCAAAGTACCGGAGCATGTCTTTTAAAGGCTGTAAATTGTCTTCCTTCCAGGTGGTGACCGTGGTAGGGGTGGCCCAGGCATGCGCGGGCGCGGAGGGATGGACCGTGGTGGCCCTGGAGGCTTCCGTGGAGACAGGGGTGGTGATCGTGGAGGCGGATTCAGAGGACGTGGTGGCATGGAAAGAGGAGGCTTCGGAGGTAGGGGCCGTGGTGGCCCTCCCATGGATGACATGGGCGGCCGAGGCAGGAGGGGTATGGGACCCCCCGGCAAGATGATAGAAATGAAGTGAGTAAAGAATTATCCACATCCTCAGCTAGCTCCCATCAAACAAACCAGCTTCTAATGGACATTTGGGTTTCTCACATTTAACCCCCCACATAGTTTTAAATGTGTTGTAACTTGATGGCATTGTAATCAAATCTAATTGTATTGGTCACACACACATTTAGCAGATGTTATTGCGGGTGTAGCGTAATGCTTGTAAGCAGTCCTGACACGATTATACACAGTTCCGAACAAAAAGGAAAAGACTGAATGGGTTCAGAAAGCTGTCGGTTAATAAATCTGACAAATGTGTTCTTAACAGAAATGTTTATTCCCTCTCCAGGGGAGACCATCGCCAGGACCGCAGAGATCGTCCCTACTTAAGGATGCAACGCTTGCATAAATTCCCATGTCATACAGGATTAAGTTTTTCAAGAACCTTTTAAACTTGTAACTCCATATTTATAAATGGTTTATTTGTGATGGCTCGGTAGTTAAACATCAGTGACCTTTTTTATTTTATACCAGTAGTATTCTTTTTTATTTTTGGGGTCTGGTTGAACATTTGTGAACCGGTGGCAAATGCATGCAGTCTCGTGTACAGATACATTATGGGAGATTTGTTTTTGTGTAACCTTGTGATAAGCAAATGTTTTTTTAACCTATTATGCCATCCATTCTCTGACAATGTTGAATAAAAAAAAAGTAAAATGTAGTCACTGGTTTGATCTTTAATGGGAAAAGGGTGGGTCGATAGTACTGGTTTAGTAATCGAATGATTTTTTTTCACTCCAGATTAAATGGAATATTGGGGATTAGCTGGTTATGAGCTCTCTATGGACTGAATGTGTGAAAGTTATGCAGAATGTCTGCAGCCTGCCATGAAATTCAACCTGGTCTCAGAGCATTTTGTATTATTATGTACGTAAATCCAAGCCACTCCATTTAGTATGATATGTTGCATTTGGTAATGTTATATAAGACTGATGGTTAATGGGTGGGCGTATAACACGAACGCCTAGCAACACAAAGGTTGCGAGTTCGAATCTCATCACGGACAACTTTACCATTTGTGCTAATTAGCAACTTTCAACTACTTCTGAGCTACTTTGGAACTACTTAGCATGTTAGCTAACCTTAACCATTTAAGCTATCCCTAACCTTAACCCTTTTAGCTAACCTTAACCCTTTAACCTAACTCCTAAACTTAAGCCTAACTCCTAGCCACCTAGCTAGAAATTGGAACATATAACATTGTACGTTTTGAAAATTCATAATATATTGTAGGTTTTGCAAATTCGTAAAATAATATGAATTGTAATTCAGAACATATATACGAAATGACTAATGGACATCCACAAATTACAAAACTTAACATATACTAAAAAAATGGAGTGTCCCTGATTTAAGTAAAGAATAATACAAAATGCTCTGAGATCACGTTGCGACCCTATGCACATGCTTACTCAAAAGAGTTGTAGGCTACATACATTGATTCCTCTTATCCTACGGCGACATCATGCTTCATACACTGGAAATGCAATAAAGCAGTCTTGTCATTCAGTGTCCTTAATTTTGCCGAAAAGTCGTGTGAAATGTGACTGGAATTTAGTTTATCACGAGGCTAAATTTGGGTTGAAACGACACGTTGGAATTTTTCATAAACCAGTGTTTGATTTACGACTCCAGGATTTTTGCGGTCGACTCCGACTCCTGTGATTGGAGTCGAATTTTGCTCGACTCCCAAAACACGCTGAAACGGATGCGCACACACAACAAATCACATTTTATTTGTCACATGCGCCGAATAAAACAGGTGTAGACCTTACTGTGAAATGCTTACTTACAAGCCCTTAACCAACAACGCAGTTTAAGAAATAGTTAAGAAAATATTTACTAAATAAAATATAAAGTAACACAATAAATGTTACATAACAATAACGAGGCTATATTCAGGGGGTACAGGTACCGAGTCAATGTGCAGGGGTACCGGTTAGTCGAGGCAATTTGTACATGTAGGTAGGGGTAAAGTGACTATGCATAGATAATAAACAGTGAGTAGCAGCAGTGTAAAAACAAAGGGGGTTATTTGATTAATTGTTCAGCAGTCTTATAGCTTGGGGGTAGAAGCTGTTAAGGAGACTTTTGGACCTAGACTTGGCGCTCCGGTACCACTTGCCATGCGGTAGCAGAGAGAACAGTCTATGACTTGGGTGACTGGAGTCTTTGACAATTTTTTGGGCATTCCTCTGACACCGCCTTTTATTTAGGTCCTGGATGGCAGGAAGCTTGGCCCCAGTGATGTATTGGGCCGTACGCACTACCATCTGTAGCATCTTACGGTCGAATGCCGAGCAGTTGCCATACCAGGCAGTGATGCAACCGGTCAGGATGCTCTTGATGGTGCAGCTGTATAACCTTTTGAGGATCTGGGGACCCATGCCAAATCTTTTCAGTCTCCTGAGGGGGAAAAGGTGTTGTCGTGCCCTCTTCACGACTGTCTTGGTGTGTTTGGACCATGATTGTTTTTTGGTAATGTGGACACCAATGAACTTAACTCTCGACCCGCTCCACTACAGCCCCGTCGATGTTAATGGGGGCCTGTTCGGCCCTCCTTTTCCTGTAGTCCACAATCACCTCCTTTGTCTTGCACACATTAAGGGAGAGGTTGTTGTCCTGACCTCCTCCCTATAGGCTGTCTCATAGTTGTCGGTGATCAGGCCTACCACTGTTGTGTCGTCAGCAAACTTAATGATGGTGTTGGAGTCGTGCGTGGGTGAACAGGGAGTACAGGAGGGGACTAAGCACACACCCCTGAGGGGCCCCGGTGTTGAGGATCAGCGTGGCAGATGTATTGTTGCCCTTACCACCTGGGGGCGGCCCGTCAGGAAGTCCAGGATCCAGTTGCAGAGGAAGGTGTTTAGTCCCAGGGTCCTTAGCTTAGTGATGAGCTTTGTGGGCACTATGGTGTTGAATGCTGAGCTGTAGTCAATGAACAGTATTCTCACATAGGTGTTCCTTTTGTCCATGTGGGAAAGGGCAGTGTGGAGTGCGATTGAGTGATAACCATCTCATTATTGCAGAGTCCTACTAGGAAGACAACATTTGCGTTCTAGAGGACTGACATGAGCATGATGCTGCCATTTTCCTATAAAAGGCCTATTTTGTTTTGATATAGAAGGTGTGTGTAGGAACTATAATATTTCAGTGATATTTCTGATGTGTGCAGCCTTGACGGATCCCATGGGATGATGCTGCGCACTCTACGCTGATAAACCTATTATTTTCCATGTTATAGCCCTTTTCGGACGGGATTACTAGAGACGTTGGTTGTGTATTTATTATCCAAGCATGTACGTTATTCCAGAGGACGATTCACACAGGATTCGTTTTCCCTACTGCTCCCTGTCATTCTAATTTTTTTCAAATTGAATTGACTGTTATGATGGAAGCCTGGATGTTTTTATTGTAGGTGTGAAGATATTTCAACGTCATGTCTAGACGATAATAGGCTACACTGATAACTCGTGTTTGGCTGCTAAATGTATAGGTCTCCCCATAATATTTAAATTGATGAAGTGTGATTATAATGATTATTTTTTAGATCCCTCCATAGTAGACAACAATGCCCCATATCCTGCTGATTTGAGCTGCTGAACCGTATTTGCACCTGACTGTGTTTATGGTGAAAGTGAACTTGACATTTCCGAAAAGTTTAGCGGGGACGCTGCTTTGCGATGTTCTGGCTGTCTCTCTGCCTGCCCCGATCCTCTTTCTCCCTCGCCTGCTCCTCTTCCTCTTCCCTATAAAAAACACTTGTGTGTGTTTGGTCTTCGGTCTGTTGTGTGTAGAATAGCTCAGCCTACTGTACATGCCTACCTATGCCTGGCTGTGCCCCTCCCATCGCTCTCTCTCCCTCGATAGCTCGCTTTTTCTTTGCTGTGAAAGATGCGAGAGTTTGTGTTCTCGAAGTAGACTACGGAAAATAGTTTCATCCGTTGCAAAAATACTGAATCTTAGGAGTCGATTCCTAGCAGAATCGAAACTTGACACCCAGAAATTAGAGTCGACAACGGGAGTCGACGGGCAAGGAGTTGAGGAATCGATTATTTTGGAGTCGACTCCCCATCACTATTTACGTCACACACGCCCCTTACTCTCATCAGGACCATTGCTGAAGGCTCAGCTAGGTTAGGGGAGAGGGTTAAACACGCTCTCCATTCCTGTGGCAACCCCTGCATCTAGCTGAACTACTAATAGCTATTACAGTGGGTTATCTCGTCGGCGTTACTTGATGGGTGAAGCAGGTGCGGTGTTGGTCTTTCATAGGCAAGCTAGCTAGCAGTATCATCCTTCCACACAGAGCTAGCTACAGCTGTTGATTCCTCTGCTCTGACTCCATCTACCGCTGACAGTGGGGCAAATGAGTGAACCGGTGAAGAGTTTGCCTTCCCCTACTTCTTCAGGGGGGCAACCTGCGGGGTCTGACACCTACAAAGGCTGGCTGTATAAATGGACTAACTACTTGAAGGGCTACCAACGCCGCTGGTTCGTCCTTAGCAACGGCCTTCTGTCATATTACAGGTAATTGATAGCAGCTAGCTACGCTATCTACTGTTAAACGTCAAATCAGGCTAGCTAGCACTGCGTTAATCCTCCTAGCAAAGTCAAGTGCAGTTTCAAACCAATCCCATAGTGACTGTAATTTTAGATGAATCATGTAGTTGACAGTCTAGACTGTGCTTGACGTGCATAATTAATATAAATGCCGTAGCTTTTTAACTAACTTAGCTAGCTAGCTAGTTATGCCAATATTACTCACCAAAACAAGTATCTTATCTGTTTAGCTATGTGGCAATTGAGAACAGCATGCCATGAGCTTCAACCCATTCCCACAGGAAGGCAATTCTCTAGTCACAGTCAATGACATGGCATAAATGCAGAATGAGCTAGCTGGACACAATTAGCCAAACCCCCCAAAATATCTAGCTAGCTAGAAATGTATCAGACTCCAAATGAGTGAATATATATTTTCGCCAATATATGATATAGTCATTGATATTTTGGCAAATTTCATGTAGAGAATTGTTATAGATGAAGCTGTGAATAATATTTTAGATTTTTAGATAACATTTTGGAACAGTTTTTACTTATTTATACCTAGATATCTTCTATTCCAGGAATGACTGTCATTGTATGTAGTGTAGTATGCTCTATGTAACAAGTAGGGGACCTACCTACGTCCTAACATTTCAGTATGATGATGATAATGTATGACATGTTTTACCTGATGCATCATGATGCTTTAGAAATGTGTGAATGTGTGGTCCACTGATTCAGTAAAGGCCAGTTGTTAGGCACACTTCCCTAAAACCAGTTAATAGTGAGTGATGTCAATCAATGTTATGCACTTTAATTCTGCATAAGTGTGCGTGCGTGCGTGCGTGTGTGTGTGCGTGTGTGTGTGTGTGCGCGTGCGGGCACACTTGGGCATCAGCACTTACCCCGGCTGCCCTACAGTCTCGGATGGGAATGCACGGCTCTGCTGTTACGTCATTCACAACAAAGAGAGATGGACACAGATAGAGAAAGTGAAATGCACAGAGGCAAGGACTGGTGGTGAATTCAAAAACTTCCATTCAGTCATTCAGTACCACAGACATACTCCAGCAACTGTAGCCTCCCCAAGGCTCCTTGGAGGGCATACCGTTTCAACACAGACTTAGAGCCTAATGGAGGAGCTGTCGTGTTCACTGTGTTTGTATATAGCCTAATGGGTTTTATGCATTGCTCCTTTGTAGATTTAACTATACTTTCTCTCTCTTTCCCCTCTCCTCTGTGGCATGTGTGTTTATGTAACTGTACTCTTGAGTACCACCACTGTATAAAGAGTTTATGCCCTAACCAACGCATGCACATTGCACCGACATGCACACACGAACACACTTACAAGCACTCACATCAGCTATGCTCAAGTATGCAGGTGTAACAAACCGTGAGATACTTCTATGAAATATTAAAACATTGCATGTGTGTGGATTTGTGCGTGTATGCATGCCCTGTTATGTGTCATTTCTGTCTTTCTAGAACTAGATGTAGTCAGCAGCCTCTTCTCCCCTGTCTCTGTGTGTGTACGTGTGTTTGTGTGTGTGTGTGTGTGTCTCTGTGCATTAGGACTCAGGCAGAGATGGCCCACACTTGCCGTGGCACCATCACCTTGGCGACGGCACACATTGAAGTGGGTGACGCCTGCCACCTGGTGCTGACCAGCGGAGGGCGGAACTACCACCTGAAGGCCACTTCCGATGGGGAGAGTCAGCGCTGGGTCTCGGCTCTCCAACAGGCTAAGGCCAACACCACTCACATGATGCACCAATCAGGTGCGAGCCAGAGGAAATCATATTTGGGAGGATTGGGAGGTTTTAAGTGGGAGAGTGGATAAAGAATGCTTAGCTTCATATATATTTAGAAATAAGGAAAGTAGGACAAAACTATATTAATTGTGGCTATACTGCTGTACAGAACACATTGATTTGTGACCCTGTTGAAAGGAATTGGACTATAGATTATGAAAAAATGATGTCAAACCAATATGAGACGCACTGGGATATTTGACCTTAGTGCTTTCTTCTCATTCAAGGTGAAAATGTATATTGGGACAGTGACTAAACTTTAAAGCATCCACTACTTTTCTGAAAATTATAAGGTTTAGGACCTGAGGTAAACACATTTTAATGTAGCATTCTATGTCAAGGTTACCAGTGTCATTCATGCATCAACCACAAGGTGGTGCACTTGCTCAATAAATGGGACAAGTATTCCAGTTTTCTCTATATATAATGCAACATTTAAATATAATTATTTTGGTGGTTTGTTGTCTGTTCCCTTAAAATCTTCCAATGCTATCATGTGGCCTTTCTGCACATTGCATTGCTAAGTGGGCACACTGCTCTAGTGTCCTTTAAAATAAATTGGCTTGATTGAAAAAATAAATTGGCTTGATTGAACTGTCTAATTCTGAGCTATGACTCCACCAATTGCTGGTCTCAGTCCAGGTCTCTGATTTGCACTTCGTGGGTATGTGGAAATTAGGGTGACTGCCAAGGATGGTGCAAAATGACCGTTTGTAATGGCGACCCAGTCTCTCTCGCCTACTCACTTTCTTCTACTCACTCTTTCACATCTAATTTCCATCTTCCCTCACATACACTACCAGTCAAAAGTTTTAGAACACCTACTCATTCAAGGGTTTTTCTTTATTTTTACTATTTTCTACATTGTAGAATAATAGTGAAGACATCAAAACTATGAAAGAACACATATGGAATCATGTAGTAACCAAAAAAGTGTTAAACAAATCAAAATATGTTTTATATTTCAGATTCTTCAAATAGCCACCCTTTGCTTTGATGACAGCTTTGCACACTCTTGGTATTCTCTCAACCAGCTTCATGAGGTAGTCACCTGGAATGCATTTCAATTAACAGGTGTGCCTTCTTAAAAGTTAATTTGTGGAATTTCTTTCCTTCTTAATGCGTTTGAGCCAATCAGTTGTGTTGTGACAAGGTAGGGGGGTATACAGAAGATAGCCCTATTTGGTAAAAGACCAAATCCATATTATGGCAAGAACAGCTCAAATAAGCAAAGAGAAATGACAGTCCATCATTACTTTAAGACATGAAGGTCAGTCAATACGGAACATTTCAAGAACTTTGAAAGTTTCTTCAAGTGCAGTCGCAAAAACCATCAAGCGCTTTGATGAAACTGGGGGTGTTTACAGAAGATAGCCCTATTTGGTAAAATACCAAGTCCATATTATGGCAAGAACAGCTCAAATAAGCAAAGAGAAATTACAGTCCATCATTACTTTAAGACATGAAGGTCAGTCGATACGGAAAATGTCAAGAACTTTGACAGTTTCTTCAAGTGCAGTCGCAAAAACAATCAAGCGCTATGATGAAACTGGCTCTCATGAGGACCACCACAGGAATAGAAGACCCAGAGTTACCTCTGCTGCAGAGGATAAGTTAATTAGAGTTACCAGCCTCAGAAATTGCAGCCCAAATAAATGCTTCACAGAGTTCAAGTAACAGACGCATCTCAACATCAACTGTTCAGAGGAGACTGTGTGAATCAGGCCTTCATGGTCGAATTGCTGCAAAGAAACCACTACTAAAGGACACCAATAAGAAGAAGAGACTTGCTTGGTCCAAGAAACACGAGCAATGGACATTAGACTGGTGGAAATGTGTCCTTTGGTCTGGAGTCCAAATTGGAGATTTTTGGTTCCAACCGCCGTGTCTTTGTGAGATGCGGTGTGGGTTAACGGATGATCTCCGCGTGTGTATTTCCCACCGTAAAGCATGGTGTGGGGTGCTTTGCTGGTGACACTGTCTGTGATTTATTTAGAATTCAAGGCACACTTAACTAGCATGGCTACCACAGCAGTCTGCAGCGATACGCCATCCCATCTGGTTTGGGCTTAGTGGGACTATCATTTGTTTTTCAACAGGACAATGACCCAACACACCTCCAGGCTATGTAAGGTCTATTTTACCAAGAAGGAGAGTGATGGAGTGCTGCATCAGATGACCTAGCCTCCACAATCCCCCGACCTCAACCAAATTAAGATGGTTTGGGATGAGTCGGACCGCAGAGTGAAGGAAAAGCAGCCAACAAGTGCTCAGCATATGTGGGAACTCCTTCAAGACTGTTGTAAAAGCATTCCAGGTGAAGCTGGTTGAGAGAATGCCAAGAGTGTGCAAAGCTGTCATCAAGGCAAAGGGTGGCTATTTGAAGAATCTCAAATATAAAATATATTTTGATTTGTTTAACTTTTTTGGTTACTACATGATTCCATATGTGTTATTTCATAGTTTTGATGTCTTCACTATTATTCTACAATGTGGCCTCCTGTAGCTCAGTTGGTAGAGCATGGCGCTTGCAACGCCAGGGTTGTGGGTTTGATTCCCACGGGGTGCCAGTATGAAAAATGTATGCACTCACTAACTGTAAGTCGCACTGGATAAGAGCGTCTGCTAAATGACTAAAATGTAAATGTAAAAACCCTTGAATGAGTAGGTGTTCTAAAACCTTTGACCGGTAGTGTACCTGCTCTCGAATTTCCTCTCTACCCCTCTCTCTGTCTCTCCCTCCCTCTCCCTTTTTTCTGAATATGACGACAGCCAGAGTTGAATGAAGTGATCTTCCAGCATTTTAACTCCTCCTCCCACTCCGCTATGGAGAGGGAAAGAGAGGAGGAAGCAAGAGAAGGTGAAGGAGAGAGAGGCAGGGGAGAGAGAGGGAGGGTTGCTTCATATTTACATTGAGACAATTTTCTCTCCGTCTGCACTGTAAGGAGAAGAGAAAGAGATTTGAATGCAGCCTCCGTAATGAATTTTCCTCTGTAAGTATTTATTACCTGCAATAATTATATTGAGGACAGAAATGTCAAGTAAGCTATAGTGGAGGGGTGTGTGTGTGTGTGTGTGTGTGTGTGTGTGTGTGTGTGTGTGTGTGTGTGTGTGTGTGTGTGTGTGTGTGTGTGTGTGTGTGTGTGTGTGTGTGTGTGTGTGTGTGTGTGTGTGTGTGTGTGGATTCATTCCCTGTGTTGTAATGTAATGTGTTTTTCTTTTGTCATGCTAATTCACTTTGACAGTAAGTGGGGTAGGCTTATTTCTGGATGGGACTTTACTAGTGTGTGTGTCTATGAACTGTGATAGATTTCCCAGTAGTGTTGCACAAGACTGATGAGCTGAACACCAATCAACCTCATTGGGGCCCTTGTTTAATTTTTCAGCTGCACAATGGGACAAGTGTGATTTACCTGCTACTTTGTTATTTGGCATCTTTTATATGTTCGCTTTTCTTGGCGGAGATGCTGAGTCAAAGCTCCCTCTTTTTCCTCCTTACTGATTTGAACTGACCTAAATATGAGAGATAATGGTGGTAATAGGTCTATTAAATGTAAAGCATGTTTTTCTACAGATAGGGTTTATGACTGATTTTCTCGGGGCTCTGCATTCATAGGAGAGGGGTGGGCCTCTGCCTCTGTCCCCAGTAGTCTTACCCTCTGGAAGGTTTGTTTGTCTGTGTATGCTTGTGTGTTTATGGACATGGGTTTGAACTTTAAAGTCCTCTGTTGCTTTGACCATTATTTAACAAGTCAGTTAACAAATTCTAACAGTCTGGCAAATGGTGAGTCAGGCAAGTCAGTTAAGAACAAATTCTTATTTACAACATATTCTTATTTACAATAACAGCCTGGCAAGTGGCTAGGGTCGGTGCAGCCAAACAAACATATGTAGCAATTAAAGCTAGGCTAAGTCAACAGGATTTGAAGGGTCTGAGCCCATTTAGATGGTTTTACATTTTCCCATGGCTCAGAAAGACTGCTTACACTACAGAAATGCAGTACAGTGGACACTGATGGTGCAATAATGGTTATGTCAGTAAACGTACAGTTATGACTATAACTACTGTTCCCTGAAGGAGGGAAATGAGGTAGAACACAGCTATGGGGAGTTCGCGGGCTAGCGCCCTCTACTGAAGAACATTAGAATCACGCCTGACAAGGCCAATGAACGGATTAATTCCTTCAATTCAGTATCGCTCTTCACTGAGCCCAGAACTAGACAGTGCGAGGCCAAACGTGTTCTACCTCGTTTCCCTCCTTCAGGGAACAGTAGTTATAGTCATAACTGTACCTTCCCTTTCAGTCTAACATCATAGCTATGGGGACATGAAATCAATCCCTAAGCCGACCCCAGCGGACAACAAATGAAATGGCCCACTGCAGACCACCCAGAGCCCGTAATGAAAACCTGCGGTACCTGGTTATTGTTCAATCTGCGCGCTGCTTAATGACTCTCTTCTGCCCCAGCCGTTAGGTAATCCCTGCCTTTTTGCTGTCATATGCCAGAGAAATAGCCTCCACAATCCAGTGGGAGAGACGCTGCTTAGAAAGCGCTCTGCCATGAGTCGGATTAGCAAATCAGACACAAGTTGGTTACACAAACGGACACCCCTGGTTCGCTCAATGTACATGCGTAGCTCTTGTACCAGACACAGGGCATGTAACCTCCACTGCTCCTCAGAAGCAAACGGAGGAAGCGAAAAGCTCAAAAGCTAGAGACCTGTAGGACATAGTCATGACCTTAGGGGCGAAGGCCGCATTAGGACGCAATGTCACCTTCAAGTCGCCAAGGGCGAACTTCATACAGGAGGGGTGAATGCATAACACGTGGAGATCTCCAACACGTTTAGCTGAGGCTAAAGCCACAAGCAGGGCGGTCTTGTAGGAGAGGATCTTCAGATACACAGACTCCATCGGTTGAAAGTGGGCTCACACAGCACATCAAAAACCAAAGCCAAATCCCAAGTGGGCACAATAGGTTTACAAACTGGCCTCAGACAGCGCACAGCTTTTGTAAAAGCTGCACCGCCAGGGGATGAGCCGCTGGAGCGGCACCATCAATTCCCACATGACATGCTGAAATAGCTGCCATATACACCTTCATAAAAATGTCCACCAGAGAGCTCTGAAAAGGAACAATTCCTTTATTTTGTCACCAAAGCTCGAACACTTATACTCATACAACCCTCTCGTGGAGGGTGACCTTGCGGACTGTATAGTAGTGTTAGCGTTACAAAGGTAAACCCTTTGCCATAAGATTGGACCTTTAAGGGGCCAAGCCCACAGACTCCAAATCTCTGGCCGTGGGTGCCAGACCTGCCCATGTGCCTGGGACAACAGGTCCCTGCGCAATGGGAGTTGCCACGGGTCCCCGCCTAAAAGGCAAATGATCTCCGCGAACCAAGGTCATTTGGACCAACGGGGAGCCACAAGGATCAAAGACCTCCAGACGCACCCACTCCAGCATGGGCTGAATCAGGTCTACTTGGGGAAATGTGCAAAGGAGTGTCTGAGGCCACTAGCGTCCGAGGCCACTGGTGCGTGAGAGCATCCGTTCCCAGCAGAGCACAGGTCCCTTATTGAGAAAAACAGCCGACCATACGCAAAGATCTATGTTGAGCCGCCTGGGAAGATGCGTCGCCCGGAGCGAGGGAAAGTGTGCACTGCTCCACAGCAGTAGGGAGTGAGCTAAGGATAAGAGGGGTCGAGACCGCACCCCTCCCTGTCTGTTGATGTACGCTCCCACTGCCCCGCTGTCGGTCCTCACCAGCACATGCTGGCCGGCCAACAACGGGACAAAGCGCATGAGTGCTATGTACACCATCAAAAGCTCCAGGTAACTGATGTGCGACACTGTCCACAACCGAATTAAGCTTCCCTCGCACAGCATCTGTTGTGATCACCTTACGGGTCCCTCCACCGAACCAGAGCCTGTAGGCAGGACGGGGACACCTGGAGTGAGCCGTTTAGGTGGGCTGATGCGTCCAAGCGAGTGTCTATCACCTACTGCTGGAAAGGTCGCATCAGCAACAGCCCAGAGGGAACCACTGCTATCATAGAAGCCATCATCCCTAATAGGTGCAGGCACGGGTGAAAATGCAATAGGTGACCTAGCCAAAATTGGACCAAGCAAAGCCGTAAACCGGCCTCTCTCTGCGGGGACAAGAAGGCACGATTCTCGACTGAGTCTAACTCGAGACCCAGAGACGGAATGCGCTGAGATGGAGTCAAATAGCTCTTCTCTTGATTCACTATGAAACCCTGAGACTGAACATGGGAAACCAGCATGGATGCATGTAACACCACATGCTCCCTCGACTCCGCTACCACCAGCCATTCGTCCAGGTAGTCCAATATACTGAGCCCCAGACACTGCATAGGTGCCAAACTCGCCTCCACAACTTTAGTGGAAGTGTGAGGCGAGAGGGAAAGCCTGAAAGGGAGGACCAGAACTCGTAGGCTACTGCCTTGAAATGGAAACTCAGGAACTTTCCTGTGTGGGGGATACATGGCCACATGAAAGTACTCGTCCTTCAGGTTGATGGAGGTGAACCAATCGCCCGGGTGCACTGACTATAACAACCGGTTGTTCGTGAGCATTCTGAATTTGTAGACCCTGAAGTGGATTTATCCCCTGTGGAAGGTGGGCTTCCGGTGAGGCACAGTGTTCATTGGCCTTGTCAGGCGTGATTCTAATGTTCTTCAGTAGAGGGCGCTAGTGTACAAACTCCCCTTAGCTGTTTTGTACCGAGTTGACCGACTGAAAGGGAACTAGCTACATTACTCTCACAAAGCTGTGTTGTACCGAGTTGACCGACTGAAAGGTAACTAACTACATTACTCTACCAAAGCTGTGGATTTTAATTGAGTATCAGTCTTATGGTCTCTGCTCTAATTCCCTGGTCACTGAGGTTGGGCACCAGTAAGGAGCTGCCACCATATTAAGGAGCTGTAAATCCTAACAGTGACTGATATTGTTCTGGTATTGTTCTGTCCCATCAGAAGTTCACCAGATTGGGGTTTAGATTGGGGTTTACTGAAGTCATTTGTGTGTGCGTGTACGAGCGTGCTTACGAGCGCAAGAGTGTACTGGCTATATAGGCTATGTGTGTGTTTGCGTGTGATCGGGTTTTGGATGATTGATTATTATAACTACAGAGGTCTTCAGTAATGACATCATAGGTGATAATAGATTTGCACGGCAGTTATTTTAAATGGATTGTAGCTCTGCTGCGATCTACATCATCTGTCAGGGTCTTATTGTATTCTAGTAACAGCAGCAGTCTCTCCTCTTCCTGGCATCTTTTCTGTCTCCGTCCCTATTGTGGGTGCCCTCTCCATCAGCTGTAGGGGTGGATCATAGTGAGTCACACACAAGTCATTCAGATGTCTCAGGATCAGGGCCAACAAGCGCAATCTCCAACAATTATCTGCTGACGTGTGACTGATGTGTACTTAACGATCGCACACACAAACACACCATGCAGCCCTCCTCCTGTCCTAATGTATTGCAGATATTACTCACAGTCCATTTAGACTACATTATCACAGTATGTGTCTTAGCAGGGGTGTGCCTCTTCATACAGACATGTTTTGGTGACTATGTAGATGCAGTTGTAAACTACCTGGTGTCATAGCACTACCATGTATCTGTGTGTGTGTGTGTGTGTGTGTGTGAGTGAGAGAGAGATATATATCTCCTGGGCACTCTTATTTTTCTCTCTCCCCCTGTGCTGTATATGGGTCATCGGACCAATGCAGATGCCTGAAGGAGTTTTTACTCTCTCATTTTTAGTTCTTCACTGTGCACTGGTGCTCCAAGGCTATCTGCCTGACACTGGCCTAGATTCAGAAAACCTACCTGCCTGAATGGGAGATTGTAGCTTATATATGAATGCATGTGTCACGTGAAGCAGGCAAATGCAGAAGATGATGGATTTGGCCCAGATCTGGGTTTTTGCGGTAGGACCTACTGTAGGCATTTGTGATATTTACATTGTTTATGCTGACATTTACTCACAACCACTGGAGTCACAACAGTTTGACCCAGTTGTAGAAATATCCCTATGCAAATGAGAAGCCTACTATTTATATCTCTCCATTTAAAGAGTCATGGTTTTGGAAAGTTATTTGTAGATATCACTTGTAGTGTCAGTAGTACGTTAGAGTTCTGAAGTGTCAATGATGTAGACTCTAGGTGACTTTGTTGTTGTTGTAGTATGCAGATGGCAGGGTTAGGGAGACCTAGGTGACCATGGCGGGTGTTCAGACACCAGACTCCAGCAGCTCTGAGATGTCTGTAACACTGCTGCTCTTTCTCTCACTGAGAAGTCCTTTCTCTGGGCTCCTCAAGGTCCATATAATGATCCCTCCCCAGGAATATGTCTGTGTCTGCTGGTACTGGCCTATTTATTTCCTCTCAGTTGCCTGTGACTGATGGCCCCGTTCATACCAACACGGGAAGTGAGCAGAGGGAAGTGAGCAGAGGGACGTGAGCAGAGGGACGTGAGCAGAGGGAAGTGAGCAGAGGGACGTGAGCAGAGGGAAGTGAGCAGAGGGACGTGAGCAGAGGGACGTGAGCAGAGGGAAGTGAGCAGAGGGACGTGAGCAGAGGGAAGTGAGCAGAGGGACGTGAGCAGAGGGACGTGAGCAGAGGGACGTGAGCAGAGGGAAGTGAGCAGAGGGACGTGAGCAGAGGGAAGTGAGTAGAGGGAAGTGAGCAGAGGGACGTGAGCAGAGGGAAGTGAGCAGAGGGAAGTGAAGTGCGTCATCCTTTTTCTCCCTCCGCTGCTAAAAATAACCCCAGCCCTGCAATTGCGTGGGCCTGTGTTTCCATGGCAACCGTGGAAATGTAATTCACAGCTTTCTGCTGGCGAGGGGGGTGGTGGGGGTGGGGGGTTGGGGGCAACGACAGTGTGTAGAGTTAATATATCTTTATCTCTCTGCATCTTTCTTTCCATCCCCCACACTCACACTCTCTCCATCTATTCCTATACGTGATTTCACATCTCCGTAATAGCTCTCCATCGATCCCTCCCTTTCCTTTGTCTCCATGTCTATTTGTCAGTGAGAAGTTGTTTTATATCTGCGTGCGTCACAATTATAAGTGTCCGCAGTATCTCTGCCTCATCTTCTTGGTACATAATGGAAACTTAAATGAGTGTGACCGTCCTAGGGCATGAAAGAAAATAACACTTTCCACCCTCAAAATCAATCATAATGTCTTCCACTTACAGACTGAATCAAGCTATAAGTGCTATTCTAAGAATCTGGCTTCGTAAGCAAATGCCTGAATGAATGGTAACCCAGTGCTGCACCCTCTAACTCTGCCTTCCAATCTGTCTGGTCTGCAGATGACTCTGGAGACGAGGCCCCCGTGCCCCATCCGGACCGGGCCCTGACCCAGGGGGCACTGAAGAACCTGGCCAGTAAGCTGGACGACCTGAGCACCTGCAACGAGCTAATCGGCAAACACGGCACCGCCCTGCAGCGATCCCTCAGCGAGCTCGAGGACCTGCGCACGGCCACTGACGGCACCGACAAACTCAAGACCGTCAACGAGCGTGCTACACTCTTCCGCATCACCTCCAATGCTATGATCAATGTGAGGACCGACTCACTGCTGCTAACACTTTGCTAACATTTCAGTACAACGCCTACCGGCTACTTCAATCGACCGTTCAGTATGACCAATGCTAGTAGTCAATCTAATGCTTTAATCAATACAACATTAAGAACTCTTAATACCATGATATATATAAGTGTTTATTACTAATTGACTGTATGGTAGAGCTATGCTCTGTAGATGTGTTATTGATGTATTGTCACCTCTGTGGCTGCAGGCCTGTCGGGACTTCCTGGACGTAGCGGAGACACACAGCCGGAAGTGGCAGAGAGCCCTGCAGTATGAGAGAGAACAGCGCCACCACCTGGAGGAGACTATTGAACAGCTAGCCAAGCAGCACAACAGCCTGGAGAGGGCCTGGAGAGAGGCTCCCAGCACACACCCAGGTCAGAGGCACACACACACAAACAAGCAGTCGGTTCTCTCCTCTCATATTTGATAGTGCAACTGATTAGAAAACATTGTCTATGGTTTAAGCTCTTACTGTAAAGGTAGTTTGGTGCAGTTTATTGCTTGGTATGGATTGGAATCTCACAAGAAGCTGGCCCTCCTTTGGTCATCCCTGGCACTGCACTCACAGTAGGCACTGCATCATAGTGTGATGATGTCGCTGGTTTGTCTTTCAGAATTTCATTTATATCATACATGCACTCAGGTTAGAAAATCCGATCTACACAAACAAAAACACTTAACTCAAACTGTAATGATCTTGTGTCCCTGGCAGACGGGGGTGAGAGGACGCAGGAGGGGGATGAGAATGAGGACACAGAGTTTTTTGATGCCATGGAGGACTCCCCTGCTTTCATCACAGTGACCGCCACTGACCACACCCAGCACAGGTCAGTCAGGGTCGCTGGGATGAAACCCTGATGAAGGAAGCTTGCTGTTGAAATGTTACTTAAATTGCATCGGAGCCGTGAGAGTATGTGGCTTTTCTTTTCTCAGTCAGGGTCACTGACCTCATTTCTACTGATCATGGGGCCAAGTAGATTTCATTCATATAGCTATGTAATATGACGATGCTAGTGTAATTAATTATACTTCTTTATGTCTAATGAATTCATTATACTGTGTTTTGTGTATACGGTAGTCATAGTGTGTTTGTGTTTCAGACGCTCAGGCAGTAACCAGAGTATCATGAGTGGAGGATTACCCAATAATGAATGGAGCCACGACGAGAAGGTGAGCCTGTAGGCTTCTGCTCTTTACCACTCCTTTACATACAGAGCCTTAGTAAACCATGGACAACTCTATCTTACCCTGTATCTTACCTTAGGGCCTAAGGGATTGTATGATACAATACTTAAGGGTGAGATAAGATTTGTTGAGGTCTATCCTATAATATCTCAGCTTACCTGACTGTTTGACATGTATTTGTTCTCAGGACGCTGGCTCCAACAACATGCAGCTTCGCAGAGTTAGACGCAGCCGTATCCCAGACAAACCCAATTACTCCCTCAACCTGTGGAGCATCATGAAGAACTGCATTGGCAAGGAGCTGTCCAAGATTCCCATGCCTGTAAGAGAAAGGAGAACTGACTATGCGGTCTGTACTAGTGTTTGCACTATGTAGTGTGTGTGTATTAAATGCAAGCTCTAGTAATCAATCACATTTATTTTATAAAGCCCTTTTTACATCAGCAGTTGTCACAAAGTGCTTTACAGATACCCAGCCTAAGCAATGCAGAGGCAGAAGCACAGTGACTCTGTAGAAGGCAGGAACCAGGCTCCAAGGGGTAACTCTGTAGAAGGCAGGAACCAGGCTCCAAGGGGTGGCCAGTCCGCTTCTGGCTGTACCGGTTGGAGATTTTAGAGGCCATTACGGCCAGATTGTTTTTCAAGACTGGTTCATAGATGACCAGCAGGGTAAAATAATAACCATGGTGGCTATAGAGCAAGGGTATTCAAATCTGCTGGTTTTCTGTTCTACCTGATAATTAATTGCACCCACCTGGTGTCCCAGGTCTAAATCAGTCCCTGATTAGAGGGGAAGAATGAAACAAAGCAGTGGAAATGGCTTCGAAGTCCAGATTTGAGGGCTATAGCGGGTGCAACAGTTCAGCAACTCAGGAGTCAATGTCAGTTGGCTCTAACTCCAATGTGGGTGTGTGCCTGCCTGCGTGTGTAACCTCAGGTGAACTTCAACGAGCCCCTGTCGATGCTGCAGCGTCTGACTGAGGATCTGGAGTACAGTGACCTGCTGGACCGGGCGGCTCGCTGCGAATCATCCCTGGAACAGATGTGCCTGGTGGCAGCCTTCTCTGTGTCCTCCTACTCCACCACCATACACCGCACTGCCAAGCCCTTCAACCCCCTGCTGGGGGAGACCTACGAGCTGGACCGCCTGGACGACTTCGGCTACCGCTCCATCTGCGAGCAGGTCAGACACAACGCACACACACACACACAAACACACAGACTCTCTCTCTCTCTCTCTCTCTCTCTCTCTCTCTCGCTCTGAAACTTATGTCTGAGATGCACAGAGGTATCTTTCTAGAAATAATGGGACCAATGTGTGACATTGGTATCAACATTTCTAAATGGTTTGAAACTAAAATAAAAAAAGATTTTCATTCAGTTCCACATGAGGAATAAAAGTAAATATACAAATTGGCCCATAACTCCACCTATACAACAACATAGGCTTAGGACTATACACCCTTTAAGCAAAGTTCATACAAACATTGGCAAGTCAAATTTTTCAAGCTCTTAATTGTAATTTTCAAGGACCTCAATGTTAAACAATAGTATAATTTATATAATTGTACATATAGGGCGTAAAATAGACCCTCCCCCCCCAAAACAAAGTATGAAAAAAGTAGGCCATTACCACTAAGAAGAACGATGCATTGCCAATGCATTGATATTCAAATTATGATATTCTAAAATATGTGACAATAATGTGAACATTGCCTGACTAAATAGATTGGATGCATGCCTGGCGATTCTTCTGTAGCCTATGTGGCTGACGCAGGCACACATAATAGAGCGATGAATAGTGGTAGCATTAATCTCACCTTTTAAATCTCACCATCGCTGTTTTTATCATGAGAAAGTGACCAAAAACCATGTTCTTTTTTTTAATGGAAGGATTTGTATGGAAAACCAAGTTGAAGCCAACATTAAATGTTGTCGTCCTTGTAATAATATGAGGACGACAACATTGAAGTGGCGGGAAACAACATCCTCACAAAAACGGATCAAAAATGAAATCAGGGATAATTATAAGGGAGCAGGAGAACTTATAAATTGTCTACAATAATTACAAGGACTTTTCAAGCACCAAATTGAGGAAATGTCTGATTTTCAAGGTAGGCCTATTCCAGTACTTGAATTGTGTTATTTCATTACCAGATCATATTGTGAATAAGCCCACTAGGCTATGTAATTTGTTGTCATTATATCCAGAATAATTCATAGGAATAGCGTCTATCCTAACAATTGTGCACACTAGACTCGGTGTCCAAACCGAGGCACAAAAACATATGAAAACACGAACTCATTACCTTGATGCTTTCTCTGGTAAATCTAATGAGCCCCTGCTGTAAATCAAGCAGACAGCAACAGATGATCAACATCAATTCACTAGGGATATTAGATCCAACGTGGATCCAGCCACAACTGTCTTCAATGGCGTAATGAATGAGACAACAAAATATTTTGGACATTCTTCCGGAACACCTTTTTTCCAGCACTTGGGCTGTTGTTGTATAGCATGCTCTATCACAACAGCTGTTCGTCACTTGACTGTCATTCGGAAGAATTCCTTCCTGGATCAGATGATGATGTGTGAAAATATCAAGGTGTAACTAATCAGCTGGACACCAAAAGCGCATCCAACAAGTATTATGCATAATTATTGAAGAACCACATTAATGATAGTATCGATTTAAGTTTTAAGTATCAAGGAAAGGTGACTTTTGGTCAGAAGCATTCGATTTTGCAATCGCATACATTATTTTGGATTTGTGTGCGCATGAAAACTGAGATCTCTACAAAAAACTGTCCGACAGCTAGATCCAGGATTCTTACATGTTTCAAGTTCAATGTCTAATTGAACTGATTAATGATTAATGGATGATATTTCAACAACTTACACTGCCATAAATGCAATGACAGAAAAGTAATGTTTTATGTCACACGATTTTGGAAAGATCCATCAAGAGACCAACCATGATAAAGAGCTAAAAATAGGTTTTAAATCAACTCGTGAATTTTATTGAATATAGCTATGATCCCCCGTTATATCTTAATGTAATGACATGAAAAAAACGTGCTGATTATTATCAATGACTTATCCACTGCTGTAACAAGTTGTCCAGTGTAGGAAATCCTCACTAGTACCCTAGTTTATAGAAAGACCCAGAGACAGACAGAATAAGGTCTAGTACACCACTGACTAGGTGTGACAAATAGAAAACATTTCGTAACTTTTAAACTGTCATCTTTTTATTGGTTTTCCGTTAAAACGATAAGAAAAAATAATACATTTCCATGTGAATTCACAAAGCAGCTGCGCTGCTGCCAGCAATGTTTTGGGTTTCACAGTGCGTCCCTTTCAGATGGTTAAGCATTGCACCTGTACTACCAAATCAAATCAAATCAAATATTATTGGTCACATACACATATTTAGCAGATGTTATTGCGGGTGTAGCGAAATGCTTGTGTTCCTAGCTTCAACAGTGCAGTAGTATCTAACAATTCACTAAAATACAAACAAATCTAAAAGTAAAAGAATAGAATTAAGAAATATATAAATATTAGGACGAGCAATGTCGGAGTGGCATTGACTAAAATACAGTAGAATAGAATACAGTATATACATATGAAATGAGTAAAGCAGTATGTAAACATTATTAAAGTGACTAGTGTTCCATTATTAAAGTGACCAGTAATTCCATGTCTATGTACAGTTGAAGTAGGAAGTTTACATACACTTAGGTTGGAGTCATTAAAACTCGTTTTTCAACTACTCCACATATTTCTTGTTAACAAACTATAGTTTTGGCAAGTCGGTTAGGACATCTACTTTGTGCATGACACAAGTAATTTTTCCAACAATTGTTTACAGACCGATTATTTCACTTATAATTCACTGTATCACAATTCCAGTGGGTCAGAAGTTTACATACACTAAGTTGACTGTGCCTTTAAACAGCTTGGAAAATTCCAGAAAATGATGTCATGGCTTTAGAAGCTTCTGATAGGCTAATTGACATAATTTGAGTCAATTGGAGGTGTACCTGTGGATGTATTTCAAGGCCTACCTTCAAACTCAGTGCCTCTTTGCTTGACATCATGGGAAAATCAAAAGAAATCTGCCAAGACCTCAGAAACAAAATTGTAGACCTCCACAAGTCTGGTTCATCCTTGGGAGCAATTTCCAAACGCCTGAAGGTACCATGTTCATCTGTACAAACAATAGTATGCAAGTATAAACACCATGGGACCACGCAGCCGTCATACCGCTCAGGAAGGAGACGCCTTCTGTCTCCTAGAGATGAACGTACTTTGGTGCGAAAAGTGCAAATCAATCCCAGAACAACAGAAAAGGACCTTGTGAAGATGCTGGAGGAAACAGGTATCTATATCCACAGTAAAACGAGTCCTATATCGACATAATCTGAAAGGCCGCTCAGCAAGGAAGAAGCCACTGCGCCAAAACCGTCATAAAAAAGTCAGACTACGGTTTGCAACTGCACATGGGGACAAAGATTTGGAGAAATGTCCTCTGGTCTGATGAAACAAAAATAGAACTGTTTGGCCATAATGACCATCGTTATGTTGGGAGGAAAAAGGGGAAGGCTTGCAAGCGGAAGAACACCATCCCAACCGTGATGCACGGGGGTGGCAGCATCATGCTGTGGGGGTACTTTGCTGCAGGAGGGACTGGTGCACTTCACAAAACAGATGGCATCATGAGGAAGGAATATTATGTGGATATATTGAAGCAACATCTCAAGACATCAGTCAGGAAGTTAAAGCTTGGTCGCAAATGGGTCTTCCAAATGGACAATGACCCCAAGCATACTTCCAAAGTTGTGGCAAAATGGCTTAAGGACAACAAAGTCAAGGTATTGGAGTGGCCATCACAAAGCCCTGACCTCAATCCTATTCTGGGGGCAGAACTGAAAAAGCATGTGCGAGCAAGGAGGTCTACAAACCTGACTCAGTTACACCAGCTCTGTCAGGAGGAATGGGCCAAAATTCACCCAACTTATTGTGGGAAGCTTGTGGAAGGCTACCTGAAACGTTTGACCCAAGTTAAACAATTTAAAGGCAATGCTACCAAATACTAATTGAGTGTATGTAAACTTCTGACCAACTGGGAATGTGATGAAAGAAATAAAAGCTGAAATAAATCATTCTCTCTACTATTATTCTGACATTTCACATTCTTAAAATAAAGTAATGATCCGAACTGACCAAAGACAGGGAATTTTTACTAGCATTAAATGTCAGGAATTGTGAAAAACTGAGTTTAAATGTATTTGGCTAAGGTGTATGTAAACTTCCAACTTCAACTGTATATAGGGCAGCAGCCTCTAAGGTGCAGGGTTGAGTAACCGAGTGGTAGCTGGCTAGTGATGGCTATTGATGGCCGTCAGGAAGTCCAGGACCCAGTTGCACAGGGCGGGGTTCAGACCCAGGGCCCCGAGCTTAATGATGAGCTTGGACGGTACTATGGTGTTGAAGGATGAGCTATAGTCAATGAACAGCATTCTTCCATAGGGAGTCCACTTGTCCAGATGGGATAGGGCAGTGTACAGTGCGATGGCGATTGCATCGTCTGTGGATCTATTGGGGCCGTATGCAAATTGAAGTGGGTCTAGGGTGTCAGGTACCATTATTGTACCTCAATTCCACCTCGCAAAGTTTGCATTTCCATCTCATTTAACTTCTCAAAGTATTGCCATACAGGACTTCGCTGCTGTTGCTTGCATTTGTCTGTAATTCTTCTAACTCTTAACGACGATGACGTATTGGTGGAGAGTCGACTCCAAAATAATTGATTCCTCTACTCCTTGCACGTCGACTCTCATTTCTGAGTGTCAAGATTCGATTCCACTAGGAATCGACTCCTCAGATTCAGTATTTTTGGAACGGAGAACACTTTCACAAACACTTGCATCTTTCATAATGAGCTAGCGAGAGACGGAGAGAGAAGGCAGGTTGGCCACCAGGCAGACTGAGTCAGAACCGTTCACTAGGCATATCTATCGGCAATCAAAACCGGTAACTCGCAATGGAATGCTG
Source organism: Coregonus lavaretus (assembly GCF_964263955.1). Classification (NCBI taxonomy): domain Eukaryota; kingdom Metazoa; phylum Chordata; class Actinopteri; order Salmoniformes; family Salmonidae; genus Coregonus; species Coregonus lavaretus. Next base: position 44,982,683 of record NC_139991.1, read on the forward strand.
TATCTCTCAATTTCTTGGCTTGCAATGTCTCGCAACTTCAGTAAAGCAGGGCCTATCATCAATGAATAGGATATTCTACACGCAAGAGACCGAAGACTGAACACACACTCGCATCATTAGTAAAGAGAAAGAGCAGGTGAGGGAGAGAGAGGAGGAGGGGGCACGCAGAAAGAACCCATGCGCATATGTCTTGGAAGTCTTGCAAATTCACCAAAGTAGCCTAAAGTTCACCTCTTCCTCTCTTTTTTTATTTAAATTACACAACTTTCCCCAGGAAATTCTATCGTCTAGTTGGGCTATAACACGGAAAATAATGTTTTTTGTGATAACTGCACAGATTTTAATTCTGTGGGAGAAAAAATACAAAAAACATTGTTTTTCGGTTAGAGATTTTTCTTAACGTTAAGGATCCCAATTTCATTTAAACGTTCACACCCCTACGTACTGACGATGTCATCCTCCTGCTTTCTCAGGTCAGTCACCACCCCCCAGCCGCCGCCCACCATGTGACGTCACAGCGTGGCTGGACCCTGTGGCAGGAGATCACTATCGACAGCAAGTTCAGAGGGAAATACATTTCTGTCATGCCATTAGGTGAGCCCTGCATACACAGTACATGAATGTTCCTCCAATATGGTTACACATACAGAAGCATGTACCATATCTATTTCAAATCCAGTTGTGCCGTTTAAGATTAGGGAGGATGTTTTTTTAATGAGCATGGCCTTATTTCTATTACAGCATATTGGATGACTGTCATTCATATTCCATTCATCCAGCTCAATGTAACATTGATTGGTTTAGGCTCATGAGGTTGTTACAACCTACGAATGAAAGTTTACAATGTAGGTGCACAGGTCGAGAGAAAAATGTGAGTAATCAAGGTGACAGACAGTGACACATTCAATACCGCCTTGCACACGCTTGCCTGCATCTAGCTGATCAAGGGTGTAATCATTAGTTCAAACAGTTGCTAACGAGAGTTTCTATTGGACAAATTCAGGTATGTTTATCCCTGTTTCCTTCTGTTTAAGAAAGGTTTTTCAACAGAATCGGCGGAATGAATACACCCCTGATCACCCGCAAACACAGTTCACTTTCATAGCAGCCACATACAAACAGCATTATCACTTTGCTCATTATATAATTCCTTCTCACATCTACTCCTCTCACCTTTTCCCTTCACTTGTAGACTTCATTGCACAACACAACAGCTGTCTGTCTGCAAAAAAACATTTCCAAGCCAAACCTTCATATCATAACCGCTAACCGCTACACACAGCCTACATCGTTGTGTCACCATATTAGCTAACGTCATAGTAAACATAGCTACTAGAACTAACGCGTTAGTAAACCCACTACAATCATGCAGTACAGTTTACAGCAAGCAGTTTAGCCGCTACACTGGTGGGCCCCATTGGCAATAAATTAATAAAACCAAAAGCTTACCTTGACTTGGAAGAGTTCCAGTGTTGGATAGCCGTAGCCAGTTAGCTAACATAGCATCCCTCTCTGTTTGAGCCAGGTGTTTGGCTAGGTTAAACTAGCTAGCTGCATTCCCTAGCTAAGTAAGTGAAAGTGTAAAAAATACAACTAAATATAGCTCTCTCTCTCTCTCTCTTGCTTCTCCTTCATTTTTAAAGAAATTAATTTGTCTTTCTCTCTCTTTGAGTCAACTACTCACCACATGTTATGTACTACAGTGCTAGCTAGCTATAGCTTATGCTTTCAGTACTAGTTTCATTCTCTGATCATTTGATTGGGTGGACAACATGTCAGTTCAAGCTGCAAGAGCTCTGATAGGTTGGAGGATGTCCTATGGAAGTTGTCATAATTACTGTGTAATTGAGCCTCCTAGGTTTTGTATTGAAGTCAATGTACCCAGAGGAGGACGAAAACTAGCTGTCCTCCAGCTAAACCATGGTGCTACCCTACATATTGCTGTTGAGGCTACTGTAGACCTTTATTGCAAAACAGTGTGTTTTCATCAATTATTTGTGACATGAATATATTTAGCATAGTTTTATCTAAAAAGGATAACTTTTTTAATGTTTCACTGTTTTTATTTTTATGAAATTCAATGAGGAGGATGGTCCATTCCTTCCTCCTCTGAGGAGCCTCCACTGGCGGATTATTTTAATGATCTCTTTCTCTCTAGGCTGCATCCACCTGCAATTCCACTCCAGTGGGAATCACTATGTGTGGGGCAAAGTCACCTCCACGGTGCACAACATCATAGTAGGCAAACTGTGGATTGACCAGGTGTGTCTTTCACATATTTAATGTGTGTTTGTATATTTGTGTTCGATCTGTTTGTCCATACTGTTTGTAGATGTGTGCGGTGTTGTGCAGAATCTGCCCCGTGGTTTCTGCCATCCTCTGCGGTCTCTCATTATGTCTGTATGACTCATCAGATCTCCAATCTGTTTTCTCCCATCTGTCTCCATCCCTCCATGTACTGCTCTGGTATTCTCACTTTCAACAGTGTCCCGTATCATGATTAATGACATCCATAGTAAATGATTACAATAGACTGCTAACATTGATAAACTATACATATTTTGTAAGGCATGTTGTGGACAGTATGTCAATAATGGTAAAGCTAGGAGAGTCATCAGCCTGAGGCTTGGAATAAAATAGCCTGTGTTTTTCTCTCTGTAGTCTGGGGACATTGAAATAGTCAACCACAGGACCAAGGACACCTGCCACCTCAAGTTTGTTCCTTACAGTTACTTCTCCAGAGACCTCCCACGCAAGGTAACTCTATGGTTTGCCCTGTGTCCTCTGGGTCTCTGTCATATATAAACAAACTGGCAGTCCTTACCATCCTCAATGTCTCCTCCCTCTTCTGGTGTTGTGTCTACAGGTGACAGGTGTGGTAGCAGACAGCGAGGGCACAGCCCACCACATCCTGTCTGGGACCTGGGACGAAAAGATGGAGAGCGCTAAGATAGTGGAAAGCAGCCGGGGATGTGGAGGGTCAGAGGGAAAACAGAAGACCGTCTACCAGACCCTCCAGCCCAAACTGCTGTGGAAGAAATACCCACTTCCGTAAGATCAGCCTGTCTGCATATTATGAAGTCAGCCTAATAGCACATAATGCACGCTAACCTATTTATACAAGTCATTTGATTCTTCTTGCATCCTCGCACCTCTTCTTACTTCCACCTCTCTACCCGTTGCTACTCGCCCTCTCCCTCTCTGTCCATCCTATCTGTCTCACCTCAGTTCCTTCTCTACTCCCCAGGGAGAATGCTGAGAACATGCACTTCTTCTCCTCCCTGGCCTTGACCTTGAATGAGCCCGAGGAGGGCGTGGCCCCCACTGACAGCCGCCTGAGGCCCGACCAACGGCTGATGGAGGCGGGGCTGTGGGACGAGGCCAACGTCCACAAACAGCGTCTGGAGGAACGACAGAGGCTGGAGAGAAGGAAGAGGGAGGCACAGGCCACACAAGCCCTGGAAGAAGGTGAGGTGGGGAGTGAAAGGACTAGATAAGACATGTCAAGAGAGATTACAGTATAGAAACTAGGAAGAGAAAGTGTGACAATTGTGATACTGTGTATGTCAGCAAAATGTTACCCATATTGAGGAATATCTGTGTATGTTTGTGTCTCTGACTCCTTAGGGCAAGACTTTGAGGGCTTCCAGCCACTGTGGTTCGAGAGGAGGACAGATGATTCAACGGGGGAGAGCACTTACGTGTACAGGGGTGGATACTGGGAGTCCAAAGACAGACAGGACTGGAGCCAATGCCCTGATATCTTCTAAGGCTCCGCCCCTGGGACTGTGACATCATCACTGGAGGGCCGAGCTGAGGGACTGATCGACAAGCAGAGGGAGGGTCCACATGCTGCAGACAAATGGAGATGTGGACAGCTCTTTGTCTGTGTATGTGTATTTGTGTGTGTTCGAGAAAGACAGAGCCCTCCATTGAGAACAATGTCAACTTCCCAAACTTCAAGAACTGAGATATACACATAATCTGACCCCCTCCCCGATGTAGTTCTCTAATCAAACATGCTCTGTATCATAACACCTGTGTGTTTCTCACTCACTGAGTGAGAGAATGAGTGAGTGAATGAGTGAGTGAGTGAGTGAGTGAGTGAGTGAGTGAGTGAGTGAGTGAGTGAGTGAGTGAGTAAGTGAGTGATTGTGTGTGTGCAACAGCGTGAGTGAAAGAGACAAATAGCTATTTATGAGAGAATATTTTGAGTGTGAGTGAAAGAGTTAGAAAATAGCTACTGCATGGAAAACCGTATTTATTTGAGCTGGTACAGTGAGGGAAAAAAGTATTTGATCCCCTGCTGATTTTGTACGTTTGCCCACTGACAAAGACATGATCAGTCTATAATTTTAATGGTAGGTTTATTTGAACAGTGAGAGACAGAATAACAACAAAAAAATCCAGAAAAACGCATGTCAAAAATGTTATAAATTGATTTGCATTTTAATGAGGGAAATAAGTATTTGACCCCTTTGTAAAACATGACTTATTACTTGGTGGCAAAACCCTTGTTGGCAATCACAGAGGTCAGACGTTTCTTGTATTTTGTCCCACTCCTCTTTGCAGATCTTCTCCAAGTCATTAAGGTTTCGAGGCTGACGTTTGGCAAATCGAACCTTCAGCTCCCTCCACAGATTTTCTATGGGATTAAGGTCTGGAGACTGGCTAGGCCACTCCAGGACCTTAATGTGCTTCTTCTTGAGCCACTCCTTTGTTGCCTTGGCCGTGTGTTTTGGGTCATTGTCATGCTGGAATACTTAATATTTTCAAAGCCCTGGCTGAGGGAAGGAGGTTCTCACCCAAGATTTGACGGTACATGGCCCCGTCCATCGTCCCTTTGATGCGGTGAAGTTGTCCTGTCCCCTTAGCAGAAAAAACCCCCAAAGCATAATGTTTCCACCTCCATGTTTGACGGTGGGGATGGTGTTCTTGGGGTCATAGGCAGCATTCCTCCTCCTCCAAATACAGCGAGTTGAGTTGATGCCAAAGAGCTCCATTTTGGTCTCATCTGACCACAACACTTTCACCCAGGTCTCCTCTGAATCATTCAGATGTTCATTGGCAAACTTCAGACGGGCCTGTATATGTGCTTTCTTGAGCAGGGGGACCTTGCGGGCACTGCAGGATTTCAGTCCTTCACGGCGTAGTGTGTTACCAATTGTTTTCTTGGTGACTATGGTCCCAGCTGCCTTGAGATCATTGACAAGATCCTCCCGTGTAGTTCTGGGCTGATTCCTCACCGTTCTCAAGATCTTGCATGGAGCCCCAGGCAAAGGGAGATTTACAGTTATTTTGGGTTTCTCCATTTGCGAATAATCGCACCAACTGTTGTCACCTTCTCACCAAGCTGCTTGGCGATGGTCTTGTAGCCCATTCCAGCCTTGTGTAGGTCTACAATCTTGTCCCTGACATCCTTGGAGAGCTCTTTGGTCTTGGCCATGGTGGAGAGTTTAGAATCTGATTGATTGATTGCTTCTGTGGACAGGTGTCTTTTATACAGGTAACAAACTGAGATTAGGAGCACTCTTTTTTACTTTAAGTGTGCTCCTAATCTCAGCTCGTTACCTGTATAAAAGACACCTGGGAGCCAGAAATCTTTCTGATTGAGAGGGGGTCAAATACTTATTTCCCTCATTAAAATGCAAATCAATTTATAACATTTTTTACATGCGTTTTTCTGGATTTTTTTGTTGTTATTCTGTCTCTCACTGTTCAAATAAACCTACCATTAAAATTATAGACTGATCATTTCTTTGTCAGTGGGCAAACGTACAAAATCAGCAGGGGATCAAATACTTTTTTCCCTCACTGTATGTATGGTGGTGCCTGGTGCCCCATTGATCTGGTAATAAGGTAATAACTACCGTAAGTATATAATATTATACAGTAATAGGCAGAAGCCAGGGGGAAAGAGTTTGGGTTTTGGTGCTAGGATAGGATGTCCTGTTCCTCTGAGCTGGTTAGGAACAGAGTGTTCCTCCTGCTGGAGATATAGGGGCCTGCATTTATGTTGCACTGGCCAATAGGAATGCCAGGAGATAAAGCTCCCCCAGGTTTGTGTAACTGAAAGGTTATGAAACAAAAAGCTGCACATAGAAATAGAGTAACCAGAACAGACATGACTCTCTACTTCAAGTATCTCCAATATACTTTACATATCTATATGTAACATTATGTTTCCTTCCATGCAACAACTAGGCACTCCCCAGGTTTGTAACAAACTGTGCTTTTCTGTAGTGCATGAAAACACAGGTGTAGTGGACGCTGGTATCACTATGGGCACTTTTGATTTAAGATCTGTACGGACGTAATCTCGGAGACCCAGAACTAAAATCTATACCAGTTATGTTACGTGTGTCTGTCCACAAGAGATTAGTACAGACCACAAAGAAAGGGGAATTTTGAGGATGTAACAAGCTACCCACAATTATGATAATTTGTAAAATATATAGATTTTGTTCAAATGTCTTGATTTCTCAAATGTTGGTCATACAGTCGCTAGTGAAAGTCTACACACCCCTTGCACAGTCTTCACATTTTGCTGCCTTAAAATGTAATCTCAAAAGGGAATACATTGGATTTCTTTCCTGCCGATCTACACAACCTATTCCACATTTTAAAGTTAAAGAAAATTCTATAAAAATGTCAAAATTAATACAAAATAAAAAACAAAGACGTCTTGATTGCGTATGTCTTTACACCCCATAGTTAATGCTTGGTGGAAGCACCTTTGGTAGCCACTTTGCACAAATCTTAGGACAACATTTATCCATTGTTTTTGTCAAAATTGCTCAAGCTCAATACATTTGGGTGGGAGTCGTTGATGGACAGCAATATTCAAACCTCTGATTTTCAAGCAAATTTAAATCAGGAATGAGGCTAGACCATTCAGGAACACTCAACACCTCTTAGAAAGCCATTATGGTGTCTTTGACATTTTAAATTGTATAATTGTCCCACTGAATAATAATAACATTATATCCTAGGGTTAGCTTTTCAGAAGACTGAGGTGGGTTTTCCTCTAAATTTTTACCTGGGCTTTGCTCCTTTCCTATTTTATCCTGACAAACTCCCCAGTCCCTGCCGGTGACAAGCATACCAATAACATTATGCTTCCACCACAATACTTGAAAGAAACGGAGGGTTTCACTCTGTGTTGTGTTGTACTGGATTTGACCCAAGCCTGTAGTTTTTAATCTAGGCCAAAAATTCAAATTCTTTGCCGTGTTGTCTTGCAGTATTACTTAACAGCCTTGTTGCAAACAGAATGGATGATTTGGAGTGGATTTTTAAAAACAGGCTTCATTCTTTTCCCTTTGTCATACAGGTCAGTAATGTGGAGTGAATGCAATGTTGTTGATCCCTTTGTATTTTCAAGTATTGTGGTGGCAGCATCATGTTATGGGTATGCTTGTAACTGGCATGGACTGAGGAGTTTGTCAGGATTTTTACAAAAAATGAAAGGAGCAAAGCCCAAAAAAAAAGTTAGAAGAAACCTTGCCTCAGTCTTCTGAATACCTAAACCTGGGATAGTTTACTTTTCAGCTGAACAATTACACAAATGTTAATGGAAAAGAGAAACCAGATCGGCTTTCCAATTGGTGTTGAGTGTTCCTGAATGGTCCAGTCTCAGTCCTGACTTAATTATGCTTAAAAATGTAAGACAAGGTTTGAATATTGCTGTTCATCCAATGACTCCCAACCAAATGTACTGAGCTGGAGCCATTTGGACAAACACTATGGATATATGTTGCTCTAATAGTTGTGCAAAATTGATATAATCTTATTCAAAATGTTTCACAGCTGTAATGGCTGCCAAAGGAGCTTCCACCATAATTTTCCTTTAACTTTGGAAATGTGAAGTAGGCTGTGTACATCAGTAGAACCAAAAATCATTATTATATGTATTTTAAGGCAGCAAAATGTGAAGTGTTCAAGTGGTGTGTAGACTTGTTTTATTGTCTAGTGTCTACAGACAAAATCCTAAATCTTAACAAAATCTTTAATTGTTTCATGATTCCTCCCTGTGCAATGAAAGTCTTATATTTTTTACAATATTAAGAAATCATATGAATTATACTATAAGGTGTAATGGCGAGTTTCATGGTGCAATTGAGGTGTGTAATTCAATTATTACACATCTTTGTGTTTGACTGCAGGCATTTAAACATGCACCATCAATGAACGCAAACGAGTGTTGTGGCACCACGTGTAGCTCATGCATGGTTTAGTGAGCTCGTGCACTGTTACCTAGTATTAATTAGGCATTAATTAGTATCAATTAGTTGTTTCTAGACTTCATTCACAGAAGAACATCATGTGAATTCAACTCCTGTGCCCTAGGTCTTCAGAAATATAAATTTATTAGCTCAAACAAACACATAAAGCATCTCAATGTAGTCTTTCAAACACTCACAATGTCGTTAGAGATAGTCTGTAATGCTGTAATCTGCTTTGGTGTCAGTTCTCAACTCAAGACAAAGATGAGAAGTAAATGAGACAAGCCTAAGGAAGGATGATGTCCCCTGAAGACCCAAAGCCGAGAGGAGATTTCCACTGGGACCGTCTGTCTGATCTGGGCTTGCTGGTTGGATGAAGGAGCAGCAGAAGCCCTGGGGTCTCATGATGGGGTATTGAAAGGACACTGAGGGCTGCACACTCCACTTTAGGCTACTCGTTTGATGTCACCTTGTCTCTAGCACACACATGTATTCAAGGTGTAACACTCAATAAACACAAATAAATCTACGTATGAGCACTTTATTGGCTAATCTTGATCAATGTTTCATCTTCAACTGACCTCTCTGAACCTAAGGATGAGGTTAGAGCAATGGGCCAGTAACCGAAAGGTTCTATTCCCCGAGCCTACAAGGTGAAAAATCTGTCAAAGGTGCCCTTGAGCAACGCACTTAAAGGGAAATTTCACAATTTGTTAACTTTATATTCATAATCTCCAGCCCCACCCCAACATCAACATATGTGAAAATGGCGCGTTTTTATGTTTTGTAGTAAAAAATGATATAGGAAGATAAGCGTTTCCAATGACATGTTGGGGTGGTAATGGAGATGATGAATATGAAGTTTTAAAATGTTGACATTTCCCCTAATTGCTCCAGAGTCTCCGTTGATAATGGCAGACCCTGGTCGTGACTCCACTCTCGGAGGGTGTCTCAGGGAGAATTTGGATATGCCAACAACAAAAAAATCCCCAATTAACACATGCATATTAATACCCACTTTTACATGTGTGAAATAGGACAAATATAAACACCCACCAAATACTTATTTGTTGCTGCAGTAGCACTTACATACAGCAGGTGCCACTATAGTCTAAATTGTAATATTGCTGCTGTAATGCCATGTTCACTGACAGTAAGAAAAAAACATGATTATCTTATCTTTTGGGTGTAGCCCTTTCCTGCATGTCAATGACCAAAAGCACCGTCTTTGGTCTCGTGGGTCGAATATTACTAATAATATTTTTCATAATTTCATAATTAATAACGTTGTTGTTTTTTAAATGAAAATAATCTAGTGTTTCTATGACAAACAGTTTTGTTATATTTCAGTCTTCTGTGATGTATATAAAGGGTAATATTTGGATGCAAACAACATTTTATACATTTCAACTCTATATCTGAGGGTACAGGTGTCTTCTTTTTTTAAGCCCATAACCATGTGTGTGAGGTATATTTTTTATATATATATATATATATATATATAAAAAATATTTCACCTTTATTTAACCAGGTAAGCCAGTTGAGAACAAGTTCTCATTTACAACTGCGACCTGGCCAAGATAAAGCAAAGCAGTGCGATAAAAACAACAACACAGAGTTACATATGGGGTAAAACAAAACAAAGTCAAAAATACAACAGAAATAAGTATATATACAGTGTGTGCAAATGTAGCAAGTTATGGAGGTAAGGCAATAAATAGGCTATAGTGCAAAATAATTACAATTAGTATTAACACTGGAATGATAGATGTGCAAGAGATGATGTGCAAATAGAGATACTGGGGTACAAATGAGCAAAATAAATAATATAGGGATGAGGTAGTTGGGCGGGCTAATTTCAGATGGGCTGTGTACAGGTGCAGTGATCGGTAAGGTGCTCTGACAACTGATACTTAAAGTTAGTGAGGGAGATAAGTGTCTCCAGCTTCAGAGATTTTTGTTTCAAAATAGATTTGTTAAAGATGACCAAGAATCACTCTGTATGGCCCTGATTTAGCCCACTGCAGTAAAAGATTAACTGGCACGGTGCAGACTTTTTGCCTGCCTTTGAGTGCAGATCTATGGTCATCATGTCAATGTTTTGTCCGAGGCTACGAATAATTAGTTTTCTATTGAGCTGATTGGTGTGGCTACAAGTTCAGTATTCAGGTAGTCTAATAATTCAAATACAATTATTCATGGCTAGGCTATACACATGAATGGAAAAAGGAAAATGCAATTGTATTGCAAACAGTGAATAGGTGATTCCGTGTTCTTCACCTGATACACTGATGTGAAATATCCTGGATGTACATACACAACCTTATGTTCTATGATTGATATGGCACAGAATTATGTATTCCTCAGAATTGAGGATTACATAATCTAGGGTTCCCTTAAATTTAGAGAATAGAATATCCCAGTGTATTCTTATGAAAGATATTTTGGAATTAAGCATTACAGTAATTATATCTGAAAGTTAGCCCATCTTTTTGCTGATTAGGCTTTTAAACAGACATTGGATGGGGTAGATCACATTGTAATGTTTTTTTATGCTCTTAGTATCTTATGTAAAATGCCCTGCAATTCAGTTTTCTTTACTGTTAACTGCCAAAGTACACCATTGTGGCACATGTATTTATGTAGGCCTATTTGTGTAAATAAAACCTAAGGCGATGATGATAGTGCTCCCTGGCTATATGATATATCTGTAATATACTGTATTCTACACTGGGAACAGCATGTTCCAAACTGAGGCAGTGTCATGCAATCCAGTTTGCATTAGTTTTTCACATAGGGTGATGTCAGCATTAGTGGGACATCAGGTGTAGAGGTTAATTTGTGTTTGAGGGTACTATGCTATGGTAATTTTGCAACCCAATCACAACAAATGTTATTGGCTTGTTGCTGAATGTGTTTTGTGCATGAAAAAATGGTTTTGGTTAGTGTGACATCATTGTAGTGTGTGTGGTCAGGTTTCCTAGATGGGTTGACCCGTTGAAACTCATGAAAAAACGCTCTACATATGACACCTTGCGCTATAATGATATGGCTGTCATTCTGTCAATTATAATCCAATAATCTACCTTTTGGTGTTAAAATTAATAGTAATTGGTCGTTTTAAAATATAATAATTCATGTAAACAGTTATTATACTTTATGAAATCAGATTTATAATACTGTCCCACTTCCCCTGAATGGTGTTTGGATAGTGGGACACTGACCTTTTCAGCTATTAAAATGCACAAAATGAACCTTTAATCAATTTAAATGTATTTTTCATTCATTGAATATTCTAAAATACATAGAAGTATGTTGTTTTAGTTGTTCATAAGATCTCTGAAACAATTTGAGATGTTATATAGCAAAGAAACAGCATAGGATGGCCATGGAAGAAATTAGAGAGAAATAACAAGGGTTGGAAAGAAAAGAAAGGAAGCAAAATGAGCAAAGAAATAGGATGGAAAAGAGGCTACATTTATGAAAGGTGACAGAATATAGGGGATAGTAGAGGTGTTTCAGTATCAAGTAAAAGCTGTGCAAACTCCTTTAGTTAGATTTTCACCAAGACCTTGGAATGTCCCCAAATATTTTCCAAGGCCATGGAGAAGGTTTAGTAAAAGGTTATTAAAAACAGAGTGTGTACAGAATTCCCCCTGTGGAGGGCACTACAGGACCCTATTTCACATTTCTACTTGTTTATGTGCACATCTGTTTATGTTTGGCTGGCTCCGCTGAGTCTAGCTCTCCTCATGTGAGGAGATATCGATCAGGGCAGGGCCAGTGGTCTCAGCTAAATCAGCTGGTGCCCACTTGCCCCACACTCTGTACATGAGCTGATCATGCACCCTCTGATTGGTTAAGGACATCTAGCTGGTCCTGCACTGGCTAGCCCTATAAATAGAACAAATTGCTAATGGCCTTTAACCTTCCAGTGTAAGATCAGAGGTGGATACACTACCGGTCTAAAGTATTAGAACACATAATCATTCAAGGGTATTTCTTTATTTTTACTATTTTCTACATTGTAGAATAATAGTGAAGACATCAAAACTATGAAATAACACATATGGAATCATGTAGTAAACAAAAAAGTGTTAAACAAATCAAAATACATTTTTATATTTGAGATTCTTCAAATAGCCACCCTTTGCCTTGATGACAGCTTTGTACACTCTTGGCATTCTCTCAACCGGCTTCACCTGGAATGCTTTTCCAACAGTCTTGAAGGAGTTCCCACATATGCTGAGCACTTGTTGGCTGCTTTTCCTTCACTCTGCGCTCCGACTCATCCCAAACCATCTCAATTTGGTTGAGGTCAGGGGATTGTGGAGGCCAGGTCATCTGATGCAGCACTCCATCACTCTTCTTCTTGGTAAAATAGCCCTTACACAGCCTGGAGGTGTGTTGGGTCATTGTCCTGTTGAAAAACAATGATAGTCCCACTAAGCGCAAACCAGATGGGATGGCATATCACTACAGAATGCTGTGGTAGCCATGCTGGTTAAGTGTGCCTTGAATTCTAAATAAATCACAGACAGTGTCACCAGCAAAGCACCCCCACACCCTAACACCTCCTCCTCCATGCTTTACGGTGGAAAATACACATGCAGAGATCATCCGTTCACCCACACCGCATCTCACAAAGACACGCCGGTTGGAACCAAAAACCTCCAATTTGGAGTCCAGACCAAGGGACAAATTTCCACCGGTCTAATGTCCATTGCTCGTGTTTCTTGGCCCAAGCAAGTCTCTTCTTATTATTGGTGTCCTTTAGTAGTGGTTTCTTTGCAGCAATTCGACCATGATGGCCTGATTCACACAGTCTCCTCTGAACAGTTGATGTTGAGATGTGTCTGTTACTTGAACTATGTGAAGCATTTATTTGGGCTGCAATTTCTGAGGCTGGTAACTCTAATGAACGTATCCTCTGCAGCAGAGGTAACTCTGGGTCTTCCATTCCTGTGGCGGTCCTCATGAGAGCCAGATTCATCATAGCGCTTGATGGTTTTTGCGACTGCACTTGAAGAAACATTCAAAGTTCTTGAAATGTTTCGTATTGACTGACCTTCATGTCTTAAAGTAATGATGGACTGTTGTTTCTCTTTGCTTATTTGAGCTGTTCTTGCCATAATATGGACTTGGTCTTTTACCAAATAGGGCTATCTTCTGTATACCACCCCTACCTTGTTACAACACAACTGATTGGCTCAAACGCATTAAGAAGGAAAGAAATTCCACAAATTAACTTTTAAGAAGGCACACCTGTTAATTGAAATGCATTCCAGGTGACTACCTCAGGAAGCTGGTAGAGAGAATGCCAAGAGTGTGCAAAGCTGTCATCAAGGCAAAGGGTGGCTTTTTGAAGAATCTCAAAATAAAGTATATTTTGATTTGTTTAACTTTTTTGGTTACTACATGATTCCATATGTGTTATTTCATAGTTTTGATGTCTTTACTATTATTCTACAATGTAGAAAATAGTAAACATAAAGAAAAACCCTTGAATGAGTAGGTGTGTTCAAACTTTTGACTGGTAGTGTATATGGCAGTGTGTTCATGGAGTGCATGGGTAAAAACTATTTACATGTCCAATTTCCATGTCCCTACCCCTGTTTGGCAATAAAGTTCCTGTGTGTGTTATCTCTGTGAGGTTGCCTTATTCCTCTGACCGGGAAAGGTTTTCAGTGAGTCACAGACCAGTTAAATAGGAGTGTTTTCCCTCACATAGTGTGTTATCTACAAGCTTCTACAAAGTCTTATTGATGAATTCATAACAAGTGTGAGGTGAAGTGGGACACTAATGTATTTCTAATGAAAAAATAGTGTCCCAGTTAATTTACTAAAGCGCCCCACTAGCACTGAAAGAGAACCTTAGCAAAAGTATGGGTCTGGTGTTGTTTTAGGGGTTGTAGCATCCACTGAATAATACATTATCAAGTTGTTTCATCATTAATTAATGGAAATACACCACTTAAATAACTGATTTTGATTGTCTACATTGCAATCTACCAAAACGTGTCCCCTCATGCATACTTCACCCTACAACTCCTCACTTGGAGGTGGGAGAGCAGGGTGAAGGGGGAACAATCTCTCGCTGTGATTTCTGTCCCATAAGCTATATTTGCGTTGGTGGACTGTTTATTTTTTAATAGTCAGCAGTAAGTCAACATTAGTTCACTGTGTACATTGAGTGCTCTGTTTAGGTTATGTAATTCAAATTTGTGCAGACATGTTTTATGAAGTGTTATATAAAAACAAACGCCTTTAGAGGAGGTGTGCGGACACTGCATAATAGAGTATTGCTTCTTCTTCCTCTATCAGCGTTGTCCTCGCCGAGGTCATCTTTTCTTAGTGACTGTCCCAGTGAATGAAGAGGGCGATTGCAGTTACGTGAACAGCACAGC